>NW_023603184.1:0-600000 GCF_014898055.3 Talpa occidentalis
CGCCCCACGTGTCGGGGCGGCGCCTTGGTGTGAAGTTATGGCGGCCCGGCGCCCTCCGCCAGCGTCCGGTTCCATAGTGTAGCGGTTATCACGTCTGCTTTACACGCAGAAGGTCCTGGGTTCGAGCCCCAGTGGAACCACGAGGGCGCACCCCTCCCTTTTGCGTTTTATACGGAGTAGTAGGTCAGGTTTTATTTTTGCGAGCTTGATCTGCGTATTTCTCTCGAGAAGGGGGAAGGGACCGTGTTCTCTTAGGGCGCCGCGGCGCTCCCGTCTCCCCGCCGCGCGGGCCGGAGTCTGAGCGACCGGGAGGCGCCGCCCCCGAGGCTGCCCCCGTGTGGCCACTCCGGGTCGGTGCAGGCGGCTGTGCCGGCTCGGGCCTCTGCGCCTGCGCTGTGCGTGCGCGCTCTGCCTGAGGTTGTCCTGGCCAGGGTCCTGGGCCTTCTGGCTCCTCCCCTGCACCCTGCTCGGGTTGTCTGTAAAACTGCTGATGCCTCTCAGGAGAGGGATATCTTAAAGGCCACCCCCGCCTTTCCTTTTGTGATTATTTCCAAGTCCTCTAACCTCATACTTTGCTAAATTAAAAGTATTTTTTGAGAACTTAATTATCTGTACCTGGTACAGAGTTCCAACAGTGCCACATGTTTTACAGTGAATTCTCCATCTGGCAGAGTTTTTCTCCTGGACCAAGCTCTAGCCGGGCCCGGCTGACTCCTCCTGTCCTCTGGGCTGGCCCACCTGGGCCTCTAAAGACCAGGACAGACAGCGGCCCTGGCAGTTTCCCCCGGCCCAGGTGCAGTCCCCAGAATGCCTGCCTGAGACATCTGGGACCTTCTGTGGCCTTGGACTGGTGGCTTAACTGCTCTGTGCCACCTTTTCTCCTCTGCTGTTGCAGGGGGCAACACCACACTGATTAAAAAAAGGGACTGGTGGAGCAGGCTACATGATGTAGGCTGCTGCTGAAGAGCAAGATCCTGGCTTGTTATTGATAGACAGCATAAGGGGGAGGGGAAAAAGGAAAGGGGAGGAGATTAAAGAAAGGGGAAGAATGTAGAAGATCAGGCGTTGTGAGTCTGCCCTCCAGGCACTTCTCATCTGCTTGATGACTCGGTATTGTCATTGAGATCACGCCCTAATTCCCCAGCCACGGTTCTAATCTTACCAACAAGGCTTTCCACTGATCAGCTTCTGGGGTCCCTTGCTTTACACCCGTCCTCAGCCCCTCTGGCGTTCCTGGTCATACCTCGTGATGCATAGCCTTCCCAGCGTGATCCAGCTTTGCGCTCTTGTTTGATTTGACAGGGACTTTGCAGGGTTGGGCTCCTGTGCCTAACTGACCGGGCCATTCTGATCTTGTTTAGGATTTAACAAAATGGTGGCCGAACAGGCCACTCAGGAGTAGCAGACCCACGCTCTGCAAAATGGGGGCTCGGGGAATAATTCACGATCTGCCCTAGGAAATGCTGAGTGAACGCCGTTGTTATGAGTGTTATGACTTGGGAGGTGAATTTGGTGTGGTTGGGGTAGATCAAGTTTTCCCAAAGGGAAATTTTTAGAAAACACTAAGTGCTGAGCACACCAGCTCTGCCTTTGCTGGGCCCTTCCATGTTCCGTGGGCGCCGGCTTCTGCCTCTGTCTCTTCGCACATCTGCCCTCTGTGTGCACCTCTGTGCCCAAGTGTCCCCTTTTAATAAGGTCCTCAGCGGTACTGGACCAGGGCCCACCCCAATGACCTCATTTTCACTCCGTCACCACCACAGAGACCCCATATCCGAGCAAGGTCATGTGAGGAGGCGTGGAGTTAAGAGTGAACATACAGGGAGGAGATGGCTCTCCCTCCTTTGAGAACAGAACCCACGATTTTGCCATAGGAAGCTGGTCCCTTCTTGGGGAACCATCTACCCAGCACCCCAGAGAGACACCAGACAGTGATCCTTTCTGCCTCCCTCATCCCGTCGGCTGAGCCCGCAGAGTCTTTCCTCTGTGATCATCCTCCGCTCTGCTGATGACTGCAGCTCTCTTCCATGTCTTCCACGGACACCCGTGGCGGCCCTATCTCCGGGCCTGCACCTGTCCAGTCCAGGGCTGACTGATCTGAAACGCAAATGCTCCCCACCCCTTCACAGAGAAGCCCTCTGATGCTCGGCCTCCCTCTCCAGCCGCTCCCTGCCCTCATGGCCCTGGTGCTTAGTCCTTGGAGCCTTTTCTGGTGATTTCTGCTCACTATATCTCTAAAGAACAAGCCCGCAAAGGAAGAATAGTTCCTTTGTGGTATTCTGACTTCTCGCGCCTCAGCGCCCCCTCTACTTAGAGGTCTCCACCTCACTCTGCGAATTCTGGGATAGTCTCCAAGTAAAAAGTACATGTATGTTTTAATATTATCTACATGCCACATCTTTTTCTAAATTGAGCAGCTTACATGCAAATATACAAGTGTAAACACAGCTCATAAATACACAGATCTCACACACATGCACAGGTTTTCTTCCTGAACTAGTCTCTTATGAATACTCCATTCATTCTTTGCTTCTAGAAAGTAAAGATTAAATGCTAAAACAAAAAATGTTTAAGGAAGGGGAGTTGAGTTTTGAAGGAAAGCATGGCATTTTGGTAATAAAAATGATTAACCAAGAGGGAAATACCTGCCACTCTCTTTTTTTTTTAAAGATTTATTTATTTATACAAGAACCGGGGTACAGGCCAGATGTGCAGGAGGGTGAGAGGACTCACCAGAGACAGAGTGGGGAACAGAACAGGCAGACTGACTGAAATACACTGCTGAGGGGAGCAGCAGGAGAGACAGGAGACGTCTGCCTTGCCATGTGGGTTGCTCTGTTGCCGGCGGGGATGGAACCAGCACTGCAGAGTCCGTGGACAGCTTCGTAGTGCTGTGCTCAACCGCCTGCGCCACCGGGGAGGCCCACCTGCCATTCTTGATAGTTAACGAATCATGCTGGTTAGGGCAGGATGGGATTCTGGTTCTGTGGTCTTCCAGAGAGGGGTCTGACTTGAGAAGTGGTGGCATGATACCAGGCTTGTCCCCCCCGAACTGTGTCTAACTTAGAAAATAACCCCAAAAGAAGAATTTCAGGCAGGGGCCAATGGAAGGACAGGGGGGAGCAGTGATAGGGCCGGTTGGGACGAACTATGTTTGGGGCAGATTTTCTTGGCTTTTGTTTCCCTCCTAAATTGCATGAAGCAAATGGCCTGTTACACCAGTCTGGTGGCACAAACATCAGAGAGTGCGTGGGAGAGAAGACTGGGGTGTTATAGGCCAGCCAGCACATCCCGCCCAAATGTTAGGCGACCACCCATTGGGTCTGTTTCATCTAATGGGTTGTCAGAAGACCAACGGAATTGAATCCTGTTTTCTAATCTCTTGAAGAGGGTTGCTAAAGAACATGCTAGAAAGAACACGGAAGAGGAATGTGGAATGGGCTGGCTGGGGAGTTTCTAATCAGGGCCTAGACAATGTTTATTCTTAGCCTTTGTGACACGTGTACAAGTGAGTCGAGCCATCCTAGCAATGAAACAGGATAGGATTCCTTCCTCTCTGGAGACTGATGTTGAAATTCTTCGAGGGGGTAGTCTTGTAGTAGTTACTCCTGAGGGAAGGGGGTGAGGGGATGACCAAGGACTTTTCATAATACTACAGCAAGGAGGGAATTTTGTAGGGGAGCTTGCTTCACAGCCCACCGAGTCCTGCAGGAGGTGGCGGGCAGAGCAGGGGTGCATGTACTACTTAGCCGAGGTTGGTGTCTCTGGTCTAGCTTTGTTCTGCCCTTAATGAGCCAGGGAACCTTTGAGAAAACACGACACTTATCTCAACTTACGAAAACCTGGTGGTGACAGTGGGTGCAGTGATGGTGGGTGGGGTGGGAGGGGTGACCCTGGATCCTGCAAGGATGCTATGGAGAGAGATTTTCACTCAGAGAGAGGATGGATTTTCAAGCCTTGATTCTCGGTCCCTGGAGGCCATTTTACCAGTTTCGGCTGAGGCTCCACTGAGTGCCATCACGACCCCAGAACTGAGTGGTAGTTTGCTCCCACACTTCATCTCCTTACCTTTGACAGGTATTAGGGGTGCAGCTCTAGGGTCCCTTAGCAGCTGACAGCTTCTGGATTCGCTATGAGAAGACGTCACAGGAACGACTGTTTTCTCATCACAGGACTGTGGAAGAGGATGAAAGGAGCATCTGGGATTCTAGATGTCTATTCATTGGGCCTGTCTGTCGTGTGGTAAGGAAATATTTCTCATCTTTGACCTCCAATGGGGGTTCCCAGCATCTATTCCTTCTTGGAAGGCCCGAGTCTTTGCTTCAGCCTCCTCATGGCTGACTTCATCTCCTGGTTCCTCAGGGTGTAGATTAAGGGGTTCAGCAGCGGGGAGATGACGGTGAAGATGACGGAGATGACCTTGTCAGTGGGGAGGGCAGTGAAGGGCCGGGCATACACGTAGATGCAGGGCACAAAGTGCAGGGTGACCACCGTGATGTGGGCGGTGCAGGTGGAGATGGCTTTCCTCCTGCCCTCCCCGGCCTGAGACCTCAGCATCCTTAGGATGAACGTGTAGGACAACAGCAGGAAAATGAACCACAGGGTGGAGATCAGGCCGTTGTTGGAAATCATGAGCAGCTCGATAACAAAGGTGTCGGTGCAGGCGAGTTTGAGGACCTGGGGGACGTCACAGTAGAAGCCGTCAACCACGTTGGGTCCACAGAAGGGAAGCGGAAGCAACAGGGAAATCTGTACAATGGAATGGACAAAGCCCCCCACCCAGGAGGCCACAATGAGGGCCGAGCAGCGCCCCCTACTCATGATGGTGACGTAGTGCAGGGGCTTGGAGATGGCCATGTAGCGGTCCAGGGCCATGACAGAGAGAGAAAAAACATCTGCTCCACCGAGGAGGTGGAAGAAGAAGATCTGGGTCATGCAGCCCTGGAAGGAGATGGTCTTCCTCCGGGACAGCAGGTCCACGAGGACCTTGGGGGCAGTGATGGAGGAGAAGCAGATGTCCAGGACAGAGAGATTGCGGAGCAGGAAGTACATGGGGGTGTGCAGGCGAGCCTCGTAGATCACGGTGACCATGATGAGGAGGTTTCCCATCACGATTGCCGCGTACACCAGGAATAGGAAAAGAAATAAGACCAAGCTCAGCTCCTGGGACTGGGTCAGCCCTTGAAAAATAAATTCTTTCACCCTTGTGTCATTTGCCAGCCCCATTGAGTCAAGTTCTTTTTCTTCAAGTACCTGGGGAGAAAACACTCTTGTTAGAGAAAACATATCAAAACCAGAGAAGTGTGAGTTAGATGGTTTTGGGTGCTTTGGAGGTTATTTCAGTCGGTGTTTTCTTTTTGGGCAAGAATGCCCGCAAGTCAGCGAGTTATCCTAGTCCCAAGAGCCCATCAAGGTGAGTTTCCACAGGTGCGATGAACAGATGCACCTAAATCAGGGTGTTCATAAAATTCTTCCTAAAACATTTTACATTTACATAATTTGACATGCGCTATACCTTTCTTGAAAATCCACTGAGTGCCCTGGCAAGTGAAGAGACTAGATTTTCTTTCAACGAATACATATTCATGTGTCTAATTGTTAGGAAGTGGAAACAGCGGGGGAAATTATAAAATGCTCTATAGTTTCTGGAAGCCTGAAACTTCCCTGTCCTCATTTGCTGTCATAGATTCCCCACTTGCCATAGTCTGGCCAGAGCTTGATGATTCCAGGTGGCTGACATTAAGTCAAGGAAACAGCCAACCAAAGAGTTTACAGTTTATTTCCTCCCTGGACTAACAGCTTTGCAGCAGCTGAGATCAATCGAGCCCATCACTGTTTCTACTTTCTCTCTCTTCTCTTTGATGTCTCGTTCCCTTTTCAACATGGTCCAAGACGGGCTTGGCAACTTCTCTATGGTCCCTGCTCCTTAACACGCTCTTAGCTGGGGTTTTATCACTCTGGCCACTCACAGTGGGTTTCTTCTCTCGGCCTCCTTCCTTGCCTTCCCCTCCATTAACATCTGTTACTTCACTGGTAGGGGACACAGTCTCAGTTTGTCACGAGTTAAAATGTGTGTGATAGTGTTTGCTTCCAAGACTGTGAAGTTTGAACAGGCTTGTTTCATCTATTTGGTCTGAGTTCACTGCAGACCACACTCCCCCCTGTATGATGCCAACTGATATTTTGCACAGAACCCATCTTCCGTACAACATTATTTTGGAAAGATTGGCAAAAATTCACAGTTTACTCTGTTCCCACAACATAGCATCCTTTGAAATGATTACAGCTATTATCCAATCTAGCATTTAAAAAATAGATGTGTTCCATACAATGGAATATTATTTGGAGATAAAAAGAAATGGGCTCTTAAGGCATGACAGAGGGGAGGCATCTTATATGCATGTTACCGAGTGGGGAAGGCACTTACTGTATGATTCTGACTATGTGATACTCTGGAAAAGACAAAACTATTGTAAAAAGCTGAGTGGTTGCCAGAGACTGGGGTGTAGAAGTGGGGAGAGGTGACTAAGTAAGGTTAGGGGGATTTTTACAGCAGTGATACCCTAATAATTTGTCAATACCTATGGAATGTACAAGACTCAGCCCTAATGCAAAGTACGGATTTTAGTTAATAATAATGTGTCTTTGTTAGTCCATCAATTATTAATTGATTAATGCAAGATGTTAACAATATTGGAAAGTGGCGATGGTAGGGGGAGAGGGATATGTATAACTTTTCTGCATTTTCTGTTTAATTTTTCTGTAAATATAAAATTGCTCCAAGAAATCAAATCTATTCATTTTTTTTAAAAAGCAGCTATACCAAAAATAATGATCAACATTCTGGAGCATTACAATGCTCTCCTAATAGAGGTCCTAATGCCATTAATTTATAGACTGGCATTTTCCAACTTTAATAGATATAAATAAAAATACATTCCCCAGCAAAACCACTCAGCAACTCCAAACCCACTCCCCAAATAAAAAGCAGATGCACCAAAGGAAAAAACAATTAAGAACATTTTCCCCTTATTTGGATTATGAAACTTCATTTTTTGATAAATCCTAGTTCAATGCTTTCCTCCTGCTGTCCACCTTTTTAAAGGAGACCATTTACAGTACTTGCTACCTGGGCATTAGCAGGCATCTGGGTATTGTGGTTTTGCCAAGCTTCTTATAATGAAATTGCCCTCTGCAGCTTTTTAAAAAATCAACTTTGAAAAACAAAAAAAACACAAAAAAAAAATAAAATAAATCAACTTGTATGGAAACAACCGAAAAGACCCATGAATGAGCAGCGGGTTAAGAAGACGAGGTACATGAACACACTGGAATACGACTCAGCCATACAAAAGATGAAATCTTACCATTTGCAGCAACATGGGTGGAGCTGGAGGGGATGATGCTAAGTGGAATAAGTCAGAAGAAGAAAGACAAATAGATGGTTTCATTCGTATGTGGAACAGAGAGAAAACAAAGCAAAAGAACAAAACTAAACCAGAACAAACCTTAGAAATAAGACTGCAGAAAGGAGGCCACTAGAGAGGGAGGGTGGGTGGGGAGTGGGGAGCATAGTGAAGAGGGGGCTCAGTGTTCTAGGGTGAAGGACGGCGGGTGACATGCATCTGGAGCTGTGAACCTGTCCCATCTCTGGGAGAGGCCTGAGCAGTTCTGAAATGGTCTTGCGATGGTGAGCTGCATCTCTGCAACTCAGATGTCTCTCTCAAGCACCCAGGAGGCATTCCTTTGAATTTAGTCACAAGGAAGGGTCTCTGCTCCCTGGCTCTGCAGGAGGATCGAACTTTGACTTCAGTCACTCCAGCAGGAGGACGTAACAGCCCCACTGCCTTACACTGGCTCTTGGCAGATTTTCATTTCTCTGTCTGCAGAGTCCCTGCTCTCCCCGCTCCCTCAGGCTCTCTTATTTATTTATTTTAAAAGATTTATTTATGCATACAAGAGCTGGGGTACAGGCCAGAGGTGTGGGGGGTGAGAGGATTCACCAGAGACAGAGTGGGGAGCAGAACAGGCAGATCTACTGTAATACACTGCTGAGGGGAGAGCAGGAGAGACAGGAGAGGTCTGCTGCGCCATGTGGGTCAGCTCCCTGGCCAAGGATGGAACTCAGGCTGCAGTGGCTGCCAATAACTTGATAGCACTGAGACTAACCCCTGCACGACCAGGGAGGCCCAGATTCCCTTTTAAAATACCCAGTCATTTCTGAGCAAGCCCCAGAGTTACTGAACAGTCTTTTTCACGGCTTTCACTCACGCCCACCTGTGCCTCTCTTCGACTCCCCTTTGTACGTCTGCCCTCCACACTCTGTCCAAAGGGAGCAGCACTGGGTCCCTCTGTACACACAGAGCTCCCCAGCTCATGGAGGCCTCACCTTTGCATGGAACAGAACAGCTCCTTTCCTAGCTTTCCTCCTAGTCTCTCTCTGTCGAGGCCCAAGCAACTTAAAGCTATTTTTTTTGATGAACTCCCAATGATTTATGAGTCCATCAATCACTCTTAGAGGATTTCATTATTTTCAAAGTGTTTTTAGCCTTTGAAAGGGACAGGTACTTTCTTTAAAGTATATATTAATTGTTAAAAGATTATTAGAACACAGGCAATTTGTTACATAATGCCTAGAGAATTTTTGTTTAAACCATGGTCAGAAGTGACGTTGGATAAAGCAGCTGGGGAAGTGTGAGCTTCCATGCCTTCGTGGAACCACAGCGGAAATTTTATTTTTATTTTTTATTTTTTTATTATTTATTTAGGCATATAAGAGCTGGGGTACAGGCCAGAGATGCAGGGGGTGTGAGAGGATTCACCAGAGACAGAGTGGGGAGTAGAACAGGCAGATCGACGGAAATACACTGTTGAGGGGAGCAGTGGGCGAGACAGGAGAGGTCAGCTGCTCCATGCACAGTGGAAATTTTAAAAGCATCTAAACTCCAGGAAGTTCAGTCTTTTCATTAGTGAAATGGAAACACTCATTATGTCAAGCCTTTTTGAGAGTAGGAAATGTTCACTCAGCACCATAACAATATTTAAAAACTACCCAATCAGTCGTTTTTTAACATGCACTGGGTAGTCAGAATGAGAGAATTCACTCCAGAGCTATGCTGAGAGCAATCTATCCTCTTCGGTGGAGAGCCAAAAAGAGGTTGCAGCTTTGCAACCCAGCTCACCGCACCGCCCAGCATAACAATATTAAGTGGACTCATCAAGAAAAAAAATAGTTTTGATTACCCAACGCATATTTTCTTTACTTAAAAATTTTTAATTATTAAACTAAAAGAAAATAAACATTTGTTTCACTCTCAAAAAACAAATGGACCCAGTGATTTGGGTGATTTATAGGCTTTTGGAGCTCACTCGATTATTTTAAATAACGTTTGATCTCAATGACCTTGTGACTAGTCTAAGATTGTGTTCTGTCCATTTCCACAGTCACCCCTCAGCCCACCATCAAGCTCATTGTTTCCTGATAGTTAACTGTAAGTTGGTTAGTGGTGGCAGGATGAGCAGTTGAGAACAGGGTTTCCAGGGGACAGTTTAGGGTAGTGGTTAAGAAGAGGCTTCAGAACCCAAATGGATGAGGTTCTGGGCAGAATTGGCTGTGAAAGTGATCAAATCGCAATTCTACCAAAACGCTTGCTTGTGTTCTTCCGTGCACATGATGCATGCAGAGCCAGGACACAGGAGAGGGAGACCGGGCCAGTGAGACTGCCTGTGTGTGTATGTTTGGAACAAAAAAGAAGAAAACAGAGACAGTGTTTATAAGTTTGTTTTTGTTTTTTTGGCAAGACCAAACTCAAGACCCAAGTGCTTCTTTTTAAATACGCACAGGGAAAGCCATCAATAAAACAGGTTTATTGATATTTATAGTCTCCAATTTGAGGGGACCCCAACGCAATTGTGCCCTAATGTTGCCCCATCTTGCAAAGAAACTGACCTTCTTTCAATGTCCTTCAAGGCACCTTCTTAATTTTGAAGAAGTAACGGCTCCATTCTGCATCATTAAAGACTTTCGTTTTAGTAGACATCGCCCTCAACCTTTCAGGAACACTGTTAACATTCAAAACCTTTCTGAAAGCTGCGTGGTCAGCATCGGTGGTGCAGGGGCTCACACGGTCAGACATGCAACACACACCAGCAATTGACAACATGACAAAGTGATCTCGCTTCAAGTCCCGCAGTTCAATTCCCTACCCAAGAAGTAGGACTGGCCATTTGGTTGCACATACTGACCTCAAGCGTCACTCGTTGTAAGGATGTTCCCCTTTAAGGCAGACAGACAAGTGAGGGTTGGCTGGATCAGTCGCCTCTCTCCTAGCACTGGGGGCACCGGGCAGGCTCCACCATGGCCGCTGTCCTCCTACCACGCTGCCCCAGTGCCCCTGCCGGGAGCATCTAGCCTCAGCCCCGGATCTGAAGGCAGGATCACTGAGGGGAATACTTTTGGTTGTGATTGTTGACTTGAGTAGCCAGGGTTTCCTGTTGGGATGAAGCTCCCTTGAGTGTTATTAACATGTCAAACGTGTACTGAAGCCGTGTGCAAGAACGCACATTTTGGTTTTCAAATTCTCCTAATGTAAAAGGGAGGAGCTGAATCCTCATAGACCTTGTGATCTGAGCCCACTCTGCTGGAAGAGCTCATAGGGGACAAGCAGGAGTCTGTCTCCTGAAGAGGTAGGAACTCAGGGAAAAGCATAGAATTCCCAGTGGGATAGTTCATCCCTTTGCATTATTATTTTCTTAAACAGATGGTTTGTTTATTGTGTTAGTAATTGACATAATCAGAAGCATGGTAGACCGGGAAATGCACTTTTTTTCTTGTTTTTAACCAAATTTCTCATATGAAGAGACGAGAAAGCAAAGGATGTGTTGGGAGTGTGCATTCACCAGTGAATTATTGTGAAATATATTTTGAGACTATTTACATACCATGCTCCAGACACTATGGTGTCAGAGGCCCTCAAAACAAAGAAATCCATTTTCTCCTTCAATGTCATGCATGAAGCCTCATCTGGTGCCATAGATCTATAGATAATCTTACTTGGTTGTTGCTCACGCCAACCTCATGGAACTTGTAATTGGCAAGATCCCTATTCTATCTTCAGCACCTGCTCTCCACCATTGGGGTGTGAACTTTAGATGGGAAAATCTTCAGGTGGTAATTATTTAAATTATTCCCATTATAGAATCAGGGACGCTTACTTTGGGTGTGTTTGCTTGATTAATATGTGATGACTTCGTGAAAGAACTGCTTTAATCCCAATACCCAAGCCCCAATATGATCTAACACAAGTCTCATCTCTTTTCAAAGCGACAGAACAGGTGTGTGGTGGGAATACCTGAGTTTATATAATTTTTGTTTCTTGATTTACAATATTATTTAGACAGTGATATTTTCATGGGTAGTTGTATGAAGTAACACAGAAATATTGTATTTGAACCCAATTCCCCAATTATTATTTCAATATATATATATGTATCCAAACATCCCTGTACACCTTAAATATGTAAAATATATATCTTAAATATGTAAAAGTACTTTTATCATATATTTGACCTCAATAGACCTAGGAAAAAACCTCAACAGATCTAGAAAAAAACAACTGCACTGGGATAAAATTGTCTGAGTAAAGTTTGGTTCCATTTTCTGTATTTCTTCCAAGGCTGCATTGTCAATATCCACTAGTCCACTGACAATGATTCCCCTGCTTCCTTTTGTCACATGGAACCTTTTTACATATTTTTACATGCTGATCAGACGCTTGAAATCACGTGTCTCTTATAGTAGAAATAGAGAAATTCATTAAAATCCTTGATCTAAACACATGTCATTGGACAGACCAACAGTTGCAAAGGTGGTGAGACAGAGTAAGCCCCAATCTAGCCCTGCTCAGAAGTTCTGAGGTGCTTCCAGAACCTCCTCATGGCTGACTTCATCTCCTGGTTCCTCAGGGTGTAGATAATGGGGTTCAGCAGCCGGGAGGTGACGGTGAAGGTGACCGAGATGACAGTGTGCTAATAACTGAGAGATCTTTTTAGTAAGACAAGTTCCCTTGAAGGTGCCAGAAGAGTAGCTAACATGAGTATGAAAGTCGTAAACTGTGAATCTACAATGGCTAGAACCATCTATGCTTCAGAGCGCTTCTGATATTAAAAAAATAAATTTAAATAAAACTTGAAAGCTAAAATGAGCTAAAGAAAATATACTCTATTTTTTTTTAAATAATAAATTTTATTTTTATATTCCCCATACATTTGCAACCCCCCCATTCTGACCCAATCCCTCCCCTCCCGCCCCCCACTCCCCAAAAACTGTCTCTGGTTCATAGTTTTTTGTTGATTTTGATTTTCACTTTCTTATAGTTATTCATTTTCCTGGTCCCTTATTTAAGTTTGTCTAGATTCCTGCTATGAGTGAGACCATCCGGTATTTTTCTTTTTCTTTCTGGCTTATTTCGCTGAGCATGATCCCTTCCAGCGCCATCCATGTTGCTGCAAATGGCATGTGTTTATCTTTTTTGAATGCTGAGTAATATTCCATGGTGTATATGTACCACATCTTCCAAAGAAATACCTTTTTTAAAAAAAATTATGCTAAGAATATAAAAATAAGAGCTACCCTCAACATAAGATTTTAAGAACACAGGACAGCACTGTTACCTACAGCCAGAATGTTCTGCGGCAAGTCTGTAGCACAGGGTTATCAGGTGTCACAGATGCGACCCTTGCTCGAGTGTGGGCGTCCTGCTTCTGAGAGGTGCCACATCCATGGACCAGCCACACCCTCCTTCTTCTCAGATCAAAGTTAAGAAAATAGAAGGATCACACAGTGAGGAGAAGCATTGGTATCGATTGGACAATGCCTTTTTTTATAAGCTCTTTTGACCATTCTTAGGACATTTTCCAATTATCATTTCTTCCTCCTTAGACTTAGAAGTAAACAGCGTCATCTTCCATTGCACGAGGATGCAGGGAGCCATCGTCCAGGTGTTCACGACCTGACGGAAGTAGATGTTTGTGGAAATCAGTGAAGGGGAGGTGTGTTCAGCTGTAAATGTGTCATGAGAGGGAAGAAGTGGGCTTGGTGGGGGGTGGTGCCAGGAGACATCAGGATTCCTGAGGAGCAAACAGCTACTGTCTTCTGAGTCCTTACTATGTGTGAAGAGGAATGAAAAGTTGATTTATTTTGTTTTCACCAACATCCTTTTGAATGTTATCTTCATATGAAATATGTTATAAATCTATGTTTGGCTAAAGGAAACAGGAAGAAAGAAGCTGTTTGTTCCCTTTCAGTCCTATATTAGAGCCTGATTTTATATAAGAATTTTGAAAAGGGCTGTCTGAAGCCCACCCTTCGGCAGATGGAGCTCTGGAAACTCAGTTTTCATTGACTTCAGTCTGAGGCGGCATCACCAAGAAGCACTTCTGAGGGTTGTGACACTTCCCTGAGCCCAAGTCTCACCCCACACAGCCCACATTTTGGATCCTTCTTGCTAGATCCTTTTTCTTAATTGTTCAGACCCGCCTTTGTTTCTGTCACTGAGCAGACCATCTTGGGTCTGTAGCCTTCGCTGTACCTGGAAAACATCAAAGCAGACCATTTAGACATAATCACTGGTACTTCAGTTCATCACACAAAATGTAACCTAAGTCGAAGTTTAATGTCTCCACTTCATTTCTGTGAACCGGAAACTCCAACTACAAATTATATCCCACCACGTACAGTGAATAGCAGAACTCTTGGTGTCAGTAATTCTTGAAAATTTTGTCTCTGAAGGTAAATCCTTTGGAAGACTAAGTATCTTAGTGATCTTGCTACTCCTTCAAGACAGAAAGGGCAGACTCAAAGAGTCACATCTTCCAGTGTCTCTGCCTTATGAACAAATCTCTTAATCTGAGGTCTAATATATGAATTTCAAAGGTAAATAATACTGAACAAGGAACTGGAAGTCAAGTGCCTAATTCTGCTGTTGGTGACAGAGTTTCAATGGGAATTATTAAAAAGTTACCAAGACATGCACATGTACACACACACACACACTTTGATTGGTGCCCAAATTACTTAGTAGCAGTAGTACTATTAAGTAGCACCCATGGCTCAATCAGAATTTTGTTAAAACATGCCAAATTCAGTGCCCAAGAGGCCTACAAGGTCCAATTTTCATGCTTTGCAATTCTCAGAGGACACGGTATATGAGTGAGTTTCAATTGCATTGCCTAAAAGAGAACTGGACACATTCTTTGTTACTCCTCCAGTTTGGAATTAAAGTCAGGGTGATTATAAACTCACAATGTTGCTAGATGTCTCCACAGCAACACACAAGAGTTAGCTGATGCTTGGGAATACACCAGTTTATTCCTAGATACTTTAACCTTTGATACTATTGCAAATGTGGTTGTTTTCTTTATTTCTTTTTCTGATAGTGATTGTATACAAACACCACTGATTTTTGTGCATTGATTTTGTACCAGCAATTTTACTGAAATTATTTCTTATTCTATCTGTATTTTTTTTGGTAGTTGTCCTCTTCCACTAAATTCATCTGTCTACTCTTCCATTTTGAAGGAATCCTGTGGTTATACTGGGCCTGTCTGGATATACCAGGATAATATCCCTATTTAAATTTTAGCTCATTAGCCATCTTAATCCTACGTGCATTCTTTTATTTTAGTGAGGCTCAACTATTCTTGGGGTTAAGATGTGAATATCTTGGGGATTATCTGCCTATCACGCCCCTCTCTTGTTTAGTTTCTCTATGTTTTCAATCATTCTGAAATCTCTAAACTCTGAATGTCAAGATTTTTAGAAAGTTATTTGATAGTAAAATATGATCTGACCTGAACTCATTTTGTGATAAAGTTTGATCTGCATTGATGTGAGGCCTTGCATAGTTTATACGGATTACACTTAGTGGGAATATTTACACTTTTTCCTAAAGGTGTTTGGATTCTCTCCCTGGGTGAGATGGGTAACATGCAACACATGCATTGTATTATCTTTCTAAAATCTAAGAAATTTTACATTCTAAAACCTATCTAGTCCCAATAAAGTAAAATAAGAAAATGTGGTCATAGATCATCATCACCATCACCATTAGTTGTCTGTATTTATTTTTCTTTTAATTATAATTTTGGGTTATATTTTTACTCTTTCATATGTGCACTTGTTCCAATAACCCTCCACCAAACTTCCTATGCCAATGCCTCATTTACTTTCTTTTCCCTTCCCCTCCTCTTTCCCATTTCCTCTGATAACCAGTAAAATTTTCACTACGTCTAAGATTTATTTTGCCAGTGTACGTTTTTTGTTTGTACTCCACAGATAAGTGAAACCATTTAGTATCTTTCACTTTCTGATTTTTTTCATTTAACATAATCACCTGGAAGTCCACCCAAAAAGCACGGTTTCATCTTTTTAACAGCTGTGTAGTATTCCATCGAGTATATATCCCATATTTTCTTTATCCAGTCATCTGTGGTTGGACACTTAGTTTGGTTCAATGACTTGGCAATTGTGGACAGTGCTGCTCTGAACACAGGTATGCATACATCTTTTCTCATTAGACCTTTCATATTCTTTGAGTAACTATCTAGCAGAGGTATTGCTGGATCATTTCAGATTTCCTTCAGAAGGAGAGAGAAAAATAAATCTCCTCCTGAATACAATTATGCTTAGTTTAGGTGTCTTAATTATCTGTCTGGATAGGCTTACAATACCGGCTTAATGGAACACTGCAGAGATGTTTGTATATGCAAAACCAGTCATTTCCTTGCAATGTTTCTGTTCTACAGTGTGCATGGGTCTTAACAATCATTTTAATCTAACATTTGACTTGATGTCATACACACAAAGAGTATGAAATCATAGTGCATGAATTCAGTCCTTTCCATTTCCTTTGGCCTCCGTGAAGAAATAACTGTTCAGGAAATAAAGTCAATTTTAAATATAAAAAACGAATATTAAGTAGAATTTGGTAACTTCTTCTTACATAAAATTATTGCCTTCCATTTGATAGATTCAAGCAACACTTAAGATTCAACCAACTAACCTTATGGGTTAGGCGCTTTTCTAGAGACTGGGACTAAAAAGGAGAATGATATCTCCAAATTTGGGGTGTTTTATGGGGTCTTTTTGACACACCATGGTAAAGGAAACAATAAAGAAGTACACAAAGAAAATAGAGAAGCATTTATTGGGTTGCCATAGCTTTTTTGTTCATCTAGTCAAACTAGCTTGTGCCCAAGGCAGTGATGTGAGCAAGAAGGCAGAAAGCTCCAGAATCTTGCCATTGTTGTCCTTATATATCAGGGTTCACAAGATCAGGCTGTGTAGTTTCCATGTCACATCCAACTCTGATAAAGTCACGGGGAGTGAAGTCAATGGACAGCCTTAAGAGCTAAGACAATAGCTACCAAATGGGAGCTGCGGGGGGTCACACCGGTGTATATAAAACATAGGTCCAACATTGCTGAAAAGCCAGGAGTTATAGAGAAGGATTGCAAGCAGCATCTGGTACACACCATCTATTTAAATAACAGTCATAGGGTAACTGTGGCTGGAGGTCTGCTGTGCTGAGATCGAGGTCCCTGTTGCCTGCTGCACATCTGGGCATCACAGAGTTGTCATTCAGCCCATTGCCTGGATACCAAGAACTTTTATTATATATCATGTTTGTACCTAACTTGCTGTTGATTATTCTTTAAGGACTATGTTCTGCCTCCTTATTTTCCCGCGGTGTTTCTTCTTAATACCAGTGTTCCCAATTGCTGAGCATTGCCTTCCACTCCCTGCAACTTCATCAGAATTGGATGTGACATGGGAACTACTCAGCCTGATCTTGTAAATCCCTGATATATAATGACAACAATGGCAAGAATCTGTGCCATCCTGTTATAGTTAATTGTGTAGGTCTGATTGAGGTCAGATATATGACAGCTAATAGTTACCAAAAAGTTTCAGTTATATTCTTTTATGCTTATCCACACTTTACAGTGAGGCTAGTCCCTTTCAGAAAGCACAAATCTTCTTTTCAGTTTCCTCATGGCTGACTTCATCTCTTGGTTCCGCAGGGTGTAGATAATGGGGTTCAGGACAGGGATGATGATAGTAAAGGTGATGGACACAGCTCTGTCCATGGGGAGGGCAGTGAAGGGCCGGGCATACACGTAGATGCAGGGCACAAAGTGCAGGGTGACCACTGTGATGTGAGCGGTGCAGGTGGAGATGGCTTTCCTCTTGCCCTCCCCGGTGTGAGATCTCAGCATCAGCAAGATGACCGTGTAGGACACAAGAAGGAGGACAAACCACAGGGTAGTGATCAGGCCATTGTTGGAAATCATGAGCAGCTCGATAACAAAGGTGTCGGTGCAGGCGAGTTTGAGGACCTGGGGGACGTCACAGTAGAAGCCGTCAACCACGTTGGGTCCACAGAAGGGAAGCGGAAGCAACAGGGAAATCTGTACAATGGAATGGACAAAGCCCCCCACCCAGGAGGCCACAATGAGGGCCGAGCAGCGCCCCCTACTCATGATGGTGACGTAGTGCAGGGGCTTGGAGATGGCCATGTAGCGGTCCAGGGCCATGACAGAGAGAGAAAAAATGTCTGCTCCACCGAGGAGGTGGAAGAAGAAGATTTGGGTCATGCAGCCCTGGAAGGAGATGGTCTTCCTCCGGGACAGCAGGTCCACGAGGACCTTGGGGGCAGTGATGGAGGAGAAGCAGATGTCCAGGACAGAGAGATTGCGGAGCAGGAAGTACATGGGGGTGTGCAGGCGAGCCTCGTAGGTCACGGTGACCATGATGGCAACATTTGCTAAGACAGTTGTTACATAAACTATAGATAAAAAGAAAAATAAGAGGAAGCTTAGCTCTTGAGACTGGGTGACTCCACAAAAAATAAATTCAGACACTCTGGTATGATTTTGGGGCTCATGAGATGATATTTCTTCTTCCATGTTGGAAGAAGCTTTGAAGGAAATAATGATATTATGAGCAATGAAATCAACATACACACTTATGGCTTCTTTTGGGGTTATCAATCTTATTCTTCATGAACTTGCAGGTTACCCAAGGAAATCATTCAGTTCTATTGCTCGGCTCCCTCATTCGTAGAAGTCATGGTTTCGACTAGATTGTTTCTTTCCTACTGTACACAATCATGGTCTTTAGGTTCTATTGAGGCCCACCCTTACACGTCGCTGAGGAAGACTTCTTGGAAGGAGTCGCGAGTTCCTTATACTTTCATGAATCAGAGAGGCAGGTTTTATTCACATTTCATTGTGTTTCCATGGCTGAAAGACCAGTGAATACATCAAGTTTCAAATGCCTTTCAGCAACAGTATGACAGGGATCAATTTACACAGTGTATTATAGTTTTAAAAATTACAATACATTTTCCTACCATCCCTCTGATATTAGGGGGGAAGTTTTTGTCATTCTTACTTCAGTGATACAAAAGCTGACCTCAGTCAGCATATACCAATTTCCAAAGGTCATTCAGAACAACAGTGGCAGAGGGGAGGTGACACAAATTTCTCTTGGTTCTTAGTTTCAGAACTTTTCTACTACATCTTTTGGAATGTATAAATGAATAATTTGTTAAAGAAACTCTTTATAGAATTTTCCTCCATGGTGGGTTTCATCGGCCCCTCATTTTCCTCTCTCCATCACAGCCCAACTTCAGACACTGCCTTCTTTACCTTTCAGAAATGACGAGTCTCTTCGATTTTTTACTTCATGTCATGGATTCTCAGGAGTGGAGTTTAACTGGAAGATGGTGATGGAGACGGTTCTGTGTACAAAAGAGACAGCAAAGGCCTAGGCAGGCATATGTACAGAAGGGGCATAAAGGCAAGTCCCCACTGCGCTGCAGGTGACACAGGTACCTGTGCCTCTCCTACAGAACGTAAGCAGTTTCCAGTGTTTCTTGTGTTTCTGGGTGGGGTACAAACACAAGATGGCTGTCTAGGTTGTCCCCAGCCCTGGAAAACTACAGCTTCTCCGGGCCTCCCCTGGTAGTGCAGCAGTTGAGCGCTGGGCTGCGAGGCTGCCTGAGCCTCTGCAGCGCCGGTTCGATCCCCAGCCGCCGGTGAGGGTCCCACCAAAAAAAAAAAAAAGAAAAAAAAAAAAAGAAAGAAAACTACAGCTTCTCCTACTACAGACCACTGGTTGAGGAGGAAGGGATAAAATCCACTTCAGAGGATTTTTAGTTCATTCTATTTTGTCCTTGTGAATCACGAGGGAGCAACTTTTTGTTGCTTGAGGATCATTTTCAGAAAAATCAAATTCCTGACATGTAGAAGACCACACAGAAAACTCGTGATCAAGTCAGACTTTCAGGCTGCAGAACCTCTCTGTGCCTCAGTTTCCCTATTGTAAAATGTAGGGACTGTGTAGTGTGATGTGGTGGGTGTGAGGGGATGGTGCAAATGTTGGAGGGGAGCATGCCTGGGTGGGAATTCTGCCTCTTTGTCCTTTTATTTATTTATCTTTAATTGAGGTAATATGAGGACACCCCCATCAGGTATCGTCACCCTAGTGCACCCATCACCCATCACCCACAGTCCACCACCCTGGTCTGTTTTGCCCGTCCCCTCCTTATTCTCCCCCGCCCCTGCCCCTGTGAGGTTTCCGTTCCACAGTCAGCTTTCAAGAGTTAGTATTTTACGCGTGTCTTTAGCTGCCCCTTACTTTAGTTTTTCTCCAGATTCCGCACATTAGCGACACCATTCGGTATGACTTGCTCCTAACTGTTTCACTTAGCGTCATCCCAGGAAGGTTGTTTATGAAGACCTTAGCAGAATATAATGCGATTCAGTAGGGACAGCTTCTCTTTGAAGCCACTTGCTTGCTTTGCTTGCGATGACCGTGTGCAAATTAAGCCCATGGGCCAGAGATGGCAGCGCCGGGCCCTGGTTTGGGAATAGGGCTGACTCTGGGTCAGAGTCCAAAGAGCTGCCGGCAACGCACAGATGTGGGGCTGCCTTTGAAAAATCCACAGATACTAAGGATGTGTAGGGTTAAAATTATGTTTTTGAGGGAAGCACTGTGCTGCGATCCCCACCACAAACCCTAAACTGGAACAATATGCTGCCTTTATCCAACTCCATTTTTCCATCCAATACAAGCCGCTTTCTCCTTTGCCATCTGACCCCCTCCCCGTCCCTGTCCATGAAGGCAATCCTTTCTCAGTGCTTAACACCTCCTTTGTTTTCTGCCACTAAAGTGCTTGGCTACTTTATTTATTTTTTGGGCAGTATCTTATACCTGGAGTTCATTTTTCATTTCGTCCTCCCCACGTGTAACCCCCTGTCTCTCACACTGTGACAGCTCGCGGCTCTTACCTAAGTCCTTCAGTGTCGGGCGAGGAATTTACACCATCTGAAGCCAGGGGGCTGGAGCTCAGTCCTTAGGGTTCTGGGGAAGTCCCTGTGTTAGGAGATGAAAGCCTTCTGGAGATTGGTTCTGCTAGACTCAGTGTCTCCTCTTCTGCCTCCACACTGGAAAGGGCAGACGCAGGGAGTCACATCATTATGACTGTCCCCTTGTCCCAAAGTGTCCCTGCAATGCATATGGGTCCGTCAGCCCAACCCGTGAATTAGCAAAGGGAGTTTTATTGCATGTGAGCCTGGAAATAGAATGGACATTGTTCTGACAGCGTTGGGTTCCACTGGGAGTTATTAAAGAGCTTCTGAGCCATTACTGTGCAAACAAATCCATAATCACAAATGCAAATTAAGAAGCCCACATTTCTTTGATTTTTTTGCAACTCATGCAAGGCCCCAGAAGACATAAATCTATCTGTTCTGTGATGCTCTGGGTTTTATGATCCTATTATATGATCATAAATTCTCAATGTGAGAAACATGCTAAAGGGGACAAAGATTCCCAGAGACCAAAGCCTTAGCTATCACAATGTGTGACCCTTCAGAGTCTCAGTACATAAAAGGATAGACAGTATATCTTTAGTATAAAGTTTTCTTGTGGGGGAACAAGTAGGAAAACTATATAAATATGTGTATATAATAAAGCTTCTTAGGAGGACCATCATTTAATACGATTTGAGAAGCGCTGGCCTAGGAGGCTTGGCCCGTGTCTCTGTCTTGCAGGATGTAGGGAAGGTCACAGACATGAATCACCTACTGGGACCTTTTTGGCCAAATATTAATGCATCATAACAATTTGCAAAACATTACTCACTTTTTTTTTTGTTTTATTTTTGCAATTTCCTAAGCTGCTTTACTCCTCTTCGCTAATTTTTGAATGACTCTTGGTGCTGAATGGTGGAATTTGAGGTGGGCAGAGAGAGAGATAGGAGATCTATCATCTTTCTCTAGAGCTACTTGCTCTGAATCCTTGTCTTGGGAGAGAGGAGATTACAGAGCAGCCCAGGGGCTGTTTCCCGTCTTGCTCAGGGTATGTTCCTTTATTCTCTGGGTACACAAAATGGGTCTTGTATGTGTGAATATGCAATATTTTCACACTACAATGACTAGTCTTGAATTGTCTGTGCACACATAGACAGACACTATAGTTTCACTTCTGCTATAAAAGTGCTGGGAATGAAACAGAATGGGGAGATAGAAGGAAGGAGAAAGTTCGGGTAACACTTGTGCAGATACCTCACACTGTACAAATACTTTTAAGATTCATTTTAGTGAGAAAATGCTGGAATGAACCCATGAGTAGGAGGGAAAAGGTGGGGGATAAGGAGCAAACTGGGGACAGGGGTCTATGGTGTTGGATCACGGGGCTTTGGTGGTGGTGTGGTGTAGGAACACACATTCAAAGAAGGACAAATCTTTGCATGATATATAGCATTGTAAATCAATGTTACCTCGATAAAAAAATAATTCAATTAAAAAAAGGAAATAATTGGTCTAGGAAAGATTTTCCATGTATATATCAGACTTAACACAACTTAAATTATCCCTTCTCTTCCATTAACTGGTGAAATATATTGACTATTCTGGACTCAAATAATAAAATGTACATGTGTTTTTATTAATCAACTCAAAAAGGCACTAGGGAGGGCAGGTATGAAATCACTGCAGCCACCTTCTGTGAACACGCTCATTTAGGAATGGAGGTGTATCTGGCAGGTTTGCTGATCCTGTGCCTGATGGGTGCTGGTGTGGGTGTGTGGGGCCGACCTTCACAGATATCGGTCTCTCACGTTTTATTCCCACAACAGCCTTGTGAGTAGACCATGTCATCTCCTTATGCCAGGTGGTAAAGTGCCATAAGATGTGTCAGCATGACAGTCACAGATGATACCAAAACAGCATTTAGATCACTGACTTCACATTTATACCCACACTCCTTCCAGACCCCGCCCAAACGCTCCAGTTGTTGAGTCTCGTCTCCTTTCCTTCTTGTGTTTCCCTCCAGTAGAGCTGAGTGGCTGTGAGATAAGTGGGAAAGACTGTGGAGAGAAGATCTACTTGTCTCTTAACTTTATTCTAGAAGATTGAGTGAACCAAACAAGGTTTCCAGCCTCACCTGACCCCTCACCTCAGCTTATTATCCTCAGAAGGCCCAAGCTTTCTCTGAAGTCTCTTCATGGCCGACTTCATCTCTTGGTTCCTCAGGGAGTAGATCATGGGGTTCAGCATGGGGGTGATGACCGTGTTGTTGATGGACACAGCCGTGTCCATGGGCAGCGTAGTGAAGGGCCGGCAGTAGATGTAGATGCAGGGCATGAAGTGAAGAGTCACCACCAGGATGTGGGAGGTGCACGTGGAGAGGGCTTTCTTTTGGCCCTCGCCAGAATGGGACCTCAGCATCACCAAGATGGCCGTGTATGATGCCAGCAGCAGGAGGAACCAAAGCAGGGTCACCAGCCCGTTGTTGGAGATCATGAGGAGCTCTAGAACGAAGGTGTCGGTGCAGGCCAGCTTAACCACTTGGGGCACGTCGCAGTAGAAGGCATCCAGGATATTAGGCCCACAGAATGGGAGAGGAAGCATCAGAATTATCTGAACAAATGAATGCAGGGCCCCGCCCACCCAGGAAGCTATGATCAAGGACATCCACACCTCTCTCCTCATAATTGACACATAATGTAGGGGTCTGGAGATGGCCAGGTATCTGTCGTAGGCCATCACAGAGAGGAAAAAAATATCTGCACCACCAGCGAAGTGGAAGAAGAAAATCTGGGCCATGCAGCCATTGTAGGAGATGGCTTTCCTCTCAGATAAAAGATCCACCAGGAACTTGGGGACAGTGACTGATGAGAAAACAATGTCCAAGATGGATTTGTTCCGCAGGAGAAAGTACATGGGAGTGTGGAGGTGAGACTCGCAGGTGATGGTCACCACGATGAGGGCGTTGCCCAGCACGGTTGTGACATACACAGCCAGGAAGACCATAAACAAGAAAAACTCCAGCTCCCGGAAGTGAGTGAGTTCCACGAAGACGAACTCCTTGATGTTGGTGTGGTTTCTCTGGCTCATGATGGGCACCACACTCTTCCGGGATGACCTTGGGGAAGATGTCAAGGTTAGAGGATGGTGTCAGGAAGTGTCAGCCTCATTTGTTGTATTTGTTATGATCAGGTGTCCTGATCATCATGACTACTTAGAAAAACGGGGTTAGACTCTTCCCTTTTGGGTCTGGAAATTCTTTACCCTGGTGATTCTTCTTTCATGTTGTACATACTATGGGTTGAAGAACCAGCACATCCTCGGTCCTAACTTAGACTAGAGAGAGCTGGTGGACCATGGTAAGAGGACTGTGATTTATTTTCTGTCCTGTAAGAGTAATTTGTGTGTGTGTGTGTGTGTGTGTATGTGTGTGCAAAGCTTTATACTCCACCCAAGGCTTTCGCCTATAAACATCTCAACTTGATTTTGATTCTTGTGATGTCACTGTGGGATTATAGAATGGTTATAATTATCACCATTTTATGTAGGGGGACTGAAGTTTAGAGCAGTTAATGACTTGGCCACATTTGCAAAGGTAAGTGGCAAATCCATGATTCAAAGAGTTTTCTGACTTGGCAACAAGTGTTTGTTCTCCTTTAAACTTCCCTCTGTACTATCCCCTCCTACTCATTTTGTTATGTGTAAGTGAATTAAAGGACAATCCACATGAAGACACCTTGTAGACTTTAAAGCATTTTACAGCAAAGTATTAACATCTTCATAATGCTCATGTCTTTACATGAATGTGTTTCTCTTTTTTACTTCTGGCTAGTTTATTTTTTAATTTTTATCCCTTGAATACAAAATGTTATTGTTTCCAGTTTTGTTGAGAAGTCATTGACCCTTATCACTGTATAAGTTTAAGGCATACCTCATGTTGGGTCTGCTTATATATGTGGTCATATGGTTACCAAAATAGGTTGTTAACTTCTATTTTATCATATAGATACAATAAAATGGAAGGAAAGAAGAAAAGAAAAATGGGAAAGAATTTCTCCTTGTGACAAGAACTCAGCATTTACTCTTAACATCTTTCAAATACATTACATAGCAGTGTTAACTAGTGATTACACCGTAGTCATTATTTGTCTTAGAACTGGAAGTTTCTAGCTAGCTTTGAATCTCTTTTTCATAAATCTCTTTGTCAATTATTCCCCTATACATTGTAGATGCTCAGTAAATGTTTATGAAATGAGTTTTACTACAAAGAATCACCTAATTTGAAAGTGTCTTGAGAAACCTAATACACGAGAGTTTGGAGTCTCAAGTAACTTTTAGTTCTAAGAGACACACACTTCAAGAATTGTACTGTACACTTTACCTTTCTGGGACTGAAGCTTGAATACCCTAAAAATCATATAATTACATGTGTGCTAAATTAAAGTTGCCTGCGATGGTGTCTTCCACCTACCTTTGTGCTATAAAGGTGAGTGTGCCTGGTTCCCCATCTTCACGGCTCTCCTCTTAAACCAAACACGTGCAGCCTGCACTGCAAGGCTAAGCTGCAAGTCTAATATAATAATCAGCATAGGGAATAGTGTCAGATATTTGTTGGAAATGCAATTTTCAATGGAGAAGCTGGCAGCTGCAGATGCAATGGGAGTTATTAAAAAGTTACTAAGCAACATGTATATATTTGGGGATTTTTCCATTTATCATTCTGTTGTTTTCTAGTTTAATTCCACTGTGGTGTGAGAGCATACTTTGTATGATTAGTGAAGGTGTGTATGATGGCCCAGAATGTGGCCTACCTTCGTGGATTTTCTATGTTCTTAAACTTGAGAACAATGTGTGTTCTGTTATTGGGTGAAATATTTTATAAATATCAACTAGATGTAGTTGATTAATGGTATTATTCACTTCAATTGTATTCTTCCTGATTTTCTGCCTATCGGAACTGCCAATGACTGATGGAGGGGTGTTGAAGATTCCAACTATAATAATGAATTTGTTTATTTCCCCTCGTATCTCTATCAATTTCATACTCTGTTAAGTGCACACACATTAATCTTCAGAGAGTTGACCCCTTTCTTTATTATCATTATTAAGACCATCTCTCTTTTTTGGAAGTTATTTTTGTCATGCAACATTATATTAGTTTTAGGTGATTTGACATTTGTATACAATGCAAAATGATCTCTACAATAAATTTATGTCTCATCTAGTCTTAGCAATTTTTTCGAATACCGTATAATTGCCTATAGACCCCAAACTGTACACTACATCCCTGTAGCTTACTTATTTTATAATTGGGTATTTATACTTCTTGATACTCTTTATCCATTTCACCCAGCCCTCTACTCCCATCCCCTCCACTTTGGTAATCATCAATTTATTCTCTTTATTTAAGAGTTTTGTTTCTGTTATTTGCTTAGTTTTTTAGACTCCAATTATAGATGAATCATATGGCATTTTTGGTTTTCTATTAGACTCATTTCACTTAGCATAATATCCTCAAGGTCCATCCCTGTTGTTGCAAATGGCAATACTTTATTCTTTTTTATGACTTCATAGTATTCCACGGTACATAAATACCACAATTTCTTTATTCATTCATCTATCAGTGGATGCTTAGGTTGTTTCCATTATCTTAGCTACTGTAAATAATGCTACAATGAACATAGGTGTGCAAACGTCTTTTTCAAATAATGTTTTTGTTTTCTTTAGATAAACACCCAAAGTGAAATAGCTGGATCATGGTAGTTCTATTTTATATTTGAGGGACCTTGACACTGTTTTCCAATTTATATTCCTACAAACAGTACATGAAGGTTCATTTGTCTCCAAACTTTGGCCAACACTTGTAATTTCTTTGTTCCTTGGATGATATATATTCACTCTGACATAGTGAGGTGATATCTCATTGTGGTTTTGATTTGCATTTCTCTAAGGATTACTGATGTCGGGCACCTTTTCATGTGCCTCTTAGTCATCTACATAACTTTTTTAAAAAAATGTCTATTCAGAGCCACCTCTCATTTTTAAAAATCATGTATTATTTTATTTTTGTGTCTGAATTTTATCAGTTCTTTATATTTTTTGAATATTAGTCCCTTATCAGATATATGATTCATGAATATCTTCATGAATACTTTTCAAAGATTGCCTATAAAGACCTTGTTTATATCTTTGATGATTTTCCTTGTTCTAAACTCTATTTTTTCTCAAATTAATATATACTCCAGATTTCTTTTGGTTTATTATCTTCATTGCATTACTGTTAATCTATCTTTGTCTCTCCATACATACATACATACATACACACATACATACATACATACAGATATGTGGGTTGCTTTTAGAATACCCATAATTAGGTCTTTAAAAAATCTATTGCAGTTTTTGTCTCTTTCTTAGTTTATTTAGGCAATTTATATAATCAGGTGCTTTAAGAAGATTTTATTGTAAATTAAAACTCACTTTCAGCAAAGTAAGTGATAGTTATAGAACAATTCTGTGTAACCATCACTCAAATGAAGAAATGAAAATATTGCTAGCACTTCAGAAGCCCTGGAGCATTATACCCTGACCACCTTGTCCCTTGACCACTGAAGTTAATCACAATTCAACTTTTATGGTCACCCCTGGCTTTTAAAAATATTTTAACAACTTATGCATCCATAAATAACATAGATAATTTGTCTGATTGAACTTGATTTGCATGAGATCACATTATTGGCATTATTTTGTGTCTGACATCTTTTGCTGAACATTATGCTTGTAAGGCCAATCCATTCTGTTGCTTGTAGCTATGCTTTGTTATACTTATCACTCTGTCATCCCATTGCAGAATATAGCTCCTTTGCTCAGCCACATCTTGACAGACATTTATATTGTTTATTCTTTGGAAGTTTTATGAAGAATGCATTTGTGTGAGTCCAGGTATTTCAAGAAGCAGACACCAAGACAGGATTGAATATGCAAAGGTTTTAGTAAAGGCAATTTCTGTGAGGAGAAGTATGGAGAGAGTAGGGGAAGATTGGGATTGAGGTCAGACCATGATGCAAGCTGGATCCTGAGTGAAGGAGAGAGGGAAGGGAGGTTGGTGGAAGCCCAGCCTTGCCCTAGCTTCTGTGTTGGCAGAAAGGGATGGAAAGAGACTAGTTTAGTGTTCAGGGGACTTTGGATATTAAGATGGTGTTTGCTTCTTGTTCCAACTGCCATTTGCTTGTTGTGCATCTTAGGGCTCCCATGATACTATATTGTTGTATTTGAGGTTCAGTTCCTGTTGCTCAATTAAGATTTTATTGCCTTTCTGGTGGGACTATTGAGGCTTCTGGTTCAGAGGATGTACATAAAGGTTATATTTGAGGTGTGAAGCTGTACTCCCCCAAAACTTGGAGCACTGTAAGCCAATGGTGAGGCAATAAAATTTTAAAAAAGTTTATATGTAGTTGTAGGCACAGTGTGAGTGCACATTTAAAGGGGCATTTAAAGAATGGGGACTCTTGGGAACAGATATGTTGTATGTCATGACTTCATGCTGACACATGCTAAATACAGAAATACATAAAAAAATGAAGATACAAAAGTTCAAATGAAGGTGGTTTTAGAGGTGATGTGGGTTTAGTATTCCATCTGTCTGTCCATCATCTATCTATCTGTCTATCTATCTATCTATCTATCTATCTATCTATCTATCTATCTATCTGTCTATCTACCTACCTATCTATCAATCACCTATCTATCTATCCATCCATCATAGGAGGCTGAAGAGCTCAGATCTAAGACAGAGATCTCTCTTCCCCTGTGGTTTATGACCATCCAGATATGAGGGAAATAGTTAATCTACTTACCTGAATGATGAAATCAATTACAAATGTTTTTCTTGCATGTCCAAGAGACCTACCCGAATGGAAAAGTGAATGTGTTGGGAAGGGTATGGGCCACTACCTTTGAGAGTAGGTTTAGCAGAAATAGCCATGTGGGACAGCTCCATTCTAGGTGCCCTCCCCTCCATGAAGGGGTGATGACTTGCATGTCATATCCATGGATAAATCCCTATGAGAAAATGAAAAATAATACTCTGTACAGGGAAGTAGGGGTTAATCTGTTCAGATGGAGAAATAAGGGTTTTATAGGAGCAATTGATTCAGACAGAGGCGAGCTGGAGGAAAGAGTGTGGTGATCCAGGAGAGGCTGACCATGTAATGGAGGTGGGGAATGAAGAGGTGAGCGACTGGTGTGGCCAAGATCAAAGGCAACACTAAGCAGGCAGTTCAGGTGACTGAGACTAAGAGGAGTCCTGATGTGGTACAAGGACTCCTCATTCTCAAGCTCCTATACAGCTGGAAGAGAAATGGCTGCAAAGGGCAGTGTCCTTCAGTTTTTATTTGGCAGATTATTTAGTGTTAAAGGAGTAGACATCAGTTTCCAGTAATTGACATTGGTTCTACTTAGTGTATTGTTCTGGACCTGCCACATGCTAGTAATAGGGTTAGACGCCTGTTCAGCTTCAGGGCTGTTTGTTGTTGAAGGCGGAAGGCAGAGCAGGGAGCCTGGGATCTGAGTGGCCTGGTTCGGGATGGAGATCTGCCCTCACTTCCTGTGAGGGTTGGCAGGTCTAGCTAATCTTCTGGGACTCAATTCCTCACCTGGGTACAGGGCAGTGCTGTATTACTGTGCTGCAATGAGCGTAACTAAATACCTTGGTTCCCAGGACATACTAAGCACCAGATGACAGGTGGTTGCTCTATTACCTGTGAGAATAGGTCATCCTGGGGACTTCTTTTTCCTAAAGTATCTCTTCTTCCCCCTGACTATCCATGGTGTGGTCAGTAGACAGAGGGCCATGAAGAATGGGGAGAGGAATCTGGCAGGAGGATTCTCCATTTACAAATATGCCCACAGGAGATCTCTCGTGCCTAAACCAGAGGTGGAGGTAGATGCTATGGGTCATTTGAGTCTCTGGGGGTTTGGAGAAGTAGGTTTCCCATCATGAGCTAGTAAGACACTTTCTTCTTCCCTAGTACTTTCCACAGGGCATCTTTGATCTCTTTGTTCCTCAGACTGTAAATGAGGGGGTTCAGCATGGGGATCACCAGTGAGTAGAACACAGACACCACCTTGTCCCTGCTCAGCGAGTAGCTGGAGCTGGGCCGCAAGTACATGAAAAGTGCTGTCCCGAACAGTAGAGTCACCACCATCAGGTGTGAGGCGCATGTGTTGAAGGCCTTCATCCGGCCTTCTGATGAGCGGATCTTCAAGACGGCGGCCACGATGTAACTGTAGGAGATCAGGAGGATGAGGAATGACATCCCTCCAACGGCCACCACCACCAGGAAGTTCACCACCTGACTGAGGAAGATGTCAGAGCAAGAAAGTGCCAGGACAGGTGGGAGGTCACAGAAGAAGTGGTTGATGACATTGGGTCCGCAGAAGTGGAGTCGAAATATGGAGCAGGACTGGGTCAGGGAGCTCAGAAAGCCACCCACGTATGCCCCAAGCACCAGACGTGTACAGAGGCCCGGGGACATGATGGCTGTGTAGAGCAGGGGGCTGGAGATGGCTGCATAGCGGTCATATGCCATGGCCGTTAGGAGGAAGCACTCGGTGAGGCCCATGCCCACAAAGAAAAAGAACTGGGCTGCACAGCCCAGGAAGGAGATGGTCTTTTGCTCCCGGAAGAAGTCAGTGAGCATCTTGGGAGCCACTGAGGAAGAGTAGCAGATGTCAATGAAGGACAAGTTGCTGAGGAAGAAGTACATGGGTGTGTGCAGACGGGGGTCACCTCTGATCAGAAAGATGAGTGCCAGGTTCCAGCCTACAGTCACGAGGTAGATGGCCAGGAAGGTCACAAAGAGGGGGACACGGAGTTCTGGATGGTCTGAAAATCCCAGGAGGATGAACATGGTCACGGTGGAGCTATTCCCGGCCCCGGCTGTGGACATGTTTCTCCTGGATCACAAGGACAAGAGGCAGATTTGGGGTCATCATGGACTCTACATGACAGGTTGGGTCACCAAATAATCACAAAATGCACGAGAGGTAGGACAGGGCACTGCAGAGACTGACTTAATGCTGATTCCTGCTCTCGCTTCCTCGCAGATGGCAATTGTAGAGACTGTCTTCCTGCTTATTGCAAATATTTGCTTGTTGCAAATATCTACTTGTTGCAAATATCCACTTGTTGCAAATATTTGCTTTTTAAAAAAATATTTATTTATTTATACAAGCACTGGGTACAGTCAGAAATGCGGGAGGGTGAGATAATTCACCAGAGCCAGAGCGAGGAACAGAGCAGGCAAACTGATGAAGTACACTGCTGAGGGGAGCAGCGGGCGTGGCAGGAGAGGTCTGTGCACCATGTCAGACCCTCGCTGGTGGCCGGGGCTTGAACTGGTTCTGCAGAAGCTGCGGGAAGATTTGCAGTCCAGTGCTCAGTCGCTGCGCCACCGGGGAGACCCCCAAATATTTTCTTTGAAACAGCATGGGGTGGTTGACATGAGCTTAAACTTGGGATTCAGACTCTTTGCCATCAGCAACTGTCTCCACCATGGAGTGGCTGTGTTCCTCTGGTGAGGTAGCTACCTGTCCTAGGCTTCAATTACTTAATTTTTAAAACAGTGACAGTACCCACTTCACATAGTTAAAGTGATACCTAGAAAGCCCCCAGTGAAAGGTATTATAAGCACCATTTTGTGTGTTCCAGATAAGCCACATCAAACCTGAAATAACTCTTTATTTAACTTTATTAAAATTTTGATACTGGAGTAAAGGAACTAAATTTAATGATATATTGTGAAATAATCACACATTTAGACTGTCTTTGATCCAGAGTATCAAGCCAGATGTGTATAGGGATGCTAGTTGCCAAATAATAGATCTATATCATCAATAATAAATCCAGCATCTATTATCTACTAATACATAATTATCTAATAATAAAACAATAATCCATTAATTATCTGTAAATAACACATTTACACTATTAGTAGGGATAATGTTGCTCCTGGTGGCTTACAGTGAATGATCCTTTAAAGCCTGGAATATATACTAACCTTTCTTCAGGTCTTACCCAAACAGTTGGGAAATCAGCAACATTATCTTTGTCTATTTTCAGTCTATTCTGTCTACCTCTTACATTATAGTGAGTCTCACAAATTCAGTCTATGTTTCAAAAATAGAAATTGTTATTTTATGCATTTTGAAGCAATATGTGAGAACAGTAAAGTAATTTGAGCAATACACAATTGTGAAATATTCAACCTAATAATCAAGTCCAATTCCCAGTCAATGCAAAAAAATCTTGAAACTGACCATCACAACATTGCATCCTAGTAAACATACCTCAGTAGCTGACATTGATCTCAGAAATAATTCCAAGTCTGCAACTTCAGTTTGGGAAGCAACACATTCCCTATTTACTATGAATTTTTAATGTCAAATTTAGAGAGCCACTTCATTTTAATATCCTTAATTTTTCAAATTTTTTATACCTGTTCTCAGCCAAGGTCTCATGGACGTCTAAATTTTCTTCTTGGAACTTGCATAGAGAGATGCCCTTGGAATTCGGGGCCATGCTTCTCCCTTTCAGCAGCTCCTGCTACAGATTCTTCATCACTAAACCCCACAAATTTACATAATGAGAGAATGGGAAGCCTCTTTCACCACTGCCACACCACTTACTTGTGCAGCATCTCAGGGTACCTTACCCCGCTCCCACGCCGGTCATGTGACTTAAGCTTTATCCTATGTAAGAGGTTATGCTGCCATGTGAAAGGTGTGTGGACTTCCCAGAACCAGTGGAGGATTCTTACCCACAGATAAAAGGAAGGAAAGAAAGGACAAAGTTTGGCTTCATCTGCTGCATTGTAGAGTCCCCTGGAGAGGCTGGGAGCCGAAACATACAAGTCTGCTTGCCTCGTTCTGTGTGAGGTCGGCCATTTATTGAAGAAGAGACTGAGGTCTAGTAGAGAGCCTCAGGGTAATTGGGGATTGGGGTAATTGGGGCTCAGGAAAAGGGAAAGGGGGGCTAGATAAAGTGAGTTATGATTCTGGGTAGGCTTCAGGTCAAGCCTGGTTCTGCCTCTTGCCAACTAGGAGGTATTAGACACCTCATTTAGCCTTTGTGAGTTTGAAGTTCTCCTAAAAGGAGGATGGCAGTGACTAGTTAACAGAGCCATCTGAGGATTGCTTAAGATCATGTGTGAAAGCCTCACGGACCTTGAGGTAGGACAGGAATTGGGACTATGATTGCTATAAGCAGTGATTATTCCTTAAAGAATCTTAGAGAATACACTTCCTTCTCTGGTAGGTTGAAGTTGCTTATCTATAGACAGCTACTGCATACTACATCTTAACCATGTACCACAAATTTTGTAAGCAGTGTTTAGGAGTGAGGTTGAGGAATGGAATGCTCTAGAACATTAAATGGAAAGTATCTTAAGGACTGTATGGGGCACTTACATCTACTCTATCTGAACTCTGCTCATGAAGAGGTGCCTCTTCCCTTGAGAAAGGAAACCTTCACTCTTCAGCAAACTCAGGGAGGCTGGGTTTGGTCTGAGTCTGGACTCCTGCACCCCTATGATATAGGTTGGTCAACACTCATCTTATAGAGCTGAAGCCAGAGGATTTGAGAGGCTCAATGGCCTCATTGGATTTATAGATATTTTGTGACTAACTCTAGACTTCAAAGTTATGGTGTAGATAGAATAATAAGGCAAAGTGAAGTACCTAGAAGAGTTCCTTACACACTCAGGAACTAGTGGACTTGATTTATGACTCAGCTCACTTTTCATCAAATATCTGCAAGAAAATGTTAAGTTTTATAACTAAAGTTACCTAGTTTGAGCTTAACAGATGTGGTTGGTGATGGGAGAGAAAACAATGAAATAACGACAAAGAGAATCTCAACTAAATTGGATTTGCTGTGAGTTTTCTATGACCCACCAGCTCTCCTGACCTAGGCTCTGTCCTTCACTCCACGATGCTTAATCCTGTCATCTTTGAAGAAGCCTGGTGTCCACAAATTCTTATTCTTGCATGTCTCTCTTTCATCTGGGTGCACAAATGACTGGGAACTGAAAGAAACCCTCTCAATGCAAGGTGAGAATTCAAGCAGTGTCAAGCCATGAGTCAGAAAAGAGGAGGGTTTTAGAGGTGAAAGGTCCCTGACATGTTTGGAAAATCTGCTGTGGAAAGTCTGTCCTTCCAAAGTACTAATCAGACTACTTACTAGTAACTGAGTCTCTGTTCTAGGGCAGAGCAATCCCTCCAGAAGTTTCACCCTTTTTTAATTCTCTTCCTAGTTGCCAGGGCTCAAACACGGTTCAGGAGGCCCATCAAAGGGACAGTAAGGAAAAAGACTGGAACTGAATTGGGGGAAAAACCAATAGAATTGAGCAGAGAAGAGCCACATAACTCCACAGTCATCTATGAACTTGCGGCTCTAGAGTGTCCAATGAAGTGGACAGTAACATGGGCATGAAGACAAAAAGTGAGCAATGAAGGGCTGCACTCACCTGTCTGTCTGTCCTGGAGCTGTTATCTGTCTTGAATTCTGCTTTGAATGGAATCTAATAGGTCTTGGTATCACATCTAGTCCCCTAGTGCTAATGAGTTTCAAAAGCAAATTGGAGGTTGGTTGGGTCTTCAGAGTTCAGAATATCCACTTGTTGCAAAAAATGTGTGTTTGTGGACACAAAAATTGGAAGGAAATGATACGCAATGAAATCAGGGAGGCTGTAATCTCGACGGAGTTCTTCTGTGTCCACTGATATCTGCTATTGGGCTATTTTGAAAGCATTTCAGAGGTGGGGGTGAATTTGAGGGAGATTCCTCTCTCTCCTTGGAGATGTTTCTTTACCTTGTGGGTCTTTTTTCAAAGGCAAAGGAATGTATTACCCAAACATTACATTAATTGATCTCTGGGGTGGTACGGAGAACACACTCATACAAATGCTCTGAAGACAATGCTTATTAAACTCCATCATAATGCCCAGCACGTCCAATCCCTGAAGGCTAATCACGATCTCTTTGGGTAGAACGTGATGAGCAAAGTCAGCATAGCAGCGGAACACACACGGCAAGGTGAACAGCCATCCAGAGGTCAGAGGGGGTCTCTGTAGCTCATTATAATATAACTAACACAATACAATTAACATAATAGAATAAATGTAATATAGTAAATATAACCTCTATATGGAAATATACAAATATATATATACACACACACTGTTTCTCACTCCTTCACAGAACCTCTTGCATGAAGTATCTGAAATGCATGGGAACAGCATTATTGAGCACCTCCTAGGTGCTAAGCCCTCAAACTGCTTTACATATATTAATTCACTAAATCTTCCAAAACCCTCTTGCAGAAGGGCAAGCAGAAATTTGGAGGAGCTAAACAAGTGCAGAATTTTGCAGCTAGGAAGGGATCAATCTAATATTTGAATCAAGAAGGAGACACTAAGCCCTCCTGTGAGTGTGTTGTCCCTGCATTGATTTGGAACTCAGGCACACGGAACTGTGTGGATATGGTCAATAGCACCTTCAATCCAGAAATTCATTCTCTTCCCGTAGAAATCTATGATATCTTCCTCCAGGAGGGAGATATTAGAAGCCTTTCCCCTAAAGTTGTTCTTGGTGTCATCCAGCATGTGTAGTGTGTGGTTGTGAGCACGAGCCCCACCAAGTCTTTGCGAGGGAGGGACAAGGTCTCTGTCACCAGTACTTCCCCAACCATGGACTCATCACCGAGCTGGGCAAGGCTCTGCCTGAAGACTCTTAGATCTCATTCTTCTGGGAGGTGGGAGGGGGGACTTGAACTCCCAGTGTCAGAGGCTGGACCCACACGTGGGTGGGACTGTGTTCCCTTTCTGAAAAGCCCCTTAGGGGGAAGACTGGTAAGGTCAGTCAACTTGATGGCACCTGATGTAGTTGTGCAAATGGATGGCCAATCAATAAAATTGATTAAAAAATGAAATAATCTGATTTATTAAAAAGGCACCACAACTATGAAATCATGACTTACCTGTTCTTAGCCTTACTAAACATTTTTGTTTCATGGTGTCGTTCATCACTGACAACATACTCAGGGCTGGTTTCTTTGAGAGAATTAAACGCGGGATAGAAACGAGTGCAGGTGGAGCACATGGATGGTGCTTAGGGCAAGTGAGTTTGAGGAGGATCTTCTTGCCACGAGTCCTCCTCAGGTGGATTTCATTCCTCCAAATCACCCCTTAAAACTTACCCTAGTACGCTGGCAGTCCACTAGGTGGCAGCAACAGTCCAGTGGCTGGGGGATAGTGTAGACGCGGGTGTCTGGGATGTGGGTGGATTGTTCAGTTATCTCAGTTGTGAGTAATTTTGCTGTGTGGGTTTCTAGAGGTCTTCTTCAGAGCTTTGTTTCAGAGTAAAATCTGAAGTCAGGAGAGTTCAAGAGCCTGAATTCAGCTCCTAGGACACCTAACTCCTGCCTTGCTCTTGGACGTGTCTTTGAATGACTCCTGGAACCTGCAAATACATTTCTATCGTGTACCTTAGCCTCGTTTCTACCGTCCGGTGACAGACCGAATGTCTACCAGGTTGAAGTTTTCACTTGTCAGGAGTCATGAAATACCAACTGACCAGGAAAAAGAATAACTACAAGAAAGAAAATATAAAAATCAACAAACGACTATGAACCAGAGACACTCTATGGGGGGTAGGGGGCGTGGGGGGCAGAGAAAGGAGGGATTGGGGTCAAAATAAGGGGTTGTAATTGTATGGGGAATATAAAAATAAAATTTAAATTAAAAAAATACCAACTGAGACAATGCTGCAAACTCTAGTTGGAGAATCAATGTCATGTTTTATGCTAAGAACCTTTGAATTTTTTCCTGGACTTCACTTAGAAGCAATTAAAATAACCTCATTAAAATAAGTATTCAAAAATGTTAAACAAACCTGAAAAGTAATCATATGTTAGGAGAAGCCGTCGACACACAAAGAGAAGCATAGCATAGCAGATGCGAACTTTTGAGTTGAATCTCACAATAATGTCTTCCGAACATCTGTAATTTCTATGGTGTTTTTCTGCTTTTATATGCTGCTTGTTTTTCTGCTTTTTGATGTTCACTTAAATTCTGCCTTAAATTCTTAGGTTTAATCCAATTTGAAATTTGATATTTTGAAGTTAGGATTTGGAGAGTTTATGGCTATATCCCGATGAATTTACTAAGACCTATCTTTTCACTCATTCTCAACTTTCTTATAGACTAGGTTGACAGAGACTCTGCCCTTTCATATCCAACACAGACATTGTTCATCTATAATTGTCTCTTTATTCTTGAGCATCTTAGTCTTGCTTTGTAAATAATTATCACTCTAATCAGAAGAGTCACGACAGGTGAAATCTATTATCACCCTCTCGGGACAGCCTTTTCTCATTCCAAGAGAGGGTCAGTATTAGGGGGTTTGCTTCTTAAGTTATCCCACATCCTTGTTAGCATGAAAATTCTTATAGTTGATTGGATTTGACTCTCACAACCTCAGATCTGCTGGATCAGTTTATCCCCAATCCTAACTCTCTTCTTTTACTGAGATAATATTCCCTCACCCTTTTATCCTAACTGCTTTGCTCCCATAGCAACAATTCTAAAGATTTCTAGAGTTTGTTATGGGTTTGGCTTTATCTGATCCTTTGTTTTTTTCTTGATATCCATATATAAGTGCCACCATTTTGTATTGTCTTTCTCCTTCTGACTTATTTCACTTAGCATAATTCTTTCCAGCTCCATCCATGTTGTAGCAAATGGCAAAAGTTTATCTTAATTTTTTTTCATAGCTGAGTAGAATTCCATTGTGTGTATATACTTCATCTTCCTAGTTGGCGCATCAGTCTCTTGACACTAAGGTTGTCTCCATAGTCTGGTTGTTGTCAGTGGTGCTGCCATGAGCACATGAGCAGGTATTCCTTTAAATTAATGCCTTTGCTAGGAGTGCTTCTCTCAAAGAACTTCCTTCCTTTTTCTCATCACAGTTAACTTTGAAAGTCACCTACCTTTGTTTCTTTCAGTGATCTCAATTGCTGATTTTCTTTCTCTAAATTCTACCTAATACCTGTGTGTCAAAATTCCCAAAATTGTATTCCTTCATATAGAAGACATTTTTATTACTTATTTAGCTTTTGTTTTCGGACTCAGGATTCTTAACTTGATCCCCATGAAATGAATGAACTCCTTCTTAACTTTATTCCTGAAGAAAAACACTTCTTCAAATAGAAGATGAACATCTCAAAATTTCAGATTTTCAGAACTTGATGGGTCCTTTGAGAACAAGCTCAGTTATCTTGTACCCAGCAGGGTAGGGGAGGGTCTAATTGACATGCCGACAGTCACGCCTGCACACTCTGGACAACAGTGAGAGCAGCACCCAAAATAATAACGAGCAAAGGAGCAGTTCATGTTGCAATGAAAATGAGTCAAAATAAACAGTCAGAAGGGACCGCTCTGGCCGTGACCCTGGACCGAGTCAGTGACGTTACTGTATAGTGCTCAGGGGTGACTTCTGTTGATCAGGTACTGTGCTCCGACCTTCTTATTCACATCCCATTTCATGATCACGGCAACCCTTTTGAGGTAGGTGTTATCACTGCACCAGTTTTACAAGTGAAAAGCAACATTGAAGAGACTTAAAACCTTTCATATGGTTTAAATGGCAGAGCCAGAATTCAACCTTGATTCTTGGTGTTGGTAACACATTTTTTTTTTCATTATATTTTTTATTTTTTATATTTTTTATATCATGTAGGGGCAGGAAGGGCACAGAACAGGATCTCTATGATCTGGGCAGATGGGTAAAGGAGAGTCCTGGAGACCTTGTGGCTTTTTCAGGCTTTTATTGAGCTTTTACCAGGTTCACGGCAGGCAGGAGTGCAGGGGGCCGGGGAGGGTGGCAGGCCTCCCAGACCCCGTGAGTCTTTACTCTTTCTGGGCTCTCTGGCGTTCTCTCGTGGTCTCTGCTTCTCTGCTGGTTCTGCTCGCATTCTCTGCTCTCTTCTGCTGCCTCCGTTCCATGATGCCGCCCTATAAGCCCAGTCTTAGCCCAGGTGTGCCCACCTATGCATGGCCACACCCACTCCAGGGGCCGGCCATCAGGCATGCATGCAGGACCACAGCGATCCATCAATAATACTAATGCTGGGAGGGTGGATAAGCCTGATACCTTTTCACTTGCCCTACAATCATTCTTTATTCTGTACAATGTATGCTTTCTCAGCTCGGTTATAGTCCCTGTGAAATTCCCTTCACCCTTTCACCCGCGGACCATCACCACAGTCCCTTGTGCTCTTCCCACCCTTGTTTTCATCCTACTACCTTCTTCCCCCTGCAGAATGTCCCTGGTTTATAGTTGCCTGTTGATTTTGATTTTTGCTTTATTTTAATTAATTTTTCTCCCTGATTCCTTATTTGGATCCTCTACATTCCTCCTATAAGTGAACCATCCAATATTTTTCTTTTTCTTTCTGGCTAATTTCACTGAGCACGATCCCTTCCAGCTATATCTATGTTGCTGCAAATGGCATGAGTTTTTCCTTTTTCAATTGCTGAGTAATATTCCATTGGTAATGCATTTTTTTTTTTTTTGTGGTACCCTCGCTGGCGGCCGGGGAACCAACCGGCGCTGCAGAGGCTACGTGCAGCCTCGCAGCCCAGCGCTCAACCGCTGTGCCACCAGGGGAGGCCCCATCGGTAATGCATATTTAAACACAAGATTTAAACACAAGATCTTTAGCACAGGATTCATGGTGATATGTATCTAACAAAGTGGAAAATTGCCCACCTACTCCAAGGGGAGTCCTCCTGCACCCAGTGGGGAACACCCAGGGGAGAACGAGACAAGGGACTGGGAATGACTTGGGCGGTGGGTGGCTGGCCTCTCTCCCCGCACCCCAGGGAACAATCAGCCTGCAGAAAGGGTGGGCTCTAATGGCTGTTGGGCTTTTCACTTTGGACCCGGCTCAAGGGACCCACAGCAGCCCCATGCAAGACACGTGTGAGTCTTCCTACCCCCTGAAATAATGAGCTCCCTCAGGCCATTTTTAAGAGTTGGTAACAAAGGAACAGGGATTCCAGAAGCAGATATTACAGAGGCCAAAGTGTAAAAAATTGAAGCAGGAACCCGGCATAAACCAGCAGGAAATGCAGGAAAACTGATTGTAAACAACGATGGACTAACCAGCCAGTTTTGTTTCCTGTATTGTGTGACCTCAGGACACTTTGCCTAAGTAAACCGGTAAGTCAAGCTCCTTCCTTCCACCTCATTCTCCAAAAAATGACAATGATAAATGTACAAACATTTTATCTTTAAAAGGGGCATAAAATCTCTATTTATTCCCAGGACTTTTGGGTGATTCAATGAGCTAATACACATCAAATCCTTAGAAAGCATATCTGGTACTCAAGGAATGCTAAATAAGTGTTTCTATTTTGTGTTATATATTATATTATAATTGATTGCTCACTGAAATACTGCTCAGCCAAAACTCTGCTAATCTCCCTCAATGAGCAGTGAAAAAAATTCATTCATTTAATAAATATTTGCTGTGCCTTTGTCCTCGTCACTGTTGTGATAGTCTCAGTCTAGACCAGTGAAGAGAACAGACAGAACTCTCTCTTGTCTCTGTGCCGTTACATTCTGGTAGTGAAAATTTTAGTACAAGAAACACCAAGCTCATCTTATTTCCCTTTTGGTAGGTTTAACACAGTGATGTCCCTGTGAAGGGTTGTCCCAGTTCTTGGTTTTTACTGTCCATGTCTCTGACAATTTTTGGAAATGCAAATCTAAGAGTCATATTTATTTAACAATTTCATTGAGATAGCCCTAACATATAGATGTTTGCCTCCATTTAAGTGATACAACCTGATGTTTCTATATGTAAATATATGTATATATGCACATATCATGTATACTTGTATACGTGCATGTCATTTGTGGCAACAAATGATATGTAACACATATATTCCCTTATAGGCTTCTATGTGGTGAAAAGATCACCTAAATAACTTATCCAATGCTTCTTCATAGTTACCCTTTTGTATGTGTGAGAAGATTTAAGATCCTCTTGGAAAACCACAGCACCGTAGTGCTGACGATTGTCACCTGCTGTTTGTTCATTGTGTCTCCAGAACTGCTTCATCTCACACACTTAATCTATGTACACTTGACTAATACCTCTGTATCCCTGACCTCAGCTTCTGGCAACAGCCATTCTACTCTCTGCTTTCATGAGTTTAACCCTTTTAAAGTCCATATAAGACCACACAGCATTTGGCTGTCTGTGCAGGCAGTTTCACTTAGTAGGAATCTCGCCAGGTTTGTCCATGTTGTCACAAATGCTCGTGCTCCTTTTTTAATGGCAGAATCACAGTTCATTTTGTGTGTGTCTATATATTCTTTATCCTTCCATCTATTACCGGCCTAAGTTGTTTCCATGACTCTGTAATTGTGAATAATGCTGCAATGAGCTTGGGAGTGCAGATGTTTCTTCTAGATAGAGATTTTATTTCCTTTGGATACATGCAAAGATGTGGGATTACGGGTTTAGGTGGTAGTTCTGTTTTTAAATCTTTGCTTTCTGTAATGGTTTTGCCAACTTAGTTGACTTTTTAAATGCATTTTATATAGTGACTAGTATAAAAACTTGTCTAAAATGAAATTATCTTCTAATAATTAAAAAATACACATATAGCATACATAGTGTTAAAGTACCAGAGATTATTGTAGTCTGATAGCCATTGAGAAGACTGCTTAGCAGATGTCTGGGACTTTAACTTGTTGCTCCCTGTGGTATGATCATTACTACAGTAACAAACAAAATCTATCTGATCACAGAATTGCTTCTGTCCTTCGTGCAGGATGCAGGCCTATGGCTGTGGGAAGAAATAACACAGTTGTGACAAAATTCATCCTCCTGGGATTTTCAGATCAGCCTCAAATGAGGATTCTTCTTTTTGTGCTCTTTCTGGGCATCTACCTCCTGACCCTGGGCTGGAACCTGAGCCTCATCACCCTCATCAGGATGGATTCCCACTTGCACACGCCCATGTACTTCTTCCTTGGTAACCTCTCCTTCCTGGACATTTGCTACGTGTCCTCCACGACTCCCAAGATGCTCTCTGACATCATCACAGGGCAGAAAACCATTTCCTTTCTTGGCTGTGCCACCCAATATTTTGTCTTTTGTGGCATGGGGTTGACTGAATGTTTACTTTTGGCAGCCATGGCCTATGACCGCTACGCCGCCATCTGTAACCCATTGCTCTACACAGCCCTGATGTCCCGTACACTTTGTTTAAAGATGGTGGCTGGTGCCTACGTGGGTGGATTCTTTAGCTCTTTTATTGAAATCTACTCTATCTATCACCATGATTTCTGTGGGCCCAACATAATCAACCACTTCTTCTGTGACCTCCCTGCAGTCCTGATTTTGTCCTGCTCTGATACCTTCATCAGCCAGGTGGTGAACTTCATCGTGGGCGTCATCGTCGGAATAGCATCTGTCATTGTGATCCTCATCTCTTATGGTTACATCGTTTCTGCTGTCCTGAAGATCAGCTCAGCTACAGGTAGGAGCAAGGCCTTCAGCACCTGTGCCTCTCACCTGACTGCCGTGACTCTCTACTATGGTACTGGCTTCTTCATATACATGCGGCTTAGTTCCAGCTACTCCCTAAACAGGGACAAGGTGGTGTCCGTATTCTATTCCTTGGTGATCCCTATGCTGAATCCCATCATCTACAGTTTTAGGAACAAGGAGATTAAAAGCGCCGTGAGGAAAGCTGTGGCAAGGGCTCACGTTCTTTCTCATGGGCACTCATTTTTCTGCCATTGAGCAGAGTCAGTTGTGAATATTTTCAAGTTGTTTTGGACTGGCTGACCTACACAGTGATGGGTGTTGAGCAGGCTTTCTCTTCTCTCCCCTTTCAGATTCCCCCAATCAATTAATGTACTGACTACTGGGAAACAGTTTGACCATAATTAATTTCTGGAATGAGTAGCATTGTATTACTTGGGATCTTAAATGCTCACTGTAGCAGAAATCTTCACCACGATAAAGACTGAATAACTTGGGACATCGAAATAGAGTTTGAGTCCATAAGTGCTAAACACTGGGGAAATGTTAGTCCAGTGTTCAGCGTGGTGATTTTTCAGGTAGGGCAGGAGTGAGAGTATAGTCACCCAGGAAAGGTGTTCTTTTTCTAAACAGAGTTGATTTCTTTTCTAAGTTTTGCAAACGCTTCCCTTCACAGGCAGACACACTCTCTATGTGAGATCTATGGCCGTGTTAATTTACAGAGGTAGAGTCCAACTATTTAGTTATATTAAGGCAGGACAGAGATGCAAAACTTCTGGTTAGGGTCTTAGTGACTGAACAAATGGGACAACACCATTCACTCAACTGCAAAAATTAGTCAGTGAAATGATTGAAACCAGGAATCATTATTTCAACCCAAAGTAACAATTTTCTAATCTACAAAGTTTTTCTCGAAGCAATGGAAGAGGCACACACCTTCCTTTGGAAAGTTTCCCACTTTTCACCCATTTTATGTGACTTCTAGAGGAGAATTTAGCCAAGGAAGAAGAGAATGGTTTTCCCTCCACCTTTATTTGGAAGTTGAGGTGTCCTTGAACTGGCATTAAATACTGGAATAAATTTGCTCTACTGTGGCCTGTCTTGGGGAGGCCATTATTGAGGGAGTAAATAAGTATCTACCTGTGTGTCCAGGGCAAGTTACTTGGTCTCAGTGTGCCTCATCTCCTCCTCTGTAGAACAGGAATACTGAGAGTTAATAATTCATAGTGTTAATGGGAAGAATGAAATGAGTTGGTGTATGAAACCCTCATTGTCTGCTGCATATGTTCAAGATATGTATTAGTATTATTCATTATTATTATCCTATAATACTTTACACATGTCCATGTTTTCTCTTTGAGCCAAAGGGATACAAGACATTTCTTTAGTGTGGTGGAAACTTGGATGCATTGAAAAGCGGATCAGTGGAAACCAAAGCTAAGAATACTTAAGATTGTTTGTTCTCTGGCCATCGGACCCATGATGCTCATCTCATCTCTGCCATTTTGTAGTTATCTAGTCTTAACTGAGCTACCTACAAGCTCTGTTTTCCTAATCTGCAAAATGGGGATATTTATTCTGTCTACCTCAGAATTAATACAACAATTCAGTGAGGCTATGCATGAAGAAGACTTTGCCCAGTTTTTGGTTTATGGCAAAAAATGCTGGCTGACATAATCAGTTGGTCAAGAGTTACTGTGCTAAAAGGAAACAGAGCAAGAAGCTCTGGCCAATCTACTCAGATTGAGACATCATAGGAAGGCATGCCTTTTCTCCCATATCTCCCTCTTCTCTGCATTTAAGAAGCAGTCCTTAGGGAAGCATGAAGGACTCAAGTTTATGGAGGTGGTCATAAGTGGAAACGATAGCTCGTGCCAACACCATCAGCTACCTGGGTACCTTAATCTCTTTATTAACCAGTAACCATTTCCCCTTCACCTTTTAAAATATGTTTTCCAGGGCCTCCCTGGTGGCGCAGCGGTTGAGCGCTGGGTTGCGAAGCTGCCCGAGGCCTCTGCAGCGCTGGTTCGATCCCCGGCTGCTCCCCGGCCACCGGAGGAGAGTCCCACATGGCGCGCAGACCTCTCCTGCCGCCCGCTGCTCCCCTCAGCAGTGTACTTCGGTCCTTCTGCCTGCTCTGCTCCCCGCTCTGCTCCCCGCTCTGGCTTGGTGAATTCTCTCACTCTCCTGCGCTTCTGACTGTACCCAGTGCTTGTATAAATAAATAAATAAATAAGTAACTCTTTTTAAAAATAAATAAATAAATCTTTAAAAAAAATAAAATATGTTTTCCAGTGATTTATGCTGTTTAATTCCCTTTGCCAGTGTATCCTCCCTTCTCATGCTCCCTCTCCCTTTCTAATGTTGGCCAAGACCTTCACATGTAATACTGCTCTTGGGACTGTGCAGGTATGAGAGTCCCCTCTTGTCTACAAGTAATGTGTTGGGTGGAAACGATGCCCTGAAGGAACTCCACAAACACTGGTTTCATGGATTCTATGCCGACTCCAGACCAAAGAGATCCAAGTACTAAGGACTACAAACACCATCATGTCATCATCACCGAAGGGAGGGTTGCTGGGAAGTGAGAGTGGCGTTGAGGAGCCAGGTTTGGTATAGAACCAGACATGTGGGCCTTGGGGGCTCTCTTGGCATTTGGCCAGTTTTCAGTGTGCTGTTGGGGTTCCAGCTCAGCAGAACTGGTAGGACACATTCACCAATTTCTTTCCTTCTCTTTCTCTCTGAGTTATTTAGTTTTTGAGATAAATTAAAATGTATCAGGAAAGCTGTTTATTTTGGCTTCTGTGTATGTATGGCTCACTGAACTTGTGTTTTCAGGCATCTCTTCCATACTGAGGCTGAATTTTATTTATTTGCTTATTGATTGATTGAACTTTTTAAATTTTCTACATTGCTGTTCATTTGTGGACAGTATCTGATCTCTCTCCTCAGGCATGGTCCCCGTAGTTCCCCCACCCTCACAGCCCCTATGACCCACCCCCACAGCCCCTGTGTTCTTCCCATCCCAGTATGGACCCTCCCTTCCCCTCCATGTTATGTGTGAGGCTGAATTTTTAAACTGGGCTGTAAGTACAGCTTTGGAATAAAAGCAAAATGTGCTTTCATTAATTTTGACTGTATATAATTTTTTTTAATTAAAAATTTAATTTTTATATTCCTCTGTATATAATTTTATACATACAAATATTTATTATATTTATAAGACTTTAGAAACATTTACAAATATGGTTGTGTGTAATCAGTAGGTTATAGAAATTAATGAAATAACCATTTCACTGAGCCCTCTACTCCCATCCCCTCCCCTTTGGTAACAATCAATTTATTCTCTTTATCTAAGAGTTTTGTTTTATTACTGTTATTTGCTTAGTTTTTTTAGACTCCAATTATGGATAAATCATATGGAATTTTTAGTTTTCCATTTGACTCATTACACCTAGCATAATATCCTCCAGGTCCATCCCTGTTGTTGCAAGTAGCTTTATGTTATTCTTTTTTATGACTTCATAGTATTCCACGGTACATGAATACTACATCTTCTTTATTCATTCATCTATCAGTGGATGCTTAGGTTGTTTCAATATCTTAGCTACTGTAAATAATGCTACAATAGGCATAGGTGTGCAAACATATATATTTTTAAGATTTATTTTTTATTTATACAAGAGCCAGGGAGCAGTCCAGATGCGCGGGAGGGTGAGAGGATTCACCAGAGACAGAGCAGGGAACAGAACAGGCAGACTGATGAAATACACTGCTGAGGGGAGCAGCAGGTGAGACAGGAGAGGTCTGCTGCTCCATGTGGGTTTCTCCCTGGCCAGCCCAGTATTGAACTCGTGCTGCAGAGGCTGTGGATTGTTTCATAGTGTGATGAAGTGTAATGAAGTGTGATGAAGTGCCACCAGGGAGGCCCTAAGAAAACTTTCATTGTAAATGGAAACTCACTTTCAGCAAAGTAAGTGATAGTTAAAGAACAATTTTGTGTAACCATCACTCAAAAGAAGAAAGGAAAATGTTGCTAGCACTTCAGAAGCCCTGGAGCATTAAATCCTGACCACCTAGTCCTTTGACCACTAAAGTTAACCACAATTCAACTTTTATGCTCACCCCTGGCTTTTAAAAATATTTTAACAACTTATGCATCCATAAATAACTTAGGTAATTTGCCTGATTTGAACTTCATTTGCATGAGATCACATTATTGCCATTATTTTGTGTCTGACATATTTTGCTGAACATTATGCTTGTAAGGCCAATACATTCTGTTGCTTGTAGCTATGCTTTGTTATAGTTATCACTCTGCCATCCCATTGCAGAATATAGCTCCTTTGCTCATCCACATCTTGATAGATATTTATATTGTTTATTCTTTGGAAGTTTATGAAGAATGCATTTGTGTGAGGCCAGGCATTTCAAGTAGCAGACACCAAGACAGGATTGAATATGCAGAGGTTTTAGTAAAGGCAATTTCTGTGAGGAGAAATAGGGAGAGAGTAGGGGAAGATTGGGATTGATGTCAGACCACGATGCAAGCTGGATCCTGAGTGAAGGAGAGAGGGAAGGGAGGTTGGTGGAAGCCCAGCCTTGCCCTGGCCTCTGTGTTGGCAGAAAGGGATGGAAAGAGACTAGTTTAGTGTTCAGGGGACTTTGGATACTAAGATGGTGTTTGCTTCTTGTTCCAACTGCCATTTACTTGTGCATCTTACGGTTACCATGATGCAATATTGCTGTATTTGAGCTCAGTTTCTGTTGCTCACTTGAGATTTTATTGTCTTTCTGGTGGGGCTATTGAGGCTTCTGGTTCAGAGGATGTACATAAATGTTATATTTGAGGTGTGAAGCTGTACTCCCCCAAAACTTGGAGCACTGTAAGCCAATGGTGAGACAATAAAAATTTGAAAAAGCTTATATGTAGTGTAGGCACAGTGTGAGTGCACATTTAAAGGGGCATTTAAAGAATGGGGACTCTTGGGAATGGATGTGTTGTATGTCATGACTTCATGCTGACACATGCTAAATACAGAAATATAGAAAAAAATGAAGATATTAAAGTTCAAATGAAGGTTTTTTTAGAGGTGATGTGGGTTTAGTATTCCATCTGTGTGTCTATCTATCTATCTATCTATCTCTCTATCTCTCTATCTATCTATCTATCTATCTATCTATCTATCTATCTATCTATCTATCCATCCATCTATCATCTCTCTATCTACCCATCCATCATAGGAGGCTGAGAGCTCAGATCTAAGATAGAGATCTCTCCTCTCCTGTGGTTTATGACCATCCAGATATGAGGGAAATAGTTAATCAACTTACCTGAATGATGAAATCAATTAAAAATTTTTTTATGTGCATGTCCAACAGACCTGCTCTAATGGAAAAGTGAGTGTGTTGGAAGGGGAGGGGCCACTGCCTTTGAGAGTAAGTTTAGCAGAAACGACCATATGGGACAGTCCATTCTAGGCGCCCTCCCCTCCATGCAGGGGTGATGACTTGCACGTGATATCCAGGGATGAATCTCTCTGAGACAATGGAAAATAATACTCTGTATGGGGTAGTAGTGGCTAATCCGTTCAGATGGAGAAACAAGGGTTTTATAGGAGCAATTGATTCAGACAGAAGAGAGCTGGAGGGAAGTGTGTGGTGATCCAGGAGATGCTGACCATGAAATGCAGGGAGACTGAAGTGGTGAGTGACTGGTGTGGCCAAGATCAAGGGCAACACTAAGCAGGCAGTTCAGGTGACTGAGAGTAAGAGAAGTCCTGATTGGTACAAGGACCCCACATTCTGAAGGTCCTACACAGCTGAAAGAGAAATGGCTACAAAGGGCAGTGTCCTTCAGTTTTTATTTGGCAGATTAGTTAGTGGCCAGGGTGGGAGTCCAGCAGGGTTATCTTGGAGAAAGTGTTAAAGGAGTAGACATCAGTTTTCAGTAATTGACCTTGGCTCTACTTAGTGTATTGCTCTGGACCTGCCACATGCTAGTAATAGGGTTAGATGGCTGTTCAGCTTCAGGGCTGTTTGTTGTTGAAGGTGGAAGGCAGAGCAGGTAGCCTGGGATCTGAGTGGCCCGGTTCGGGATGGAGATCTGCCCTCACTTCCTGTGAGGCTGGGCAGGTCTAGCTAATCTTCTGGGACTCAATTCCTCGCCTGGGATACAGGGTGGGGCTGTATTACTGTGCAGCAATGAGTGTAACTAAATGCCTTGGTTCCCAGGACATACTAAGCACCAAGTGACAGGTGGTTGCTGTATTACCTGTGAGAATAGGACGTCCTGGGGACTTCTTTTTCCGAAAATATCTCTTCTTCCCCCCGACTATCCATGGTGTGGTCAGTAGACAGAGGGCCATGAAGAATGGGGAGAGGAATCTGGCAGGAGGATTCTCCATTTTCAAATATGCCCACTGGAGATCTCTCGTGCCTAAATCAGAGGTGGAGGTAGATGCTATGGGTCATTTGTGTCTCTGGGGGTTTGGAGAAGTAGGTTTCCCATCATGAGCTAGTAAGACACTTTCTTCTTCCCTAGTACTTTCCACAGGGCATCTATGATCTCTTTGTTCCTCAAACTGTAAATGAGGGGGTTCTGCATGGGAATCACCAGTGAGTAGAACACAGACACCACATTGTCCCTGCTCAGCGAGTAGCTGCAGCTGGGCCACAGGTACATGAAAAGTGCTGTCCCGAACAGCAGGGTCACCACCATCAGGTGTGAGGCGCACGTGTTGAAGGCCTTCTTCCGGCCTTCTACTGAGCGGATCTTCACGACGGCAGCCACGATGTAGCTGTGGGAGATCAGGAGGATGAGGAATGACATCCCTCCAACGGCCACCACCACCGGAAGTTCACCACATGACTGAGGAAGATGTCTGAGCAAGAGAGTGCCAGGACAGGTGGGAGGTCACAGAAGAAGTGGTTGATGACATTGGGTCTGCAAAAATGGAGTCGAAATATGGAGCAGGACTGGGTCAGGGCACTCAGGAAGCCACCCGCATATGCCCCAAGCACCAGGCGTGTACACAGGCCCATGGACATGATGGCTGTGTAGAGCAGGGGCCTGGAGATGGCTGCATAGTGGTCATATACCATGACCATCAGGAGGAAGCACTCAGTGAGGCCCATGCTCACAAAGAAAAAGAACCTGGCCGCACAGCCCAGGAAGGAGATGGTCTTCTGCTCCCGGACGAAGTCAGTGAGCATCTTGGGAGCCACTGAGGAAGAGTAGCAGATGTCAATGAAGGACAAGTTTCTGAGGAAGATGTACATGGCAAGTGCCGATGGGGGTCACCTCTGATCAGAAAAATGAGTGCCAGGTTAAGCCCACGGTCACGGGGTAGATGGCCAGGAAGGTCACAAAGAGGGGGACATGGAGTTCTAGATGGTCTGAAAATCCCAGGAGGATGAACATGGTCATGGAGGAGCTGTTCCCGGCCCCGGCTGGGGACATGCTTCTCCTGGATCACAAGGACAAGTGGCAGATTTGGGGTCATCACGGAATCTACTTGACAGGTTGGTCACCAAATAATCACAAAATGCACAAGAAGGAGGGCAGGGCACTGCAGAGACTGACTTAATGCTGATTCCTGCTCTCTCTTCCTCACAGATGGCAATCGTAGAGACTGTCTTAAATATTTGCTTTGAAACATCGCATGGGGTGGTTGATATGAGCTTTAACTTGGGATTCAGACTCTACCATCAGCAACTGTCTCCACCATGGAGTGGCTGTGTTCCTCTGGTGAGGTAGCTACCTGTTCCAGACTTCAATTGCTTAATCTTTAAAACAGTGACAGTACCCACTTCACATAGGTAAAGTGACACCTCGAAAGGCCCCAGAGAAAGGAATTATAAACACCGTTTTGTGTGTTCCAGATAAGCCACATCATACCTGAAATAACTTTTTATTTAACTTTATTCAAATGTCTATACTGGAGTAAAGGAACTAAATCCAAGAATATATTGTGAAATAATCACACATTTAGATTGTCTTTGATCCAGAGTATCAAGCCAGATGCATATAGGGATGCTAGTTGCCAAATAATAGATCTGTATCATCAATAATAAATTCAGCATCTATTATCTACTAATATATAATTATGTAATAATAAAACAATAATCCATCCATTATCTATTAATAACACATTTATACTATTTTTAAAAAGATTTATTTGTTTATTTATACAAGCACTGGGTACAGTCAGAAGCACAGGAGGGTGAGAGGATTCACCAGAGCCAGAGCGGGGAATAGAACAGGCACACTGACGATTGTCTCTTTTCAGTGTATTCTATCTACCTCTTACGTTATAGTGAGTCTCACAAATTCATTCTATGTTTGAAAATAGAAATTGTTATTTTACGCATTTCGAAGCAATATGTGAGAACAGTAATTTGAGCAATACACAACTGTGAAATATTCAAGCTAATAATCACGTCCCATTTCCAGTCAATGCAAAAAAATCTTGAAGCTGAAAATCACAACATTGCATCCTCTGAAATAACAGCTCTTAACATTTTGGTGGGTATTTGTATCTTAGCAAACATACCTCAGTAACTGACGACCATCTCAGAAATCATTCCAAGTCCGTAGCTTCACAGTTCGGGAAGCATCACGTTCCCCATTTACTATGAATTTTTAATGTCCAATTTAGAAGAGCCACTTCATTTTATTATCCCCAAATTTTCAATTTTTTTTATACCTGTTCCCAGCCAAGATCTCACAGACTTCTAAACTTTCTTCTCGGAACTTGCACAGAGAGATGCCCTTGGAATTCGGGGCCATGCTTCTCTTTTCAGCAGCTCCTGCCACAGATTCTTCATCACTAAACCGCACAAATTTACATAATGAGAGAATGGGAAGCCTCTTTCAGCCACTGCCACACGACTTCCTTGTGCAGCGTCTCAGGATACCTTACCCCGCTCCCACGCTGGTCAGTGTGACTTAAGCTTTATTCCATGCGGCCATGTGAAAGGTGTGTGGAATTCCAGGAACCAGGGGAGGATTCTTACCCACAGATAAAAGGAAGGAAAGAAAGGACAAAGTTTGGCTTCATCTGCTACATTGTAATTTCACCTGGAGAGACTGGGAGCTGAAACATACAAGTCTGCTTGCCCCCGTTTTGTGTGAGGTTGGCCATTGACTGAAGTAGAGGCTGAGTCTGCACAGAAAGCCCCAGGGTAATTGGGGTTCAGGGTAATTGGGGCTCAGGGAAATGGAAAAGGGGGCTATATAAAGTAAGTTATGGTTCTGGGTAGGCCTCAGGACAAGCCTGGTTCTGCTTCTTGCCAACCAGGGGGTATTAGACACCTCTTTAGGAGTTTGAAGTTCTCCTAAAAGGGGGATGGCAGTGACTATGTAACAGAGCCATGTGAGGATGGCTTAAGATCATGTGTGAATAGTTCAAGGGCCTTGTGGCAGGACATGAATTGGGAGTGTGATTGCTATAAACAGCAATTATTCCTTGAAGAATCTTACAGAATCAAGTCTTAGGTGGACACACTCCTCTGGTGGTAGGTTGAAGTTGCTTATCTATAGACAGGTACCACATACTATGTATCTTAACTATGTGCCACAGGTGTTTGTAAGAGTTTTGGGAGTGAGGTTGAGGAATGGAATGTTCTATAACATGAAATGGAAAGTATGTTAAGGACTGTATGGGGCACTTACATCTGAACTCTGACCTCTGCTCATGACAAGGTGCCTCTTCCCTTGAGAGAGAAAGGAAATCTTCACTCTTCAGCAAACTCAGGGAGGCTTGGTTTGGTCTGAGTCTGGAATCCTGCAACCCTGTGATATAGGTTGGTCAACACTCATCTTACAGAGCTGAATCCAGAGGAATTGAGAGGCTCAGTGTCCTCATTGGATTCATAGATATTTGTGACTAACCCCAGACTTCAAAGTTATGGTGAAGATAGAATAATAAGGCAAAGTGAAGTAGCTAGAAGAGTTCCTTACACACTCAGGAACTGGTGGACTTGATTTATGACTCAGCTCACTTTTCATCAAATATCTGCAAGAAAATGTTAAGTTTTATAACTAAATTTGCCTAGTCTGAGCTTAACAGATGTGGTTGGTGATGGGAGAGAAAAAAATGGAATAATGACAAAGATAATCTCAACCAAATTTGATTTGCTGTGGGTTGTCTGTGATCCACCATCTCTCCTGACCTAGGCTCTGTCCTTCACCCCACGATGCTTCCTCCTGTCATCTTTGAAGAAGCCTGGTGTCCACAAATCCTTGTTCTTGCATGTCTCTCTTTCATCTGAGTGCACAAATGACTGGGAACTGAAAGAAACCCTCTCAATGCAAGGTGAGAATTCAAGCAGTGTCAAGCCATGAGTCAGAAAAGAGAAGGAGGGTTTTAGAGGTGAAAGGTCCCTGACGTGTTTGGAAAGTCTGCTGTGGAAAGTCTGTCCTTCCAAAGAACTAATCGGACTACGCACTAGTAACTGAGGCTGTGTACAAGGGCAGAGCAATCCCTCCAGAAGTTTCACCCTTTTTTAATTCTCTTCCTAGTTGCCAGGGCTCAAACACGGTTCAGGAGGCCCATCAAAGGGATAGTAAGGAAGAAGACTGGAACTGAATTGGGGGAAAAACCAATAGAATTGAGCAGAGGAGAGCCACATAACCCCACAGTCATCTATGAACTTACGGCTCTAGAGTGCCCGATGAAGTGGACAGTAACATGGGCATGAAGACAGAAAGTGAGCGATGAAGGGCTGCACTCACCTGTCTGTCTGTCCTGGAGCTGTTATCTGTCTTGAATTCTGCTTTGGATGGAGTCTAATAGGCCTTGGTATCATGTCTAGTCACCGAAGTGCTCATGAGTTTCAAAAGCAAATTGGAGGTTGGTTGGGTCTTCAGTGATCAGAATATCAACTTGTTGCAAAAAAATGTGTGTTTGTGGACACAAAAATTGGAAGGAAATGATAAACAATGAAATCAGGGAGGCTGTAATTTCGACGGAGTTCTTCTTTGTCTGCTGATATCTACTATAGGGTTATTTTGAAAGCATTTCAGAGATGGGGGTGAATTTGAGGGAGATTCCTCTCTCTTCTTGGAGATGTTTCTTCACCTTGTGGGTCTTTTTTGAAAGACAAAGCAATGCTCTGAAGACAATGCTTATTAAACTCCATCAAAATGCCCAATATGTCCAATCCCCGAAGGCTAATCATGATCTTTTCTGGTGGAACGTGATGAGCAAACTCAACATAGCTTCGGAACACAGGGGTCAAGGTGAACAGCCATCCAGTGGTGAGAGTGGGTCTCTATAGCTCATTATGATATAATAAACACAATACAATATAATTAACATGATACAGTAAATGTAATATAATAGATACAACCTCTATATGGAAATATACATATATATATATATACACACACACACACACACACACACTGATTTTTACTCCTCAGAAACTCTAGCATGAAGTAACTTAAACGCATGGGAACACCATTATTGAGCACCTACTAGGTGCTAAGCCCTCTAGCTGCCTTACATATTTTAACTCCCTAAATCCTCCAAAACCCCCCTTTCAGAAGGGCAAACAGAAATTTGGAGGAGATAAACAAGTGCAGAATTTTGCTGCTACGAAGGGATCGATCTAATATTTGAATCAAGAAGGAGACACTAAGCCCTCCTGTGAGTGTGTTGTCCCTGCATTGATTTGGAACTCAGGCACACGGAACTGTGTGGATACGGTCAATAGCACCTTCAACCAGAAATTCATTTTCTTCCATAGAAACCTATGGAAGAGAGATGTTAGAAGGAGGGAGATGTTAGAAGATCTTAGAGATGTTAGAAGCCTTTCTCCTAAAGTTGTTCTTGGCGTCATCCAGCATGTCTGGTGTGTGGTTGTGAGCACGAGCCCCACCAAGTCTTTGCGAGGGAGGGACAAGGTCTCTGTCACCAGTACTTCCCCAACCATGGACTCATCACTGAGCTGGGGAAGGCTCTGCCTGAAGACTCTTAGGTCTCATTCTTCTGGGAGGTGGGAGGGGCGACTTGAACTCCCAGTGTCAGAGGCTGGTCCCACCCTTGGGTGGGACTGTGTTCCCTTTCTGAAAAGCCCCTTAGGGGGAGGACTGGTAAGGTCAGTCAACTTGATGGCACCTGATGTAGTTGTTCAAATGGATGGCCAATCAAAATTGATTAAAATATAAAATAATCTGATTTATTAAAACGGCACCACAGCTATGAAATCATGACTTACCTGTTCTTAGCCTTACTAAACATTTTTGTTTCATGGTGTCGTTCATCACTGACAATATACTCAGGAGTTGGCGCGTCTCCCAGGGCTGATTTCTTTGAGAGAATTAAACGCAGGATAGATACGAGTGCAGGTGGAGCACATCGACGGTGCTTAGGGCAAGTGAGTTTGAGGAGGATCTTCTTGCCACGCGTCCTCCTCAGGTGGATTTCATTCCCCCAAATCACCCCTTAAAACTGACCCTAGAACGCAGGCTCTCCACTAGGTGGCAGCAACAGTTCAGTGGCTGGGGGATCGTGTAGACCCGGGTGTCTGGGATGTGGGTGGATTGTTCAGTTATCTCAGTTGTGAGTCATCTTGCTGCTTAGGTTTCTGGAGGTCTTCTTCAGAGCTTTGTTTCAGAGTCAAATCTGCATTCAGGAGAGTTCGAGAGCCTGAATTCAGCTCCTAGGACACCTAACCTGCTTTGCTCTTGTACGTGTCTTTGAATGACTCCTGGAACCTCCAAATAACATTTCTATCATGTACCTTAGCTCCGTGACTACCGCCTGGTGACAGACTGAATGTCTACCAGGTTGAAGTTTTCACTCGTCAGGAGTTACGAAATACCAACTGAGACAATGCTGCAAACTCTAGTTGGAGAATCAATGTCATGTTTTATGCTAAGAACCTTTAGATTTTTTCCTGGACTTCACTTAGAAGCAATTAAAATAACCTCATTAAAAGAAGTATTCAAAAATGTTAAACAAACCTGAAAACTAATCCTATGTTAGGAGAAGCTGTCAACACACAAAGAGAAGCATAGCATAGCAGATGCGAACTTTTGAGTTGAATCTCACAGCAATGTCTTCCCAACATCTGTAATTTCTATGGTGTTTAATTGCTTTTATCTGCTGCTTGTTTTTATGCTTTTTGATGTTCACTTAAATTCTGCCTTAAATTCTTAAGTTTAATCCAATATGATATTTTGAAGTTCGGATTTGGAGAGTTTATGGCTATATCCCGGTGAATTTATTAAGACACCGTTACCTTCATTCTCAACTTTCATATAGACTAGGTTGACAGAGACTCTACCCTTTTGTATCCAACACAGACATTGTTCATTTATAATTGGCTCTTTATTTTATTTTTTTAAAAAGATTTATTTATTTATTTATACAAGCACTGGGTACAGTCAGAAACGTGGGAGGGTGAGAGAATTCACCAGAGCCAGAGTGGGGAACAGAACAGGCAGACTGATGAAACACAGTGCTGAGGGGAGCAGTGGGCATGGCATGAGAGGTCTGTTGTACCATGTGGGACCCTCGCCGGTGGCCGGGGATTGAACGGGCGCTGCAGAGGCTATGGGCAGCTTCGAGCTCAGCACTCAACTGCTGCGCCACCTGGGGAGGCCCTGGCTCTTTATTCTTGAGCATCTTAGTCCTGCTTTGTAAATAATTGTTATCACTCTAATCACAAGTCATGACAGGTGAAATCTATACCACCCTCTAGGGACAGCCTTTTCTCATTCCAAGGGAGGGTCAGTATTAGAGGGTTTACTTCTTAAGTTATACTAGATCCTTGTTAGTGTGAAAATTCTTATAGTTGATTGGATTTGACTCTCACAACCTCAGCTCTGCTGGATCAGTTTATCCCCAATCCTAACTCTCTTCTTTTACTGAAATAATGTTCCCTCACCCTGTTATGCTAACCTCTTCGCTCCCATAGCAACAATTCTACAGATTTCTAGAGTTTGTTATGGGTTTGGCTTTCTGATACTTTGTTTGTTTCTTGATATCCATATATGTGTCACCATTTTAAATTGTCTTTCTCCTTCTGACTTAATTCACTTAGCATAATTCTTTCCAGCTCCATCCACGTTGCTGCAAATGGCATGAGCTTTACTTTTTCAATTGCTGAGTAATATTCCATTCGTAATGCATTTTTTTAAAGTTTTTTTTTAAAGATTTATTTATTTATTTATTCAAGCACTGGGTACAGTCAGACACATGGGAGGGTGAGGGAATTCATCAGAGCCAGAGTGGGGGACAGAACAGGCGGACTGATGAAACACACTGCTGAGGGGAGCAGCAGGTGCAGAAGGAGATATCTGCGCGCAGGTAATGCATTTTTAAACACAAGATTTCAACACAAGATTTTTAGCACCAGATTTGTCAGATGACTCTCTCACAAATGGAAGATTGCCCACCTACTCCAAGGGGAGTCCTCCCGTACCCAGTGGTGAACGCCCAGGGGAGAACGAGACAAGGGACTGGGAATGACTTGGGCGGTGGGTGGCTGGCCTCTCTCCCCACACCCCAGGGAACAATCAGCCTGCAGAAAGGGTGGGCTCTAATGGCTGTTGGGCTTTTCACTTTGGACCCGGCTCAAGGGACCCACAGCAGCCCCATGCAAGACACGTGTGAGTCTTCCTACCCCCTGAAATAATGAATTCCCTCAGGCCATTTTTAAGAGTTGGTAACAAAGGAACAGGGATTCCAGAAGCAGATATTACAGAGGCCAAAGTGTAAAAAATTGAAGCAGGAACCTGGCATAAAGCAGCAGGAAATGCAGGAAAACTGATTGTAAACAGGATGGACAAACCAGCCAGTTTTGTTTCCTGTATTGTGTGGCCTCAGGACACTTTGCCTAAGTAAACCGGTAAGTCAAGCTCCTTCCTTCCACCTCATTCTCCAAAAAATGACAATGATAAATGTACAAACTATCCCACATTTTATCGTTAAAAGGGGCATAAAATCTCTATTTATTCCCAGGACTTTTGGGTGATTCAATGAGCTAATACACATCAAATCCTTAAAAAGCATATCTGGTACTCAAGGAATGCTAAATATGCATTTCTATTTTGTGTTATATATTATAATTGATTGCTCATTGTAATACTACTCAGCCAAAACTCTGCTAATCTCCCTCAATAAGCAGTGAAGAAAATTCATTCATTTGATGTGAATCATCAATTCTGATTTTCATCAAATTCCCATGGCTGCCGAGCAGGAGCCGGGCGACCCAGGAAGGGAAAGGTAGAATTAGAAGATCATGTGATGTTGGAGTAGGAGGATTTTTCTTAGTGAGTTTAGGATGCTGATTCCATTGTAGGTATAACTATGCAAAACAAAGAATCCAGGAAAGAATTGCCAGAGAAGGAATTAAAAATAAGATTTTATATGAAAGTACCCGCCTTGATCCTGAAAGAAAAGAAACCAACGGCAACAGCAGCAGCTGAGCAATCTCGGGCATAGAACACCCGAATACAACGGAATTCAGTGTGAAAAAAGCTGAGAGCAACTATTAAAAACCTACCTTTTATGTACCATAAAGACTTCAAGCAAGTAAAAAAAAAATCATTCATTTAACAAATATTTGCTGTGCCTTTGTCCTCGTCACTGTTGTGATAGTCTCAGTCTAGACAGTGAAGAGAACAGACAGAACTCTCTCTTGCTCTGTGTCGTTTACATTCTGGCAGTGAAAATTTTAGTACAAGAAACACCAAGCTCATCTTATTTCCCTTTTGGTAGGTTTAACACAGTGATGTCCCAGTGAAGGGTTGTCCCAGTTCTTGGTTTTTACTGTCCATGTCTCTGACAATTTTTGGAAACGCAAATCTAAGAGCCATATTTATTTATGTTAACAATTTCATTGAGATAGCCCTAACATATAGATGTTTGCCTCCATTTAAGTGATACAACCTGATGTTTCTATATGTAAATATATGTATATATGCACATATCATGTATACTTGTATACATGGATGTCATTTGTGGCAACAAATGATATGTAACACATATATTCCCTTATAGGCTTCCATGTGGTGAAAAGATCACGTAAATAAATATCCAATACTTCTTCATAGTTACCCTTTTGTATGTGTGGTGAGAAGATTTAAGATCCTCTTGGAAAACCACAGCACCGAAGTGCTGAGGATTGTCACCCGTTGTTCATTGTGTCTCCAGAACTGCTTCACCTCACACACTTAATCTATGTACACTTGACTAATACCTGTGTATTTCCCGACCTCAGCTCCTGGAAACAGCCATTCTACTCTCTGCTTCCATGAGTTTAACGCTTTTAAGTCCATATAAGACCACACAGCATGTGGTTGTCTGTGCGGGCGGTTTCACTTAGTAGGAAGCTCGCCAGGTTTGTCCATGTTGTCACAAATGCTCATGCTCCTTTTTTAATGGCAGAATCACAGTTCATTGTGTGTGTCTATATATTCTTTATTCTTCCATCTATTACTGGCCCAAGTTGTTTCCATGACTCTGTAATTGTGAATAATGCTGCAATGAGCTTGGGAGTGCAGACGTTTCTTCTAGACAGAGATTTCATTTCCGTGGATAAATGCGAAGATGTGGGATTACGGGTTTAGGTGGTAGTTCTGTTTTTAACTCCTTGTTTTCTGTAATGGTTATGCCAACTTAGCTGATTTTTTAAATGCATTTTATATAGTGACTGGTATAAAAACTTGTCTAAAATGAAATTATCTTCTAATAATTGAAAAGTACACATATAGCATGCATAATGTAGAAATTACCAGAGATTATTGTAGTCTGATAGCCATTGAGAAGACTGCTTAGCAGATGTCTGGGACTTTAACTTGTTTCTCCCTGTCATATGATCACTACTACAGTAACAAACAAAATCCAACTGATCACAGAATTGCTTCTGTCCTTCGTGCAGGATGCAGGCCTATGGCTGTGGGAAGAAATAACACAGTTGTGACAAAATTCATCCTCCTGGGATTTTCAGATCAGCCTCAAATAAAGATTCTTCTTTTTATGCTCTTTCTGGGCATCTACCTCCTGACCCTGGGCTGGAACCTGAGCCTCATCACCCTCATCAGGATGGATTCCCACTTGCACACGCCCATGTACTTCTTGCTTGGTAACCTCTCCTTCCTGGACATTTGCTACGTGTCCTCCACGACTCCCAAGATGCTCTCTGACATCATCACAGGGCAGAAAACCATTTCCTTTCTTGGCTGTGCCACCCAATATTTTTTCGTTTGTGGCATGGCACTGACTGAATGTTTCCTTTTGGCAGCCATGGCCTATGACCGCTATGCTGCCATCTGTAACCCATTGCTCTACACAGCCCTGGTGTCCCATACACTTTGTTTGAAGATGGTGGCTGGTGCCTACTTGGGTGGATTCTTTAGCTCTTTTATTGTAACCTACTCTGTCTATCACCATGATTTCTGTGGGCCCAACATGATCAACCACTTCTTCTGTGACCTCCCTCCAGTCCTGATTTTGTCCTGCTCTGATACCTTCATCAGCGAGGTGGTGAACTTCATCATGGTCGTCATCGTCGGAATAGCATCTGTCCTTGTGATCCTCATCTCTTATGGTTACATCGTTTCTGCTGTCCTGAAGATCAGCTCAGCTACAGGTAGGAGCAAGGCCTTCAGCACCTGTGCCTCTCACCTGACTGCCGTGACTCTCCTCTATGGTTCTGGCCTCTTCATGTACATGCGGCCTAGGTCCAGCTATTCCCTAAACAGGGACAAGGTGGTGTCCATAATCTATTCCTTGGTGATCCCTATGCTGAATCCCATCATCTACAGTTTTAGGAACAAGGAGATTAAAAGCGCCATGAGGAAAGCTGTGGCAAAGGCTCACGTTCTTTCTCACGGGCACTCACTTTTCTGTCACTGAGCAGAGTCAGTTGTGAAGATTTTCAAGTTGTTTTGGACTGGTTGACCTACGCAGTGATGGGTGTTGAGCAGGCTTTCTCGACCTTCCCCTTTCGATTCCCCTAATCAATTAATGTACTGACTACTGGGAAACAGTTTGACCATAATTAATTTCTGGAATGAGTAGCATTGTATTACTTGGGATCTTAAATGCTCAGTGTAGCAGAAATCTTCACCACCATAAAGACTGAAGAACTTGGGACATCGAAATAGAGTTTGAGTCCATAAGTGCTAAACACGGGGAAAATGTTAGTCCAGCATTCAGCATGGTGATTCTTCAGGTAGGGCAGGAATGAGAGTATAGTCACCCAGGAAAGGTGTTCTTTTTCTAAACAGAGTTGATTTCTTTTCTAAGTTTGGCAAATGCTTCCCTTCACAGGCAGACACACTCTCCTATGTGAGATTCATGGCCGTGTTGATTTACAGAGGTAGAGTCCAACTATTTAGTTATATTAAGGCAGGACAGAGATGAAAAACTTCTGGTTAGGGTCATTTAAGTCCGTAGCTTCACAGTTCGGGAAGCATCACGTTCCCCATTTACTATGAATTTTTAATGTCCAATTTAGAAGAGCCACTTCATTTTATTATACCCAAATTTTCATTTTTTTTTATACCTGTTCCCAGCCAAGATCTCACGGACTTCTAAACTTTCTTCTTGGAACTTGCACAGAGAGATGCCCTTGGAATTCGGGGCCACACTTCTCTTTTCAGCAGCTCCTACCACAGATTCTTCATCACTAAACCGCACAAATTTACATAATGAGAGAATGGGAAGCCTCTTTCAGCCACTGCCACACGACTTCCTTGTGCAGCGTCCCAGGATACCTTCCCCCGCTCCCACGCCGTTCAGTGTGACTTAAGCTTTATTCCATGCAGCCATGGGAAAGGTGTGTGGAATTCCAGGAACCAGGGGAGGCTTCTTACCCACAGATGAAGGAAGGAAAGAAAGGACAAAGTTTGGCTTCATCTGCTACATTGTAATGTCACCTGGAGAGACTGGGAGCTGAAACATACAAGTCTGCTTGCCCCCGTTTTGTGTGAGGTTGGCCATTGACTGAAGAAGAGGCTGAGTCTGGATAGAAAGCCCCAGGGTAATTGGGGTTCAGGGTAATTGGGGCTCAGGGAAATGGACAAGGGGGGCTAGATAAAGTGAGTTATGGTTCTGGGTAGGCCTCAGGACAAGCCTGGTTCTGCTTCTTGCCAACCAGGGGGTATTAGACACCTCTTTAGGAGTTTGAAGTTCTCCTAAAAGGAGAATGGCAGTGACTATTTAACAGAGCCATTTGAGGATTGCTTAAGATCATGTGTGAAAAGTTCAAGGGCCTTGTGGCAGGACATGAATTGGGAGTGTGATTGCTATAAACAGCAATTATTCCTTGAAGAATCTTGCAGAATCAAGTCTTAGGTGGACATACTCCTCTGGTGGTAGGTTGAAGTTGCTTCTCTATAGACAGTTACCACATACTATGTATCTTAACCATGTGCCACAGGTGTTTGTAAGAGTTTTGGGAGTGAGGTTGAGGAATGGAATGTTCTAGAACATTAAATGGAAAGTATCTTAAGGACTGTATGGGGCACTTACATCTGAACTCTGACCTCTGCTCATAACGAGTTGCCTCTTTTCTTGAGAGAGAAAGGAAATCTTCACTCTTCATCAAACTCAGGGAGGCTGGGTTTGGTCTGAGTCTGGAATCCTGCAACCCTGTGATATAGGTTGGTCAACACCCATCTTACAGAGCTGAAGCCAGAAGAATTGAGAGGCTCAGTGGCCTCATTGGATTCATAGATATTTGTGACTAACTCTAGACTTCAAAGTTATGGTGAAGATAGAATAATAAGGCAAAGTGAAGTAGCTAGAAGAGTTCCTTACACACTCAGGAACTGGTGGACTTGATTTATGACTCAGCTCACTTTTCATCAAATATCTGCAAGAAAATGTTAAGTTTTATAACTAAATTTACCTAGTCTGAACTTAACAGATGTGGTCGGTGATGGGAGAGAAAAAAATGGAATAACAACAAAGAGAATCTCAACCAAACTGGATTTGCTGTGGGTTTTCTGTGATCCACCATCCCTCCTGACCTAGGCTCTGTCCTTCACCCCACGATGCTTCCTCCTGTCATCTTTGAAGAAGCCTGGTGTCCACAAATCCTTGTTCTTGCATGTCTCTCTTTCATCTGAGTGCACATGACTGGGAACTGAAAGAAACCCTCTCAATGCAAGGTGAGAATTCAAGCAGTGTCAAGCCATGAGTCAGAAAAGAGAAGGAGGGTTTTAGAGGTGAAAGGTCCCTGAAGTGTTTGGAAAGTCTGCTGTGGAAAGTCTGTCCTTCCAAAGTACTAATCGGACTACGCACTAGTAACTGAGGCTGTGTTCAAGGGCAGAGCAATCCCTCCAGAAGTTTCACCCTTTTTTACTTCTCTTCCTGGTTGCCAGGGCTCAAACACAGTTCAGGAGGCCCATCAAAGGGACAGTAAGGAAAAAGACTGGAACCTAATTGGGGGAAAAACCAATAGAATTGAATAGAGAAGAGCCATATAACTCCACAGACATCTATGAACTTGGGGCTCTAGAGTGCCCAGTGAAGTGGACAGTAACATGGGCATGAAGACAAAAAGTGAGCGATGAACTGCAGCACTCACCCTCTCCACCTCGTCTGTCTGTCGTGTAGCTGTTATCTGTCTTGAATTCTGCTTTGGATGGAGTCTAATAGGCCTTGGTATCACGTCTAGTCACCGAAGTGCTCATGAGTTTCAAAAGCAAATTGGAGGTTGGTTGGGTCTTCAGAGATCAGAATATCAACTTGTTGCAAAAAATGTGTGTTTGTGGACACAAAAATTGGAAGGAAATGATACACAATGAAATCAGGGAGACTGTAATTTCGATGGAGTTCTTCTTTGTCTGCTGATATCTGCTATAGGGTTATTTTGAAAGCATTTCAGAGATGGGGGTGAATTTGAGGGAGATTCCTCTCTCTTCTTGGAGATGTTTCTTCACCTTGTGGGTCTTTTTTGAAAGACAAAGCAATGCTCTGAAGACAATGCTTATTAATCTCCATCAAAATGCCCAATATGTCCAATCCCCGAAGGCTAATCATGATCTTTTCTGGTGGAACGTGATGAGCAAACTCAACATAGCTTCGGAACACACGGGTCAAGGTGAACAGCCATCCAGCGGTGAGAGTGGGTCTCTATAGCTCATTATGATATAATAAACACAATACAATATAATTAACATGATACAGTAAATATAATATAATAGATATAACCTCTATATGGAAATATACATATATATATATATATATATACACACACACACTGATTTTTACTCCTCAGAAACTCTAGCATGAAGTAACTTAAACGCATGGGAACACCATTATTGAGCACCTACTAGGTGCTAAGCCCTCTAGCTGCCTTACATATTTTAAGTCACCAAATCCTCCAAAACCCCCCTTTCAGAAGGGCAAACAGAAATTTGGAGGAGCTAAACAAGTGCAGAATTTTGCAGCTAGGAAGGGATCGATGTAATATTTGAATCAAGAAGGAGACACTAAGCCCTCCTGTGAGTGTGTTGTCCCTGCATTGATTTGGAACCCAGGCTCACGGAACTGTGTGGATATGATCAATAGCACCTTCAACCAGAAATTCATTTTCTTCCATAGAAACCTATGGAATAGAGATGGTAGAAGGAGGGAGATGTTAGAAGATCTTAGAGATGTTAGAAGCCTTTCTCCTAAAGTTGTTCTTGGTGTCATCCAGCATGTCTGGTGTGTGGTTGTGAGCACGAGCCCCACCGAGTCTTTGCGAGGGAGGGACAAGGTCTCTGTCACCAGTACTTCCCCAACGATGGACTCATCACGGAGCTGGGGAAGGCTCTGCCTGAAGACTCTTAGGTCTCATTCTTCTGGGAATTGGGAGGGGCGACTTGAACTCCCAGTGTCAGAGGCTGGTCCCACCCTTGGGTGGGACTGTGTTCCCTTTCTGAAAAGCCCCTTAGGGGGAGGACTGCTAAGGTCAGTCAACTTGATGGCACCTGATGTAGTTGTGCAAATGGATGGCCAATCAAAATTGATTAAAATATAAAATAATCTGATTTATTAAAACGGCACCACAGCTATAAAATCATGACTTACCTGTTCTTAGCCTTACTAAACATTTTTGTTTCATGGTGTCGTTCATCACTGACAGTATACTCAGGAGTTGGCGTGTCTCCCGGGGCTGGTTTCTTTGAGAGAATTAAACGCGGGATAGATACGAGTGCAGGTGGAGCACATCGACGGTGCTTAGGGCAAGTGAGTTTGAGGAGGATCTTCTTGCCAGGAGTCCTCCTCAGGTGGATTTCATTCCCCCAAAACACCCCTTAAAACTGACCCTAGAACGCAGGCTGTCCACTAGGTGGCAGCAACAGTTCAGTGGCTGGGGGATAGTGTAGACCCGGGTGTCTGGGATGTGGGTGGATTGTTCAGTTATCTCAGTTGTGAGTCATCTTGCTGCGTGGGTTTCTGGTGGTCTTCTTCAGAGCTTTGTTCAGAGTCAAATCTGCATTCAGGAGAGTTCGAGAACCTGAATTCAGCTCCTAGGAAACCTAACCTGCTTTGCTCTTGTACGTGTCTTTGAATGACTCCTGGAACCTCCAAATAACATTTCTATCATGTACCTTAGCTCCGTGTCTACCGCCTGCTGTCAGACTGAATGTCTACCAGGTTGAAATTTTCACTCGTCAGGAGTCATGAAATACCAACTGAGACAATGCTGCAAACTCTAGTTGGAGAATCAATGTCATGTTTTATGCTAAGAACCTTTAGATTTTTTCCTGGACTTCACTTAGAAGCAATTAAAATAACCTCATTAAAAGAAGTATTCAAAAATGTTAAACAAACCTGAAAACTAATCCTATGTTAGGAGAAGCTGTCAACACACAAAGAGAAGCATAGCATAGTAGACCCTAACTTTTGAGTTGAATCTCAAGCAATGTCTTCCCAATATCTGTAATTTCTATGGTGTTTAATTGCTTTTATCTGCTGCTTGTTTTTATGCTTTTTGATGTTCACTTAAATTCTGCCTTAAATTCTTACGTTTAATCCAATATGATATTTTGAAGTTCGGATTTGGAGAGTTTATGGCTATATCCCGGTGAATTTATTAAGACATCGTTTCCCTCATTCTCAACTTTCATATAGACTAGGTTGACAGAGACTCTACCCTTTTGTATCCAACACAGACATTGTTCATTTATAATTGGCTCTTTATTTTATTTTTTTAAAAAGATTTATTTATTTATTTATACAAGCACTGGGTACAGTCAGAAACGTGAGAGGGTGAGAGAATTCACCAGAGTCAGAGTGGGGAACAGAACAGGCAGACTGATGAAACACAGTGCTGAGGGGAGCAGTGGGCATGGCAGGAGAGGTCTGAGTGCCATTTGGGACCCTCGCCGGTGGCCGGGGATTGAATGGCGCTGCAGAGGCTATGGGCAGCTTCGAGCCCAGCACTCAACCGCTGCGCCACCTGGGGAGGCCCTGGCTCTTTATTCTTGAGATCTTAGTCTTGCTTTGTAAATAATTGTTATCACTCTAATCACAAGTCATGACAGGTGAAATCTATACCACCCTCTAGGGACAGCTTTTTCTCATTCCAAGGGAGGGTCAGTATTAGAGGGTTTACTTCTTAAGTTATACTAGATCCTTGTTAGCATGAAAATTCTTATAGTTGATTGGATTTGACTTTCACAACCTCAGCTCTGGTGGATCAGTTTATCCCCAATCCTAACTCTCTTCTTTTACTGAAATAATGTTCCCTCACCCTGTTATGCTAACCTCCTCGCTCCCATAGCAACAATTCTACAGATTTCTAGAGTTTGTTATGGGTTTGGCTTTCTGATACTTTGTTTGTTTCTTGATATCCATATATGTGTCACCATTTTAAATTGTCTTTCTCCTTCTGACTTAATTCACTTAGCATAATTCTTTCCAGCTCCATCCATGTTGCTGCAAATGGCATGAGCTTTACTTTTTCAATTGCTGAGTAATATTCCATTCATAATGCATTTTTTAAAATTTTTTTTTAAGATTTATTTATTTATTTATTCAATCACTGGGTACAGTCAGACACATGGGAGGGTGAGGGAATTCATCAGAGCCAGAGTGGGGGACAGAACAGGCAGACTGATGAAACACACTGCTGAGGGGAGCAGCAGGTGCAGAAGGAGATATCTGCGCGCAGGTAATGCATTTTTAAACACAAGATTTCAACACAAGATTTTTAGCACCAGATTTGTCAGATGACTCTCTCACAAATGGAAGATTGCCCACCTACTCCAAGGGGAGTCCTCCTGTACCCTGTGGGGAACGCCCAGGGGAGAACGAGACAAGGGACTGGGAATGACTTGGGCGGTGGGTGGCTGGCCTCTCTCCCCACACCCCAGGGAACAATCAGCCTGCAGAAAGGGTGGGCTCTAATGGCTGTTGGGCTTTTCACTTTGGACCCAGCTCGAGGGACCCACAGCAGCCCCATGCAAGACACGTGTGAGTCTTCCTACCCCCTGAAATAATGAGCTCCCTCAGGCCATTTTTAAGAGTTGGTAACAAAGGAACAGGGATTCCAGAAGCAGATATTACAGAGGCCAAAGTGTAAAAAATTGAAGCAGGAACCTGGCATAAAGCAGCAGGAAATGCAGGAAAAATGATTGTAAACAGGATGGACAAACCAGCCAGTTTTGTTTCCTGTATTGTGTGGCCTCAGGACACTTTGCCTAAGTAAACCGGTAAGTCAAGCTCCTTCCTTCCACCTCATTCTCCAAAAAATGACAATGATAAATGTACAAACTATCCCACATTTTATCGTTAAAAGGGGCATAAAATCTCTATTTATTCCCAGGACTTTTGGGTGATTCAATGAGCTAATACACATCAAATCCTTAGAAAGCATATCTGGTACTCAAGGAATGCTAAATATGCATTTCTATTTGTGTTATATATTATAATTGATTGCTCATTGTAATACTACTCAGCCAAAACTCTGCTAATCTCCCTCAATAAGCAGTGAAAAAAATTCATTCATTTGATGCCCCATGGCCGCCGAGCAGGAGCCGGGCGAGCCCGGGAAGGAAGGTAGAATTAGAAGATTGTGTGATGTCAGAGTAGGAGGATTTTTCTTAGTGAGTTTAGGATGCTGATTCCATTGTAGGTATAACTATGCAAAACAAAGAATCCAGGAAAGAATTGCCAGAGAAGGAATTAAAGATAAGATTTTATATGAAAGTACCCGCCTTGATCCTGAAAGAAAAGAAACCAACGGCAACAGCAGCAGCTGAGCAATCTCGGGCATAGAACACCCGAATACAACGGAAGTCAGTGTGAAAAAAGCTGAGAGCAACTATAAAAAAACCTACCTTTTATGTACCATAAAGCCTTCAATCAAGTAAAAAAAAATTCATTCATTTAACAAATATTTGCTGTGCCTTTGTCCTAGTCACTGTTGTGATAGTCTCAGTCTAGACAGTGAAGAGAACAGACAGAACTCTCTCTTGCTCTGTGTCGTTTACATTCTGGCAGTGAAAATTTTAGTACAAGAAACACCAAGCTCATCTTATTTCCCTTTTGGTAGGTTTAACACAGTGATGTCCCAGTGAAGGGTTGTCCCAGTTCTTGGTTTTTACTGTCCATGTCTCTGACAATTTTTGGAAACGCAAATCTAAGAGCCATATTTATTTATGTTAACAATTTCATTGAGATAGCCCTAACATATAGATGTTTGCCTCCATTTAAGTGATACAACCTGATGTTTCTATATGTAAATATATGTATATATGCACATATCATGTATACTTGTATACATGGATGTCATTTGTGGCAACAAATGATATGTAACACATATATTCCCTTATAGGCTTCCATGTAGTGAAAAGATCACGTAAATAAATATTCCAATACTTCTTCATAGTTACCCTTTTGTATGTGTGGTGAGAAGATTTAAGATCCTCTTGGAACCACAGTACCGTAGTGCTGATGATTGTCACCCGTTGTTCATTGTGTCTCCAGAACTGCTTCACCTCACACACTTAATCTATGTACACTTGACTAATACCTGTGTATTTCCCGACCTCAGCTCCTGGAAACAGCCATTCTACTCTCTGCTTCCATGAGTTTAACGCTTTTAGAGTCCATATAAGACCACACAGCATTTGGTTGTCTGTGCGGGCTGTTTTACTTAGTAGGAAGCTCGCCAGGTTTGTCCATGTTGTCACAAATGCTCATGCTCCATTTTTAATGGCAGAATCACAGTTCATTGTGTGTGTCTATATATTCTTTATCCTTCCATCTATTACTGGCCCAAGTTGTTTCCATGACTCTGTAATTGTGAATAATGCTGCAATGAGCTTGGGAGTGCAGACGTTTCTTCTAGACAGAGATTTCATTTCTCGTGGATAAATGCGAAGATGTGGGATTACGGGTTTAGGTGGTAGTTCTGTTTTTAACTCCTTGTTTTCTGTAATGGCTATGCCAACTTAGTTGACTTTTTAAATGCATTTTATATAGTGACTGGTATAAAAACTTGTCTAAAATAAAATTATCTTCTAATAATTAAAAAATACACATATAGCATACATAGTGTAGAAAGTACCAGAGATTATTGTAGTCTGATAGCCATTGAGAAGACTGCTTAGCAGATGCTGGGACTTTAACTTGTTTCTCCCTGTCATATGATCACTACTACAGTAACAAACAAAATCCAACTGATCACAGAATTGCTTCTGTCCTTCGTGCAGGATGCAGGCCTATGGCTGTGGGAAGAAATAACACATTTGTGACAAAATTCATCCTCCTGGGATTTTCAGATCAGCCTCAAATAAAGATTCTTCTTTTTGTTCTCTTTCTGGGCATATACCTCCTGACCCTGGGCTGGAACCTGAGCCTCATCACCCTCATCAGGATGGATTCCCACTTGCACACGCCCATGTACTTCTTCCTTGGTAACCTCTCCTTCCTGGACATTTGCTACGTGTCCTCCACGACTCCCAAGATGCTCTCTGACATCATCACAGGGCAGAAAGCCATTTCCTTTGTTGGCTGTGCCACCCAATATTTTTTCGTTTGTGGTATGGGGCTGACTGAATGTTTCCTTTTGGCAGCCATGGCCTATGACCGCTATGCTGCCATCTGTAACCCATTGCTCTACACAGCCCTGGTGTCCCATACACTTTGTTTAAAGATGGTGGCTGGTGCCTACGTGGGTGGATTCTTTAGCTCTTTTATTGAAACCTACTCTGTCTATCACCATGATTTCTGTGGGCCCAACATGATCAACCACTTCTTCTGTGACCTCCCTCCAGTCCTGATTTTGTCCTGCTCTGATACCTTCATCAGCGAGGTGGTGAACTTCATCGTGGGGGTCATCGTCGGAATAGCATCTGTCCTTGTGATCCTCATCTCTTATGGTTACATCGTTTCTGCTGTCCTGAAGATCAGCTCAGCTACAGGTAGGAGCAAGGCCTTCAGCACCTGTGCCTCTCACCTGACTGCCGTGACTCTCTTCTATGGTTCTGGCTTCTTCATGTACATGCGGCCTAGTTCCAGCTACTCCCTAAACAGGGACAAGGTGGTGTCCATAATCTATTCCTTGGTGATCCCTATGCTGAATCCCATCATCTACAGTCTTAGGAACAAGGAGATTAAAAACGCCGTGAGGAAAGCTGTGGCAAGGGCTCACGTTCTTTCTCACGGGCACTCACTTTTCTGCCACTGAGCAGAGTCAGTTGTGAAGATTTTCAGGTTGTTTTGGACTGGTTGACCTACGCAGTGATGGGTGTTGAGCAGGCTTTCTCTTCCCTCCCCTTCCAGATTCCCCTAATCAATTAATGTACTGACTACTGGGAAACAGTTTGACCACAATTAATTTCTGGAATGAGTAGCATTGTATTGCTTGGGATCTTAAATGCTCAGTGTAGCAGAAATCTTCACCACCATAAAGACTGAATAACTTGGGACATCGAAATAGAGTTTGAGTCCACAAGAGCTAAACGTTGGGGAAACGTTAGTCCAGCATTCAGCGTGGTGATTCTTCAGGTAGAGCAGGAATGAGAGTATAATCACCCAGGAAAGGTGTTCTTTTTCTAAACAGAGTTGATTTCTTTTCTAAGTTTGGCAAATGCTTCCCTTCACAGGCAGACACACTCTCCTATGTGAGATTCATGGCCGTGTTGATTTGCAGAGGTAGAGTCCAACTATTTAGTTATATTAAGGCAGGACAGAGATGAAAAACTTCTGTTTAGGGTCTTAGTGACTGATCAAATGGGACAACACCATTCACTCAACTGCAAAAATTAGTCAGTGAAATGATTGAAACCAAGAATCATTATTCAACCCAAAGTAACATTTTCCTAATCCACAAAGTTTTTTAGGAAGCGTTGGAAGAGGCGCACACCTTCCTTTGGAAAGTTTCCACTTTTCACCCATTTTATGTGAACTTCTAGAAGAGGATTTAGCCAAGGAAGAAGAGAATGGTTTTCCCTCCACCTTTATTTGCAAGTTGATGTGTCCTTGAACTGGCATTAAATACTGGAATAAATTTGCTCTGCTGTGTCCTGTCTTGGGGAGGCCATAATTGAGGGAGTAAATAAGTATCTACCTGTGTGTCCAGGGCAAGTTACTTGGTCTCAGTGTGCCTCATCTCCTCTTCTGCAGAACAGGAATACTGAGAGTTAATAATTCATAGTGTTAATGGGAAGAATGAAATGAGTCGGTATATGAAACCCTCATCGTCTGCTGCATATGTTCAGGATATGTATTAGTATTATTCATTATTATTATCCTATAATACTTTACACATGTCCATGTTTTCTCTTTGAGCCAAAGTGACAAAAGACATTTCTTTAGTGTGGTGGAAACTTTGATGCATTGAAAAGCGGATCAGTGGAGACCAAAGCTAAGAATACTTAAGATTGTTTGTTCTCTGGCCATCGGACCCATGATGCTCATCTAATCTCTGTCGTTTTGTAATTATCTAGTCTTAACTGAGCTACCTACAAGCTCTGTTTTCCTAATCTGCAAAATGGGGATATTTATTCTGTCTACCTCAGAATTAATACAACAATTCAGTGAGGCTATGCATGAAGAAGACTTGGCCCAGTTTTTTGGTTTATGGCAAAAAATGCTGGCTGACATAATCAATTGGTCAATAGTTACTGTGCTAAAAGGAGACAGAGCAAGAAGCTCTGGCCAGTCTACTCAGATTGAGACATCAGAGGAAGGCATGCCCTTTCTCCCATCTCTCCCTTTTCTCTGCATTTAAGAAGCAGTCCTTAGGGAAACAGGAAGGACTCAAGTTTATGGAGGTGGTCGTAAGTGGAAATGATAGCTCATGCCAACACCATCAGCTACCTGGGTACCTCACTCTCTTTATTAAGCAGTAACCATTTCCCCTTCACCTTTTAAAATATGTTTTCCAGAGCCTCCCCGGTGGCGCAGCCGTTGAGCGCTGGGTTGCGAGGCTGCCCGTGGCCTCTGCAGCGCCGGTTCGATCCCCGGCTGCTCCCCTGCCACCGGAGGAGGGTCCCACATGGCGCACAGACCTCTCCTGCCGCCCGCTGCTCCCCTCAGCAGTGTATTTCGTCAGTCTGCCTGCTCTGCTCCCCGCTCTGGGAGAGTGAATTCTCTCACCCTCATGCTTCTGACTGTACCCAGTGCTTGTATAAATAAATAAATAAATCTCTAAAAATAAATATGTTTTCCAGTGGATTATGCTGTTTAATTCCCTTTGCCAGTGTATCCTCCCTTCTCATGCTCCCTCTCCCTTTCTAATGTTGGCCAAGACCTTCACATGTAATACTGCTCTTGGGACTGTGCAGGTATGAGAGTCCCCTCTTGTCTACAAGTAATGTGTTGGGGGGAAACGATGCCCTGAAGGAACTCCACAAACACTGGTTTCATGGATTCTATGCCGACTCCAGACCAAAGAGATCCAAGTACTAAGGACTACAAACACCATCATGTCATCATCACGGAAGGGAGGGTTGCTGGGAAGTGAGAGTGGCGTTGAGGAGCCAGGTTTGGTATAGAACCAGACACGTGGGCCTTGGGGGCTCTCTTGGCATTTGGCCCGTTTTCAGCGTGCTGTTGGGGTTCCAGCTCAGCAGAACTGGTAGGACACATTCACCAGTTTATTTCCTTCTCTTTCTCTCTGAGTTATTTAGATTTGAGATAAATTAAAATGTATCAGGAAAGCTGTTTATTTTGGATTCTGTGTATGTATGGGTTTTCAGGCATCTCTTACATACTTAGGCTGAATTTTATTTATTTGCTTATTGATTGATTGTACTTTTTAAATTTTCTACATTGCTGTTCATTTGTGGACAGTATCTGATCTCTCTCCTCAGGCATGGTCCCCGTAGTTCCCCCACCCTCACAGCCCCTATGACCCACCCCCACAGCCCCTGTGTTCTTCCCACCCCAGTATGGACCCTCTCTTCCCCTCCCTGCTGTGTGTGAGGCTGAATTTTTAAACTGGGCTGTAAGTACAGCTTTGGAATAAAAGCAAAATGTGCTTTTATGAATTTTGACTGTATATAATTTTATACATATAAATATTTATTATATTTATAAGACTTTAGAAACATTTACAGATATGGTTGTGTGTAATCAGTAGGTTATAGAAATTAATGAAATAACCATTTCACTGAGCCCTTTACTCCCATCCCCTCTCCTTTGGTAACAATCAATTTATTCTCTTTATCTAAGAGTTTTGTTTTGTTTCTGTTATTTGCTTAGTTTTTTTTTAGACTCCAATTATGGATAAATCATATGGAATTTTTCATTTTCCATTTGAGTCATTTCACCTAGCATAATATCCTCCAGGTCCATCCCTGTTGTTGCAAATGGCTTTATGTTATTCTTTTTTATGACTTCATAGTATTCCACGGTACATGAATACTACATCTTCTTTATTCATTCATCTATCAGTGGATGCTTAGGTTGTTTCAATATCTTAGCTACTGTAAATAATGCTACAATGGACATAGGTGTGCAAACATATATATTTTTAAGATTTATTTTTTTATTTATACAAGAGCCAGGGTACAGGCCAGATGCGCGGGAGGGTGAGAGAATTCACCAGAGACAGAGCAGGGAACAGAACAGGCAGACTGATGAAATACACTGCTGAGGGGAGCAGCGGGTGAGACAGGAGAGGTCTGCTGTGCCCTGTGGGTTTCTCCCTGGCCAGCCGGGTATTGAACTTGTGCTGCAGAGGCTGTGGATTGTTTCATAGTGTGATGAAGTGTAATGAAGTGTGATGAAGTGCCACCAGGGAGGCCCCAAGAAAACTTTCATTGAAAATGGAAACTCACTTTCAGCAAAGTAAGTGATAGTTAAAGAACAATTTTGTGTAACCATCACTCAAATGAAGAAAGGAAAATGTTGCTAGCACTTCAGAAGCCCTGGAGCATTAAATCCTGACCACCTAGTCCTTTGACCACTAAAGTTACTCACAATTCAACTTTTATGCTCACCCCGGGCTTTTAAAACTATTTTAACAGGGCCTCCCCGGTGGCGCAGCGGTTGAGCGCTGGATTGCGAAGCTGCCCGCGGCCTCTGCGGCGCCGGTTCGATCCCCGGCTGCTCCCCGGCCACCGGAGGAGGGTCCCACATGGCGCGCAGACCTCCCCTGCCGCCCGCTGCTCCCCTCAGCAGTGTACTTCGGTCCTTCTGCCTGCTCTGCTCCCCGCTCTGGCTCCGGTGAATTCTCTCACCCTCCCGTGCTTCTGACTGTACCCAGTGCATGTATAAACAAAACAAACAAACAAACCAGCAAACAAATAAATAAAGCATGCCTCTATAAAAAAAATATTTTAACAACTTGTGCATCCATAAATAACATAGGTAATTTGCCTGATTTGAACTTCATTTGCATGAGATCACATTATTGCCATTATTTTGTGTCTGACATCTTTTGCTGAACATTATGCTTGTAAGGCCAATCCATTCTGTTGCTTGTAGCTATGCTTTGTTATAGTTATCACTCTGCCATCCCATTGCAGAATATAGCTCCTTTGCTCATCCACATCTTGATAGATATTTATATTGTTTATTCTTTGGAAGTTTTATGAAGAATGCATTTGTGTGAGGCCAGGCATTTCAAGAAGCAGACACCAAGACAGGATTGAATATGCAGAGGTTTTAGTAAAGGCAATTTCTGTGAGGAGAAATAGGGAGAGAGTAGGGGAAGATTTGGACTGATGTCAGACCACGATGCAAGCTGGATCCTGAGTGAAGGAGAGAGGGAAGGGAGGTTGGTGGAAGCCCAGCCTTGCCCTGGCCTCTGTGTTGACAGAAAGGGATGGAAAGAGACTAGTTTAGTGTTCAGGGGACTTTGGATACTAAGATGGTGTTTGCTTCTTGTTCCAACTGCCATTTGCTTCTTGTGCATCTTATGGTTACCATGATGCAATATTGCTGTATTTGAGCTCAGTTTCTGTTGCTCACTTGAGATTTTATTGTCTTTCTGGTGGGGCTATTGAGGCTTCTGGTTCAGAGGATGTACATAAATGTTATATTTGAGGTGTGAAGCTGTACTCCCCCAAAACTTGGAGCACTGTAAGCCAATGGTGAGGCAAAAAAATTTGAAAAATTTTATATGTAGTGTAGGCACAGTGTGAGTCCACATTTAAAGGGGCATTTAAAGAATGCGGACTCTTGGGAATGGATGTGTTGTATGTCATGACTTCATGCTGACACATGCTAAATACAGAAATATAGAAAAAAATGAAGATATGAAAGTTCAAATGAAGGTTTTTTTAGAGGTGATGTGGGTTTAGTGTTCCATCTGTGTGTCCATCATCTATCTATCTATCTATCTATCTATCTATCTATCTATCTATCTATCTATCTATCCATCTATCTATTTATCTATCCATCTATCTATCATCTCTCCATCTATCCATCCATCATAGGAGGTTGAGAGCTCAGATCTAAGATAGAGATCTCTCCTCCCCTGTGGTTTATGACCGTCCAGATATGAGGGAAATAGTTAATCAACTTACCTGAATGATGAAATCAATTAAAAATTTTTTTATGTGCATGTCCAACAGACCTGCTCTAATGGAAAAGTGAGTGTGTTGGAAGGGGAGGGGCCACTGCCTTTGAGAGTAAGTTTAGCAGAAACGACCATGTGGGACAGTCCATTCTAGGCACCCTCCACTCCATGCAGGGGTGATGACTTGCACATGATATCCAGGGATGAATCTCTCTGAGACAATGGAAAATAATACTCTGTATGGGGTAGTAGTGGCTAATCCGTTCAGATGGAGAAACAAAGGTTTTATAGGAGCAATTGATTCAGACAGAAGAGAGCTGGAGGGAAGTGTGTGGTGATCCAGGAGACGCTGACCATGAAATGCAGGGAGACTGAAGTGGTGAGTGACTGGTGTGGCCAAGATCAAGGGCAACACTAAGCAGGCAGTTCAGGTGACTGAGAGTAAGAGAAGTCCTGATTGGTACAAGGACCCCACATTCTGAAGGTCCTACACAGCTGAAAGAGAAATGGCTACAAAGGGCAGTGTCCTTCAGTTTTTATTTGGCAGATTAGTTAGTGGCCAGGGTGGGAGTCCAGCAGGGTTATCTTGGAGAAAGTGTTAAAGGAGTAGACATCAGTTTCCAGTAATTGACATTGGCTCTACTTAGTGTATTGTTCTGGACCTGCCACATGCTAGTAATAGGGTTAGATGGCTGTTCAGCTTCAGGGCTGTTTGTTGTTGAAGGTGGAAGGCAGAGTAGGTAGCCTGGGATCTGAGTGGCCTGGTTCGGGATGGAGATCTGCTCTCACTTCCTGTAAGGCTCGGCAAGTCTAGCTAATCTTCTGGGACTCAATTCCTCATCAGGGATACAGGGTGGGGCTGTATTAATGTGCTGCAATGAGTGTAACTAAATGCCTTGGTTCCCAGGACATACTAAGCACCAAGTGACAGGTGGTTGCTGTATTACCTGTGAGAATAGGTCGTCCTGGGGACTTCTTTTTCTGAAAATATCTCTTCTTCCCCCGACTATCAATGGTGTGGTCAGTAGATAGAGGGCCATGAAGAATGGGGAGAGGAATCTGGCAGGAGGATTTTCCATTTTCAGATATGCCCACCGGAGATCTCTCGTGCCTAAACCAGAGGTGGAGGTAGATGCTATGGGTCATTTGAGTCTCTGGGGGTTTGGAGAAGTAGGTTTCCCATCATGAGCTCGTAAGATACTTTCTTCTTCCCTAGTACTTTCCACAGGGCGTCTTTGATCTCTTTGTTCCTCAAACTGTAAATGAGGGGGTTCAGCATGGGAATCACCAGTGAGTAGAACACAGATACCACATTGTCCCTGCTCAGCGAGTAGCTGGACCTGGGCCACAGGTACATGAAAAGTGCCGTCCCGAACAGCAGAGTCACCATCATCAGGTGTGAGGCTCACGTGTTGGAGGCCTTCATCCGGCCTTCTGCTGAGCGGATCTTCATGACAGCAGCCACGATGTAGCTGTAGGAGATCAGGAGGATGAGGAATGATGTCCCTCCAATGGCCACCACCACCAAGAAGTTCACCACATGACTGAGGAAGATGTCAGAGTAAGAGAGTACCAGGACAGGTGGGAGGTCACAGAAGAAGTGGTTGATGACATTGGGTCTGCAAAAATGGAGTCGAAATATGGAGCAGGACTGGGTCAGGGCACTCAGGAAGCCACCCGCATATGCCCCAAGCACCAGGCGTGTACACAGGCCCAGGGACATGATGGTTGTGTAGAGCAGGGGGCTGGAGATGGCTGCATAGTCGTCATATACCATGGCCATCAGGAGGAAGCACACAGTGAGGCACATGCTCACAAAGAAAAAGAACCTGGCCACACAGCCCAGGAAGGAGATGGTCTTCTGCTCCTGGAAGAAGTCAGTGAGCATCTTGGGAGCCACTGAGGAAGAGTAGCAGATGTCAATGAAGGACAAGTTGCTGAGGAAGAAGTACATGGGCAAGTGCCGATGGGGGTCACCTCTGATCAGAAAAATGAGTGCCAGGTTAAGCCCACGGTCACGAGGTAGATGGCCAGGAAGGTCACAAAGAGGGGGACATGGAGTTCTAGATGGTCTGAAAATCCCAGGAGGATGAACATGGTCACGGAGGAGCTGTTTCGGGCCCTGGCTGGGGACATGTTTCTCCTGGATCACAAGGAGAAGAGGCAGATTTGGGGTCATCACGGAATCTACTTGACAGGTTGGGTCACCAAATAATCACAAAATGCACAAGAAGGAGGGCAGGGCACTGCAGAGACTGACTTAATGCTGATTCCTTCTCTCTCTTCCTCACAGATGGCAATCGTAGAGACTGTCTTAAATATTTGCTTTGAAACATAGCATGGGGTGGTTGACATGAGCTTTAACTTGGGATTCAGACTCTACCATCAGCAACTGTCTCCACCATGGAGTGGCTGTGTTCCTCTGGTGAGGTAGCTACCTGTTCCAGACTTCAATTGCTTAATCTTTAAAACAGTGACAGTACCCACTTCACATAGGTAAAGTGACACCTCGAAAGGCCCCAGAGAAAGGAATTATAAACACCGTTTTGTGTGTTCCAGATAAGCCACATCATACCTGAAATAACTTTTTATTTAACTTATTCAAATTTCTATACTGGAGTAAAGGAACTAAATCCAAGAATATATTGTGAAATAATCACACATTTAGACTGTCTTTGATCCAGAGTATCAAGCCAGATGCATATAGGGATGCTAGTTGCCAAATAATAGATCTGTATCATCAATAATAAATTCAGCATCTATTATCTACTAATATATAATTATGTAATAATAAAACAATAATCCATCCATTATCTTTTAATAACACATTTATACTATTTTTAAAAAGATTTATTTGTTTATTTATACAAGCACTGGGTACAGTCAGAAGCGCAAGAGGGTGAGAAGATTCACCAGAGCCAGAGCGGGGAATAGAACAGGCACACTGACGATTGTCTATTTTCAGTCTATTCTATCTACCTCTTATGTTATAGTGAGTCTCACAAATTCATTCTATGTTTCAAAATAGAAATTGTTACTTTATGCATTTCGAAGCAATATGTGAGAACAGTAATTTGAGCAATACACAACTGTGAACTATTCAAGCTAATAATCACGTCCAATTTCCAGTCAATGCAAAAAAATCTTGAAGCTGAAAATCACAACATTGCATCTCTTGAAATAACAGCTCTTAACATTCTGGTGGGTATTTGTATCCTAGCAAACATACCTCAGTAACTGACGTCCATCTCAGAAATTATTCCAAGTCCGTAGCTTCACAGTTCGGGAAGCATCACGTTCCCCATTTACTGTGAATTTTTAATGTCCAATTTAGAAGAGCCACTTCATTTTATTATCCCCAAATTTTCATTTTTTCCCAGCCAAGATCTCACGGACTTCTAAACTTTCTTCTCGGAACTTGCACAGAGAGATGCCCTTGGAATTCGCGGCCACTCTTCTCTTTTCAGCAGCTCCTGCCACAGATTCTTCATCACTAAACCGCACAAATTTACATAATGAGAGAATGGGAAGCCTCTTTCAGCCACTGCCACACCACTTACTTGTGCAGCGTCTCAGGACACCTTACTCCGCTCCCACGCCGGTCAGTGTGACTTAAGCTTTATCCCATGCAGCCATGTGAAAGGTGTGTGGAATTCCAAGAACCAGGGGAGGATTCTTACCCACAGATGAAAGGAAGGAAAGAAAGTGTTATAGAGCAACCCCGATATTAAACGGGTTCCTGGTTGTGGGTCCTCACCCGCGCGCTTTAAAGGGACTTATGAATACTCCACTACAGACACACACAAAAGGTTAATAAAAGGTTTATTTACAAGGGAAAAGGAAATAAGGAAAATGTACAACTCAGGGAGAAAATAGGGAAATAAAGTCTTTAATGCGTCCTACCCGATCCGCCGACCTGGAAACCCAAAGTCACTCTCAGAGCTGGCCGGACGCTGCGAGCTGGTGGAGAGCCAAAAAATGGGGGATCCCCAAAGCCCACTTGTCTGCCTTTTGTATCCACCTGGCTGCTTAACCCCACCCTCAGGTCCCAGCCACCTTCCCTTTGGTGGTGATGGGATTTGGAGTTCCCAGTGTCTTTGGCTTTGACCTGGGGTGGGGGTGGAGTCCACAAAGTCTATATGGAATTTGCTTTGGGACATCCTTTTCCCCCTAACAATTCCCCCTTTTCACTTTTTGCCACCATTTCCATGGTGATGAAGATCGAATATATGGAGGTTGGGATGCAGTCTTAGATGAACATTTTTTTCAGGTTCCAGTGTGAAAGAAAACCAGTCTCTCTAGGTATTTGTCCATTGTGGAAAGCAAAAGTTCTCTACTCCAGGGGAAAAAAAAAAAAAAAAGTTCATCAGTTCAAGCCAAAAAAAAAAAATCTGGAGGCATTAGCCAAAACAAGACAGCAGATATGTAAAAATTACAGGAAAAAAAAATCTTAAAATGGTTCAACTGATGTAAAAACACAAATTTTCTCAACCTTGATCCCAAACTTTTAACAGCAAAGCAAAAGTTTGCAAACTAAATATACTTTTTAACCATTTTTCCTATTTTTGCATAAAATCACAGGGCAGAAATAACTAACAGCAATTTTTTTGCTGGCTTTGTTGAAATATTCCATACAGGATCAGAGCGAACCGGTGGCATCCAGTCGATGTATGCTTCAGGTATAAAGTTGGTCTCATCAGACTCCACCTGGGCTTTCCTCTTCTCGAGGGTACCAGGGCATTTCCGTTGGCCGGGTTGTCCAGTCCTGCCAATGGAGGCAAGCTTCCTCACCTTCTTTGGAGGTCTCTGGAACCCTACAAACAAGGCAAACAGGTTCTCCTCTTCGTGGTTCAGCTCTTTTTCAACTTTTTGGAAGAACTCCACACAAAGTCACACAATCAAACTCACGTCCAATTTTTTTTTGTTAAAACAGGCAAAATCCCTATGGAAGTTATGTAGCAAAATTACTACCACTATTTGTATGCCATGTTGGTATCAAGGGGAGAGAAAATGTGACAAGTTAGCTTTGCTGGAAAAAAAATTGCAACCTTTCTGCAGATCCTGGTTACTCAAAACAAAACAAAACAAAACAAAACAAAAACTTCGTGGATTCAAGACAGAATGCATAAAAAAAATTTTCCAGTATTATGTCAAAGAAACCTTAGTAAATGTCAGGTGTATTTCCAGGTCTATTCAGTCCTTTGTAGGAAAGTTTTTTACTCTCAACGGTTCCATCAATAGGAATCTGTTGAGACCTTTTCTCCCTATATTTCCAGAAACAATTTCTGTAGATGTGAAACAATTGAATTATACAATATTACAAGGTGACAAGCACCATTGACAATTTACATACATACCAGATACTGAGAGGTTTTTTTCATACACATTTTAGAAAACTACTGTTAACATTTTGTACATACCAAAGTTTTACCATTTTCCCAAGTGACAATGCTTCCCTTCCAGTTTTACTTCATTAGGTAAAAGCCAAATAGAACAAATTCATGTAATGCCTTCCCAGGAGGAAAAGGAGAAACTTCGTGGAGTGTCTCAGGAGCTCTACTGAGGTTCCACAAAATTTCCTTGCATCAGTCAAATGACAGGCTACCAAATTTGTACTTGAATTTAGATTTATGGGAAGCTTTGCCATAAATATCAGAAAATTAACAGAAACAACAATATTCAATGTCTATGAAGGCACCGGCTTAGTTCAGTAGCACAATGTTGACAATCAAACCATAAACTTTAGTTTTTCTCATAACTGGAGACTCTTTTTTTTTTGTTCAATGTCTATGGGCACCACGTATAACAATTTTTCAACCTCTCTAGGCCAAGACAGACACAAGGACATACAGACATACAACATATAGACAAAGACAGTTTTTTTTAGTTATGCCACGTAGAATATGTTATGTAACTGCAGTTTTACTCCATAGGCTCAGAAAAAAAATGTCAAAGTCCAAAAAAAGTGTGGAGTGTTGCTGGCAGAAAAATTTCCAGTTGTCATCCTACAAACCTAAGACTTTGGAAATAGGAAGGAAAAGTTTTATTAATCACAAGAGTTACATGACCTTGTTTATCACCTTAGGGTTTTCAGTGTTGAAGACTTTTTATTAGAAGTCAATCCTGGGGTATTCTGTACAGCAACTGAAAGAATAAAAGTTAACTTTTATGCAAAAGGAGTCTGTGATTTTGATATATTTGCTATCTTGTTTTAGCCAATGCTCCAAATTTTTTTCTTTTGGCTTGGATAATGGACTATTTTTAAGTAATGAAACTGTCATACTGGACATTCATGGACAATGCTGCTGACTAATTGTTGCTTCTCTTACACACATTGTAACCCTGAAAAAAAGACTGTCTCCTAAGATTACACCATGAGATCTGTGCCACCATAGATATGGTGGAATAAAAATTAAAAGGGGGGATTGTAACAGGGTGGTCCCCAGGAAAGGGGGAGGTTCCTTGCCCCACCCAAGAGAGGGTGGAGCTGAGCAGGAAGAGGAGAAGCTGCAGAGGAGGAAGGAAGGAAGCAGGATGGAGCCAGGAGACCTGGAGGAGGCGCGTGGAGCCTAGAGACACGTGAAGAAACTGCGCTTGTCTTTTGGTCGTGGACGGGGTGACACAAATGTGGGTGAGACCCGTGGGGAGGTGACAATGGCAGCTTTTATCTTGATGTTGATTTTGCTCTTTTCCTTCCGGGCTTGTCTGGTAGTTTCTGATCCTTTTCTGTGGGTCCCCACTGGAAGATGCTGTAGACTTGTGGCAGGCTTTGGGGCCTTGCTCTGGGCCGATCCCATATGGATGGACTTTTACCCACGAGGGGATGGGTAACTTTGGGTGCTTCATTTAGAAACTAGACTCTTGGCCTTACCTGTATTGTTTCCTAGTTTTATTAAAGTTCCTTCCCATTAAAGTCTCCTATGTTTTGTGTTGATGTGGTGGATGGCAGAACCCATTTAGGATAGGCAGGTTTGCGGGGTTTGGGCTGCCCCTCTCCCTGTCCTATAACAAAAGGACAAAGTTTGACTTCATCTGCTACATTGTAGAGTCCCCTGGAGAGACTGGGAGCTGAAACATACAAGTCTGCTTGCCCCCGTTTTGTGTGAGGTTGGCCACTGACTGAAGTAGAGGCTGAGTCTGCATAGAAAGCCCCAGGGTAATTGGGGTTCAGGGTAATTGGGGCTCAGGGAAATGGAAAAGGGGGGCTAGATAAAGTGAGTTATGGTTCTGGGTAGGCCTCAGGACAAGCCTGGTTCTGCTTCTTGCCAACCAGGGGGTATTAGACACCTCTTTAGGAGTTTGAAGTTCTCCTAAAAGGGGGATGGCAGTGACTATGTAACAGAGCCATTTGAGGATTGCTTAAGATGTGTGAAAAGTTCAAGGGCCTTGGGGCAGGACATGAATTGGGAGTGTGATTGCTATAAACAGCAATTATTCTTTGAAGAATCTTACAGAATCAAGTCTTAGGTGGACACACTCCTCTGGTGGTAGGTTGAAGTTGCTTATCTATAGACAGGTACCACATACTATGTATCTTAACCATGTGCCACAGGTGTTTGTAAGAGTTTTGGGAGTGAGGTTGAGGAATGGAATGTTCTAGAACATTAAATGGAAAGTATTTTAAGGACTGTATGGGGCACTTACATCTGAACTCTGAACTCTGCTCATGACAAGGTGCCTCTTCCCTTGAGAGAGAAAGGAAATCTTCACTCTTCATCAAAGTCAGGGAGGCTGGGTTTGGTCTGAGTCTGGAATCCTGCAACCCTGTGATATAGGTTGGTCAACACCCATCTTACAGAGCTGAAGCCAGAGGAATTGAGAGGCTCAGTGGCCTCATTGGATTCATAGATATTTGTGACTAACCCTAGACTTCAAAGTTATGGTGAAGATAGAATAATAAGGCAAAGTGAAGTAGCTAGAAGAGTTCCTTACACACTCAGGAACTGGTGGACTTGATTTATGACTCAGCTCACTTTTCATCAAATATCTGCAAGAAAATGTTAAGTTTTATAACTAAATTTACCTAGTCTGAACTTAACAGATGTGGTCGGTGATGGGAGAGAAAAAAATGGAATAACAACAAAGAGAATCTTAACCAAACTGGATTTGCTGTGGGTTTTCTGTGATCCACCATCCCTCCTGACCTAGGCTCTGTTCTTCACCCCACAATGCTTCCTCCTGTCATCTTTGAAGAAACCTGGTGTCCACAAATTCTTATTCTTGCATGTCTCTCTTTCATCTGAGTGCACAAATGACTGGGAACTGAAAGAAACCCTCTCAATGCAAGGTGAGAATTCAAGCAGTGTTAAGCCATGAGTCAGAAAAGAGAAGGAGGGTTTTAGAGGTGAAATGTCCCTGACGTGTTTGGAAAGTCTGCTGTGGAAAGTCTGTCCTTCCAAAGTACTAATCAGAGTACTCACTAGTAACTGAGTCTCTGTTCAAGGGCAGAGCAATCCCTCAAGAAGTTTCACTCTTTTTAAATTCTCTTCCTAGTTGCCAGAGCTCAAACACGGTTCAGGAGGCCCATCAAAGGGACAGTAAGGAAGAAGACTGGAACTGAATTGGAGGAAAAACCAATAGAATTGAGCAGAGAAGAGCCACATAACTCCACAGTCATCTATGAACTTGCAGCCCTAGAGTGCCCAATGAAGTGGACAGTAACATGGGCATGAAGACGGAAAGTGAGCCATGAAGGGAAGCACTCACCTGTCTGTCTGTCCTGTTATCTGTCTTGAATTCTGCTTTGGTATCACATCTAGTCCTTGGCCTAATCTAGGCCTTGGTATCACATCTAGTCATCAAAGTGCTGATGAGTTTCAAAAGCAAATTGGAGGTTGGTTGGGTCTTCAGAGATCAGAATATCCACTTGTTGCAAAAAATGTGTGTTTGTGGACAAAAAATTGGAAGGAAATGATATACAATGAAATCAGGGAGGCTGTAATTTCGACGGAGTTCTTCTGTGTCCACTGATATCTGCTATTGGGCTATTTTGAAAGCATTTCAGAGGTGGGGGTGAATTTGAGGGAGATTCCTATCTCTCCTTGGAGATGTTTCTTCACCTTGTGGGCCTTTTTGAAAGACAGAGCAATGCTCTTAAGACAATGCTTATTAAACTTCATCATAATGCCCAATATGTCCAATCCCCGAAGGCTAATCATGATCTTTTTTGGTAGAACGTGATGAGCAAACTCAGCATATCACAGCGGAATACACGGGGCAAGGTGAATAGCCATCCAGAGGTCAGAGTGGGTCTCTATAGCTCATTATGATATAATAAACACAATACAATATAATTAACATGATACAGTAAATGTAATATAATAGATATAATATAACCTCTATATGGAAATACACATATCTATATATACACACTGATTTTTACTCCTCAAAAACTCTAGCCTGAAGTAACTTAAACGCATGGGAACACGATTATTGAGCACCTACTAGGTGCTAAGCCCTCTAGCTGCCTTACATATTTTAAGTCACCAAATCCTCCAAAACCACCCTTTCAGAAGGGCAAACAGAAATTTGGAGGAGCTAAACAAGTGCAGAATTTTGCAGCTAGGAAGGGATCGATGTAATATTTGAATCAAGAAGGAGACACTAAGCCCTCCTGTGAGTGTGTTGTCCCTGCATTGATTTGGAATTCGGCACATGGAACCGTGTGCATATGGTCAATAGCACCTTCAACCAGAAATTCATGGAATTCCACAGAAACCTATGGAATAGAGATGTTAGAAGGAGGGAGATGTTAGAAGATCTTAGAGATGTTAGAAGCCTTTCCCCTTAAAGTTGTTCTTGGCGTCATCCAGCATGTCTGGTGTGTGGTTGTGAGCACGAGCCCCACCAAGTCTTTGGGAGGGAGTGACAAGGTCTCTGTCACCAGTACTTCCCCAACGATGGACTCATCACCGAGCTGGGGAAGGCTTTGCCTGAAGACTCTTAGGTCTCATTCTTCTGGGAGATGGCGGGGGTGGGGGGAGACTTGAACTCCCAGTGTCAGAGGATGGACCCACCCTTGGGTGGGACTGTGTTCCCTTTCTGAAAAGCCCCTTAGGGGGAGGACTGGTAAGGTCAGTTAACTTGATGGCACCTGATGTAGTTGTGCAAATGGATGGCCAATCAAAATTGATTAAAAAATGAAATAATCTGATTTATTAAAATTGCACCACAACTATGAAATCATGACTTACCTGTTCTTGGTCTTACTAAACATTTTTGTTTCATGGTGTCGTTCATCACTGACAACATACTCAGGAGTTGGCGCATCTCCCAGGGTTGGTTTCTTCGAGAGAATTAAATTCGGGATAGAAACGAGTGCAGGTGGAGCGCATGGATGGTGCTTAAGGCAAGTGAGTTTGAGGAGGATCTTATTGCCAGGAGTCCTCTTCAGGTGGATTTCATTCCCCCAAATCACCCCTTAAAACTGACCCTAGAACGCAGGCTGTCCACTAGGTGGCAGAACAGTCCAGTGGCTGGGGGATCGTGTAGACCCGGGTGTCTGGGATGTGGGTGGATTGTTCAGTTATCTCAGTTGTGAGTCATCTTGCTGCGTGGGTTTCTAGAGGTCTTCTTCAGAGCTTTGTTTCAGAGTCAAATCTGAAGTCAGGAGAGTTCAAGAGCCTGAATTCAGCTCCTAGGACACCTAACCTGCTTTGCTCTTGTACGTGCCTTTGAATGACTCCTGGAACCTCCAAATACATTTCTATCGTGTACCTTAGCTCCGTGTCTACCGCCTGGTGACAGACTGAATGTCTACCAGGTTGAAGTTTTCACTCGTCAGGAGTCATGAAATACCAACTGAGACAATGCTGCAAACTCTAGTTGGAGAATCAATGTCATGTTTTATGCTAAGAACCTTTAGATTTTTTTCCTGGACTTCACTTAGAAGCAATTAAAATAACCTCATTAAAAGAAGTATTCAAAAATGTTAAACAAACCTGAAAACTAATCATCTGTTAGGAGAAGCCGTCAACACACAAAGAAAAGCATAGCATAGTAGACGCTAACTTTTGAGTTGAATCTCAAGCAATGTCTTCCCAATATCTGTAATTTCTATGGTGTTTAATTGCTTTTATCTGCTGCTTGTTTTTATGCTTTTTGATGTTCACTTAAATTCTGCCTTAAATTCTTACGTTTAATCCAATATGATATTTTGAAGTTAGGATTTGGAGAGTTTATGGCTATATCCCCGTGAATTTATTAAGACATCGTTTCCCTCATTCTCAACTTTCATATAGACTAGGTTGACAGAGACTCTACCCTTTCGTATCCAACATAGACATTGTTCTATCCATGTTGTAGCAAATGGCAAAAGGTTATCTTAATTTTTTTTTATAGCTGAGTAGAATTCCATTGTGCGTATATACTTCATCTTCCTAGTGGACACATCAGTCTCTTGGCACTAAGGTTGGCTCCATAGTCTGGTTGTTGTCAGTGGTGCTGCCATGAGCACATGAGCAGGTATTCCTTTAAATTAATGCCTTTGCTAGGAGTGCTTCTCTTGAAGAACTTCCTTCCTTTTTCGTATCACAGTTTTCTTTGGAAGTCACTTTGTTTCTTTCAGTGATCTCAATAGCTAATTTTCTTTCTCTAAATTCAACCTAGTACCTGTGTATCAAAATTCCCAGTAATTATATTCCTTCATATAGAAGACATTTTTATTACTTATTTAGTTTTTGTTTTCAGACTCAGGATTCTTAACTTGATCCCCATGAAATGAATGAACTCCTTCTTATCAACTTTATTCCCAAAGAAAAACACTTCTTTAAACAGAAGATGAACATTTCAAAATTTCAGATTTTCAGAACTTGATGGGTCCTTTGAGAACAAGCTCGATTATCTTGTACCCAGCAGGGGAGGGGAGGGTCTTAACTGACATGCCGACAGTCACGCCTGCACACTCTGGACAGCAGTGAGAGCAGCACCCAAAATAATAATGAGCAAAGGAGCAGTTCATGTTGCAATGAAAATGAGTCAAAATAAACAATCACATAGAAAGAAGGGATGGCTCTGGCTGTACCCTGGACCGAGTCAGTTTTGACACTACTTAGCACTCAGGGGTGACTTCTGTTGATCAGGCGCTGTGCTCTGACCTTCTTAATCACATCCCATTTCATGATGACAATAAGCCTTGTGAGGTAGGTGTTATCACTGCACAAGTTTTATAAGTGAAAAGCAACATTGAAGAGGCTTAAAACCTTTTATATGGTTAAAATGGCAGAGCCAGAATTCAACCTCGAGTCTTGGCGTTGGTAACTCATTATTTTTCAATATATTTTTTATTGTATGTATTTTTTATATCATTGTAGGGGCAGGAAGGGCACAGAGCAGGATCTCTATGATCCTGGCAGATGGGTAAAGGAGAGTCCTGGAACCCTCGGTGACTTTTTCAGGTTTTTATTGAGCTTTTGCCAAGTTCACAGCAGGCAGGAGTGCAGGGTGGCGGGGAGGTTGGCAGGCCTCCCAGACCCCGTGAGTCTTTACTCCTTCTGGGCTCTCTGGCGTTCTCTCGTGGTCTCTGCTTCTCTGCTGGTTCTGCTCGCATTCTCTGCTCTCTTCTCTGCCTCCGTTCCATGACGCTGCCCTTATAAGCCCAGGTGTGCCCACCTATGCATGGCCACACCCACTCCAGGGGCCAGCCATCAGGCATGCATGCAGGACCACAGCGATCCATCATTAATACTAATGCTGGGAGGGTGGATAAGCCTGATACCTTTTCACTTGCCCTACAATCATTCTTTATTTTGTGCAATGTATGCTTTCTCAGCTCGGTTATGGTCCCTGTGAAATTCCCTCCACCCTCTCACCTGCGGACCATCACCATAGTCTCTTGTGCTCTTCCCATCCCTGTTTTTATCCTACTCCCTTCTTCCCCCTGCAGAATGTCTCTGGTTTACTGTTGCTGTTGATTATGATTTTTGCTTTATTTTAATTACTTTTTCTCCCTGATCCCTTATTTGGATCCTCTACATTCCTTCTATAAGTGAAACCATCCAATAGTTTTCTTTTTTTTCTGGCTAATTTCACTGAGCACGATCCATTCCAGCTCCATCCATGTTGCTGCAAATGGCATGAGCTTTACTTTTTCAATTGCTGAGTAATATTCCATTGGCAATGCATTTTTTTTAAGTTTTTTTTTTAAGATTTATTTATTTATATATTTATACAAGCACTGGGTACAGTCAGACACACGGGAGGGTGAGGGAATTCACCAGAGCCAGAGTGGGGGACAGAACAGGCAGACTGACGAAATACACTGCTGAGGGGAGCAGCAGGCGCAGCAGGAGTTGTCTGCGCGCAGATAATGCATTTTTAAACACAAGATTTAAACACAAGATTTTTAGCACCAGATTTGTCAGATGACTATCTCACAAAATGGAAGATTGCCCACCTACTCCAAGGGGAGTCCTCCTGCACCCAGTGGGGAATGCCTAGGGGAGAACGAGACAAGGGACTGGGAATAAGACTTGGGCGGTGGTTGGCTGGCCCCTCTCCCCGCACCCCAGAGAATAATCAGCCTGCAGAAAGGGTGGGCTCTAATGGCTTTGGGCTTTTCACTTTGGACCTGGCTCGAGGGACCCACAGCAGCCCCATGCAAGACACGTGTAAGTCTTCCTACCCCCTGAAATAATGAACTCCCTCAGGCCATTTTTAAGAGTTGGTAACAAGGAACAGGGATTCCAGAAGCAGATATTACAGAGGCCAAAGCGTAAAAAATTGAAGTAGGAACCCGGCATAAAGCAGCAGGAAATGTAGGAAAACTGATTGTAAACAACGATGGACTAACCAGCCAGTTTTGTTTCCTGTATTGTGTGACCTCAGGACACTTTGCCTAAGTAAACCGGTAAGTCAAGCTTCTTCCTTCCACCTCATTCTCCAAAAATGACAATGATAAATGTACAAACTATTCCACATTTTATCTTTAAAAGGCGCATAAAATCTCTATTTATTCTCAGGACTTTTGGGTGATTCAATGAACTAATACACATCAAATCCTTAGAAAGCTTATCTGGTACTCAAGGAATGCTAAATAAGTGTTTCTATTTTGTGTTATATATTATATTATAATTGATTGCTCACTGAAATACTGCTCAGCCCAAACTCTGCTAATCTCCCTCAATGAGCAGTGAAAAAAATTCATTCATTTAACAAATATTTGCTGTGCCTTTATCCTAGTCACTGTTGTGATAGTCTCAGTCTAGACCAGTGAAGAGAACAGACAGAACTCTCTCTTGCCTCTGTGTCGTTTACATTCTGGTAGTGAAAATTTTAGTACAAGAAACACCAAGCTCATCTTATTTCCCTTTTGGTAGGTTTAACACAGTGATGTCCCAGTGAAGGGTTGTCCCAGTTCTTGGTTTTTACTGTCCATGTCTCTGACAATTTTTGGAAATGCACATCTAAGAGTCATATTTATTTATGTTAACAATTTCATTGAGATAGCCCTAACATATAGATGTTTGCCTCCATTTAAGTGATACAACCTGATGTTTCTATATGTAAATATATGCATATATGCACATATCATGTATACTTGTATACATGGATGTCATTTGTGGCAACAAATGATATGTAACACATATATACCCTTATAGGCTTCCATGTGGTGAAAAGATCACCTAAATAACTTATCCAATGCTTCTTCATAGTTATCCTTTTGTATGTGTGGTGAGAAGATTTAAGATCCTCTTGGAAAACCACAGTACCGTAGTGCTGATGATTGTCACCCGTTGTTCATTGTGTCTCCAGAACTGCTTCATCTCACACACTTAATCTATGTACACTTGACCAATATCTCTGTATTTTCCTGACCTCAGCTCCTGGCAACAGCCATTCTACTCTCTGCTTTCATGAGTTTAACCCTTTTAAAGTCCATATAAGACCACACAGCATTTGGTTGTCTGTGCGGGCGGTTTCACTTAGTAGGAAGCTCGCCAGGTTTATCCATGTTGTCACAGATGCTCGTGCTCTTTTTTTAATGGCAGAATCACAGTTTACTGTGTGTGTCTATATATTCTTTATCCTTCCATCTATTACTGGCCCAAGTTGTTTCCATAACTCTGTAATTGTGAATAATGCTGCAATGAGCTTGGGAGTGCAGACGTTTCTTCTAGATAGAGATTTCATTTCCCGTGGATACATGCAAAGATGTGGGATTACGGGTTTAGGTGGTAGTTCTGTTTTTAACTCCTTGTTTTCTGTAATGGCTATGCCAACTTAGTTGATTTTTAAATGCATTTTATATAGTGACTAGTATAAAAACTTGTCTAAAATGAAATTATCTTCTAATAATTAAAAAATACACATATAGCATACATAGTGTAGAAAGTACCAGAGATTATTGTAGTCTGATAGCCATTGAGAAGACTGCTTAGCAGATGTCTGGGGCTTTAGCTTGTTGCTCCCTGTGGTATGATCACTACTACAGTAACAAACAAAATCCAACTGATCACAGAATTGCTTCTTTCCTTTGTGCAGGATGCAGGCCTATGGCTGTGGGAAGAAATAACACAGTTGTGACAAAATTCATCCTCCTGGGATTTTCAGATCAGCCTCAAATAAAGATTCTTCTTTTTGTGCTCTTTCTGGGCATATACCTCCTGACCCTGGGCTGGAACCTGAGCCTCTTCACCCTCATCAGGATGGATTCCCACTTGCACACGCCCATGTACTTCTTCCTTGGTAACCTCTCCTTCCTGGACATTTGCTACGTGTCCTCCACGACTCCCAAGATGCTCTCTGACATCATCACAGGGCAGAAAGCCATTTCCTTTCTTGGCTGCGCCACCCAATATTTTTTCGTTTGTGGCATGGCACTGACTGAATGTTTCCTTTTGGCAGCCATGGCCTATGATCGCTACGCCGCCATCTGTAACCCATTGCTCTACACAGCCCTGGTGTTCCATACACTTTGTTTAAAGATGGTGGCTGGTGCCTACGTGGGTGGATTCTTTAGCTCTTTTATTGAAACCTACTCTGTCTATCAACATGATTTCTGTGGGCCCAACATGATCAACCACTTCTTCTGTGACCTTCCTGCAGTCCTGATTTTGTCCTGCTCTGATACCTTCATCAGCCAGGTGGTGAACTTCATCGTTGCCGTCTTCGTCGGAATAGCATCTGTCATTGTGATCCTCATCTCTTATGGTTACATCGTTTCTGCTGTCCTGAAGATCAGCTCAGCTACAGGTAGGAGCAAGGCCTTCAGCACCTGTGCCTCTCACCTGACTGCCGTGACTCTCTTCTATGGTTCTGGCTTCTTCATGTATATGCGGCCTAGTTCCAGCTACTCACTAAACAGGGACAAGGTGGTGTCCATAATCTATTCCTTGGTGATCCCTATGCTAAATCCCATCATCTACAGTCTTAGGAACAAGGAGATTAAAAGCGCCGTGAGGAAAGCTGTGGCAAGGGCTCAAGTTCTTTCTCATGGGCACTCACTTTTCTGCCACTGAGCAGAGTCAGTTGTGAAGATTTTCAGGTTGTTTTGGACTGGTTGACCTACGCAGTGATGGGTGTTGAGCAGGCTTTCTCTTCCCTCCCCTTCCAGATTCCCCTAATCAATTAATGTACTGACTACTGGGAAACAGTTTGACCACAATTAATTTCTGGAATGAGTAGCATTGTATTGCTTGGGATCTTAAATGCTCAGTGTAGCAGAAATCTTCACCACCATAAAGACTGAAGAACTTGGGACATCGAAATAGAGTTTGAGTCCACAAGAGCTAAACATTGGGGAAATGTTCGTCCAGCATTCAGCATGGTGATTCTTCAGGTAGGGCAGGAATGAGAGTATAGTCACTCAGGAAAGGTGTTCTTTTTCTAAACAGAGTTGATTTCTTTTCTAAGTTTTGCAAACGCTTCCCTTCACAGGCAGACACACTCTCTATGTGAGATCTATGGCCGTGTTAATTTACAGAGGTAGAGTCCAACTATTTAGTTATATTAAGGCAGGACAGAGATGCAAAACTTCTGGTTAGGGTCTTAGTGACTGAACAAATGGGACAACACCATTCACTCAACTGCAAAAATTAGTCAGTGAAATGATTGAAACCAGGAATCATTATTTGAACCCAAAGTAACAGTTTCCTAATCTACAAAGTTTTTCAGGAAGCGATGGAAGAGGCTCACACCTTCCTTTGGAAAATTTCCCATTTTTCACTCATTTTATGTGAACTTCTAGAAGAGGATTTAGCCAAGGAAGAAGAGAATGATTTTCCCTCCACCTTTATTATGAAGTTGATGTGTCCTTGAACTGGCATTAAATACTGGAATAAATTTGCTCTGCTGTGGCCTGTCTTGGGGAGGCCATTATTGAGGGAGTAAATAAGTATCTGCTTCTGTGTCCAGGGCAAGTTACTTGGTCTCAGTGTGCCTCATCTCCTCCTCTGTAGAACAGGAATACTGAGAGTTAATAATCCATAGTGTTAATGGGAAGAATGAAATGAGTTGGTGTATGAAACCCTCATTGTCTGCTGCATATGTTCAGGATATGTATTAGTATTATTCATTATTATTATCCTATAATACTTTACACATGTCCATGTTTTCTCTTTGAGCCAAGAGATACAAGACATTTCTTTAGTGTGGTGGAAACTTTGATGCATTGAAAAGTGGATCAGTGGAGACCAAAGCAAAGAATATTTAAGATTGTTTGTTCTCTGGTCATTGTACCCGTGATGCTCATCTCATCTCTGCCATTTTGTAATTTTCTAGTCTTAATTGAGCTACCTATAAGCTCTGTTTTCCTAATCTGCAAAATGGGGATATTTATTCTGTCTACCTCAGAATTAATACAACAATTAAGCGAGGCTATGCATGAAGAAGACTTTGCCCAGTTTTGGTTTATGGCAAAAAATGCTGGCTGACATAATCAATTGGTCAAGAGTTACTTTGCTAAAAGGAGACAGAGCAAGAAGCTCTGGCCAGTCTTCTCAGATTGAGGCATCATAGGAAGGCATGCCCTTTCTCCCATATCTCCTTCTTCTCGGCTTTTAAGAAGCAGTCCTTAGGGAAACAAGAAGAACTCAAGTTTATCCACCTGACTAGGTTTGGGATATAGCCAGACATGTGGGCCTTGGTGGCTCTTTTGGCATTTGGCCAGCTCTCAGCATGCTATTGGGGTTCCAGCTCATGGAACTGGCACGACGCATTCACCAATTTATCTCCTTCTTTTTCTCCCTGAATTATTCATTTCCCCTTCTTTTGTAAATTAGCCCTTTATTAACCTTTCTACCTGTGTCTGTAGTTGAGTCTTATTACACATCCCTTTTAAGCAAGTGGGTGAGGACCCACAGTCAGGCAACCAATTTCATAGTGGGTTTGCCCGCAGCGGTTGAGCGCTGGGTTGTGAAGCTGCCTGCAGCCTCTGCAGCGCCGGTTCGATCCCCGGCTGCTCCCCGGCCACCAGAGGAGGGTCCCACATGGCGCGCAGAACTCTCCTGCCGCCCGCTGCTCCCCTCAGCAGTGTACTTCGGTCCTTCTGCCTGCTCTGCTCCCCACTCTGGCTCTGGTGAATTCTCTCACCCTCCCGCGCTTCTGACTGTACCCAGTGCATGTATAAACAAAACAAACAAACAAACAAATAAATAAATAAAACATGCCTCTATTAAAAAAAAAAAATTAAAAAACAAACAAACAAAAAAAAAAACCAAAAGAAATAGCCACTGCAGGACCTTGCAAGCCTGTCTTGGAGCCTGTGAACATATCCCTTCAGAGTAGCCAGACTTGATGGCCAGCATCATCCAGTTGGAATGAGACAAAGCACAAGTGTGTAGGTGGATCCACACTCTAGAAATAAACACTCTAGAGGAATAACAAATCAAGACCGTGGAAATGGAAACTTTGGGACCTAGGTAGGGTGTAGAGAAAAAGTATCCTATTTTATATTCCAGGATATATCTGTATAGAAATTTTATATCAGTACTGGAAATCAGAAGTCTCCTGCATAATAGATGGGGCTTAAAACTGCATATTTGGTTGCAAATCTATTAAGAACAACTAGACCCCTAGATCAGCCTCCCTACCCCTCCTTGTTGCATTCAGGAAACTCCTTTCCCCTTATATCCCCACTCATCTTTCTTAACTTGAGCGAAAGACTGAAGATTATCCTCTGTAGATTGTAACAAGAGCTATAGACTCAGGGTCATCAGACCTATCTGTGAGAAATGCTAAGAGAAGAGGGATTATGATAATATCTACATAATGAAAAAGAAATTCTCCCTATTTGAGTCCCTTCCTAAGTTTGTATTCCACACATAGCAGTCACTCATTTAACTATCAGTACTCCTACGTGGGATGGCATCTCTGGATCAGAAACCTGGAGAATTCCTATAAGGAGGAAAAATCGTGCCCCAAGAGAAAAATCCTTGTTGTCAGTTACAGTAGGCGTTCATCAGAGCCAGTTCTGGCCAGACCACCAAGCAGAAAGCCCATCAGAGGACAATCTCTGATCACAAACATGAAGCTTCAAACTTTCTTTTTAGTGCCTTGCTCTGCAATATGAAAGGACAGCTGAGGATCACCGGAAAGAGATGATCTAATAAACAGGATTTAAAAAGAGAAAGAGAACTCACACAAAAAAAAGGTAATACAGGGAGATAGTCATGTGTCAAATATAAAACTTGAAAATCAATACAGGGTAAAGGGGGTATTGTATCTTTATTTTTTCTATTTTTTAATTTTTTTGTTATACAAGTCTTTTATTGAATCTTTCACATTGTATACTCTTTCTGTTAATCTCTCTTCCTGGGGTGTCTCTTTGGTATTTAGAAAGGTTTGTATTTCATTGTAATTGTCTGTGAATAAATGCATTAATTTTCCCTGTCTTACCTGCATCCTATAATTATTTTTCATGCTTAATTGCTGTGACCAGAACTTCCAGTACAATGTTGAATAGAAGTGTGAGAATGTACATTCTGCATTGTTCCTGATCTTAAGGAGAAACTACTAACTTAGTCTTTCACTACAGATTATTATGTCAGCTATAGGTTTTTTCAGATGCCCTTTAACAGTTTGAGAAAATTCCTTGCTTCTCTGAGTTTGTTTATCAGGAATAACTTTTGGCTTTTGTTAAATACCTTTCCTTCTATTGAAATAATATCTGACTTTTCTATTTTAGAGTGTTGTTGGTTAATTTCAAATGTTAGTGGCCCAACATTATCATCTTTTAAGGATTTAAAAGATGATAATGTTGGGCCTCCCCGGTGCCTCAGTGGGTTGAGCGCAGTGTTTGCTGTGAGGCAGTGCGGGTTCGATTGCTAGCCAGCCAGGGAGATACCCACATGGTATGGCAGACCTCTCCTGTCTGACCTGCTGCTCCTCAGCAGTGTTTTTGGCCCATCTGCCTGTTCTGCTCCCTGCTCTGTCTCTGGTGAACTTTCTTACCCTCCTGCACCTCTGGCCTGTACCCCAGTTCTTGCATAAATAAATAAATCCTTAAAAAAAGATGATAATGTTTCATTTTACTGCTACATAAGGAGTAAGAAGGGGAATGAACCCAGGAACTTTTCCCTTTGTAGGTCTACTAAAATGATTTGACTTTTATAACCATACCTACTTAGTATTTATCACATTTATAATTAAATTTCAAAACAGTGGCTAATTAATAATTGCTGTCTTACATTCATAATAATTATTTCTCTAAGGAGTACTTTGAAATTATGTATAAATATATAAAAATATTTCTATATAGCTTGACATATATATTTGAATTATAATTTTTTTGAGGGGACAATGGTCTATTCTGTACTCAGTTATCTTTATTTGAGTAAATTGATCCTAAATCTGGGCTTCAGGATTGAACTCTGATTGACTTATGGCCATCAGAAAATGCCCAATAGCCATTGCAACTAGCTTGGAGTGGATGTCAGAGATATGAGCCAAAGAAATCCAGAAAGATGCAGGGAAATATTAGTTGGGGATTATCTCCTTTTGTAGATGTTTCCAGAGGAGACACTCTTGAATGATGTAATTTAAAGCTGTTGAGACCTAGGACTTGTATAATTTTATTGACTTCCAGGCATTTGCATAACAATTTTTGGGAATACAACTTCACATCTCTGTATGAGCACACGCTTTACTCATCTTCCACCAAAACTCTGTTTCCAATACCCAGTCATCTCTCCTCTCCCTCTCCCCCTCCATACAGCCCTTCGGGTAACCATTATATTTTTCACAGAGCTAAGAGTTATTTTTGTTGTGTTTGTTTTCTCTTGTTATTTATATTCCACAAATGGGTGAAACCATAAGCCAAACTTTTTAACCTTAAGACCCATCCATTAGTCTCAAAAGGCACTATTTCACCTTTTTAAAAGGCTGAATAGTTTCCATTGAGTATATATCCCACAATTTCTTTATCCAGTCATCTGTCAGTGGGCTTAGGTTGGTTCCATGACTTGGCTATTGTGAATATATGGAACAGGAAAACATTAAACTATGATGTTTTGTGGCGAATGTACTAATGGTGCCCATTTACTGCCTTTGGTTCAAAGAGAGAATGACAATATTTATCCAAGAGAATTTTTTAGTTATGGTTAGGTGATCAACATGGAAGACACAGACTAACTCTACATGGTGATTTAAGTTTGTATATTTAGGAGCTTCATGACTGAAAAAAAAAGAATATCTATTTCTCTTGTTATGTTTGAGATTAAAAATATTTCCTTCTCTCACTTTCTTTGTAACAGAGGAATGAAAAAGTCCATGGAAGAAGACAGAAATCACACATCTGTGACTGTTCTACTGGGTATCTCAGATAAAAAAGTATCCAACTTACTCCCTTTCCAGTCTTCCTAGGAATCTACTTCCCTAATTGGGAATCTGGAATTTAGCATTCTAATCAGGAATGACTCAAACTGTACACGCTTATGTACTTTCCACCCCGAGATTGCTCATTTAGAGACATCAGCTATTCTTCCATCAGCCCAGGAATGCTCAGTCCTTTGCAAAGAAGTGTTTGTATGTGTTACTGACATACTCCATATTCCAAAAATGCTGTTTCCTTCACAGCTACAATGGGGGCAACCGGAGGTGTGGGAAAGGGAGAGGAGAGGGACGAGAACACAGTCGGGGTGGGGGGACCACAAGGGTCTATGATGTGGACTATGGGTCTCTGGTGGTGGGTGAACTATGGCAGCAACACCTGAAGGAGGAGATCCAGCACTCCTGTAATTCAAACAATGATGTCAACTAATATTCACTCAATAAATCTATTAAAAAGTCAAACTATTTTATTCTTATAAAAAGAATATGTTCACTTCAGGGTTAAACTCTAGTTCATAACAGGAGGAATATATAAACCAAGATATTAGTGAATGTTAAATCAAATAATTAAGTCATTGTCCCATCCATGACTTTCTCCCTTGGAGTAAGACTGGCTGAAGTGCAACAAAGCAACAATAGGACCTTGTCTAAAACTAACATTATCCCTAATCACAGCAGGTAGATGAGCTCCATTTCAAAGAGAACCCAGAAAGAAAAGTTGGTGGCATGATATCAAGTAGATGTTTTAATGAAGAGTTATTAATGCTGATGATTTGGAATGATCAATATCAGAATAAACAGCGTCTATTACTAGAATGCATCCTGTGTAATACACACTCTGATAAGTACTTTGCAGACATCTAATAGGACTCTTTCTGTGATGGGTGACTCTATGCTGTATCTGATGCTAGCCCACTTTATAGATGATAAACTGAGACTAGATGGGCTCATCAGCTCATCACACAACCAGTAAGTGGACAAGTCAGATCCAACTTACTGACTGACACCATTGCCTGTGATTGGTCGGCACCCTTAGAATAGTTTTTTTTTTTTTATTCTACCTTCCTTCAATTTCCTCTCTTACCAATAGGGAATAATACATGTATTCTTCACAGGGCTGCTATAATGATAAATTCAGGTCACAGACATGACAAATGTATACATTAGTATATTTGAAATGTGTGTGCTTGGTCAGCAGGAAATATCCACATAACTAATTTATTGCTGTTAAGTTATTTAGCAAATGGCTGTGTCATGTTGGGCAATTTCCTTAGCTCCTCTGGTTCAACTTACTTACTTGGAAATTAAATGTATGATTCTGAACATTCCTAAGAGCTTTCTAGTTTTAATAACTCTTAGTTTATTAAAACAAAATGTATAACCATGAGACTATGCCAGGACTATAGAGAAGAAAGGACCAGAAGGGACGTGGCAATATGCAGCAGATTAGTTGTGACCAAAGCTCCATAGCAACGTGACCCCAGAGAGCAGGTGCCTGAGAGCTCCCTCCATCTAATTGTCTTTCCTCCTCACTCTGCTGCCCTCCATTATAAATATTAGAGGTCTCCCCACTTGTGGGCATCTCTCTTGCTGTCAGTGGACAACCTGTTTCATGGCCAGCAGTTCACATCTTGGAGTCAACGAGGTCCATCCTGGCACATTTTTCAGGAAAGAAATACCCTATTCACTTTGGCAAGAAATCTGTATTCCTGTGCACTGTTGGTCAAGGTGAGAAAGCAAGATGTAGAAAGAACAGAGGATTGTGTGCTGTCTCCACAGCTGTGTTAGCCTTCCAGCAAGATCTGTGGGGAACAGTGTATGGCACCCAGTCACTTTTATTCTTTAGCATTTCCCTCTCCTTCCCTACCCTTTATGGTGGTGTCTTGCCATGGAATGGTCCTCCTTATTCAAATTCTTTGACCTCAGAGACAAGGTTATACTTTAACCTAAAATGTCAGGTATTACTCTGGGGTGAGGACTGATGCTGAGATCTAGTTCTTTAATTCTCAAGGACTTGACAATGAAGTCTGTCACCTTCTGGTTTTCCATATATGAACTGGGAATAATATGTCATCTAATATCCAATGAGATGGTTTTTGTAAGATGGAAACATTGCAAAGTAATAATAGAGGGCTGAACCAATAACAATGATGCACTGAATTTCAGGGAGAATTTCCTACAGTCAAAGTAGGCTTGTCTATGCTTTCCAGACTTATCCATCCTACGGCCCTTGTTTTTTGTTATCCCCTTTAGGAATCTGTTTTAAAATAATGATATTAACTTGGTTTCCCTTTAAATACTTGACTTCAATTCTGGTTGAAGAAAGAAAACAAGCAAGAAACAAACTCATCCCTGTATAAAAGCTCATGTACAGTATCTTTGGTCTTCTGAATTAGTTCAGTTATATTTCTGTGCTTATTTCTGGTGATCCTGAGGGTAGGAAGACACTAACAAGTGTGTGCACTGATTCTGGAGGGGGCCCACTGTAAATACTGGCAGTATTGGTCTTACATGACATCGGTACTTTTCATCCCAACATCTTGACTTTTATTAATTAATTTTTGCCTGAACAAACCCTTAAACTTGCCACATCCTATGAATGTAAGAAATGGGTAGGATTTGTCTTTTTTGGACCCAAACAGTGAAATCTCCAGTGAATATTTCTATCAGTCTACATTTCTTCTTCACAATTTCTTGGGAAATGATGAACACATTCAAAAATTCATCAAGGGGAGTGAATATATTTAGATTTTCTTTTCATCTAGCTGTTCAAATTTTAACAAGGTAAAACTTATCATGAGTAAGTGAAAAAATTCACAACCCCAACTCTTATTTGGTAGTGATGGGTCACGAAGAATACGTTCAGTTATGACTGACTCTGTTACCAGAATGTAATAAGTAAAAAATATGTAGTCGCATTGACTGATCAAAACTTGACATTGTACTATGTGATGCACATTTTCCTTAAAAATAAATCCAGTGCAATAAAGATGTGGTATTTATTTTAAAAGGCTCCTAAGGATAAGGCAGCCTGTTCAGGGGGCTGTTAATCCTTACAGTGTTTGTTGGTCCCTGGCACAATGAGAAGCCGTTAAAATAAATGGAGGTGGAGAACCTGACAAAGCAAACTGAATAGATGATAATTTATTTGGCTTTTATCTTTATGGTTTGACTTGCTTCTATGAGAGGTCTGAAGCTGCATCTTCCAAGAGAAAATGATGTCTCACAATCTGCCCGGATGATGATGTGTGACAATATCTCCCAAATAACCAGTAAAGTCTAGCATCTCCATCATCACTAGCTCTGGATACCATTGTCATTCACAGTCATCTGGGGGCAATCAGTGATGGTAATAGTCATAGGCAACACCTATTTAACAGTTATTGCGTACTGGAATGTGTGCATAAATTTGCTTACACATATATAGTCCAGGGGCTGTCTCTGTTTTTACCTCATTATGAGTAAAGCGTATTTCAGGAGTTTAAGCCAATAATAAGTTACAGGAATGAGAAAGTAACAGAACTAAAATTTCCCCCATTTCATTGAGACATAGCTGACCATTAGCATTGTTAGATGTAAGGCATATAACAGTATCTTGAAATATGTGTGTATTGTAAAATGACTACTGTATAAAATTATAACATCTATCACTTCATATATTTATAAAATTCTCACCCGGTGATGAGGATCTAAGGTCTTCTCTCTTAGCAACTTTCAAATGTACGATCTAGTATTGTACAAATGTACAATCTAGTACCTCCCTTGCTGTTGGTGACATCCCACACTTTATTTTTATTATAACTAGAACGATGTACCTTTTGATCATGGTCCCCTGTTTCTCCCACACCCACCAGCCTGCAACATTCTCTGTTTCTATAATTTTTTTTTTAGATTCCATATAAATTTGATCATATAATACTTGCCTTTCTCTTTTTGATTTAACTCACTTTGCATAATGCCTTCAAGGGCTATTAAAGTCACAAGGCAGGATTTTCGGTTTTTCAATCACAAATGATACCTCACTAAATATAGATAAATATATAATAGATATTTACATGCATTCGCCTGTCCATTTTTTAATACCAAGTTACATGTCCATGGTATGGTTCGTTGGGTTTTACTGTCAGATTCAGAATCTTCTGGGCCAGTTTGTTCGCAATATTTACTAGAATGTTCCGCTTGATGAAGAACTTCTTTCTCTTTTTTGGCCATAGTCTATTTTGGAATTCACTTGCCTTAATTTCTTTCATCCATCATTTTGCTAAATATCTTTCCCATTGACTCTATTATCCTGAGTGTCAAAAGTCACAGTCATTATATTCTTTCATATAGATATTCCTATCATTTGATGAATTTTATTTTCAGATTTAGGATTGCTAATGTGATCTCCATGAAATAAATTAACACTTTTTAAAGAACTTTATTCCAAAGACAAAGATTTCAAACTGTAAATAAATGTCTCAAAAATTCAGAATTCCAGAGTTGATGTGTCCTTGGGGAGAAAGCTGGATTTATTCAGACCCAGCAGGAGTTTGACTCACCCACAATGATAAATCAAAGTCATAGAGTATGGGAAGTAGCACCTCACATATTAAAGAGTAACAGAAGAGTTGTCACTGCATTAAAAACTAGTCGTAATAAAAAGTCACAGGGAAGGAAAAGGCAGCTGTGGCCATGACCCTTGAGACAGAGTAATGATGTTATTAGTGACATTTATTGAGGTATTTGAGTTCACAGGAACTGTGCTAAGACCTTCTTGTTCTCTCGTTTCATAACATAACAATCCTATTATAGTAGCTATTATAATTACACTATTTTTACAAGTGAGGAAATGGATATGTAGAGATATAAAAATTTTGTATTCATTTTTATGGATAATATGATAAAGTCCAATTTGGAGCCCAATTCTTACATTTGAATAACTGTATTTTAAAACACTATATTTTAGAATAAGAGAGTGTGTGTGTGAGATTTACTTCCAAAAAATCCATCCTAAAGTGGAATGCTGCCCCTCTGGATTCTCTTTCTGGTGTGAGTTCACGGATATAAAGAAGTTCTGTGTCGGGGTGTTCTCATGACCATCTGGGGACAAGGACAGCTGCTGCCCCTTGAGCAGACACTCACTGCTGGGGGCAGAGTAGTGTGTTTGACTCAGAGATGCAGGTCTTCATTTTCCTGTACTGACTCCAGTGTATATGGAGAAAAGAATTCCAGAACCTGCCTCAATTTTGAGTTCCCATGTCCATTGTCTACACGTCCTGACATTCATGAGCTCAAGTGACCATCTTCTGTAGGATGAGTCTTACCCCTGGAAGTGACAGTGGACTCCGTGGTGACTGAGAATCTATTAAGACCATGCACAGGGCTGATGGTGGTTTTGCTGGGAGAAGGGTCAGAATTTTCAACAGATTTTCAAAACTATTGTTGACTCAATGAAGAGAAAGTTTCACTCTCCCAGGAAATTTAAATTTTAAGTAACTTTGAATTACAGAAGACAAACCTGCACATTCATGAGGCACTATCAGCTCTCTATTATCTGACATCTCCGGAGACTTCCTAAAGTTATAAAGTTGGTTAAGTCACATCCATTTCCAAGCCGCTACTGGCCATGTACCATCTTCCATGATTTTTTTTTTATTATTCCTGTATCTCATCAGACTATGTGAACATAGAAAGGCAGTTACAAAATTGTCCGCTCTCAATGATTGTAGATTCATAAATGCTATAAGCCAAAATAAATGCTAATCCTCAAAATGATTTTAAAGAGCACCCAGTAGGCATCCTCATTTTACATTGACGCTTAGGTGATACATGGTCTTTTCCAAGCACTGGTCACGTGGGGCTGCCTAGTTAAAGTGACCATCTTCACCTGTGCAGATAAGACAGTGTCTCCCTGATTTGGTGTAATTCACATTGCCATGTCATTGTAAATTTGAAAGGGACAAAGAAAATCAAGATATCTAAGTGGATAAAGCACTGATGATGCCTCACTACTGTGTTTTGTCCAATAGGCAGAGTGAGAGTATCTATCCAACATAATTTTTCAGTTAAGCTTGGTTACTGTACAAAGGGGCAAGATGAACTCACTGAAAATGATACATGTTTGCATATTTAGTGAGTTGCATGAGAGAGAAAAATGAAGAATATTCTTTTCTTTTTTTTTTTTTTTTTGAGAATGAAACCATTTCATCTTTCATCTTTTCTCCGCAGATGGTGCCAAGCAGGTCCATGCAAGAGGACAGAAACCACACACCTGTGACAATGTTTGTTCTCATGGGAATCTCAGATGAAAAAGAGCTGCAGCTTAGCCTCTTTCCAGTTTTCCTGGTGATCTACCTTGTGACATTATTCTGGAACCTGAGTCTCATCATCCTAATCAGGATAGACTCCCACCTGCACACACCAATGTACTTTTTCCTCAGTGCCCTGTCATTTATAGACATCTGCTACACTTCTTCCATCAGCCCAAGGATGCTTTCAGACTTCTTCAAAGAGAAAAAAATGATTTCCTTCATTGCCTGTGCCACCCAGTGGCTTGCAGCTTCCTGGATGGGTCAGGCTGAGAGCTGTCTCTTGGCCGCCATGGCCTATGACAGATATGTGGCCATTGGCAACCCTCTCCAGTACTCGACCATCATGGCACCTGGGCTTTGTTGGAAAATGGTTGCTGGGGCCCTTGTGTGTGGTTTCCTTTCTAGCTTAGTTGAGACAATCACTGGCTTTGAGATGTACTACTGTGGGCCAAATGTCATCCAACATTTCTTCTGTAACATACCTGAAATTATCAGTCTGTCTTGTTCTAATCCCTTCATTGGTCAAATGAGTCTTTTTGTGATAGTTTCTATTGTTCTTGGTGGTTCACTGGTTTTTATTTTGTTATCCTATGGTTTCATTGCAGCTTCTATCTTAAAAATATCCTCCGTCAAAGGTAGTGCCAAGGCCTTCAACACCTGTGCCTCCCACCTGGCGGTTGTGACTCTCTTCTATGGCACAGCCCTTGCTGTGTACATGCAACCTAGTTCTAGCCACTCCACGAAAAAGAACAAGTTTCTGTCTGTTTTCTATGTTATCGTTATCCCCATGTTAAATCCCTTTATCTATAGTCTGAGGAACAAGGAGATCAAGGAGGCCCTCAAGAGGGTGATGAAGAGGGCAACACATTTACCTCATTAAATAATATTTGGTAATGTTACCTGAATAAAGAAAGCAAAAAATAGGAAAACAAAACAAAATAATGTGGGACCAGGTATTTGTATTCCTAATTGCAGACAGTGGTAAGAACACATCAGTCCTATTTTCATAAGAATATCTGGGCTGAAAAGGTCAGAATCTGGCTTCTTGATTCCTAATGTCCTGATCCTTAGTGCTGTCCACGCAGGGATTTTTCTCAATAGCAGCTCCACATGGCAGGAAGCTTGAAAGCCCATTTTCAGGATTAGTCTCATGTAAATAAACTGAGTTTGGCAACACAGATGTTGAGATGTTGTGATTGATTTTGTGTCTAGATAAAGGAGAAGAACCTGGGATATTACACAAACTGTATTTTCTTCTCTGAGTTTCTTTTACTTATTTGCATATATATATATTTCAATTGAGAAGTAAAAGAATGTTTATTAAATAGTGAAAATTAAAATTTGAGAAATGAACACATTGTAAACTTAATTCTGGAGGTTGAAGGAGGGAGTGAGAGAGAAAAAAGAAGGATTGAGGATAGGAGGATGAGGAAGAAAAGTCTTTTTATTCCCACCAAACTTGTTTCTTCTACTTTATTCTGGAGTCACCTTGTAAAGTGAATTGTGAAAAAGAGACAGGAGCATGGAAGAGTTTATTTAAGAGTAAAGGTTGGGGAAACACTCTGAGGTTAGAAAGAAGCCAGAAGAAGCATCTTCTGGGCACAGGTGCACCTGGATCATGTTCCATGATATCTTCCTGGAAACTAGACTCAGAAACGATGGCTGCCATGTTGTGTCCTGAGTTTCCCAAGCTCAGGCAGCTCCTGAGTTCCCCAAGCTCTGAGCCTCTTGGGTTTCCAGGGTCTTAAGTTTGACCAAGAAGCAGAAGATTCAGCAGCCCTGGGGGTGCCACAGAAACAGACTCCAACCAGTGAATTTATAGAAAATTTACTAAACAATTATTTTATTTTCCATACAATAGTTCATGTACTAAGTATCATACTTTTTACAATAGTATGTGTGTAACATTCAGACTTCATGTCAATCCATGTTTAAGTATGATTTCTTTAGGTTACTCATGAAGTAAGAACTAATCTCCCTGTCTCAGGCAGACTTCTCAGCATGTTGAGTTCCACCATGTTCTTCCCAGGACCAACAATCCATCCATCACCATTTTTTTTTGGTATGATATTTATTTTATTGGAATTTTCTAGAATTCTTTTAAAAAACTTTATTTTATTTTATTTATTATTATATTATTATTTAATATCAGTTTTATATTATCTAGAAATAAGCATTTCAAATAATGAATACTGGATGAAGCAATAGTTTAGAGTAAAAAATTTTAAAAATATTTATTCATACATATTTTACATCATTTTTCAATTTTGTACATACATGATTGTATGCTTTCTCCTCTCAGGTATATTCTCTGTAAAATTTCCACCACCAATTCACCCATGAACCGTCACCATAGGGAGTCCCTTACCATCACCATCTTTGTAACTGATCACTTTGAAGCATTGGCTGGTGGGATTGCAGAGATTAAAGCAAAACATGGTTAAAAGATTGTGATTTGCAATTAACAGATCTGCCTTACTAAACTTATTTCTAGCTTACTTTGTCAATAGGTGCCCTTAAACAAGCTACTTACACACATAAAGGGTTGTAAGAGTGGTATAGATGTATTTTTTCTATGTTTTCCATGCAAAAAATGCATCATGACTTTTCCAACAACCCAATAATGTCCTCATCTCTACAAGGAGAAGATGACTGGATCTTCCTCAAAAATGACAAAACAACTGAGAACTAGACATGAAGATACCTATCCCAGAGCCTGGTATATGGTAATACTTAGTAATGCTAACTTATACAACTAGTATTATTCAATTTTATTACTCCATATCACATATGTCAAGAGAAATCCTGGTAACTTGCTAAAAAGGGATAAATTTCACAGCTTTAGAATATCTACTCCAATTGGGACATAATAGTGAGTAAAAATCCCTTACTCCCACCTCTGCAGCTTCACTGCACAAGGAGGCAGTCATCAGGAAAGCAGAAGGAGCTCATGTTCATAGATGTGAACACATGTGGACATGTTACCATGATCTGAAATCTATTCCATTAACTTGTTCACTTCCCTCAGTTCATTCCTCTGTATGCTTAGATTTTAAGTCTTCTTGTAATATTTCTTGGAGTGAGGGTTTAATAGTAGCGAATTTCTGGAGATTTTGTTTCTTAGATGGTCCTTATTTTCTCATATAGGAAGGAGAGTTTTGCAGAATAAAGTATTCGTGGCTTGCATTTTTATGTCTTGGTGTTTTTTGAATATGTTGTTCCATTCTCTTCTTGCCCATAGTGTTTCTTCACAGAAGTGTGATGTCAGCCTTTGGTTTCCCTTTATAGGTTAAGTGATTCTTTCCCCTGTCAGCGTCATTAATTTTTCTTTGTCTTATACTTTTAAATCTTCACTATTATGTGTCATGCTGTAGTTCTGTTTTTATTATGGTGATTTGATTTTCTTCTTGCTTTATTTCCTTTCATATTTGGGATAATCTCTTCAATTATTTCCTTGAATAGTTCCTTAGTTCCTCTGTCTTTCTCTTCACCTTCTACAATTCCTATGACTCATATTTCCTTCTCCTCATGGCATTGGATAGTTCTAGAAGTGTTTCTTCATTCTTTTTCCTTTGTCCTTCTCTTTCCTCTTTTTTGATTCTTTTTATATCTGTATCTTCAAGAATACTGATTCTTTCTTCATTTCATCAATTGTTTTCATTGCCTTTTTAAAAGATTTATTTATTTATGCCTATAAGAGCTGGGGTACAGGCCAGAGGTGTGGGGGGTGAGAGGATTCACCAGAGAAAGAGTGGGGAGCAGAACAGGCAGACTGACTGAAACACACTGCTGCGGGGAGCAGTGGGCAAGACAGGAGATGTCTGCTATGCCATGTTGGTAGCTCTCTGACTGGCTGGGGATTGAACTTGAGCTGCTAGGCTGCGGATAGCTTCACAGTGCTGTGCTTACCCCCTTGAGCCACCATGAAGGCCCACAAGTAGATGTTTTAATGAAGAATTAGTAATGCAGCACTATTTGGAAAGAACTATCAGAACACATGAAGACAGCTTCTATTAATAGAAGGCATCCTGTGTAATACACACTCTGATAAGTACTATTCAGACATTACTAATTGGAGTCTCTTCATGAAGTGTGACTCCATGAAGTAACTGTGACTGCAGCCCTTTCATAGGTTATAAACAGAGACTTGAGAGACTAATTTGCTATGTCACACAACCAATAAGAGGACGAGTCAGATCTAACCCCAACTGATGGACACCATTGCCCATGATTGTTAACATGGCAGTTGGTGCCTTGTCTTAAAATAGTTTTGTAGCATTTTTTCTTGCCTCAATTTCCTTTCTTATGAATAGGGAATGATACATATCTTCTTCACAGGGCTGCTATGATAATAAATTTTAGTCAGGGAAATGATAAAATATATATACTGGTATATTTAAATTATAAATGCAAAGTGTCTACATATCTAATTTATTGTTATTATTTATCAAGTGTTGTGTCATCTTGGGCAAATCCCTTAGCTCTTCTGGTTCAACTAACATACCTGGATGTTAAAAGTATGATATGGGGCCATTCCAAGACCTTTCAATTTCTAATGACTCCAAGTGTTTAATTAATGCAGCACTATCTGGAAAGAACTATCAGAACACATGAATGATGGCTTCTATTAATAGAAGGCATCCTGTGTAATACACACTCTGAATAGTACTATTCAGACATTACTAATTGGAGTCTCTTCATGAAGTGTGACTCCATGAAGTAACTGCGACTGCAGCCATTTCATAGTGATAAACAGAGACTTGAGAGACTGATTTGCTCAGGTCAGACAAGCAGTGAGAGGATGAGTCATATCCAACCCCAACTGACGGACACCATTGCCTGTGATTGTTACCTTGGGAGTTGGCTTCCTGTCTTAAAATAGTGTTGTAGCTTTCTTTTCTGTCTCAAGTTCTTCTCCTATGAATAGGGAATGATACATGCATTATTTTTTTATAGCTTTATTTATTTATGCATACACGAACTGGGGTACAGGCCAGAGGTGTGGGGGGTGAGAGGGTTCACCAAGACAGATTGGGGAACAGAACAGGTGGGCTGACGGAAATACACTGCTGAGGGGAGCAGCGGGTGAGTCAGGAGAGGTCTGCCTCACCACGTGGGTAACTCCCTGGCTGGGGATCAAACTCGGGCTGCAGTGGCTGTGGACAGCTTTATAGGTTGTGTCTTAACCCCTTGCACCACCAGGGAGGCCCCGGCGAATGATACTTGTATTCTTCACAGGACTGCTATGATAATAAATTCTAGTCAGGGAAATGATAAAATGTATATATTGACATATTTAAATTGTGAATGCTTGGTAAGCAAGAAGTGTCCGCATATCAAATTTATTGTTATTATTTAATCAAGTGCAATGTCATCTTGGGCCGATTCCTTACACTTCTGGTTCAAATAACATACCTGTATATTGAATGCATGATATGGGGCCATTCCAAGACCTTTCAATTTCTAATGACTCCAAGTGTTTAAAAAAACCCTATAACCCTGAGATTATACCCGGACTATGGGGAAGAAAAGACCAGAAGGAACTGGAAAAAATGGGGCAGATTAGTTGTGACCAGAGCTCCATGGCAACATGACCCCAGAGAGCAGGTGCCTGGAGGTTCCCTCCACCTAATTGTCTTTCCCCCTCACTCTGCTGCCCTCGATAATAAATATTAGAGGACTCCCCGCTTGTGGGCATCTCTCTTGCTGTCAGTGAACAATCTGTTTCATGGCTCACAGCTCCCATCCTGGAGTCAACCAGGTCCATTCTGGAACGTTTTTCAGGGAAGAAATAAGCTATTTCAATTTAGCAAGGAGTGTGTATTGCTGAGGACTCTTGGTCAAGGTGAGAAAGCAATATTAGATTAATAGAAGATTCTGTGCTATCTCAATAGTTGTCTAAGCCTCCAAGCAGGAGCTGCGGAGAACAAGGTGTATGGCATTCATTCACTCATTCTTCGCCACCACCCTCCTCCTCCCGTCCCTATCTTCCATTGCTGGGTCTTTCTGTGGAACGTTCCTCCTTATCCAAATTCCCTGATCTCAGAGACAAGGTTAATGTCAGGTGTTACTCCAGGGTGAGGGCTATGTTGAGATCTAGTTCTGTAATTCTCAAGGACTTGATACTGAACTCTGCCACTTTCTGCTTTTTCATATAGGAACTGGGGATAATATGTCATCTTGAATCAGTGGAGATGGTGTCTGTAAATATGGAAATGCTACAAACATTAATAATTGAGTGATGAATGGAAAGCAGTGATGTACTGAGTTTCAGGGAGAATCCCTATGGTCAAGCAGCATTGTCTGTGCGTTCCACACTTATCCATCCCAGGGACCTTCCCTTTGTTATCCCCTAAGGAATCTGTTTGAAAATAATGATATTAAGTTGATTTACCTTTAAATTCATGGCTTCAGTTCTGTGAAGCAAGAACCAAGCTTGTCCCTGCCTAAGAGATATTCCAAAGCTTCTGTACAGTGCCACTGGACTTTGAATTCTTAAACTATAACTCCATTCTTATCTCTGGAGATTCTTAGGATCTGAAGCCACTCACAAGGGTGTGCATAGGTTCTGGAGGGGCCCCGTGCAAGTCCTGGCAGTATTTGGTTTACCATCTCATCTAATTTTCTCATATGACACTGGTATTTTTCATTCCACAACATCTTGACTTTTTATAAATTGATTTTTTTATCTGTGCAAATTACTAAACTCACTGCATCCTAAGAATGTAAAATTGGGTAAGGTTTTGATGACTAGGTCCTCACAGTGAAATCTCCAGTGAATATATCAGTCCACATTTCTTCTTCACAATTTTTTGGGATATGATGAGGATATTCAAATAATTCATCAAGGAGAGTGAGAATATTCAGATATTTTTGTCAGTAAAAAATGTAGTCCCATCGACTGATGAAAAACTTGACATTGTACTGTGTGATGCTCATTTCACTTAACAATGAATCCAATATAATAAATATGTGACCTTTACTTTAAAGAGCTCCTAAGGATAGGGCAGACTGTTCAGTGGGCTGTTAATCCTTATAGTAACAGAACTGTTGTCACTACATTAAAAACTAGTCATAATAAAAAGTCAGATGGAAGGAAAAGGCAGCTGTGGCCATGACCCTGGAGTCAGAATAATGATGTTATTTGTGACATTTATTGAGGTATTTGTGTTCACAGGAACTGTGCTAAGACCTTCTTGTTCACATCTCATTGTATAACACAACAATCCTTTTGAGGTAAGGATTATTATTACAGCCATACTACAAGTGAGGAAATTAAGAGGTAGAGATGTTCAACTTTTGTATATGTCATATAGATAAAATGAAAAGTCCATCTTGGAGCCCAATTCTCTCATGTGAATATCTGTGGTTTAAAACACTGTATTTTAGAACAAGAGTGTGTGTGTGTGAGATTTACTTCCAAAAAATCCACCCTAAAATGGAAGACTGCCTCCCTGGATTTTCTTTTCTGGTATGAGTTCCCGGATAAAGATGTGCTGTGTTGGGGTGTTCTCATGACCATCTGGGGACAAGAACAGCTTCTGCCACTTGGGCAGACACTCACTGCTCAGGGAAGAGCTGTGTGTTTGGCCCAGAGATGCAGGTCTTCATTTTCCTGTACTGACTCCAGTGAAGGAGATAAGAATTCCAGAACCTGCCCCAGTTTCTCAGTTCCCATGTCTATTTTGTACACATCCTGACATTTATAAGCGAAAGTGACTCTTTTGTAGCATGAGTCTTACCCCTGGAAGTGACAGTGGACTCTGTGGTGACTGGGAACCCAATAAGACCATGCACAGGGGTTGGCGGTGGCTTTGCTGGGAGGAGGGTCAGAGTCTGCAAAAGGTTTTCCAAAGTATCACAGACTCAATGAAGAACAAAATACTCTCCCTGGTGATTTAACTTATAAGAATCTAAGAACTTAGTAAGAAAAATCTGTAGGTTCAAAGAAGGGAGCGTGAGGCTCTATTAAGTCTGTTTTAACTTCTCAGGAGACCTCCTGGAGTTATGTGGGTGGCTTAGTCACATCCATTCAGAAGCCACGACTGGGCATTGCCTCCTTCCATGAAACTATGATATTATTCCTGTCTCTTTGGGACTTTGGAATGCAGAAAGACACAAAAAGTCCATCTTTATTAAAGATTAATTGAATACTAATTCCCAGGGTATTTATTTTTGGATTTTATTTTGTTTTTATTTTTTTATTTAAGTATTTTATTTTATATAATTCTTACATCTTCTTTCATCTTTGCACAATGCATGCATTTTCGTTTTGGTTATATTCCCCATACAATTGCACCCCCCCTTATTTTGACTCTAGTCCTTCATTTCCCTGCCCCTCCCCCCCTTCCCCCCACTCCGTAGTGTGTCTCTGGTTTATAGTTGCTTGCTGATTTTGATTTTTGCTTTGTATTGATTAGTCTTTTTCCTGGTATCTTATTTAGGTTTTCTAAATTCCTGCTATGAGTGAGATCATCCAGTATTTTTCTTTGTCTTTCTGACTTATTTCGCTGAACACGATCCTTTCTATCTCCATCCATGTTGCTGCAAACTTCATGTGTTTATCTTTTTTGAATGCTGAGTAATATTCCATGGTGTATATGTACCACATCTTCTTGATCCAGTCATCCATTTTTGGGCATTTGGGTTGTTTCCATAGCTTAGCTATTGTAAATAGTGCTGCAATAAACATAGGGGTGCAGGTGCCCTTTGGAATTACTGTTTCTGTGTCATTTGGGTAAATACCTAGGAGTGGAATTGCAAATCAAAACTACCATGAGATACCATCTCACACCAGTGAGAATGGCACATATTAAAAAAAACTAGCAACAATAAATGTTGGCGAGGTTGTGGAGAAAAAGGAACTCTTCTACACTGCTGGTTGAGTGCAAACTGGTCTAACCGCTATGAAGAGCTGTGTGGAGATTTCTTGACCTACTAAACATAGAGCTTCCATATGATCCCAGGGTATTTTAACGAGCACCTACTGGAATTCCCATTTTACACTGAGGCTTCACATGATACAGGGTCTTTTCCAAGCCTTGGGTCACATGGGGCTGCCTAGTTAAAGTGACCGTCTTCACCTGTGCTGATAGGACAGTGTCTCCCTAATTTGGTCTAATTCCCATTGCCATGTAATTTTAAATCTGAAAGGGTCAAAGCAAATCCTGATACTTTAGTGGATAAAGCACTGCCGATACCTCACTACTGTGTCTCATCCCATAAAGAGAGTGACATAATTTTTCAGATAATTTTTCAGTTAAGATTTGTGATTATACAAAGATGCAAGATTCATTCAGCACCAGTGACTCATGTTTGTATATTTGGTCAGCTGCATGAAAGAGAAAATAGAGGGGTGTTTCTTTGTATTTTTTTGAGAATTAAACCATTTTATCTTTCATCTTTTTCTCAGCACATGATGCCAAGTGAGTCCATGGGAGGGGAGAGAAACCTCACGTTTGTGACCATGTTTGTTCTCCTGGGAATCTCAGAAGAGAAAGAGCTGCAGCTTAGTCTCTTTCCAGTCTTCCTGCTGATCTACCTTGTGACATTATTCTGGAACCTGGGTCTCATCACCCTAATCAGGATGGACTCCCACCTGCACACGCCAATGTACTTTTTCCTCAGTGCCCTGTCATTTATAGATATCTGCTACACTTCTTCCATCAGCCCACGGATGCTTGCAGACCTCTTCAAAGATAAAAAAATGATTTCTTTCATTGCCTGTGCCACCCAGTGTTTTGTAGTTTCCTGGATGGGTCAGGCTGAGTGTTGCATCTTGGCCGCTATGGCCTATGACAGATACGTGGCCATTGGCAACCCTCTCCAGTACTCGACCATCATGGCGCCTGGGCTCTGTTGGAAGATGGTTGCCGGGGCCCTTGGGTGTGGTTTCCTTTCCAGCTTAGTTGAAATAGTCACTGGCTTTGAGATGTACTACTGTGGGCCAAATGTCATCCAGAATTTCTTCTGTAACATAACTGAAATTATTAGTCTGTCATGTTCTAATCCCTTTGTCAGTCAGATGAGTCTTTTTCTGGTGATTCTTTTTGTTGCTGGTGGTTCTCTGGTTATAGTTTTGCTATCGTATGGTTTCATTGCTGCTTCCATCCTGAAATTATCCTCTGTCAAAGGTAGCGCCAAGGCCTTCAACACCTGTGCCTCCCACCTGGCGGTCGTGACTCTTTTCTATGGCCCAGCTCTCACTGTGTACTTGCATCCTAGTTCTGGCCACTCCACGAAACAGAACAAGTTTCTGTCTGTGTTATATGTTATCATTATCCCCATGTTAAATCCTTTTATCTATAGTCTTAGGAACAAGGAGATCAAAGAGGCCTTCAGGAGGGTGATGAAGAGGACAACACATTTGTCTCATTGAGTGTCACATTTGGCGTGTTATCTGAAAAAAGAAAGCAAAATTCAGTAGAAAAAATAAAACTCATATTTGGTCCTGTTTTTCCACCCCTAGTGGAATGCAGTGGCCACTATATGTAGTGTCCTTTTATAGGTCATAAGAATATCTAGGCAGAAATGGTCAGATTCTGGCTTCCTGATTCCTGGTGCCCTTATGCTGTTTCTCCACGCAGTATCTATCTGAGCAGCAGCTCCAACACAGAGGGCAGCTAGAACTGTGATTCCATGATTAGACCCATGTAGATAAACCCTGTGTTTGAGAATTGAGATTTGATAGATTTTTTTATGTAGAGAAACGAGAAGCACCCAGGAAGTCACACAAACTGTTCTTTCTTCCCTGAATACTTTTACTTAATTGTCATTTATGTATATTTCATTAAAAAGTAAAAAAATGTATAAGTTAATTAGTGAAAATCTGAAATTGAGAGAATGAAAACAGCATAATTTTAATTCAGGAGATATAGGAGGAAGGAGAGAGAGAGACAGGTGGAAAGACTGTTCTTGTTTTATTCCCCCAATACCTGTTTGTTTTTTTCTAAAATATTTTATTTTATATAATACTTACATCATTTTTCATTTTTGCACAATGTATGCATTTTCATTAAGGTTATATTCCCCGTATAATTGCACCCCCCCTTATTTTGACTCTAGTCCTTCCTTTCCCTGCCCCTCCACTCCCCATAGTGTGTCTCTGGTTATAGTTGCTTGTTGATTTTGATTTTTACTTTGTATTGGTTAGTCTTTTTCCTGGTCCCTTATTTAGGTTTTCTAAATTCCTGCTATGAGTGAGACCATCTGGTATTTTTCTTTTTCTTTCTGACTTATTTTGCTGAGCATGATCCCTTCTAGCTCCATCCATGTTGCTGCAAACTGCATGTGTTTATCTTTTTTGATTGCTGAGTAATATTCCATTGTGTATATGTACCACATCTTCTGTAATTGGAGTCAGCTTGTGCAATGAATTGTGCAAAGAGATCTCGTCAGGAAAGGAACACAAAAGTAAAGGTTAGAGAAATACTCAGGGGCTGGAAGAAGCCAAATGCATCATAGTCAGGCACAGGTGCCCCTTCATGCCTAAGGGCAGGCTCCAACAGCCTTTAAATTCAGATATGATGGCCGCCAAATGATGGCCAACAAATGGCCACCAAATGATGGCCACCAATATGATGGCCAACAAATTCAGATATGTTGTGCCTGCAGAGGCAGGACCTGAATCCCAAATATCTCTCCTCCTCGGTTTCCAGGACCTTACGTTTGATTGGAAAACAGAAGATTCAGCTGAATTTGGGTGGCCAGATTCTTAGAAACAAACCGAGAGAACTCATAGAAAATTGACACAAAGATTATTTTATATTCCAGACAAGAGTTCATGGGCTTGGTGGCATACCTATTTCATTAGTATGTGTGCCACATTTCTATTTCATGTAGCTCCATGTATGAATATGATTGCTTCATAGGATTCATCCAGTGAGAAATAATCTCCCTGTTTCAGGTGGGAACCTGTGCATATTGAATCCACCATGTTCTTCCCAGGGAGCAGCAATACAAGATGATCTTTGTAATTGATGGCTCTGCAGCATTGGCAGGTGTGATTGCAGAGACTAATGCAACTTGCAGTTAATAGAATCTGTTCTTTAGAGATCAGACCTGTGATTAGTAAACTCATCTGTAACATATTTTGTATTTAAGTGCTCTTATGCAATCTACTTCCACACATGTTTTCCTCACCTCTACAATGAGAATAATAATTGTTACTGCCTCATAGAATCAAAACCATTAACTCCAAACCGGTGGTTGTGCCTCTCTTAGCATGTGCATCCTTCTTCTGCCACTCCACGAAACAGAATAGGTTTCACACGTGTTCTATGTTGTAACTATGCCCATGTTAATCCTTCTTCTCTGTAATCTGAGGAACGAAAATGATAAACAGATCTCAAGAGACTGATAAGGGGATAACATTTAACTTAGCAACAATGGATTTTTGAACTTCTCTAAGGAACATAGTTTAGAATATGTGACACTGTCAATCTCAAAAGAGCTAATTAGAGAGAAGAAAAGAATATCGCGTCTTTAATTGCAGACCCCATCATTTAGCTGCCAACACAAGTGATGTGATTGTGGTGGTGTTGCAAATACTGAAGGCAGATAAAAAAGGCTGTTGTCATTATTAGAACCATGTGATACAATTATGTTTTGAGAAGAGATGCTACAGGTGTCAGATGGAGAGAAATGGCAACAATGGAATAAACCATCAGACTGTTCATTTCCTGATTTTTTATTTCTTTTTATTTAGCAAATAAGAATTTATTATAAATCAATATAATTGTGGAACATTAATATGAGAACAACTATTTTAAAAGTAATACTTTATAATTTTAACACCAAGGGAGAGAGCAGAATGAGTGAATGTGGGTTGTGTATGTATACGTGTGTGTGTGTGTGTGTGTGTGTGTGTGTGTGTGAGAGAGAGAGAGAGAGAGAGAGAGAGAGAGAGAGAGAGAGAGAGAGAGAGAGAGAAATAATGAAACAGGGTGAGGTTGAGAGAGATAGATGAGGAGGAGTAGGAGAAGGAGGAAATAAAGGAGGAGGAAGAAGAGCATTGGGAAGAGGAATTGAGGAGAGGAAAAATGACTGCTCCAGGCTTACTCTGAAATTACTGTTTCTGCCATGTCATTCCTTGAACCTTCTTTTGAAGTGAACTGAAAAAAAAATAGGTTATGGAAATTCTCTGAGGCTAGAAAGGACTTAAATTTATCAAATTCTGAGCTTATATGGGTTGGAACACGTTCCATGGAAGCTTCCAGAAACTGAATAAGATGGCAGAAATGATGGCCCCCATGTCGTGTCTCTAGAAGTGGAGCCAAAATCCCAGAAATGTGAGCCCCTCAGAAGTTTCAGGGTCTTCAGTATATCCAGGATCAGAGAGTCATCAGACTAGGGAGTCCCATGAGACTCAGCGTCCAATAGCAACCAAAAAATATTACAAAAATGTACAAAAAAGATTTTCTTTAGACAATGGTGAATGACGTAAGTGTCTGTAATACATTTGTATTTATGGAACATTATGCCATCTAGAATTGCATAGATTTAGTTTTTAAATAAACATGTAAAGGTGATAGGTGACATACTCTCCACATATCACATGTAGAATATTGGGGTATATAGAGTTCTGCCAAGCTTTTCCCAATGTAGCTACAATTCATTATGTATCTCATGAAATTGATTTATGGAACAAAAATAGCTCCTACTGCCTGAAAATGGCCTTCATTGTTTGGCTGGGGCATGCCATTCTGACCTTTAGTGGACCTCTTTAAATTATCTTAAGAAAATGTTCAGTTGCCTTGAAAGATGACTGTGGAATGGGGCAAAATTGTGGTTGGAAAAATGGAGCAAGAGAGGAAAGAGAATATAATAGGGAGGGAGCAAGGGCCTATGTTATGGATTATGGGGTCTCTGGTGGTGGGTGAGCTGTGGCAGCAAAATCTGAGCGGGGTCCAACACTCCTGTAATTCAAACAGTGATGTAAACCAATATTAACTCAATAAAAGCTATTTAAATCAAACTATTTTATTCTTATGAAAATGATGTGTTCTTAAAATATATAGAAGAATACATAGGTAAAACACTACAAGTCATACATCTCAGTAACATCTTTATATACAATCCCCCAAAGCAAAGAAAGTGAAAGTTAGGATAAACAGCTAGGATTATATTAAACTAAAAATCTGTGCAGCAAGAGACATTTACCAAAACAAAGAGACATTCTACTGATAGGGAGAAATTTTTTTTTTGCAATCCATTCAACTGATAAGGGATTTATCATAAAGATGTACAAAGAGCTCACACAACTAAAAAAAAAGCAAAGTAAACAATCCAGTCAAAAATTGACCAGAAGAACTTAAATGACCCTTCTTCAAAAAGAAAATGCAAATGGCCAATGACTTATGAAAAAAATGTTCAACATCCTTCATAATCAGGGAACTATAAATCAAAACCACAATGAGAAACCATCTTACACCAGTGAGAATGGCACATATTAAAAAAAACTAGCACAACAAATGTTGGCGAGGATGTGGTGAAAAAGGAACTCTCCTGCACTGCTGGTGGGAGTGCAAACTGGTCCAACCACTATGGAAAGCTGTGTGGAGTTTCCTCAGACTACTAATAATGGAACTACCATATGACTGAGCAATTCCACTCCTAGGGATCTACCCAAAGGACACAAAACATTAATTGAAAAGGATACCTGCATCCCTGTGTTTATTGCAGCATTATTTACAATAGGGGAGATATGGAAACAACCCAAATGTTAGAAAATAGATGACTGGATGAAGAAGATGTGGTATCTATACAAAGTGGAATACTATTCGGCAATCAAAAAGATAAACTCATGCCACTCGCAGCAACGTGCAGGGAGCTGAAAGGGATTATGCTCCATGAAGTAATTCAGAAGGAAAAAGAAAAATATTGGATGGTTTCACTTATAGGAGGAATGTAGGGGAACCACATAAGGGACCAGGGGAAAAATAAAAATAAAAAAAACAACAAAACGAAAAAACCCAGGCAACAATAAATCAGAGATATTCTGGAGGGGAAGAGGGGAGAGAGGGATCAAAACGAGGGCATGAAGAGAACAAGGGACTGTGGTGATGGTGCTTGGGTGAATTGGTGGTGGGAATTCTCTGAGGACTACACATGTGAAAAGAAAGCAAACATTGTAAAAAAAAGAACAGTGATGTAATATATCTATATATATAAATTAAGAAATCTTATTGCTAAAAAGAGAATGTGTTTAGTTAACATTTATATTATAGTGCTTATTAGGGGGAATATATAAACTAGAGTTTTGCAGGTGCAAAATCAAATGATGAATCCATTGCCCCATTTATGACTTTCTCCCAGGCAGAATGATTGACATGGAACAAGACTCTAATGGGACCTTGTCTAAAACTAGCTTGTATCTCTAATGACAACAGGTAGATGAGCTCCATTTCAAAAAGAATCAAGAAAGGTTGGTGGCATTTATATGTTTTAATGAAGAATGAGTAATATGCATGTTTTGGAATGATCAATATCAGAATATGTGAATGACAGCATCTATTAACAGAAGGCATCCCCTGTCATACACACTCTGATAAGTACTTTGCAGACATATCTAACAGGATTCGCTCCACCAAGGGCTACTCTATATAGTGACTCTGACTACCTGCCCAAGTGCAGGTGAGCGCCTGAGACTTGGAGGGGCTCCTGTGCTCAGGTCACACAACCAGTAAGTGAAGAGCCGGATCCAGCCTGACTGACTGACACCATTTCCCGTGGTTGTTACCATGGGCATCCTGCCCTGTCTTATATAGGTTTTATTGCATTCCATCCTGCCTCAGTTGCCTTTCATGAATAGGGAATAGTATTGCATACTTTGGGGCTTGCTATGACGATTATTTCAGGTCAGGGAAATGATATAATGTATGTATCACTATAAATGAAATGTGTGTGCTTGATAAGCAGAGTGTCCACATATCTCATTTATTGTTATTTAGCAAGTAGCTGTGTCAACCTGGGCAAATTCCTAGCTCCTCAGTTCAACTTACCCGGATATTAAATGTATGACATGGGACCATTCCTAAGACTTTTCAGCTCTAATGATTTTAAGTTTGTTAAAACAAAATCTATAACTACGAGACTTAGCCAGGGCTATGGGAAAAGATCCCAGGGGGACATGGATGATGGGGCAGATCAGCTGTGACCAAAGCTCCATGGAACATGACCCCAGGGGTCAGGTGCCTGGAGGCTCCCTCCCCCTAATTGTCTTTCCTCCTCGCTGTGTTGCCCTCCATTATAAATATTAGAGGACTCCCCACTTGGGGGCATCTCTCTTGCTGTCAGTGAACAACTTATTTCATGGCTCTCAGCTCTCATCCTGTAGTAAACCGGGTCCATCCTGGAATGTTTTTCAGGAAAGAAAGACACTATTGCAATTTGGCAAGAAGCATGTATTCCTGAGGGATCTTGGTCCAGGTGAGAAGCAAGATTTAGAATTAAGAGGATTGTGAGCTGTCTCCACAGCCATGTAAGACTCCTAGCAGGAGTTGTGGGGAGCAAAGAGTGTGATACTTGGTCACTTGTGTTCTTCAGCGCTGCCCTCTCCTGCCCTTCCCTCCCCGCCACAATGGTGTCTTCCTGACCCACCCTATAGAAATTCCTTGTCGAAATTCCCTGACCTCAGAGACAAGATTAATGTCCGATATTACTCTGGGGTGAGGGCCGATGTTTGGAGCAAGTTCTACAATTTCCCCAGTACTTGATATTTAACTCTGCCACATTATGGTTTTCCATCTAGGAACTAAGAGAATATGTCAGCTGCATTAACTGAGACTTTCAAAAGACCATGTGGAGACAAGGACAGCTGTTTCCCATCAGACAGACACTCACTGTGGGCGGCAAGAGTCATGGTATTTGGCTCAGAGATGCAAGTCTTCATTTTCCTCTACTGACTCCAGTGAAGGAGAAAAGAATTCCAGATCCTGCCTCCCTTTCCTAGTTTCTATATCCATTGTCTACACAACCTAACATTTATGAGCTCAAGTGACTGTCTTTTGTAGGATGAGTCTTACCCCTGGAAGTGACAGTGGACTCTGTGGTCACTGAGACTCCAGCAAGACATGCACAGGGGCTGATGGTGTCTTTGTCAGGAGGAGGGTCAGAATTTTCAACCAATTTTCAAAGGTATCACCAACTCCAAGAAGAGCCAGAATCACTTTTCCGGATATTTAAGTTATAAATATCTGTATTAAATAAGACAAATATGTAGGTTCAAGGAAGGGAACATGAAGCTCTTTCAAATCGTAGTATCTATCATCTTGGGCGGCTTCCTAGAGTTAAAATTTGGTCCAGTCACATCCATTTCTAAGCACTACTTGCATGTCACTCTTTCCAAGTTCCTATTATATCATTCTTGTGTCCTCTAGACTTTGTGAAAGAAAGAGCATTTATAAAAAGGTAAATCCTTCCTTATTAAAGATGAACTGAATGTTAATTCTGAAGGTGATTTAATATGCACCTACTGGACCTCCTCATTTCACACTGAGGCTTCCCATGATGCAAGGTCTTCTCCAAGCACTGGGTCCCACCGGACTTCCTAGTTACAGTGATCATCTTCACCTGTGCAGGTAGGACAGTGTCACCCTAATTTGGTGTAATCTCAGATGCCATGTAATTATAAATTTGAGTGGCTCAAATGAAATTAATATTTTTTGGTGGATAGAGTACTGAGGATGCCTCACTACTGTGTCTTATTCCATAAGGAGGGTAAGAATATTTATCCAAGTTAACTTTTCATTAAGGTTGGTGATTATACATAGATGCAAGATTCACTGAGCACCAATGAATCATGTTTGTATGTTTAGTCAGCTGCATGAAAGAGAACAATGAAAAGAATTTTTTCTGTTCTTTGAGAATGAAACCATTTCATCTTTCATCTTTTCTCAGCTGATGGTGCGAAGTGGGTCCATGGAAGGGGAGAGAAACCTCACGTCTGTGACCATGTTTGTGCTCCTGGGAATCTCAGAAGATAAAGAGATGCAGCTTAGTCTCTTTCCAGTCTTCCTGCTGATCATTATTCTGTGACATTATTCCTGTGACATTATTCTGGAACCTGGATCTCATCACTCTAATCAGGATGGACTCCCACCTGCACATGCCAATGTACTTTTTCCTCAGTGCCCTGTCATTTAGAGACATCTGCTACACTTCTTCCATCATCCCAAGGATGCTTGCAGACCTCTTCAACGATAAAAAAATGATTTCCTTCATTGCCTGCGCCACCCAGTGGCTTGTGTCTGCCTGGATGGGTCAGACTGAGTGTTGCCTCTTGGCTATCATGGCCTATGACAGATATGTAGCCATTGGCAACCCTCTCCAATACTCCACCATCATGGCGCCTGGGCTCTGTTGGAAGATGGTTGCCGGGGCCCTTGGGTGTGGTTTCGTTTCTAGCTTAATTGAAACAATCACTGGCTTTGAGTTGTACTACTGTGGGCCAAATGTCATCCAACACTTCTTTTGTAACATAACTGAAATTATGAGCCTGTCTTGTTCTAATCCCTTCATTGGTCAAATGAGTCTTTTTGTAATCGTTTGTATTGTTATTGGCGGTTCTCTGGTTTTTATTTTGTTATCCTATGGTTTCATTGCAGCTTCCATCCTTAAGATATCCTCCATGAAAGGTAGTGTCAACGCCTTCAACACCTGTGCTTCCCACTTGACAGTTGTGACTCTCTTCTATGGCACAGCCCTGGGTGTGTACATGCATCCTAGTTCTGGAAACTCCACGAAACAGAACAAGTTTCTGTCTGTGTTCTATATTCTCGTTATCCCCATGTTAAATCCTTTCATCTATACTGTTAGGAACAAGGAGTTCAAAGAGGCCCTCAAGAGGGTGATGAAGAGGGCAGTACATTTACCTCACTAAGAATAATATTTGGTAATGTAAGCTTAATAAAGAAAGCAAAAAATAGGAAAACAACACAAAATAATATGGGGCTAGGTACTTCTACTCCTCATTGCAGACAGTAGTAAGAACACAGGAGTGTCCTATAGTAGGTCACAAGACTATCTAGGCAGAAAATGTCAGACTCTTACACTTGATTCCTGGTGCCGTTGTCCTTAGTGCTATCCACACAGGGATCTCTCTGAGCACCAGCTGCAACGTGGCAGGATGCTTGAAAGCCCATTTCCAGGATTTTCTCATGTAAATAAACTCTGTGTTTGAGAAATCAGTTGTTGAGATGTTGTAATAGATATTACTCTAAAGGAGAAAAGTCTAAGCTATTACCCAAACTGTACTTTCTTCTCTGAAATTCTTTTACTTATTTTATATATTTGTATTTCAATTGAGAAGTAAAGGAATATATTTATTAAATAGCGAAAATTAAAAATTGAAAAAATGAACACATTGTAAATTTAATCTGGAGATTGAGGAGTGAGAAAGAGAAAAAAGGATAGGAGGATGAGTATGAAGAAGATGAAGTAGGAGAATGAGAAAGAGTAGGAGAAAAAGGAGACGTCTTTTTATTCCCAGCACACTTGTTTCCTGTACTTTATTCTTGAGTCACCTTGTAAAGTGAATTGTGAAAAAGAGACAGGAGCATGGAAGAGTTCATTTAAGAGTAAAGTTGGGGGAAACACTCTGATGCTAGAAAGAAGCCAGAAGCAGCATCTTCTGGGCACAGGTGCACCTGGCTCAAGTTCCATGAAATCTTCCTGGAGACTGAGACTAAGAAATAATGGCCGCCATGTTGAGTCTACAGAGGCAGCTCCTGAGTTCCTCAAGCTCTGAGCCTCCTGTGTTTCCAGGGCCTTAAGTTTGACCAAGGCATTCAGAAGCCCTGGGGGTGCCACAGAAACAAAAACTCCAAGCAGTGAATTTATAGAAATTTGACTAAATGTTTGTTTTATTTTTCAGACAATAGTTCATGTACTAAGGGTCATACTTTTTACAATGGTATGTGGAACATTTAGACTTCATGTCAACCCATATAACATATGATTTCTTTAGTTTACTCATGAAGTGAGAACTAATCTCCCTGTCTCAGGTAGACTTCTCAGCATGTTGAGATCCACTATGTTCTTTCCAGGCCCAACAATCCATCCATCAACATTTTTTTTTGGTTTTATCTATCTATCTATCTATCTATCTATCTATCTATCTATCTATCTATCTATCTATTTATTTATTTATTTTAAGATTTATTTATTCATTTATACAAGCATTGGGCACAGTCAGAAGCTCAGGAGGGTGAGAGAATTCATCAGAGCCAGAGCAGAGAGCAGAACAGTCAGACTGATGAAGTACACTGCTGAGGGGAGCAGTGGGCAGCAGGAGAGGTCTGTGTGCCATGTGGGACCCTCACCCAGTGTCCGGGGATCGAACCGGCGCTGCAGAGCTGCAGGCAGCTTCACAACCCAGCGCTCAACTGCTGCGCCACTGAGGAGGCCCCGTCATTTTTTATTTTATTGGCACTTTCTAGAATTTTTTCAAAAATATTATTTTGTTTTTATTATTATATTTAATATCAGTTTAATATTAGTTTGATAATAAATAATTTAAATAATGAATATTGAATAGAACAATTGTTTACAGTAAAAAGTTTAAAAAATAGTTATTTATATATATTTTACATCATTTTTCAATTTTGTACAATATATGTTTGTATACTTTCTCCTCTCAGGTATATTATCACCAGTTCACCCACGACCAGTTCAACCATGAACTATCACCATAGGGAGTCCCTTACCACCACAGCTTTGTACTTGGTCACTTTGAAGCATTGGCTGCTGGGATTATAGAGACTAAAGCAAAACCTGGTTAAAACATTCTGGTTTTTAATTATCCAATCTATCTTAGTAAACTCATTTCTAGCACACTTTGTTGATAGGTACCCTTAAACAAGCTACTTATACACATAAAGTGTTGTCAGAGAAGCAATGACGTATTTTTTCTGTTTTTCATGCAAAAATGTGTCATGACTTTTCCAACAACCCAATATTGTCCTCATCTCTACAATGAGAAGATGACTGGACCTTCCTCAAAAATGACAAAGCAACTAAGAATTAGGTATGAAGAAACCTAGCCCAGAGCCTGGTATATGGTAATACTTAGTCATGTTAACTTATGCAATTATTCAATTCTATTATTCCATTTCATATATGTTAGAGAAATCCTGGTAACTTGCTAAAAAGAGATAAATTTTGCAGCTTTAGCATGTCTACTGTAATTGGGACATAATAGTGAGTAAAAATCCCTTACTCCCACCTCTGCAGCTTCACTGCACAAGGAGGCAATCCTCAGGGAAGCAGAGGGAACTCACGTTCATAGACATGACTACACATGGAGATGTCACTGTGGTCTGAAATCTATTCCATTCATTAACTTGTTCAGTTCCCCCCAGTTCATTCCTCTGTATGCTTAGATTTTAAGGCTTCTTGTAATATTTCTTGGAGTGAGGGTTTAATAGTAGTGAATTTCTGGAGATTTTGTTTGTCTTAGATGGACCTTATTTTCTCCTTATAGAGGAAGGAGAGTTTTGCAGAATAAAGTATTCTTGGCTGGCATTTTTTGTCTTGGAGTTTTTTAATATGTTGTTCCATTCTCTTCTTGCCCATAGTGTTTCTTCACAGAAGTCTGATGTCAGCCTTTGGTCTTCCTTTATAGGTTATCTGATTCTTTCCCCTGTCAGCTTCATTCATTTTCTTTGTCTTATACTTTTGGATCTTCACTATTATGTGTTGTGCTGTAGATCTCTTTTCATTATGGTCGTCTGGTGTTCTTCTAGCTTACTGTATGTCTACGTTTATTTCCTACTCATGTTGGGACTTTCTCTTTGATTATTTCCTTGAATAGTTTCTTAGTCCCTCTGTCTTTCTCTTCACCTTCTATCATTCCTATGACTGTTATATTTTCTTTGCTCATGGTGTTGGATAGTTCTAGAATTGTTTCTTCATTCTTTTTCCTTTGTTCCTCTCTTTCCTCTCTTTTGGTTCTTTTTCCTTCATTTCATCAATTCTGTTTCATTGCTTTTCCCAGACCCAGAATTCCTTAGCTCTATGATTAATCTTTTAACATTCTGCATTTCTCTTATTCTAATTTAAAGATTCAGTTCTATCCTTCAGCTCATTGATTGTATTTCTCATATTGTGCTTTTCCTTTTCTGTAAGTTTTTATTATGGCGATTCTGAATTTTTCAACTGTCACACAGAGAAATTCTTCCATGTTGTTGATTTCTGGGGCTGAGTACCTTTTTGTGGTGTGTTGTTGCCCAAAGGGTGTGCTTGACTGCTTGTATTTTTCTTTCTCTCCGGTGTTTTGCTTTTGGTTCTGTTCTATGTGCAGGGCCACCATTCCACTGGGCATGACATTGGGGTGTTCCACTGGGATGTAGGGACTGAGGGCTGGGCTGTGTCTGGCTCAATCATGCTAGGCAAGGACTGTGATGCAGTGAATGGGCTGCTGGGCACTCTCCCCCTCTCCTCCAGGGACACTGCTGTCTGTGTGGCTGCTGGGCACTCCCTCTCCCTGTGTACCAACACTCGCATTGCTGGATTGGGTCAGTGCTGCCACTCTTGGTTTTGCGTGGACTCTGATGTTGTGCGTGTGTTGATGGGCACTCTCACCAGTGGTTGCTACTCTTTGTGTGGCTGCTTGGCTCTCCCTCTGCCTACACCAATATACACACTGGGCAGGGCAGGGTCTTTATATTTATCTTAAAAAATATCCAGTTACCTTGAAAGCTTGTCATGGGAGGGGGGCAATGAGACGTGTTGGGAAAGGGAGAAGGAGAGAGAAAAGAACAGAATGGGAAGGGAACATAAAGGTCTTTGTTGTGGACTATGGGTCTCTGGAGGTGAGTGAGCTGTGGCAGCAACACCTGAAGAGGGGGATTCAATGCTCCCTTAATTTAACAATAATGTCAACCAATATTAACACAATGAAAGATGTTATAAAATAGAATGATTTTATTCTTATATAAAGAATATGTTCATTAAAGGTCAAGTTATAGTTCTTTTTTGGGGGGGGCTGTACAAACTAACATTTTAGCAGGTTTTATATCAAATAATGCAATTATTGCACCATCCATGACTTTCTCCCCAGGAGTAAGATTGGCTGAAGTAGAATATGCAAAACATGTGGAAAACTAATCACAGCAGGTAGATGAGCTCCATTTAGAAATAACCAAGAAATAATGTTTTGTCCAATAATCACAGTAGATGTTTTAATGAAGAATTAGTAATGCAGCACTATTTGGAGCAAACTGTGTCAGAATGCATGATGACTGCTTCTATTAATAGAAGGCATCCTGTGTAATACACACTCTCAATAGTACTATTCAGATATTACTAATTGGAGTATCTTCATGAAGTGTGACTCTAAGAAGTGACTGTGACTGCAGCCCTTTCATAGGTGATAAACAAAGACTTGAGAAACTGATTTGCTCAGGTCACAAAACCAGTAAAAGGACGAGTCATATCCAACCTCAATTGATGGACACCTTGCCCGTGATTGTTACCTTGAGAATTGGTGACCTGTCTTAAAGTAGTTTTATGGCATTCTTTCTTGCCTCACGTTATTATTCTCAGGGCTGTTATGATAATAAATTCTAGTAAGGGACATGATAAAATGTATATATTGGTATATTTAAATTGTGAATGCTTGTTCAGCAAGAAGCATCCACCTAGTAAATTTATTGTTACTAAGTTATTTATCAAGTGCTGTGTCATCTTGGGCAAAATCCGTAGTTCCTCTGGTTCAATGAACTACCTGGATATTAAATGTATGTATGGAACTATTCCAAGACCTTTCAATTTTTAATGACTCCAAATGTGTTTAAAAAAAAAAAACCACAAACCTATAACCATGACACTATGCCAGGGCTACAGGGAAGAAAGGACCAGGATGGAACTGGGGCAGATTAGTTGTAAACAAAGCGCCATGGCAACATGACCCCAGAGAGCAGGTGCCTGGAGGCTCCCTCCATCTAATTGTCTTTCCCCCTCACGCTGCTGCCCTCGATAATAAATGTTAGAGGACTCCCAACTTGTGGACATCTCTCTTGCTGTCAGTGAACTTCTGTTTCATGGCGCACAGCTCCCATCCTGGAGTCAACCAGATCGATCCCGGAACATTTTTCAAGGAAGAAAGACACCGTTTCAGTTTGGCAGGAAGTGTGTATTCCTGAGGGATCTTGTCAAGGTGAGAAGCAAGATTTAGAAATAAGAGAGGATTTTGTGCTGTCTCCACGGCTGTGTAAGCCTCCTAGCAGGAGCTGTGGGGAGCAATGAGTGTGACACTTGGTCACTGTTAATCTTCAGCACTGTCCTCTCCCTCCCTTCCATCCCCTCCACAGTGGTGTCTTCTCATGGAACTGTTCCTCATTATTGAAATTGCCTGAACTCAGAGACAAGATTAATGACAATTATTACACTCGGAGAGGGCTGATGTTGAGATGTAGTTCTGCAATTCTAAAGGACTTGATATTGAGCTCTGCCACATTCTGGTTTCTATATATGACTGGGAATAATATGTCATCTAGAATCTAATGAGATGGTTTCTGTAAATATGGAAATACTGAAAACTTTAATAATCGAGTGCGGAACCAAGAACAGTGATGTACTGAATTTCTGTGAAATCCCTATGTTCCAAGCTGCATTGCCAATATTTTCCAGACTTATCCATCCCAAGGATCTTTCTCATTTGTTATCCCATTAAGGAATCTGTTTTAAAATAATGATATTGACTTAATTTCCCTTTAAATACATGGCTTCAGCTCTGTGTAGCAAGAACCAAACTTGTCCCTACATAAAAGATATTCCAAAGCTCATGTGCATTGCCATTGGGTTTTGAATTCTTAAACTCTAACTCTATTCTTATCTTTGGAGGTCCTTAGGATCTGAAGACAATAGCAAGGGTGAACACTGATTCTTGAGGGGCCCCACTGTAAATATTGGCAGTATTGGGTTTACCATCTTATCTAATTTTCTCGTATCACATCGGTATTTCGGTATTTTTCATTCCACACATCTTGACTTTTTATAAATTGATTTTTTGTCTGTGCAAACAAATAAACTCACTGCATCCTAAGAATGTAAAAATGGGTAGGGTTTGATGGCTAGGTCCTCACAGTGAAATCACCAGTGAATATTTATATAGTCTACATTCCTTCTCTACAATTTCTTGGGAAATGAAACACATTCAAAAATTCATCATAGGAGTGAGTGTATTCAGATTTTTCATTTAGCTTTCCAAATTTTAACAAGGTAAAATTTCTCATGATAAGTGAAACAATTCACAACCCATACTCTTATTTGGTAGTGATGGGTCATGCAGAATACTTTAAGTATGACTGCACTTGCTAGCAGTAAATATAGGTAATCAGCAAAAAATATTAGTGTCATTGATTGATCAAAAATTTGACATTATATGGTGCACATTTCCCTTACAAATAATCCAGTACAAGTAAATAACAAGTAAATAAGTTGTTACATTTACATTTAGTTTAAAAGGGTCTTAAGGATACAGCAGTCTGTTTCATGGGATGTTAATCCTTACAGTGTTTGTGGGAGTCTGGCACAAGTGAGAAGCAGCCACAATAAATGCAGGTGGAGAACCTGACTGAGGCAAACTGAATAGATGATAATTTATGTGGCTTTTATCTTTATGGTTTGACTTGCTTCTATGTGAGGTCTGATTCTGCATCTGCCAAGAGAAAATGATGTCTCATGATCTGCCCAGATGATAATGTATGACAATTTCTCCCAAATTGCCAGTAAAGTCTAGCATCTCTGTAATCACTAGCTCTGGGTACCATTGTCGTTCATAGTCATCTGGGGGCAATCAGTGATGGTAATAGGCATAGCCAACACCTATTTAAGAGTTATTGTGTACTGGAATGTGTGCATAAATTTTCTTACATATGTATAGCTTGGGGGTCTTTCTGTATGAGTAAATCATACATATTTAGTGAGTTTAAGCCAATGGGAACAGTTAAAGGTGTGAGAAGGTATCCAAACTAAAATTTCCCCAACTTTATTGAGATATAGCTTACCATTAGCATTGTTAGATGTAAGGCATATAACACAGTATTTTGAAACATGTGTGTATTGTAAAATGACTACCATATGAAGTTATAACATCTATTACCTCATGTATTTACAAAATTCTCACCTTTTTATGAGGATCTAAGGTCTTTTCTCTTAGCAACTTTCAACTTTTTAGTATTGGTAAGTGTGGCTCGTTTGTTTTTGGTGACATCCCCACATGTTATTTGTGTTATAACTAGAACAGTGTACCTTTTGACCACTGTCACCTGTTTCTCCCATACCCACTTTCTGCCTCTGGAGCCTGCAACATTCTCTCTGTTTTTATAACTTCAGTTATTTTTCAGATTCCACATAAATTTGATCACATGGTATTTGCCTTTCTCTATTTGAGTTCCCTCACTTAGCATAATGCCCTCAAGGGCTATTAATGTCACAAAGGCAGGATTTTTGTTTTGCCATATTGAACTGATACTCCACTAAATATAGACACATATATAATAGATATTTACATGCATTCACCTGTCCATTTTTTAAAAAAAAATTATTAAATAAATTAGGATTTATTTATTTATTTATTTATTTATTTATTTATACAAGCACTGGGTACAGCCAGAGGGCGCGAGGGTGAGAATTCACCAGAGCCAGAGTGGGGAGCAAAGCAGGCAGAAGGACCGAAGTACACTGCTGAGGGTAGCAGCGGGTGGCAGGAGAGGTCTGCGCACCATTTGGGACCCTCCTCCGGTGGCCGGGGAGCAGCCGGGGATCGAACCGGCACTGGAGATGCTGCGGGCAGCTTCACAGCCCAGCGCTCAACCGCTGCGCCATCCGGGAGGCCCCCGCCTGTCCATTTTTTAATACATAATTACGTATCCATAGTATGGTTTGTTTGGTTTGACTCTCTCAGATTCAGGATCTTCTGGGCCAGTTTATCCCCAATTCTTGCCAAAATGTTCCTCTTGATGTAGAACTTCCTTCTTTTTTTGGGCTATAGTTGATTTTGGAAGTCATTTGCCTTAATTTCTTCCATCCATCACTTTGCTAAATATCTTTCCTGTTAAGTCTATTATCTTGACTGTCAAAAGTCACAGTCATTATATTTTTTCATATAGATGATATTTCTATCATTTGATGAACTTTGATTTTCAGATTTAGGATTGCTAATGTGATCTCCATGAAATAAATTAACACTTTTTTTTTTAAATTTTTTAAAATTTATTTTCTTTTTTTTTTAAGAGTTATTTATTTGTTTGTTTATTTATACAAGCACTGAGTACAGTCAGAAGCGCGGGAGGGTGAGAGAATTCACCAGAGCCAGAGCGGGGAGCAGAGCAGGCAGAAGGACCGAAGTACACTGCTGAGGGGAGCAGCGGGCGGCAGGAGAGGTCTGCGCGCCTTAACACTTTTAAAAGAACTTTATTCCAAAAGACAAAGAGTTCAAAAACTAAAACCAATGTCTCAAAAATTCAGAATTCTAGATTTGAAGTGTCCTTGGGGAGAAGGTAGATTTATTCAGACCCAGCAAGGGGTCTGAATTTTCAGCACATTTTCAAAAGTCAGTGACTCAATGAAGAGCAAAAATCCTTTCCAGGCAATTAAAGTTTTAAGTATCTCTGAATTGAGAAAGAAAAATCTGCAGGCTCAAGGAGAGGAGCAAAAGACACCATCAACTCTGTATTAATAACATCCTGGGAGGTGTCCTAGAATTATGAATTTGGTTTAGTCACATCCATTTCCAGTCACTAGTTGGCTTGTGGCCCCACCATGACTGTTATGTTATATTATTTCTGTATCTTTCAAGACCTTGTGTATACAGAGGGTATATAAAAAAATGTCTGCCCTTCCTTGTTATAGATTAACTGAATGTTAATTCTGACAGAGATTTTACTGAGCACCTACTGAACACCCTCATTTTACACTGCGGCTTCGCATGATGCAGGGTCTTCTCCAAGCACTGGGTCACATGGGGCTGCCTAGTTAAAGTGACCTTCTTCACCTGTGCAGATGGGACAGCATCACCCTAATGGGTTTACTTCCCATTGCCATGTAATTGTAAATTTGAAAGGGATGAAGGAAATCAAGATATTTAAGTGGATAAAGCATTGATGATGCCTCACCACTGTCCTTGTCCATAGGGAGAGTGAGAGTATTTATGCAGGGAAATTTTTCATTTAAGATTGAGGTTATGCAAAGAGGCACGATTCACTCAATATAAATGAATCATGTTTGTATATTTAGTCAGCTGCATGAAAGAGAACAATGAAGAGAGTTTTTTTGTTTATTTTTGGCCAATGAACCATTTCATCTTTTATCTTTTCTCAGCAGATGGTTCCAAGCAGGTCCATGGGAGGGGACAGAAACCTCACGTCTGTGACCATGTTTGTGCTCCTGGGAATCTCAGAAGATAAAGAGATGCAGCTTAGTCTCTTTCCAGTCTTCCTGCTGATCTACCTTGTGACATTATTCTGGAACCTGGGTCTCATCACCCTAATCAGGATGGACTCCCACCTGCACACACCAATGTACTTTTTCCTCAGTGCCCTGTCATTTATAGACATCTGCTACACTTCTTCCATCAGCCCAAGGATGCTTGCAGACCTCTTCAAAGATGAAAAAATGATTTCTTTCGTTGCTTGTGCCACCCAGTGTTTTGTAGCTTCCTGGATGGGTCAGACTGAGTGTTGCCTCTTGGCTGCCATGGCCTATGACAGATACGTGGCCATTGGCAAACCTCTCCAGTACTCGACCATCATGGCACCTGGGCTTTGTTGGAAACTGGTCGCTGGTGTCCTTGGGTGTGGTTTTATTTCAACCTTAATTGAAGTAGTCACTTGCTTTGAGATGTACTACTGTGGACCAAATGTCATCCAAAATTTCTTCTGTAACTTAACTGAAATTTCAAGCCTTTCTTGTTCTAATCCCTTCATCAGTCAAATGAGTCTTTTTCTGATAATGACTTTTGTTGTTTTAGGTTCTCTGGTTATAATTTTGTTATCTTATGCTTTCATTGTGGCTTCCATCTTGAAAATATCCTCTGTCAAAGGTAGCACCAAGGCCTTCAACACCTGTGCCTCCCACCTGGTGGTTGTGACTCTCTTCTTTGGCACAGCCTTGGCCGTGTACTTGCATCCTAGTTCTGGCCACTCAACGAAACAGAACAGGTTTCTGTCCGTGTTCTATGTTATCATTATTCCCATGTTAAATCCTTTCATATATAGTCTTAGGAACAAGGAGATCAAAGATGCACTCAAGAGAGTGCTTAAGAGGACAACACATTTATCTCATTAAGAGTAATATTTGTATGTTACATGAACAGAAAAAGAAAAAAATAGGAAAACAAAACAAAAATAATATGGCCATTTATTTTCACTCCTAGCAAAAGACAGAGTTAAGAATCTGTTAAGTGTCATTTTGTGGGTCATAAGACTGTCCAGCCTAGGTATGGAGTCTGGCTTCTGTTTCCTTGTGCTCTTATGCCTAGTGGTCGCTATGCAGGGATCTTTCTCAGCAGCAGCTCCAACATGACAGGCAGCTTGAAAGCCCGTTTCCATGATTAGAACCATGTAGATAAACCCTGTGTTGAGAACAGAAGGTGTGATAGAAATTGTATGTAGAGAAATTAGAAGAACCTAGGAAGACACACAAACTATTCTTTCTCCCTTGAATTTTTTTTAACTTATTTGCATATGTTTTTCAATTAAGAAGTGAAAGATTTTTAAGTTCCATACTGACATTCAAAAATTGGGAAAATGAACACATTATAAACTGAATCCTGGAAAGTGAGGGAGGATGCAAGAGACATAGAGGGAGAAGGAGAAGAAGAAAACAGTAGGAAGCAGCAAGAGGAAAGAGAAAGCAGGAATAGAAGGAGGAGCATTGGAAGGAAGAGGAGAAGCAGGAGGAGATGGTGAAAATGGGTCTTTTTTATTCCCCCCAACCTGTTTCCTCTACCTTATTCTCAAGTCACCTTTAAAATACAATTGTGAAAAAGAGATGGAGGAAAGGAAGAGAACATTTAAAAATAAACATCGGGGAAACACTCAGAGGCTGGAAAGAGGCCAGAGGCATCATTTTCTGGGCACAGGTGCACCCGGCCCATGTTCTGTGGATGCTTCCTAGAGACTCAGACTCAGAAATGGTGGGCGCCATGTTGTGTCTACAGATACAGAATGGAGTCCGAGTCCCCAAATATCCATGCATCCTGGGATTCCAGGGCCTTAGCTTTGACCAAGAAGCAGAAGATTCAGCTGACTTTGGGGGGGACACAGAAAATTGGAGTCCAACCAGAGATCTTATAGAAAATTGACTAAGAGATTATTTTATTTCTAGACAAGAGTTCATAGACTAAGAGTCAAACATATTGCAATAGTATGTGTACAACATTTAGATTTCGTGTACCTCCAAGTATAAATGTAATCTCTTTAGGTTATTCACAAAGTGAGAAATAATCTCCCTGTTTCAGGTAGAACACTGGGAATATTGAGTACACCATGCTCTTCACAGGTAGCAACCATCCAAGATGATCTTTGTAAATGATGTCTTTGAAGCATTGGCAGGTGGGATTGCAGAGACTAAAGAAGATGTGGTTAAAAGAATCTATTCTTTAATTATCAATCTGCAATTAGTAAACTCATCTCTAACACACGTTGTAGACAGGTGCCCTCATGTAAGCTACACACACACATATTTTCCTTATCTCTGCAATGAGAAGAAGAATTGCATCTTCCTCAAAAATGACACATTATTTAACTGAGAATAGGCATGTAAAACCTTAGCCCAGAGTCTGGTATATGGTCATAGTTAATGAATGTTAACTTATGCAATAAGTGATTAGTCATTTTGAATTATTCAGTTTCATGTATGTAAAGAGAAATCCTGGTAACTTGCTAACAAGAGACAGCATAAGCCTCTTTGGAATATCTACTCATAATAGTGAGTAAAAAGCCATTACTCCCACCTCTGCAGTTCATTGAACAAGGAAGCAGTCCTCAGGTGAATGGAAAGAACTCAAGTTCATACAAGTGACCACATGTGGAGATGTTACCTCGGTCTGAAATCTACTACACACATGGATCCTTGACTTTTCCTTCTGACCATTTTTTCTCCACCTTCCATTCTGTGGACTCTACTTCATTAAAGCTCCTGTCTTTCAATTTACTCTTGGTAGTGAATGTTAAGTTATCCTAATGTCAAAAGTCACTGGACCAAAACAACTAACAAATAAACCATAAATAAAAGAAAACTGTCTCATGCTTTGGATTTATGTGCAGTTCTCATTGATTTTATTAGTAGCTTAGTTTCAACAGTCACTTGTTTTCATCTCTATGATTGGGGCCAAACACCACACAGCATTTCATCTGTGATTTATCCTAGATTATGAACCTGTCTTGCCTCAATACCTCCGCAGCACAACGATTCTTTTACTTACATCTGTTTTTTGATGTGGTTGGATCTTTGTTTGCCATCTTTTTTCCTCTGGTTCCACTGAAGTTTCCATGCTGAAAACACCCTGCATCAGAAGTACTGCCAAGGCCTTCACTACCTGTGCCTCCTACCTGGTTGTTTTGATTCTCTTGGGTGGCACAGCCCTCTCTATGCATGGGCATCTTCGTGCCCTTACTCCAAGAAACAGACAAAGGTTCTGACTGTATTTTTTTAAAATAAATTTTACTTTTATATTCCCCATATAATTGCAATCCCCTTATTTTGACCCCAATCCCTCCCCTCCCCGCCCCCCCCCATGCCCCATAGAGTGTCTCTGGTTCATAGTTGTTTGTTGATTTTGATTTTCACTTTCTTATAGTTATTCATTTTCCTGGTCCCTTGTTTAAGTTTTCTAGATTCCTGCTATGAGTGAGACCATCGGTATTTTTCTTTTTCTTTCTGGCTTATTTCGCTGAGCTTAATTCCTTCCAGTGCCATCCGTGTTGCTGCAAATTGCATTGTTTATCGTTTTTTGAATGCTGAGCAATATTCCATGGTGTATATGTACCACATCTTCTGTTATTGGAGTCAGCTTGTGCAGTGAATTGTGCAAAGAGATCGCGTCAGGAATGGAACATAAAAGTAAAGGTTGGGGAAATACTCGGGCTGGAAAGAAGTCAAATGCATCATAGTGAGGCACAGGTGCCCCTTCATGCCCCAGTGCAGGCTCCTACAGCCTTTAAATTCAGATATGATGGCCACCATGTTTTGCCTGCAGAGGCAGGACCTGAATCCCAAATATCTCGCCTCCTGGGTTTACAGGACCTTACGTTTGATTGGAAAACAGAAGATTCATCTGAATTTGGGTGGCAGATTCTTAGAAACAAACCGAGAGAACCCATAGAAAATTGTATGAATATGATTGCTTTATAGGATTCATAGAGTGAGAAATAATAATCTCCCTGTTTCAGGGGGGAACCTGTGCATATTGAATCCACCATGTTCTTCCCAGGGAGCAGCAATACAAGATGATCTTTGTAATTGATGGCTCTGCAGCATTGGCAGGTGTAATTGCAGAGACTAATGCAACTTGCAGTTAATAGAATCTGTTCTTTAGTGATCAGACCTGTGATTAGTAAACTCATCTGTAACATACTTTGTATTTAAGTGCTCTTATGCAATCTACTGACACACGTTTTCCTCACCTCTACAATGAAAATAGTAATAATAATAATTGTTACTGCCTCAAAGAATCAAAACCATTAACTCCAACTGGTGGTTGTGCCTCTCTTTGCATGTGCATCCTACTTCTGCCACTCCACGAAACAGAATAGTTTTCATACATGTTCTGTGTTTTAACTATCCCCATGTTAGTCCTTCTTCTCTGTAATCTGAGGAACAAAAATGATAAACAGATCTCAAGTGACTGATAAAGGGATAACATTTAACTCAGCAACAATGGATTTTTGAACTTCTCTAAGGAGCATAGTTTAGAATATGTAAGTGACACTGTCAATCTCAAAATAGCTAATTAGAGAGAAGAAATGAATATCATGACTTTAATTGCTGACCCCATCATTTAGCTGCCAACACAAGTGATGTGATTGTGATGGTGTTGCAAATACTGAAGTCAGATAAAAAAGCCTGTTGTCATTATTAGAACCATGTGATAAAATTATGTTTTGAGAAGGGATGCTACATGTGTCAGATATAGAGAAAGGCAACAATGGAATAAACCATCAGACTGTTCATTTCCTGATTTTTTATATTTCTTTTTATTTAGCCAATAAGAATTTATTATAAATCAATAAAATTGTGGAACATTATTATGAGAATAACTATTTTAAAAGTAATACTTCATAATTTTAACACCAAGGGAGAGAGCAGAATGAGTGAATGTGGGTTGTGTATGTATACGTGTGTGTGTGTGTGTGTGAGAGAGAGAGAGAGAGAGAGAGAGAGAGAGAGAGAGAAATAGTGAAACAGGGTGAGGTTGAGAGAGATAGATGAGGAGGAGTAGGAGAAGGAGGAAATAAAGGAGGAGGAAGAAGAGCATTGGAAGAGGAATTGAGGAGAGGCAAAAAGACTGCTCCAGGCTTACTCTGAAATTACTGTTTCTGCCATGTCATTCCTTGAACCTTCTTTTGAAGTGAATTGAAAAAAAAAAATAGGTTATGGAAATTCTCTGAGGCTAGAAAGAACTTAAATTCGTCAAATTCTGACCTTATATGGGTTGGAACAAGTTCCATGGAAGCTTCCAGAAACTGAATAAGAGGGCAGAAATGATGGCAGCCGTCTTGTGCCTCTAGAATTGGAGCCAAAATCCCAGAAATGTGAGCCCCTCAGAAGTTTCAGGGTCTTCAGTTTAACCAGGATCAGAGTCATCAGACTAGGGAGTCCCATGAGACTCAGCATCCAATAGCAACCAAAAAATATTACAAAAATGTACAAAAAAGATTTTCTTTAGACAATGGTGAATGACATAAGTGTCCATAATACATTTGTATTTATGGAACATTTTACTGTCTAGAAATGCATAGATTTAGTTTTTAAATAAATATGTAAAGGTAATGGGTGACATACTCTCCCCATATCACATGTAGAATATTGGGGTATATAGAGTTCTGCCAAGCTTTTCCCAATGTAGCTACAATTCATTATGTATCTCATGAAATGTGATTTGTGGAACAAAAATAATTCCTACTGCCTGAAAATGTCCTTCATTGTTTGGCTGGGGCATGCCATTCTGACCTTTAGTGGACATTTTTAAATTATCCTAAGAAAATGTTCAGTTGCCTTGAAAGATGACTGTGGAATGGGGCAAATTTCTGGTTGGAAAAATGGAGCAAGAGAGGGAAGAGAACATAATAGGAGGGAGCAAGGGCCTATGGTATGGATTATGGGGTCTCTGGTGGTGGGTGAGCTGTGGCAGCAAAATCAGCAGCGGGGCCCAACACTCCTGTAATTCAAACAGTGATGTAAACCAATATTGACTCAATAAAAGCTATTTAAATCAAACTATTTTATTCTTATAAAAATGATGTGTTCTTAAAATATATAGAAGAACACATAGGTAAAACACTACAAGTCATACATCTCAGTAACATCTTTATATACACTCCCCCAAAGCAAAGAAAGTGAGAGTTAAGATAAACAGCTAGGATTATATCAAACTAAAAATCTTCTATGCAGCAAAGGAGACATTTACCAAAACAAAGAGACATTCTACTGATAGGGAAAAATTTTTTTGCAGTCCATGCAACCGATAAGGGATTTATCATAAAGCTATACAAAGAACTCACACAACTAAAAAAAAAAAGTAAAGTAAACAATCCAGTCAAAAATTGGGCAGAAGAACTTAAATGACCCTTCTTCAAAAAGAAAATGCAAATGGCCAACAGACTTATGAAAAAATTGTTCAACATCCTTCATAATCAGGGAACTATAAATCAAAACCACAATGAGAAACCACCTTACACCTGCAAGAATGGCACACATTAAAAAACTAGCAACAACGAATGTTGGCAAGGATGTGGTGAAAAAGGAACTCTCCTGCACTGCTGGTGGGAGTGCAAACTGGTCCAACCACTATGGAAAGCTGTGTGGAGTTTCCTCAGACTACTAATAATGGAACTACCATATGACTGAGCAATTCCACTCCTAAGGATCTACCCAAAGGACACAAAACATTAATTGAAAAGGATACCTGCATCCCTGTGTTTATTGCAGCATTATTTACAATAGGTAAGATATGGAAACAACCCAAATGTTAGAAAATAGATGACTGGATTAAGAAGATATGGTATCTATACAAAGTGGAATACTATTCAGCAATCAAAAAAGATAAACTCACGCCACTCACAGCAACATGGATGGAGTTGGAAGGGATTATGCTCAGTGAAATAAATGAGAAGGAAAAAGAAAAATATTGGATGGTTTCACTTATAGGAGGAATGTAGGGGAAACAAATAAGGGATCAGGGGAAAAATAATAATAAAAAAACACAACAAAACAAAAAAAAAACCAGTCCACTATAAATCAGAGATATTCTGGAGGGGAGGGGGAGAGAGAGGGATCAAAACGTGGGAATGAAGAGAACAAGGGACTGTGGTGATGGTGCTTGGGTGAATTGGTGGTGGGAATTCTCTGAGGACTACACATGAGAAAAGAAAGCAAACATTGTAAAAAAAATGAACAGTGATATAATATATCTATCTATATAAATCGAAAAATCTCATTGCTAAAAAAATAATGTGTTTAGTGAATATTTATATTATAGTGCTTATTAGGGGGAATATATAAACTAGAGTTTTGCAGGTGCAAAATCAAATAATGAATCCATTGCCCCATTCATGACTTTCTCCCCGGCAGTGTGATTGAAGCAGAACAAGGTTATAATGGGACCTTGTCTAAAACTAGCTTGTATCTCTAATGACAACAGGTAGATGAGCTCAATTTCAAAAAGAATCAAGAAAGGTTGGTGGCATTTAGATGTTTAAACGAAGACTGAGTAATATGCATGTTTTGGAATGATCAATATCAGAACACGTGAATGACAGCATCTATTAACAGAAGGCATCCCCTGTCATACACACTCTGATAAGTACTTTACAGACATATCTAACAGGATTCGCTCCACCAAGGGCTACTCTATATAGTGACTCTGACTACCTGCCCAAGTGCAGGTGAGCGCCTGAGACTTGGAGGGGCTCCTGTGCTCAGGTCACACAACCAGTAAGTGAAGAGCCGGATCCAGCCTGACTGACTGACACCATTTCCCGTGGTTGTTACCATGGGCATCCTGCCCTGTCTTATATAGTTTTATTGCATTCCATCCTGCCTCAGTTGCCTTTCATGAATAGGGAATAGTATTGTATGCTTCAGGGGTTGCTATGACGATTAGTTCAGGTCAGGGAAATGATACAATGTATGTATCACTATATATAAAATGTGTGTGCTTGGTAGGCAGAGTGTCCACATGTCTCATTTATTGTTATTTAGCAGGTGGCCGTGTCAACCTGGGCAAATTCTTAGCTCCTCTGTTCAACTTATCTGGAAATTAAATGTATGACATGGGACCATTCCTAAGACTTTTTCAGCTCTAATGCTTTTAAGTTTGTTAAAACAAAATCTATAACTATGAGACTTAGCCAGGGCTATGGGAAAAGAGCCCATAGGGGACATGGATGATGGGGCAGATCAGCTGTGACCAAAGCTCTATGGAACATGACCCCAGGGGGCAGGTGCCTGGAGGCTCTCTCCACCTAATTGTCTTTCCTCCTCGCTGTGTTGCCCTCCATTATAAATATTAGAGGACTCCCCACTTGGGGGCATCTCTCTTGCTGTCAGTGAACAACTTATTTCATGGCTCTCAGCTCTCATCCTGTAGTAAACCGGGTCCATCCTGGAATGTTTTTCAGGAAAGAAAGACACTATTGCAATTTGGCAAGAAGCATGTATTCCTGAGGGATCTTGGTCCAGGTGAGAAGCAAGATTTAGAATTAAGAGGACTGTGTGCTGTCTCCACAGCCATGTAAGCTCCTAGCAGGAGTTGTGGGGAGCAAAGAGTGTGATACTTGGTCACTTGTGTTCTTCAGCGCTGCCCTCTCCCTCTCTTCCCTCCCCGCCACAATGGTGTCTTCCTGACCCACCCTATAGAAATTCCTTATCGAAATTCCCTGACCTCGGAGACCTGATTAATGTCAGGTATTACTCTGGGGTGAGGGCCGATGTTTGGAGCAAGTTCTACAATTTCTCCAGTACTTGATATTTAACTCTGCCACATTATGGTTTTCCATCTAGGAACTAAGAGAATATGTCATCCGGAATCTACTGAGACTTTCAAAAGACCATGTGGAGACAAGGACAGCTGTATCCCATCAGGCAGACACTCACTGTGGGCGGCAAGAGTCATGGTATTTGGCTCAGAGATGCAAGTCTTCATTTTCCTCTACTGACTCCAGTGAAGGAGAAAAGACTTCCAGATCCTGCCTCCCTTTCCTAGTTTCTATATCCATTGTTTACACAACCTAACATTTATAAGCTCAAGTGACTGTCTTTTGTAGGATGAGTCTTACCCCTGGAAGTGACAGTGGACTCCCTGGTCACTGAGACTCCAGCAAGACATGCACAGGGGCTGATGGTGGCTTTGTCGGGAGGAGGGTCAGAATTTTCAACCAATTTTCAAAGGTATCACCAACTCCAAGAAGAGCCAGAATCACTTTTCCAGATATTTAAGTTATAAATATCTGTATTAAATAAGACAAATATGTAGGTTCAAGGAAGGGAATATGAAGCTCTTTCAAATCGTAGTATCTATCATCTTGGGCGGCTTCCTAGAGTTAAAAAGTTGGTCCAGTCACATCCATTTCTAAGCACTACTTGCATGTCACTCTTTCCAAGTTCCTATTATATCATTCTTGTGTCCTCTAGACTTTGTGAAAGAAAGAGCATTTATAAAATGATAAATCCTTCCTTATTAAAGATTAACTAAAGGCGATTTTAAATATGCACCTACTGGACCTCCTCATTTTACACTGAGGCTTCACATGATGCAAGGTCTTCTCTAAACACTGGGTCACACGGGACTGCCTAGTTAAAGTGAGCATCTTCACCTGTGCAGGTAGGACAGTGTCACCCTAATTTGGTGTAATCCCAAATGCCATGTAATTATAAATTTGAGTGGCTCAAATGAAATTAATATTTTTTGGTGGATAGAGTACTGAGGATGCCTCACTACTGTGTCTTAATCTATAAGGAGGGTAACGATATTTATCCAAGTTAACTTTTCATTAAGGTTGGTGATTATACAAAGATGCAAGATTCACTGAGCACCAATGAATCATGTTTGTATATTTAGTCAGCTGCATGAAGGAGAACAATGAAAAGAAATTTTTCTGTTCTTTGAGAATGAAACCATTTCATCTTTCATCTTTTCTCAGCTGATGGTGCAAGCGGGTCCATGGAAGGGGACAGAAACCTCACGTCTGTGACCATGTTTGTGCTCTTGGGTATCTCAGAAGATAAAGAGCTGCAGATTAGTCTCTTTCCAGTCTTCCTGGTCATCTACCTTGTGACATTATTCTGCAACCTGGGTCTCATCACTCTAATCAGGATGGACTCCCACCTGCACACACCAATGTACTTTTTCCTCAGTGCCCTGTCTTTGATAGACATCTGCTATACCTCTTCCATCATCCCAAGGATGCTTGCAGACCTCTTCAAAGATAAAAAAATGATTTCCTTCATTGCCTGCGCCACCCAGTGGCTTGTGTCCTCCTGGATGGGTCAGACTGAGTGTTGCCTTCTGGCTGTCATGGCCTATGACAGATACGTGGCCATTGGAAACCCTCTCCAGTACTCGACCATCATGGCGCCTGGGCTCTGTTGGAGGATGGTTGCTGGGGCCCTTGGGTGTGGTTTCGTTTCTAGCTTAATTGAAACAATCACTGGCTTTGAGTTGTACTACTGTGGGCCAAATGTCATCCAACACTTTTTTTGTAACATAACTGAAATTATGAACCTGTCTTGTTCTAATCCCTTTGTTGGTCAAATGAGTCTTTTTGTAATAGTTTGTATTGTTATTGGCGGTTCTCTGGTTTTTATTTTGTTATCCTATGGTTTCATTGCAGCTTCCATCCTTAAAATATCCTCCATGAAGGGTAGTGTCAAGGCCTTCAACACCTGTGCCTCCCACTTGGCAGTTGTGACTCTCTTCTATGGCACAGGCCTCGCTGTGTACATGCATCCTAGTTCTGGAAACTCCACGAAACAGAACAAGTTTCTGTCCGTGTTCTATATTATCATTATCCCCATGTTAAATCCTTTCATCTATACCCTTAGGAACAAGGAGTTCAAAGCGGCCCTCAAGAGGGTGATGAAGAGGGCAGTACATTTACCTCACTAAGAATAATATTTGGTAATGTAAGCTTAATAATGAAAGCAAAAAATAGGAAAACAAAACAAAATAATATGGGGCCTGGTATTTCTACTCCTCATTGCAGACAGTAGTAAGAACACAGGAGTGTCCTATAGTAGGTCACAAGACTATCTAGGCAGAAAATGTCAGACTCTTACACTTGATTCCTGGTGCCGTTGTCCTTAGTGCTATCCACACAGGGATCTCTCTGAGCACCAGCTGCAACGTGGCAGGATGCTTGAAAGCCCATTTCCCGGACTTTTTCATGTAGATAAACTCTGTGTTCGGAAACAGTTGTTGAGATGTTGTGATAGATATTTTTCTAAAGGAGAAAACCCTAAGCTATTACCCAAACTGTACTTTCTTCTCTTAAATTATTTTACTTATTTTATATATTTGTGTTTCAATTGAGAAGTAAAAGAATATATTTATTAAATAGCAAAAATTAAAAGTTGAGAAAATGAACACATTGTAAATTTAATCTGGAGATTGAGGAGTGAGAAAGAGAAACAAGGATAGGAGGATGAGGATGAAGAAGATGAAGAAGGAGAATGAGAAAGAGTAGGAGAAAAAGGAGACGTCTTTTTATTCCCAGCACACTTGTTTCCTGTACTTTATTCTTGAGTCACCTTGTAAAGTGAACTGTGAAAAAGAGACAGGAGCATGGAAGAGTTCATTAAGAGTAAAGTTGGGGGAAACACTCTGATGCTAGAAAGAAGCCAGAAGCAGCATCTTCTGGGCACAGGTGCACCTGGCTCATGTTCCATGAAATCTTCCTGGAGTCTGAGACTAAGAAATAATGGTTGCCATGTTGTGTCTACAGAGGCAGCTCCTGAGTTCCCCCAGCTCTGAGCCTCCTGGGTTTCCAGGGCCTTAAGTTTGACCAAGAAGCAGAAGATTCAGCAGCCCTTGGGGTGCCACAGAAACAAAATCTCGAAGCAGTGAATTTATAGAAATTTGACTAAATGATTGTTTTATTTTGCAGACAACAGTTCATGTACTAAGTGTCATACTTTTTACAATATTATGTGTGTAACATTTAGACTTCATGTCAATCCATGCATAAATATGATTTCTTTAGTTTACTCATGGAGTGAGAATTAATCTCTCTGTCTCAGGTAGACTTCTCAGCATGTTGAGGTCCACTATATTCTTTCCAGGACCATCAATCCATCCTTCAACATCTTTTTTTGGGTATTAATTAATTAATTATTTTATAAAGATTTATTTATTTATTTATACAAGCATTGGGTACAGTCAGAAACACAGGAGGATGGGATAATTCACCAGAGCCAGAGCAGGGAGCAGAGTATGTAGACTGACAAAGTACACTGCTGAGGGGAGCAGCGGGCTGCAGGAGAGGTCTGTGTGCTGTGTGGGGCCCTCACCTGGTGACCGGGGATCGAACTGGCACTGCAGAGGCTGCGGGCAGCCTCACAACCCAGTGCTCAACTGCTGCGTCACTCGGGAGGACCCTCATTTTTTATTTTATTGGCACCTTCTAGAATTCTTTTAAAAGTCTCATTTTATTTTTATTATTATATTTAATATCAGTTTAATATTGGTTTGATAATAAGCATTTTAAATAATGAATATTGAATAGAACAATTGTTTACAGTAAAAAGTTTAAAAATATTTATTTATATATATTTTACATCCTTTTTTAATTTTGTACAATATATGTTTATATACTTTCGCCTCTTGGGTATATTATATGTAATATTCCCACCACCAGTTCAACCGTGAACCATCACCATAGGGAGTCCCTAACCACCACAGCTTTGTAATTGATCACTTTGAAGCATTGGCTGCTGGGATTATAGAGACTAAAGCAAAACCTGGTTAAAACATTCTGGTTTTGGAGGGGAGGGATTGGGGTCAAAATAAGGGGGTCACAATTGTATGGAGAATATAAAAGTAAAAAATTTTATATGAAAAAAATTCTGGTTTTTAATTGTGCAATCTGTCTTAGTAAACTTGTTTCTAGCACACTTTGTTGATAGGTACCCTTAAACAAGCCAGTTATACACAAAGGGTTGTCAGAGAACTAATGACGTATTTTTTCTGTTTTTCATGCAAAAATGTATCATGACTTTTCCAACGACCCAATATTGTCCTCATCTCTACAATGAGAAGATGACTGGATCTTCCTCAAAAATGACAAAACAACTAAGAACTAGGTATGAAGAAACCCAGCCCAGAGCCTGGTATATGGTAATACTTAGTCATGTTAACTTATGCAATTATTCAATTCTATTTTTCCATTTCATTTATGTTAAAGAAATCCTGGTAACTTGCTAAAAAGAGATAAATTTTGCAGCTTTAGCATGTCTGCTGTATTGGGACATAATAGTGAGTAAAAATCCCTTACTCCCACCTCTGCAGCTTCACTGCACAAGGAGGCAATCCTCAGGGAAGCAGAGGGAACTCACGTTCATAGACATGACTACACATGGAGATGTCACTGTGGTCTGAAATCTATTCCATTCATTAACTTGTTCAGTTCCCCCCAGTTCATTCCTCTGTATGCTTAGATTTTAAGGCTTCTTGTAATATTTCTTGGAGTGAAGGTTTAATAGTAGTGAATTTCTGAAGATTTTGTTTGTCTTAGATGGACCTTATTTTCTTCTTATAGAGGAAGGAGAGTTTTGCACAATAAAGTATTCTTGTCTGGCATTTTTTGTCTGGGAGTTTTTTAATATGTTGTTCCTTTCTCTTCTTGCCCATAGTGTTTCTTCACAGAAGTCTGATGTCAGCCTTTGGCCTTCCTTTATAGGTTATCTGATTCTTTCCCCTGTCAGCTTCATTCATTTTCTTTGTCTTATACTTTTGGATCTTCACTATTATGTGTTGTGCTGTAGATCTCTTTTCATTATGGTCGTCTGGTGTTCTTCTAGCTTACTGTATGTCTATGTTTATTTCCTACTCATGTTGGGACTTTCTCTTTGATTATTTCCTTGAATAGTTTCTCAGTCCCTCTGTCTTTCTCTTCACCTTCTATCATTCCTAAGACCATTATATTTTCTTTCCTCATGGTGCTGGATAGTTCTAGAAATGTTTCTTCATTCTTTTTCCTTTGTTCCTCTCTTTCTTCTTTTTTGGTTCTTTTCTATCTGTATCTTCGAGAATATGGATTCTTCCTTCATTTCATCCATTCTGTTTTCATTGCTTTTCCCAGACCCAGAATTCCTTAGCTCCATGATTAATCTTTTAACATTCTGCATTTCCCTTATTTTCTAATTTAACGATTCAGTTCTATCCTTCAGCTCACTGATTGTATTTCTCATATTGTGCTTTTCCTTTTCTTTAAGTTTTTAAATTATGGCGATTCTGAATTTTTCAACTGTCACACAGAGAAATTCTTCCATGTTGTTGATTTCTGGGGCTGAGTTTCTTTTTGTGGTGTGTTGTTGCCCAAAGGGTGTGCTTGACTACTTGTATTTTTCTTTCTCTCCGGTGTTTGCTTTTGTTTCTGTTCTATGTGCAGGGCCACCATGCCACTGGCCATGACATTGGGGTGTTCCACTGGGATGTAGGGACTGAGGGCTGGGCTGTGTCTGGCTCAATCATGCTAGGCAAGGACTGTGATGCAGTGAATGGGCTGCTGGGCACTCTCCCCCTCTTCTCCATGGACACAGCTGTCTGTGTGGCTGCTGGGCACTCCCTTTCCCTGTGCACCAACACTCGCATTGCTGGGTGGGGTCAGTGCTGCCACTCTGGGTTTTGCGTGGACTCTGATGTTGTACGTGTGTTGATGGGCACTCTCACCTTGGTTGCCACTCTTTGTGTTGGCTGCTTGGCTCTCCCTCTACCTGCACCAATATACACACAGGGCAGGGCAGGGTCTTTATATTTAATTAAAAAATATCCAGTTACCTTGAAAGCTCATCTGGGAGGGGGGGAATGAGACGTGTTGGGAAAGGGAGAAGGAGAGAGAAAAGTACAGAATGGGGAGGGAACATAAAAGTCTTTGTTGTGGACTATGGGTCTCTGGAGGTGAGTGAGCTGTGGCAGCAACACCTGAAGAGGGGGATTCAATGCTCTCTTAAGTTAAACAATGATGTCAACCAATATTAACACAATGAAATATGTTATAAAATAGAACGGTCTTATTCTTATATAAAGAATATGTCCATTAAAGGTCAAGTTATAGTTCTTTTGGGGGGGGCTATACAAACTAACATATAAGCAGGTTTTATATCAAATAATGCAATTATTGCACCATCCATGACTTTCTCCCCAGGAGTAAGATTGGCTGAAGTAGAACATGCAAAACATGTGGAAAACTAGTCACAGCAGGTAGATGAGCTCCATTTCGAAAACAACCAAGAAATAATGATTTGTGCCAATGATCACAGTAAATGTTTTAATGAAGAATTAGTAATGCAGCACTTTTGGAACAAACTGTGTCAGAATGCATGAATGACAGCTTCTATTAATGAAAGGCATCCTGTGTAATACACACTCTGAATAGTACTATTCAGACATTACTAATTGGAGTCTCTTCATGAAGTGTGACTCTAAGAAGTAACTGTGACTGCAGCCCTTTCATAGGTGATAAACAAAGACTTGAGAGACTGATTTGCTCAGGTCACACAACCATAAAGGATGAGCCATATCCAGCCTCAGTTGACGGACACCATTGCCCGTGATTGTTACCTTGAGAATTGGTGATCTTTCTTAAAGTAGTTTTATGGCATTCTTTCTTGCCTCAAGTTATTATTCTCAGGGCTGTTATTATAATAAATTCTAGTCAGAGAAATGATAAAATGTATATATTGGTATATTTAAATTGTAAAAGCTTGTTCAGCAAAGAAGCATCCACATAGTAAATTTATTGTTATTATTTATCAAGTGCTGTGTCATCTTGGGCAAAATCTGTAGTTCCTCTGGTTCAACTAACTATCTCGATATTAAATGTATGTATGGAACTATTCCAAGACCTTTCAATTTTTAATGACTCCAAATGTGTTTAAAAAAAAAAAACAAAAACCACAAACCTATAACCATAAGACTATGCCAGGGCTACAGGGAAAAAAGGACCAGGAGGGAACTGGGGCAGATTAGTTGTAACCAAAGCGCCATGGCAACATGACCCCAGGGAGCAGGTGCCTTGAGGCTCCCTCCATCTAATTGTCTTTCCCCCTCACTCTGCTGCCCTTGATAATAAATGTTAGAGGACTCCCCACTTGTGGGCATCTCTCTTGCTGTCAGTGAACAATCTGTTTCATGGCGCACAGCTCCCATTCTGGAGTCAACCAGGTCGATCCCGGAACATTATTCAGGGAAGAAAGACACCATTTCAGTTTGGCAAGAAGTGCGTATTCCTGAGGGATCTTGTCAAGGTGAGAAGCAAGATTTAGAAATAAGAGAGGATTTTGTGCTGTCTCCATGGCTGTGTAAGCCTCCTAGCAGGAGCTGTGGGGAGCAAGGAGTGTGACACTTGGTCACTGTTAATCTTCAGCACTGCCCTCTCCCTCCCTTCCATCCCCTCCACAGTGGTGTCTTCTCATGGAACTGTTCCCCATTACTGAAATTCCCTGAACTGAGAGACAAGATTAATGGCAATTATTACTCTTGGGAGAGGGCTGTTGTTGAGATGTAGTTCTGCAATTCTAAAGGACACGATATTGTGCTCTGCCACATTCTGGTTTCTATGTATGACTGGGAATAATATGTCATCTAGAATCTAATGAGATGGTTTCTGTAAATATGGAAATGCTGCAAACTTTAATAATTGAGTGCTGAACCAAAAACAGTGATGTACTGAATTTCAGTGAAATCCTATGTTCCAAGCTGCATTGTCTATACTTTCCAGACTTATCCATCCCAAGGAACTTTTGCATTTGTTATCCCCTTAAGGAATCTTTTTTTAAAATAATGATATTGACTTGATTTCCCTTTAAATACATGGCTTCAGTTCTGTGTAGCAAGAACCAAACTTGTCCCTACATAAAAGATATTCCAAAGCTCATGTGCATTGCCATTGGGTTTTGAATTCTTAAACTCTAACTCTATTCTTATCTTTGGAGGTCCTTAGGATTTGAAGACAATAGCAAGGGTGTACACTGATTCCTGAGGGGCCCCACTGTAAATATTGGCAGTATTGGGTTTACCATCTTATCTAATTTTCTCTTATCACATCGGTATTTTTCATTCCACACATCTTGACTTTTTATAAATTGATTTTTTGTCTGTGCAAACAACTAAACTCACTGCATCCTAAGAATGTAAAAGTGGGTAGGGTTTGATGGCTAGGTCCTCACAGTGAAATCGCCAGTGAATATTTATATAGTCTACATTCCTTCTCTACAATTTCTTGGGAAATGAAACACATTCAAAAATTCATCATAAGAGTGAGTATATTCATATTTTTTTCATCTAGCTTTCCAAATTTTAACAAGGTAAAATTTCTCATGATAAGTGAAACAACTCACAACCCATACTCTTATTTGGTAGTGACGGGTCATGCAGAATACTTTTAGTTATGACTGCACTTGCTACCAGTAAATATAATCAGCAAAAAATATTAGTGTCATTGATTGATCAAAAATTTGACATTATATGGTACACATTTCCCTTGAAAATAAATCCAGGACAAATAAATAACAAATAAGTTGTTACATTTACATTTAGTTTAAAAGGCTCTGAAGGATACAGCAGCCTGTTAGGAGTCTGGCACAAGTGAGAAGCAGCCGCAATAAATGCAGGTGGAGAACCTGACTGAGGCAAACCGAATAGATGATAATTTATGTGGCTTTTATCTTTATGGTTTGACTTGCTTCTATGTGAGGTCTGACGCTGCATCTGCCAAGAGAAAATGTTGTCTCAAGGTCTGCCCAGATGATGATGTGTGACAATTTCTCCCAAATTGCCAGTAAAGTCTAGCATCTCTGTAATCACTAGCTCTGGGTACCATTGTTGTTCATAGTCATCTGGGGGCAATCAGTGATGGTAATAGTCATAGCCAACACTTGTTTAACAGTTATTGTGTACTGGAATGTATGCATAAATTTTCTTACATAGGTATAGCTTGGAGGTCTTTCTGTATGAGTAAATCATACATATTTAGTGAGTTTAAGCCATGGGAACAGTTATAGGTGTGAGAAGGTATCCAAACTAAAATTTCCCCAACTTTATTGAGATATAGCTTACCATTAGCATTGTTAGATGTAAGGCATATAACACAGTATTTTGAAATGTGTGTGTAAATGTGTGTAAAATGACTACCATATAAAGTTATAACATCTATTACCTCATGTATTTACAAAATTCTCACCTGGTTATGAGGATCTAAGGTCTTTTCTCTTAGCAACTTTCAACTTTTTAGTATTGGTAAGTCAGCCTCGTTTGTTTTTGGTGATATCCCACATGTTATTTGTGTTATAACTAGAATAGTGTACCTTTTGACCACTGTCACCTGTTTCTCCCATACCCACTTCCTGCCTCTGGAGCCTGCAACATTCTCTCTGTTTTGTTTTTTTTTTAAATAATAAATTTTATTTTTATATTCCCCCATACAATTGCAAACCCCTCATTCTGACCCCAATCCTTCCCCTCCCGCCCCCCACCCCCCAAAAAGTGTCTCTGGTTCATAGTTTTTTGTTGATTTTGATTTTCACTTTCTTATATTCATTTTCCTGGTCCCTTATTTAAGTTTTCTAGATTCCTGCTATGAGTGAGACCATCCGGTATTTTTCTTTTTCTTTTTGGCTTATTTCGCTGAGCATGATCCCTTCCAGCGCCATCCATGTTGCTGCAAATTGCATGTGTTTATCTTTTTTGAATGCTGAGTAATATTCCATGGTATATATGTACCACATCTTCTTGATCCAGTCATCTATTTTTGGGCATTTGGGTTGTTTCCAAAGCTTAGCTATTGTAAACAGTGCTGCTATAAACATAGGGGTGCAGGTGCTCTTTGGAATTGATGTTTCTGTGTCCTTTGGGTAAATACCTAGGAGTGGAATTGCTGGATCATATGGAAGCTCTATGTTTAGTAGGTCCAGAAATCTCCACACAGCTCTCCATAGTGGTTGGACCAGTTTGCACTCCCACCAACAGTGCAGGAGAGTTCCTTTTTCTCCACACCCTCGCCAACATTTGTTGTTGCTAGTTTTTTTAATATGTGCCATTCTCACTGGTGTAAGATGGTATCTCATGGTAGTTTTGATTTGCATTTCCCTGATGACAAGTGATGTTGAACATTTTTTCATATGCCTGTTGGCCATTTGCATTTCCTCTTCAGAGAAGTTTCTTTTTAGCTCTTCTGCCCATTTTTTGACTGGATTATTTTCTTTGTTGTTGTTGAGTCTCATCAGCTCTTTGCAGATTTTTGTGATCAGTCCTTTATCATTAGTGTTGGGTGCAAAAATGTTCTCCCAGTTGGTGGGGTTTCTCTTTGTTTTTGTTATTGTCTCTTTTGCTGTGCAGAAGCTCTTCATTCTCTCTGTTTTTATAACTTCAGTTATTTTTCAGATTTCACATAAATCAGATCACATGGCATTTGCCTTTCTCTATTTGAGTTCCCTCACTTAGCATAATGCCCTGAAGGGCTCTTAATGTTGTCACAAAGGCAGGATTTTTGTTTTACCATATTGAACTGATACTCCACTAAATATAGATAAATATATAATAGATATTTACATGCATTCACGTGTCCATTAAAATTTTTTTTTTAATTCAATAAATTAAGATTTATTTATTTATTTATACAAGCACTGGGTACAGTCAGAAGCTCGGGAGGGTGAGAGAATTCACCAGAGCCAGAGCGGTGAGCAGAGCAGGCAGAAGGACCGAAGTACACTGCTGAGGGGAGCAGTGGGCGGCAGGAGAGGTCTGTGCGCCATGTGGGACACTCCTCCGGTGTCCGGGGACCAGCCGGGGATCAACAGGTTCTGCAGAGGCTGCGGGCAGCTTCACAGCCCAGCGCTCAACCGCTGCACCACCCGGGAGGCCCCCGCCTGTCCATTTTTTAATACCTAATTACGTGTCCATAGTATGGTTCGTTGGGTTTGACGCTCTCAAATTCAGGATCTTCTGGGCCAGTTTATCCCCAATTCTTGTTAGAATGTTCCTCTTGATGCAGAACTTCCTTCTTTTTTTTTGGCTATAGTCAATTTTGGAAATCATTTGCCTTAATTTCTTCCATCCATCACTTTGCTAAATATCTTTCCTGTTAAGTCTATTATCTTGACTGTCAAAAATCACAGTCGGGGCCTCCCCGGTGGCGCAGCGGTTGAGCGCTGGGTTGCGAAGCTGCCCGCGGCCTCTGCTGTGCAGGTTCGATCCCCGGCTGCTCCCCGGCCACCAGAGGAGGGTCCCACATGGCCGCAGACCTCTCCTGCCACCCGCTGCTCCCCTCAGCAGTGTACTTCGGTCCTTCTGCCTGCTCTGCTCCCCGCTCTGGCTCTGGTGAATTCTCTCACCCTCTGGAGCTTCTGACTGTACCCAGTGCATGTATAAACAAAACAAAACAAAACAAAAAACCTAAATAAATAAATAAAACATGCCTCTATAAAAAAAAAAGTCACAGTCATTATATTTTTTCATATAGATGATATTTCTATCATTTGATGAACTTTTATTTTCAGATTTAGGATTGCTAATGTGATCTCCATGAAATAAATTAATATTTTTAAAAGAAATTTATTCTGAAAGACAAAGAGTTCAAAAACTAAAACCAATGTCTCAAAAATTCAGAATTCTAGAGTTGAAGTGTCCTTGGAGAGAAGGTAGATTTATTCAGACCCAGCAAGGGGTCTGAATTTTCAGCACATTTTCAAAAGTCAGTAACTCAATGAAGAGCAAAAATCCTTTCCAGGCAATTAAAGTTTTAAGTATCTCTGAATTGAGAAAGAAAAATCTGCAGGCTCAAGGAAAGGAGCAAAAGACACTATCAACTCTGTATTAATAACATCCTGGGAGGTGTCCTAGAATTATGAATTTGGTTTAGTCACATCCATTTCCAGTCACTAGTTGGCTTGTGGCCCCACCATGACTGTTATGTTATATTATTCCTGTATCTTTCAAGACCTTGTGAATACAGAGGGTATATAAAAAAAGTCTGCCCTTCCTTGTTATAGATTAACTGAATGTTAATTCTGACAGAGATTTTACTGAGCACCTACTGAACACCCTCATTTTACACTGCGGCTTCGCATGATGCAGGGTCTTCTCCAAGCACTGGGTCACATGGGGCTGCCTAGTTAAAGTGACCTTCTTCACCTGTGCAGATGGGACAGCATCACCCTAATGGGTTTACTTCCCATTGCCATGTAATTGTAAATTTGAAAGGGATGAAGGAAATCAAGATATTTAAGTGGATAAAGCATTGATGATGCCTCACCACTGTCCTTGTCCATAGGGAGAGTGAGAGTATTTATGCAGGGAAATTTTTCATTTAAGATTGAGGTTATGCAAAGAGGCACGATTCACTCAATATAAATGAATCATGTTTGTATATTTAGTCAGCTGCATGAAAGAAAAATGAAGAGAGTTTTTTTGTTTATTTTTGGCCAATGAACCATTTCATCTTTTATCTTTTCTCAGCAGATGGTTCCAAGCAGGTCCATGGGAGGTGACAGAAACCTCACATCTGTGACCATGTTTGTGCTCCTGGGAATCTCAGAAGATAAAGAGCTGCAGCTTAGTCTCTTTCCAGTCTTCCTGCTGATCTACCTTGTGACATTATTCTGGAACCTGGGTCTCATCACCCTAATCAGGATGGACTCCCACCTGCATACACCAATGTACTTTTTCCTCGGTGTCCTTTCATTTATAGACATCTGCTACACTTCTTCCATCAGCCCAAGGATGCTTGCAGACCTCTTCAAAGATGAAAAAATGATTTCTTTCGTTGCTTGTGCCACCCAGTGTTTTGTAGCTTCCTGGATGGGTCAGACTGAGTGTTGCCTTTTGGCTGCCATGGCTTATGACAGATACGTGGCCATTGGCAAACCTCTCCAGTACTCGACCATCATGGCACCTGGGCTTTGTTGGAAACTGGTTGCTGGTGTCCTTGGGTGTGGTTTTATTTCAACCGTAATTGAAGTAGTCACTTGCTTTGAGATGTACTACTGTGGACCAAATGTCATCCAAAATTTCTTCTGTAACTTAACTGAAATTACGAGCCTTTCTTGTTCTAATCCCTTCATCAGTCAAATGAGTCTTTTTCTGATAATGACTTTTGTTGTTTTAGGTTCTCTGGTTATAATTTTGTTATCTTATGCTTTCATTGCGGCTTCCATCTTGAAAATATCCTCTGTCAAAGGTAGCACCAAGGCCTTCAACACCTGTGCCTCCCACCTGGTGGTTGTGACTCTCTTCTATGGCACAATCCTGGCTGTGTACATGCATCCTAGTGCCGGCCACTCCACAAAAAAGAACAAGTTTCTGTCTGTGTTCTATGTTATCATTATCCCCATGTTAAATCCTTTCATATATAGTCTTAGGAACAAGGAGATCAAAGATGCACTCAAGAGAGTGCTTAAGAGGACAACACATTTATCTCATTAAGAGTAGTATTTGGTATGTTACATGAACAGAAAATGAAAAAAAAAATAGGAAAGCAAAACAAAAATAATATGGGGCCAGTTATTTCCATTCCTAGCAAAAGACAGAGTTGAGAATCTGTAAGTGTCCTTTTGTGGGTCATAAAATTGTCCAGCAGAGGTATGGAATCTGGCTTCTGTTTCCTTGTGCTCTTATGTCTAGTGGTCACTATGCAGGGATCTTTCTCAGCAGCAGCTCCAACATGACAGGCAGCTTGAAAGCCTGTTTCCACGATTAGAACCATGTAGATAAACCCTGCGTTGAGAACCGAAGTTGTGATAGATATTGTATGTAGAGAAATTGGAAGAACCGGAAGACACACAAACTATTCTTTCTCCCTTGAATTTTTTAACTTATTTGCATGTATTTTTCAAGTAAGAAGTGAAAGATTTTTAAGTTCCATACTGACATTTAAAAATTGGGAAATTGAACAAATTATAAAGTGAATCCTGGAAAGTGAGGGAGGATGCAAGAGACTTAGAGGGAGAAGGAGAAGAAGAAAACAGTAGGAAGCAGAAAGAGGAAAAAGAGGAAGCAGGAATAGAAGGAGGAGCATTAGAAGGAAGAGGAGAATCAAGAGGAGATGGTTAAAATGGGTCTTTTTTTATTCCCCCCAAACCTGTTTCCTCTACCTTATTCTCAAGTCACCTTTTAAATACAATTGTGAAAAAGAGATGGAGGAAAGGAAGAGAACATTTGAAAATAAACATTGGGGAAACATTCAGAGGCAAGAAGGAGGCCAGAGGCATCATTTTCTGTGCACAGGTGCACCCGGCCCATGTTCTGTGGATGTTTCCTAGAGACTCAGACTCAAAAATGGTGGACGCCATGTTGTGTCTACAGATACAGAACGGAGTCCGAGTCCCCAAAGATCCGTGCAATTTCATGTATGTAAAGAGAAATCCTGGTTACCTGCTAAAAAGAGACAAAATAAGCATTTTGGAATATCTACTCATAATAGTGATTAAAAAGCCATTACTCCCACCTCTGCAGTTCATTGAACAAGGAGGCAGTCCTCAGGGGAGTGGAAGGAACTCAAGTTCATACAAGTGACCACATGTGGAGATGTTACCTCGGTCTGAAATCTACTACACACATGGATCCTTGACTTTTCCTTCTGACCATTTTTTTCTCCACCTTCCATTCTGTGGACTCTACTTCATTAAAGCTCCTGTCTTTCAATTTACTCTTGGTAGTGAATGTTAAGTTATCCTAATGTCAAAAGTCACTGGACAAAAACAACTCACAAATAAACCATAAATAAAAGAAAACTGTCTCATCCTTTGGATTTATGTGCAGTTCTCATTGATTTTATTAGTAGCTTAGTTCAAGTAGTCACTTGTTTTCATCTCTACTATTCGGGCCAAACACCACGCAGCATTTCATCTGTGATTTATCCTAGATTATGAACCTGTCTTCCTTCAATACCTCCACGGCACAATGATTATTCTACTTTACATCTGTTTTTTGATGTGGTTGGGTCTTTGTTTTCCATCTTTTTTCCTCTGGTTCCACTGAAGTTTCCATGCTGAAAACACCCTGCACCAGAAGTAGTGCCAATGCCTTCACTACCTGTGCCTCCCACCTGGTTGTTTTGATTCTCTTGGGTGGCACAGCCCTCTCTATGCATGGGCATCCTTGTGCCCTCACTCCAAGAAACAGACAAAGGTTCTGACTGTATTCTTTGTTATTTTTCACCCTATGTGAACCCTTATCTATAATGAGGAACAAAGACTATGGAGTTTCTCAGTATCCTGATAAAGGGTAACTGACACATTTATCTAAGTCCTGATGATATTTGGAGTGGATTTTTTTAACATCTGTAAGGAACATAGGATCAGATATGTAAGTGATTTTGTCAATCTTGTAATAGGTAGCAAGATGAAATGAAAACCCCATCTTTGATGGATGATGCCATCATGTTAGTTGTCGATCCAAGAGATGTGATTGTTGTGGTGGTGTAGACCATGAAGCCAGATTAAAAAGCCTGTTGTCATAGTAGAACCATGTGATAAATCTTATGTTTTGAGAACAGAGGTCCTGGTAGTTACCAGATGCAGAGAAATTCCAGTAACTGAATAGACCACGTAGACTGTTCATTTCATTGATTTTCTATATTTCTTTATATTTAATTAATAATCATTTATTATAACTAAATAACAATGATTTATGATTAAAATTATGTGAAAATTATTTTTAATGAAATCCTTTACAATTTTAATTTACCAACAGAACAGGAAAGTGTGCGAATACGGTTGTGTGTAAGCAAGAATGAAGAGGAGGTGACGAGAGAGAAGAGGAGAGACACAAAGACTGGTGTGGACTTAATGTGAAATGACCACCTTTCACCATGTTACTCCTTGAACTTGTCCCTCATTGTGAAAGTGAACTGAGAAAAATAGAAGGGAGGAGGAATGGAATAGGCAAGGAGAGACTGAAAAATATAAATTAGGGAGATTCTCTGAGGCTATAAAGAAGTAAAATTCATCAAATTCTGGGCACGTGAGGGTCTGGAACATGTCACGTGGACGCTTCCTAGAAACTGCTAGACTCAGAAATGATGGCCGCCATGTTGTCTCAGGTTGTGTAACCCAAGTCCAAGAGACTTCAGCCTCTCTCAGATTTCAGGGCCTTCATTTAGACCAGGGAATAGAGAGACTGGGGAGTACACAGACTAATAGTCCAACTAAAAGAAATTACAGACAATGTACAAATAATATTTTCTTTAGAAAATTGTTTATGAAGTGTCTGTAATACATCCATATTCATAGAATACATTACCTCTAGAATTGCATAGATTTAATTTGTTTATAGCCATATAATGATGATAAGTGAAATCCAATGCCCAATTCACCTCGAGAATTGAAGCATATTGAATTCTGCTACGTTCCTCCCAACGTAGCTACTATCATTATGAATGTCACAAGTGTGACTTATGGAGAACAATAGCTCTTACTGACGTGAAAAATGTCCTTCATCGCTTGGCTGGAGCATCCAAAATTTGACCTTTAGCAAACATCTTTATAATTATCTTAAGAATATGTTCAGTTTCCTTGAAATCTGATTGTGGATTGGTGGCCAAATCAGGGTTGGGCAAGAGAGAAAGAGAGGAAAGAGAACACAGTGGGGTGGGAGCACAAGGGTCTATGGTGGGGACTATGGGGAATCTGGTGGTGGGTGAGTTGTGGCAGCGACACCTGCAGGAGGGATCTAGCACTCCTATAATTCAAACAATGATGTCAACCAATATTAACTCAATGAAAGATGTTATAAAATCAAACTATTTTATTCTTATGAAAAGGAATGTGTTCAGTTAAAGGTTAAATTATAATACTTTTCGGGGGGAATGAAAAAAACTAACTTATGAGCAGCTGTTAAATAAAAAAATGAAGTCATTGCCCCAACCATGACTTTCTCCCTGGGAGTAAGATTGGCTGTAGTAGCAAAAGCAAGAATGGGACCTTGTCTAAAACTAAACTGGATCCCTAATCAGGTGCACTGGTGAAGGAAATTCTATGGGGACTTTTATTACTAGAAAGCATCCAGTATAATATGCATTCTGATAAGCACTTTACAGACATACCTAGTAGGACTCTTTCTATGATGGTGACTTGAAGATGTATCTGATGCCAGCTCAATTCATAGGTGATAAACTGAGATGTGAAGGGCTCATCTGCTCAGGTCACACAACCAGTAAGTGAAAGAGTCAAATCCAACCCGAATGACTGACACCATTGGCTGTGATTGGTACCATGGCAGTCGGTATCCTGTCTGAAAATAGTTTTATAGCATTCTCTCGTGCGTCAACTTCCTGTTTTATGAATAGGGAATAACACACATATTGTTCATAGGGCTGCTATAATGATTAGCTCTGGTCAGGGAAATGATAAAAATGCATGCATTACTATATTAAAATGTGTGTGTTTGGTAAGCAGAGTATCCACATATCTCATTTATTTTTATGAAGTTATTTAGCAAGTCACTGTGCCATCTTGCGCTGTTTCCTTACCTGGAAAATAAATATATGACATGGGACAATGCAGAGATATTTCCAGCTCTAATTATATCAAGTTTGTTAAAACAAAGTCTATAACCATGAGACTATGCCACGGCTATGGGGAAGAAAGGACCAGAAGGGAATTGGAAAAATGGGCAGATTAGCCATGACCAAAGCTCCCTGGAACATGACCCCAGAGAGCAGGTGCCAGGAGAGCTCCCTCCACCTAATTGTCTTTCCCCCTCACTCTGATGCCCTTGATAATAAATGTTAGAGGACTCCCCACTTGTGAGCATCTCTCTTGGTGCCAGTGAATAACCTGTTTTATGGCTCACAGCTCCCATCCTGGTGTCAACCGGGTCCATCCTAGAACATTTTTCAGGAAAGAAAGACGCTATTTCAATTGGACAAGAAGAGTGTATTCCTGAGGGATCTTGGTCCAGGTGAGAAGCAAGATTTAGAATTAAGAGGATTGTGAGCTGTCTCCACAGCCATGTAAGCCTCCTAGCAGGAGCTGTGGGGAGCAAGGAGTGTGATACTTGGTCACTTGTATTCTTCAGTGCTTCCCTCTCACTCCCTTCCCTCCCCACCACAGTGGTGTCTTCCTGACCCACCTTATAGAAATTCCTTATCGAAATTCCCTGACCTCAGAGACAAGATTAATGTCAGGTATTACTCTGGGGTGAGGGCCGATGTTTGGACCAAGTTCTACAATTTCTCCAGTACTTGATATTTAACTCTGCCACTTTATGGTTTTCCATCTAGGAACTAAGAGAATATGTCAGCTGGAATCAACTGAGACTTTCAAAAGAACAGTGGAGACAAGGACAGCTGTATCCCATCAGGCTGACACTCACTGTGGGCGGCAAGAGAATTGGTATTTGGCTCAGAGATGCAAGTCTTCATTTTCCTCTACTGACTCCAGTGAAGGAGAAAAGGCTTCCAGATCCTGCCTCCCTTTCCTAGTTTCTATATCCATTGTCTACACAACCTAACATTTATAAGATCAAGTGACTGTCTTTTGTAGGATGAGTCTTACCCCTGGAAGTGACAGTGGACTCCATGGTCACTGAGACTCCAGCAAGACATGCACAGGGGCTGATGGTGGCTTTGCCGGGAGAAGGGTCAGAGTTTTCAACCAATTTCAAAGGTATCACTGACTCCAAGAAGGGCCAGAATCACTTTCCCAGATATTTAAGTTATAAATATCTGTATTAATGAAGACAAATGTGTAGGTTCAAGGAAGGGAGCATGAAGCTCTTTCAAATCTGTACTATCTATCATCTTGGGCGGCTTCCTAGAGTTAAAAATTTGGTCCAGTCACATCCATTTCTAAGCACTACTTGCATGTCACTCTTTCCAAGTTCCTATTATATCATTCTTGTGTCCTCTAGACTTTGTGAAAGAAAGAGCATTTATAAAATGGTAAATCCTTCCTTATTAAAGAATAACTGAATGTTAATTCTGAAGGTGATTTTAATATGCACCTACTGGACCTCCTCATTTCACACTGAGGCTTCACATGATGCAAGGTCTTCTCCAAGCACTGGGTCACACGGGACTGCCTAGTTAAAGTAATCATCTTCACCTGTGCAGATAGGACCGTGTCACCCTAATTTGGTGTAATCCCAAATGCCATGTAATTGTAAATTTGAGTGGCACAAATGAAATTAATATTTTTTGGTGGATAGAGTACTGAGGATGCCTCACTACTGTGTCTTATTCCATAAGGAGGGTAAGAATATTTATCCACTTAACTTATCTTTAAGGTTGGTTATTATACAAAGACGCAAGATTCACTGAGCACCAATGAATCATGTTTGTATATTTAGTCAGCTGCTTGAAAGAGAACAATGAAAAGAATTTTTTCTGTTCTCTGAGAATGAAACCATGTCATCTTTCATCTTTTCTCAGCAGTTGGTGTGAAGTGGGTCCATGGAAGGGGACAGAAACCTCACATCTGTGACCAAGTTTGTTCTCCTGGGAATCTCAGAAGATAAAGAGCTGCAGCTTAGTCTCTTTCCAGTCTTCCTGCTGATCTACCTTGTGACATTATTCTGCAACCTGGGTCTCTTCACCCTAATCAGGATGGACTCCCACCTGCACACGCCAATGTACTTTTTCCTCAGTGCGCTGTCTTTGATAGACATCTGCTTTACTTCTTCCATCAGCCCAAGGATGCTTTCAGACCTCTTCAAAGATGAAAAAATGATTTCCTTCATTGCCTGCGCCACCCAGTGGCTTGTGTCTGCCTGGATGGGTCAGACTGAGTGTTGCCTCTTGGCTGTCATGGCCTATGACAGATATGTAGCCATTGGCAACCCTCTCCAGTACTCGACTATCATGGCGCCTGGGCTCTGTTGGAAGATGGTTGCTGGGGCCCTTGGGTGTGGTTTCCTTTCAAGCTTAATTGAAACAATCACTGGCTTTGAGTTGTACTACTGTGGGCCAAATGTCATCCAACACTTCTTTTGTAACATAACTGAAATTATGAGCCTGTCTTGTTCTAATCCCTTCATTGGTCAAATGAGCCTTTTTGTTATAGTTTGTATTGTTATTGGCGGTTCTCTGGTTTTTATTTTGTTATCCTATGGTTTCATTGCAGCTTCCATCCTGAAAATATCCTCCATGAAAGGTAGTGTCAAGGCCTTCAACACCTGTGCCTCCCACTTGGCAGTTGTGACCCTCTTCTATGGCACAGCCCTGGGTGTTTACATGCATCCTAGTTCTGGAAACTCCACAAAACAGAACAAGTTTCTGTCTGTGTTCTATATTCTCGTTATCCCCATGTTAAATCCTTTCATCTATACCCTTAGGAACAAGGAGTTCAAAGCGGCCCTCAAGAGGGTGATGAAGAGGGCAGTACATTTACCTCACTAAGAACAACATTTGGTAATGTAAGCTTAATAAGGAAAGCAAAAAATAGGAAAACAAAACAAAATAATATGGGACCAGGTATTTCTACTCCTTATTTCTGACAGTAGTAAGAACACAGGAGTGTCCTATAGTAGGTCACAGGACTATCTAGGCAGAAAATGTCAGACTCTTATACTTGATTCCTGGTGCCGTTGTCCTTAGTGCTATCCACACAGGAATCTCTCTGAGCACCAGGTGCAACGTGGCAGGATGCTTGAAAGCCCATTTCCAGGATTTTCTCATGTAAATAAACTCTGTGTTTGAGAAATCAGTTGTTGAGATGTTGTGATAGATATTTCTCTAAAGGAGAAAACCCTAAGCTATTACCCAAACTGTACTTTCTTCTCTGAAATTCTTTTACTTATATTATATATTTGTATTTCAATTGAGAAGTAAAAGAATATATTTATTAAATAGCGAAAGTTAAAAATTGAGAAAATGAACACATTGTAAACTTAATCTAGAGATTGAGGGATTGAGAAAGAGAATAAAGGATAGGAGGATGATGATGAAGAAGATGAAGAAGGAGAATGAGAAAGAGTAGGAGAAAAAGGAGACGTCTTTTTATTCCAAGCACACTTGTTTCCTGTAATTTATTCTTGAGTCACCTTGTAAAGTGAATTGTGAAAAACAGACAAGAGCATGGAAGAGTTCATTTTAGAGAAAAGTTGGGGGAAACACTCTGATGCTAGAAAGAAGCCAGAAGCAGCATCTTCTGGGCACAGGTGCACCAGCTCGTGTTCCATGAAATCTTCCTGGAGACTGAGACTAAGAAATAATGGTTGCCATGTTGTGTCTACAGAGGCAGCTCCTGAGTTTCCCAAACTCTGAGCCTCCTGGGTTTCCAGGGCCTTAAGTTTGACCAAGGCATAGAAGATTCAGCAGCCCTGGGGGTGCCACAGAAACCAAAACTCCAACCAGTGAATTTATAGAAATTTGACTAAATGATTGTTTTATTTTCCAGACAATAGTTCATGTACTAAGTGTCATCCTTTTTACAATACTATGTGTGTAACATTTAGACTTCATGTTAATCCATGCATAAATATGATTTCTTTAGTTTACTCATGAAGTGAGAACCTAACTTCCTGTCTCAGGTAGACTTCTTAGAATGTTGAGGTCCACTATGTTCTTTCCAGGACCAACAATCCATCCTTCAACATCTTTTTTTGGGTATTATTTATTTATTTATTTACTTATTTTTTAAGATGTATTTATTTATTTATACAAGCATTGGGCACAGTCAGAAGCACAGGGGGGTGAGATAATTCACCAGAGCCAGAGCAGGGAGCAGAGTATGTAGACTGACAAAGTACACTGCTGAGGGGAGCAGTGGGCAGCAGGAGAGGTCTGTGTGCTGTGTGGGACCCTCAACTGGTGACCGGGGTTCAAACCGGTGCTGCAGAGGCTGCGGGCAGCCTCACAACCCAGTGCTCAACTGCTGTGTCACTGGGAAGGCCCCTCATTTTTATTTTATTGACACTTTCTAGAATTCTTTTAAATGTCTTATTTTATTTTTATTATTATATTTAATATCAGTTTAATATTGGTATGATAGTAAGCATTTTAAATAATGAATATTGAATAGAACAATTGTTTACAGTAAAAAGTTTAAAAAATATTTATTTATATATATTTTACATCATTTTTCAATTTTGTACAATGTATGTTTATATACTTTCTCCTCTCGGGTATATTATTTGTAAAATTCCCATCACCAGTTCAACCATAAACTATCACCATAGGGAATCCCTAACCACCACAGCTTTGTAAATGATCACTTTGAAGCATTGGCTGCTGGGATTATAGAGACTAAAGCAAAACCTGGTTAAATCATTCTGGTTTTGGAGGGGAGGGATTGGGGTCAAAATAAGGGGGTCACAATTGTATGGGAATATAAAAATAAAAAAAATTTATATGAAAAAAAATTCTGGTTTTTCTTTATCCAATCTGTTTAGTAAACTCATTTCTAGCACACTTTGTTGATAGGTACCCTTAAACAAGCCACTTATACACAAAGGGTTGTCAGAAAAGTAATGACGTATTTTTTCTGTTTTTCATGCAAAAATGTATCATGAATTTTCCAACAACCCAATATTGTCCTCATCTCTACAATGAGCAGATGACTGGATCTTCCTCAAAAATGACAAAACAACTAAGAACTAGGTATGAAGTAACCTAGCCCAGAGCCTGGTATATGGTAATGCTTAGTCATGTTACTTATGCAATTATTGTTATTCAATTCTGTTATTCCATTTCATATATGTTAGAGAAATCCTGGTAACTTGCTAAAAAGAGATAAATTTTGCAGCTTTAGCATGTCTACTGTAAGTGGGACATAATAGTGAGTAAAAATCCCTTACTCCCACCTCTGCAGCTTCACTGCACAAGGAGGCAATCCTCAGGGAAGCAGAGGGAAAACTCATGTTCATAAACATGACTACACATGGAGATGTCACTGTGGTCCGAAATCTATTCCATTCATTAACTTGTTCATTTCCCCTAGTTCATTCCTCTGTATGCTTAGATTTTAAGTCTTCTTGTAATATTTCTTGGAGTGAGGGTTTAATAGGAGTGAATTTCTGGAGATTTTGTTTGTCTTAGATGGACCTTATTTTCTCCTTATAGAGGAAGTAGAGTTTTGCATAATAAAGTATTCTTGGCTGGCATTTTTTGTCTGGGAATTTTTTAATATGTTGTTCCTTTCTCTTCTTGCCCATAGTGTTTCTTCACAGAAGTCTGATGTCAGCCTTTGGTCTTCCTTTATAGGTTATCTGATTCTTTTCCCTGTCAGCTTCATTCATTTTCTTTGTCTTATACTTTTGGATCTTCACTATTATGTGTAGTGCTGTAGATCTCTTTTCATTATGGTAGCCTGGTGTTCTTCTAGCTTACTGTATGTCTACGTTTATTTCCTACTCATGTCGGGACGTTCTCTTTGATTATTTCCTTGAATAGTTTCTTAGTCCCTCTGTCTTTCTCTTCACCTTCTATCATTCCTATGACTTATATTTTCTTTCCTCATGGTGTTGGATAGTTCTAGAAGTGTTTCTTCATTCCTTTTCCTTTGTTCCTCTCTTTCCTCTTTTGTGGTTCTTTTTCTATCTGTATCTTTGAGAATATGGATTCTTCCTTCATTTCATCAATTCTGTTTTCATTGCTCTTCCCAGACCCAGAATTCCTTAGCTCCATGATTAATCTTTTAACATTTTGCATTTCCATTATTTTCTAATTTAAAGATTCAATTCTATCCTTCAGCTCATTGATTGTATTTCTCATATTGTGCTTTTCCTTTTCTTTAAGTTTTTAAATTATGGCGATTCTGAATTCTTTAACTGTCACACAGAGAAATTCTTCCATGTTGTTGATTTCTGGGGCTGAGTTTCTTTTTGTGATGTGTTGTTGCCCAAAGGGTGTGCTTGACTGCTTGTATTTTTCTTTCTCTCTGGTGTTTGCTTTTGGTTCTGTTCTATGTGCCACCATGCCACTGGGCATGACATTGGGATGTTCCACTGGGATGTAGGGACTGAGGGCTGGGCTGTGTCTGGCTCAATCATGCTAGGCAAGGACTGTGATGCAGTGAATGGGCTGTTGGGCACTCTCCCCCTCTCCTCCATGGACACAGGTGTCTGTGTCCCTGCTGGGCACACCCTCTCCCTGTGCACCAACACTCGCATTGCTGGGTGGGGTCAGTGCTGCCACTCTTGGTTTTGCGTGGACTCTGATGTTGTGCATGTGTTGATGGGCACTCTCTCCAGTTGTTGCCACTCTTTGTGTGGCTGCCTGCTATCATATGGTTTCATTGCCACTTCCATCCTGAAATTATCCTCTGTCAAAGGTAGCGCCAAGGCCTTCAACACCTGTGCCTCCCACCTGGCGGTCGTGACTCTTTTCTATGGCCCAGCTCTCACTGTGTACTTGCATCCTAGTTCTGGCCACTCCATGAAACAGAATAAGTTTCTGTCTGTGTTATATGTTATCATTATCCCCATGTTAAATCCTTTTATCTATAGTCTTAGGAACAAGGAGATCAAAGAGGCCTTCAGGAGGGTGATGAACAGGACAACACATTTGTCTCATTGAGTGTCACATTTGGCATTATCTGAAAAAAGAAAGCAAAATTCAGTAGAAAAAATAAAACTCATATTTGGTCCTGTTTTTCCACCCCTAGTGGAATGCAGTGGCCAGAATATGTAGTGTCCTTTCATAGGTCATAAGAATATCTAGGCAGAAATGGTCAGATTCTGGCTTCCTGATTCCTGGTGCCCTTTGCTCAGTTTCTCCATGCAGGATCTATCTGAGCAGCAGCTCCAACATAGAGGGCAGCGGGAACTGTGATTCCCGATTAGACGCATGAAGATAAACCCTGTGTTTGAGAATCGAGATTTGATAGATTTTTTTATGTAGCGAAACGAGAAGAACCCAGGAAGTTACACAAACTGTTCTTTTCCCTGAATACTTTTACTTAATTGTCATTTATGTATATTTCATTAAAAAGTAAAAAAATGTATAAGTTAATTAGTGAAAATCTAAAATTGAGAAAATGAACACAGCATAATTTTAATTCAGGAGATATAGGAGGAAGGAGGGAGAGAGAGACAGGTGGAAAGACTGTTCTTGTTTTATTCCCCCAATACCTGTTTCTTTTTTTCTAAAATATTTTATTTTATATAATGCTTACATCATTTTTCATTTTTGCACAATGTATGCATTTTCATTAAGGTTATATTCCCCATGCAATTGCACCCCCCCTTATTTTGACTCTAGTCCTTCCTTTCCCTGCCCCTCCACTCCCTGTAGTGTATCTCCGGTTATAGTTGCTTGTTGATTTTGATTTTTACTTTGTATTGGTTAGTCTTTTTCCTGGTCCCTTATTTAGGTTTTCTAAATTCCTGCTATGAGTGAGACCATCAGGTATTTTCTTTTTCTTTCTGACTTATTTTGCTGAGCATGATCCCTTCTAGCTCCATCCACGTTGCTGCAAACTGCATGTGTTTATCTTTTTTGATTGCTGAGTAATATTCCATTGTGTATATGTACCACATCTTCTGTTACTGGAGTCAGCTTGTGCAGTGAATTGTGCAAAGAGATCGCGCCAGGATTGGAACATGAAAGTAAAGGTTGGGGAAATACTCAGAGGCTGGAAAGAAACCAAATGCATCATAGTCAGGCACAGGTGCCCCTTCATGCCCCAGGGCAGGCTCCTACAGCCTTTAAATTCAGATATGATGGCCACCAAATGATGGCCAACAAATGGCCACCAAATGATGGCCACCAATATGATGCTCAACAAATTCAGATATGTTGCCCCTGCAGAGGCAGGACCTGAATCCCAAATATCTCGCCTCCGGGGTTTCCAGGACCTTACGTTTGATTGGAAAACAGAAGATACAGCTGAATTTGGGTGGCCAGATTCTTAGAAACAAACCGAGAGAACTCATAGAAAACTGACACAAAGATTATTTTATATCCCAGACAAGAGTTCACGGGATTCGTGGCAAACCTATTTCATTAGTATGTGTGCCACATTTCTACTTCATGTAGCTCCATGTATGAATATGATTACTCCATAGGATTCATCGAGTGGGAAATAATCTCCCTGTTTCAGGTGGGAACCTGTGCATATTGAATCCACCATGTTCTTCCCAGGGAGCAGCAATACAAGATGATCTTTGTAATTGATGGCTCTGCAGCATTGGCAGGTGTGATTGCAGAGACTAATGCAACTTGTAGTTAATAGAATCTGTTCTTTAGAGATCAGACCTGTGATTAGAAAACTCATCTGTAACATACTTTGTATTTAAGTGCTCTTATGCAATCTACTGACACACATGTTTTCCTCACCTCTACGTTGAGAATAATAATTGTTACTGCCTCAAAGAATCAAAACCATTAACTCCAAACTGGTGGTTGTGCCTCTCTTAGCATGTGCATCCTTCTTCTGCCACTCCATGAAACAGAATAGGTTTCATACATGTTCTATGTTGTAACGATCCCCATGTTAATCCTTCTTCTCTGTAATCTGAGGAACAAAAATGATAAACAGATCTCAAGAGACTGATAAGGGGATAACATATAACTTAGCAACAATGGATTTTTGAATCTCTAAGGAACATAGTTTAGAATATTTAAGTGATATTGTCTATCTCAAAATAGCTAATTAGAGAGAAGAAACGAATATCGCGACTTTAATTGCAGACCCCATCATTTAGCTGCCAACACAAGTGATGTGATTGTGGTGGTGATGCAAATACTGAAGCCAGATAAAAAAGGCTGTTGTCATTATTAGAACCATGTGATAAAATTATGTTTTGAGAAGAGATGCTACAGGTGTCAGATGGAGAGAAATGGCAACAATGGAATAAACCATCAGACTGTTCATTTCCTGATTTTTTTATATTTCTTTTTAACAATTAAGAATTTATTATAAATCAATAAAATTGTGGAACATTAATATGAGAACAACTATTTTAAAAGTAATACTTTATAATTTTAACACCGAGAGAGAGCAGAATGAGCGAATGTGGGTTGTGTGTGTGTGTGTGTGTGTGTGTGTGAGAGAGAGAGAGAGAGAGAGAGAGAGAGCGAGAGAGAGAAATAGTGAAACAGGGTGAGGTTGAGAGAGATAAATGAGGAGGAGAAAGAGAAGGAGGAAATAAAAGAGGAGGAAGAAGAGCATTGGGTGGAATCGAATAGAAAATCCAGAAATAAACCCACAGATTTATGGTCAACTAATCTTTGACAAAGGAGCAAAGACTATGCATTGGAGCAAAGAAAGTTTGTTCAATAAATGGTACTGGGAAAACTGGGTCGCTACATGCAAAAGAATGAAGCTTGACCACTACCTCACACCATACACAAAAATCAAATCAAAATGGATTAAAGAACTAGACATAAGACCTGAAACCATAAAATACATAGAAGGAAATATAGGCGAAAAACTACGTGATATGCACATCAAAGACACCTTTACAGACACATCACCCAAAGCAGTGATAGTGAAGGCAAAGATAAACAGCTGGGACTACATCAAATTAAAGAGCTTCTGCACAGCAAAAGAGACAATAACAAAAACAAAGAGAAACTCCACCAACTGGGAGAACATTTTTGCACCCAACACTAATGATAAAGGACTGATCACAAAAATCTGCAAAGAGCTGATGAGACTCAACAACAACAAAGAAAATAATCCAGTCAAAAAATGGGCAGAAGAGCTAAAAAGAAACTTCTCTGAAGAGGAAATGCAAATGGCAACAGGCATATGAAGAAATGTTCAACATCACTTGTAATCAGGGAAATGCAAATCAAAACTACCATGAGACACCACCTCACACCAGTGAGAATGGCAATATTAAAAAAACTAGCAACAGCAAATGTTGGCGAGGGTGTGGAGAAAAAGGAACTCTCCTGCACTGTTGGTGGGAGTGCAAACTGGTCCAACCACTATGGAGAGCTGTATGGAGATTTCTGGACCTACTAAACATAGAGCTTTCATATGATCCAGCAATTCCACTCCTAGGTATTTACCCAAAGGACACGGAAACATCAATTCCAAAGAACACCTCCACCCCTATGTTTATAGCAGCACTATTTACAATAGCTAAGCTTTGGAAACAGCCCAAATGCCCAAAAATAGATGACTGGATCAAGAAGATGTGGTACATATATACCATGGAATATTACTCAGCATTCAAAAAAGATAAACACATGCAATTTGCAGCAACATGGATGGCGCTGGAAGGGATCATGTTCAGCGAAATAAGCCAAAAAGAAAAAGAAAAATACCGGATGGTCTCACTCATAGCAGGAATCTAGAAAACTTAAATAAAGGACCAGGAAAATGAATAACTATAAGAAAGTTAAAATCAAAATCAACAAAAAACTATGAACCAGAGACACTTTTTGAGGGGTGGGGAGCCGGAGGGGAGGGATTGGGGTCAGAATGGGGGGGTTGCAAATGTATGGGGAATATAAAAATAAAATTTATTATTTAAAAAAAAAAGAAGAGCATTGGGAAGAGGAATTGAGGAGAGGCAAAAAGACTGCTCCAGGCTTACTCTGAAATTACTGTTCTGCCAAGGAAGGTTCATTCCTTGAACCTTCTTTTGAAGTGAAATGAAAAAAAAATAGGTTATGGAAATTCTCTGAGGCTAGAAAGGAGTTAAATTCGTCAAATTCTGAGCTTATATGGGTTGGAACACTTTCCATGGAAGCTTCCAGAAACTGAATAAGAGGGCAGAAATGATGGCCTCCATGTTGTGTCTCTAGAAGTGGAGCCAAAATCCCAGAAATGTGAGCCCCTCAGAAGTTTCAGGGTCTTCAGTATATCCAGGATCAGAGAGTCATCAGACTAGGGAGTCCCATGAGACTCAGTGTCCAATAGCAAACAAAAATATTACAAAAATGTACAAAAAAGATTTTCTTTAGACAATGGTAAATGACGTAAGTGTCCATAATACATTTGTATTTATGGAACATTTTACCATCTAGAGTTGCATAGATTTAGTTTTTAAATAAACATGTAAAGGTGATAGGTGACATACTCTCCACATATCACTTGTAGAATATTGGGGTATATAGAGTTCTTCCAAGCTTTTCCCAATGTAGCTACAATTCATTATGTATCTCATGAAATGTGATTCGTGGAACAAAAATAGCTCCTACTGCCTTCATTGTTTGGCTGGGGCATGCCATTGTGACCTTTAGTGGACATCTTTCAATTATCTTAAGAAAATGTTCAGTTGCCTTGAAAGATGACTGTGGAATGGGGCAAATTTGTGGTTGGAAAAATGGAGCAAGAGAGGGAAGAGAACATAATCGGGAGGGAGCAAGTGCCTATGGTATGTATTATGGGGTCTCTGGTGGTGGGTGAGCTGTGGCAGCAAAATCTGCAGGGGGGTCCAACACTCCTGTAATTCAAACAGTGATGTAAACCAATATTAACTCAATTAAAGCTATTTAAATCAAACTATTTTATTCTTATAAAAATGATGTGTTCTTATAATATATAGAAGAATACATAGGTAAAACACTACAAGTCATACATCTCAGTAACATCTTTAAAGACACCCCCCCAAAGCAAAGAAAGTGAAAGTTAGGATTAAACAGCTAGGATTATATCAAACTAAAAATCTGTGCAGCAAGAGACATTTACCAAAACAAAGAGACATTCTACTGATAGGGAGAAATTTTTTTGCAGTCTATGCAACTGATAAGGGATTTATCATAAAGATATACAAAGAACTCACACAACTAAAAAAAAAAGCAAAGTAAACAATCCAGTCAAAAATTGGGCAGAAGAACTTGAATGACACTTCTTTGAAAAGAAAATGCAAATGTCCAACAGACTCATGAAAAAAATGTTCAACATCCTTCATAATCAGGGAACTATCTATCAAAACCAAAATGAGAAACCACCTTACACCTGCAAGAATGGCACATATTAAAAAAACTAGCAACAGCAAATGTTGGCGAGGATGTGGTGAAAAAGGAACTCTCCTGCACTGCTGGTGGGAGTGCAAACTGGTCCAACCACTATGGAAAGCTGTGTGGAGTTTCCTCAGACTACTAATAATGGAGCTACCATATGACTGAGCCATTCCACTCCTAGGGATCTATCCAAAGGACACAAAACATTAATTGAAAAGGATACCTGCATCCCTGTGTTTATTGCAGCATTATTTACAATAGTTAAGATATGGAAACAACCCAAATGTTAAAAAATAGATGACTGGATGAAGAAGATGTGGTATCTATACAAAGTGGAACACTATTCAGCAATCAAAAAAGATAAACTCATGCCACTCGCAGCAACATGGATGGATCTGGAAGAGATTATGCTCTGTGAAATAATTGAGAAGGAAAAAGAAAAATATTGGATGGTTTCACTTATAGGAGGAATGTAGGGGAACCAAATAAGGGATCAGGGGAAAAATAATAATAAAAAAACACAGCAAAACAAAAACCCAGACAACTATAAATCAGAGATATTCTGGAGGGGTGGGGGAGAGAGAGGGATCAAAACGAGTGTATGAAGAGCACAAGGGACTGTGGTGATGGTGATTGTGTGAACTGGTGGTGGGAATTCTCTGAGGACTACACATGAGAAAAGAAAGCAAACATTGTAAAAAAAATGAACAGTGATGTAATATATCTGTATAAATTGAAAAATCTCATTGCTAAAAAAGAATGTGTTTAGTGAACATTTATATTATAGTGCTTATTAGGGGGAATATATAAACTAGAGTTTAGCAGGTGCAAAATCAAATGATGAATCCATTGCCCCATTTATGACTTTCTCCCCGGCAGACTGATTGAAGTGGAACAAGGCTCTAATGAGACCTTGTCTAAAACTAGCTTGTATCCCTAATCACAACAGGTAGATGAGCTCCATTTCAAAAAGAATCAAGAAAGGTTGGTGGCATTTAGATATTTTAATGAAGAATGAGTAATATGCATGGTTTGGAGTGATTGGTATCAGAACACGTGAATGACAGCATCTATTAACAGAAGGCATCCCCTGTCATACACACTCTGATAAGTACTTTACAGACATATCTAACAGGATTCGCTCCACCAAGGGCTACTCTGTATAGTGACTCTGACTACCTGCCCATGTGCAGGTGAGCGCCTGAGACTTGGAGGGGCTCCTGTGCTCAGGTCACACAACCAGTAAGTGAAGAGCCGGATCCAGCCTGACTGACTGACACCATTTCCCGTGGTTGTTACCATGGGCATCCTGCCCTGTCTTATATAGGTTTTATTGCATTCCATCCTGCCTCAGTGTCCTTTCATGAATAGGGAATAGTATTGTATGCTTCAGGGGTTGCTATGATGATCAGTTCAGGTCAGGGAAATGATACAATATATGTATCACTATATATAAAATGTGTGTGCTTGGTAGGCAGAGTGTCCACAGATCTCATTTATTGTTATTTAGGAAGTGGCTGTGTCAACCTGGGCAAATTCCTAGCTCCTCAGTTCAACTTACCTGGAAATTAAATGTATGACATGGGACCATTCCTAAGACTTTTCAGCTCTAATACTCTTAAGTTTGTTAAAACAAAATCTATCACTATGAGACTTAGCCAGGGCTATGGGAAAAGAGCCCAGGGGGACATGAATGATTGGGGAGTTCAGCTGTGACCAAAGCTCCATGGAACATGACCCCAGGGGCAGGTGCCTGGATGCTCCCTCCACCTAATTGTCTTTCCTCCTTGCTGTGTTGCCCTCCATTATAAATATTAGAGTACTCCCCACTTGGGGGCATCTCTCTTGCTGTCAGTGAAAAACCTGTTTCATGGCTCCCAGCTCCCAGCTTCCATCCTGGAACGTTTTTCAGGAAAAAAAGACACTATTTCAATTTGGCAAGAAGAGTGTATTCCTGAGGGATCTTGGTCAAGGTGAGAAGAAAGATTTAGAATTAAGAGGATTGTGTGCTGTCTCCACAGCCATGTAAGCCTCCTAGCAGGAGTTGTGGGGAGCAAAGAGTGTGATACTTGGTCACTTGTGTTCTTCAGCGCTGCCCTCTCTCTTTTTCCCTCCCCGCCACAATGGTGTCTTCCTGACCCACCCTATAGAAAATTCCTTATCGAAATTCCCTGACCTCAGAGACAAGATTAATGTCAGGTATTACTCTGGGGTGAGGGCCAATGTTTGGACCAAGTTCTACAATTTCTCCAGTACTTGATATTTAACTCTGCCACATTATGGTTTTCCATCTAGGAACTAAGAGAATATGTCATCTGGAATCAACTGAGACTTTCAAAAGACCAGTGGATACAAGGACAGCTGTTTCCCATCAGGCAGACACTCACTGTGGGTGGCAAGAGTCATGGTATTTGGCTCAGAGATGTAAGTCTTGATTTTCCTCTACTGACTCCAGTGAAGGAGAAAAGAATTCCAGATCCTGCCTCCCTTTCCTAGTTTCTATATCCATTGTCTACACAACCTAACATTTATAAGATCAAGTGACTGTCTTTTGTAGGATGAGTCTTACCCCTGGAAGTGACAGTGGACTCCGTGGTCACTGAGACTGCAGCAAGACATGCACAGGGGCTGATGGTGGCTTTGCCGGGAGAAGGGTCAGAGTTTTCAACCAATTTTCACAGGTATCACCAACTCCAAAAAGAGCCAGAGTCACCTTCCCAGATATTTAAGTCATAAATATCTGTATTAAGGAAGACAAATGTGTAGGTTCAAGGAAGGGAGCATGAAGCTCTTTCAAATCGTAGTATCTATTATCTTGGGCAGCATCCTAGAGTTAAAATTTGGTCCAGTCACATCCATTTCTAAGCACTACTTGCATGTCACTCTTTCCAAGCTCCTATTATATCATTCTTGTGTCTTCTAGACTTTGTGAAAGAAAGAGCATTTATAAAATGGTAAATCCTTCCTTATTAAAGATGAACTGAATGTTAATTCTGAAGGTGATTGATAATATGCCTACTGGACCTCCTCATTTTACACTCAGGCTTTGCATGATGCAAGGTCTTCTCCAAGCACTGGGTCACATTGGACTGCCTAGTTAAAGTAATCATCTTCACCTGTGCAGATTGGACAGTGTCACCCTAATTTGGTGTAATCCCAAATGCCATGTAATTATAAATTTGAGTGGTACAAATGAAATTAATATTTTTTGGTGGATAGAGTACTGATGATACCTCACTACTGTGTCTTAATCTGTAAGGAGGGTAAGAATATTTATCCAAGTTAACTTTTCATTAAGGCTGGTGATAATACAAACACACAAGATTCACTGAGCACCAATGAATCATGTTTGTATATTTAGTCAGCTGCATGAAGGAGAACAATGAAAAGAATTTTTTCTGTTCTTTGAGAACGAAACCATGTCATCTTTCATCTTTTCTCAGCAGTTGGTGTGAAGTGGGTCCATGGAAGGGGACAGAAACCTCACATCTGTGACCATGTTTGTGCTCCTGGGAATCTCAGAAGATAAAGAGCTGCAGCTTAGTCTCTTTCCAGTCTTCCTGCTGATCTACCTTGTGACATTATTCTGCAACCTGGGTCTCATCACCCTAATCAGGATGGACTCCCACCTGCACACACCAATGTACTTTTTCCTCAGTGCCCTGTCATTTATAGACATCTGCTACACTTCTTCCATCAGCCCAAGGATGCTTGCAGACCTCTTCAAAGATAAAAAAATGATTTCCTTCACTGCCTGTGCCACCCAGTGGCTTGTGTCTGCCTGGATGGGTGAGACTGAGTGTTGCCTCTTGGCTGTCATGGCCTATGACAGATATGTAGCCATAGGCAACCCTCTCCAGTACTCGACTATCATGGCGCCTGGGCTCTGTTGGAAGATGGTTGCTGGAGCCCTTGGGTGTGGTTTCCTTTCTAGCTTAATTGAAACAATCACTGGCTTTGAGTTGTACTACTGTGGGCCAAATGTCGTCCACCACTTCTTTTGTAACATAAATGAAATTATGAGCCTGTCTTGTTCTAATTCCTTCATTGGTCAAATGATAGTTTTTCTGATCATTCTTTGTGTTGCTGGAGGTTCTATGGTTGTAGTTTTGTTATCATATGGTTTCATTGCAGCTTCCATCCTGAAATTATCCTCTGTCAGGGGTAGCGCCAAGGCCTTCAACACCTGTGCCTCCCACCTGGCGGTTGTGACCCTCTTCTATGGCACAGCCCTGGGTGTGTATATGCATCCTAGTTCTGGAAACTCCACGAAACAGAACAAGTTTCTGTCCGTGTTCTATATTATCATTATACCCATGTTAAATCCTTTCATCTATACCCTTAGGAACAAGGAGTTCAAAGAGGCCCTCAAAAGGGTGATGAAGAGGACAGTACATTTACCTCACTAAGAATAATATTTGGTAATGTAAGCTTAATAAAGAAAGCAAAAAATAGGAAAACAAAACAAAATAATATGGGACCAGGTATTTCTACTCCTATTGCAGACAGTAGTAAGAACACATGAGTGTCCTATAGTAGGTCACAGGACTATCTAGGCAGAAAATGTCAGATTCTTACACTTGATTCCTGGTGCCCTTGTCCTTAGTGCTATCCACACAGGGATCTCTCTGAGCACCAGCTGCAACGTGGCAGGATGCTTGAAAGCCCATTTCCAGGATTTTCTCATGTAAATAAACTCTTTGTTTGAGAACTCAGTTGTTGAGATGTTGTGATAGATATTTCTCTAAAGGAGAAATATCTAAGCTATTACCCAAACTGTACTTTCTTCTCTGAAATTCTTTTACTTATTTTATATATTTGTATTTCAATTAATAAGTAAAAGAATACATTTATTAAATAGCAAAAATTAAAAATTGAGAAAATGAACACATTGTAAATTTAATCTGGAGATTGAGGGATTGAGAAAGAGAAAAAAGGATAGGAGGATGAGGATGAAGAAGTAGAATGAGAAAGATTAGGAGAAAAAGGAGACAACTTTTTATTCCCAGCACACTTGTTTCCTGTACTTTATTCTTGAGTCACCGTGTAAAGTGAATTGTGAAAAAGAGACAGGAGCATGGAAGAGTTCATTAAGAGTAAAGTTGGGGGAAACACTATGATGCTAGAAAGAAGCCAGAAGCAGCATCTTCTGGGCACAGGTGCACCTGGCTCGTGTTCCATGAAATCTTCCTGGAGACTGAGACTAAGAAATAATGGCTGCCATGTTGTGTCTACAGAGGCAGTTCCTGAGTTCCCCAAGCTCTGAGCCTCCTGGGTTTCCAGGGCCTTAAGTTTGACCAAGAAGCAGAAGATTCAGCAGCCCTGGGGGTGCCACAGAAACCAAAACTCCAAGCAGTGAATTTATAGAAATTTGACTAAATGATTGTTTTATTTTCCAGACAATAGTTCATGTACTAAGTGTGTAACATTTAGACTTCATGTCAATCCATGCATAAATATGATTTCTTTAGTTTACTCATGAAGTGAGAAGTAATCTCCCTGTCTCAGGTAGACTTCTCAGCATGTTGAGGTCCACTATGTTCTTTCCAGGACCAACAATCCATTCATCAACATCTTTGGCAATATTTATTTATTTATTTATTTATTTATACAAGCGTTGGACAAGTCACAAGCGCAGGAGGGTGAGATAATTCACCGGAGCCAGAGCAGGGAGCAGAGCAGTCCGACTGACGAAGAACACTGCTGAGGGGAGCAGCGGGCAGCAGGAGAGGTCTGTGTGCCATGTGGGACCCTCACCCGGTGGCCGGGGATTGAACTGGAGCTGCAGAGGCTGCAGGCAGCTTCATAACCCAGGGCTCAACTGCTGCGCCACTGGGGAGGCCCATCACTTTTTATTTTATTGGCACTTTCTTGAATTCTTTTAAAATTCTTATTTTATTTTTATTATTATGTTTAATATCATTTTAATATTGGTTTGATAATAAGCATTTTAAATAATGAATATTGAATAGAACAATTGTTTACAGTAAAAAGTTTAAAAAATAGTTATTTATATATATTTTACATCATTATTCAATTTTGTACAATATATGTTTGCATACTTTCTCCTCTCAGGTATATTATTTGTAAAATTCTCACAACCAGTTCAACCATAAACCATCACCATAGGGAGTCCCTAACCACCACAGCTTTGTAATTGATCACTTTGAAGCATTGGCTGCTGGGATTATAGAGACTAAAGCAAAACCTGGTTAAATCATTCTGGTTTTGGAGGGGAGGGTTGGGGTCAAAATAAGGGGGTCGCAATTGTATGGAGAATATAAAAATAAAAAAAATATATGAAAAAAGCATTCTGGTTTTTCTTTATCCAATCTGTTTAGTAAACTCATTTCTAGCACACTTTGTTGATAGGTACCCTTAAACAAGCCACTTATACACAAAGTGTTGTCAGAGAAGTAATGATGTATTTTTTCTGTTTTTCATGCAAAAATGTATCATGACTTTTCCAACAACCCAATATTGTCCTCATCTCTACAATGAGAAGATGACTGGATCTTCCTCAAAAATGACAAAACAACTAAGAACTAAGTATGAAGTAACCTAGCCCAGAGCCTGGTATATGGTAATGCGTAATCATGTTAACTTATGCAATTATTGTTATTCAATTCTATTATTCCATTTCATATATGTTAGAGAAATCCTGGTAACTTGTTAAAAAGAGATAAATTTTGCACCTTTAGCATGTCTACTGTAATTGGGACATAATAGTGAGTAAAAATCCCTTACTCCCACCTCTGCAGCTTCACTGCACAAGGAGGCAATCCTCAGGGAAGCAGAGGGAACTCACGTTCATAGACATGACTACACATGGAGATGTTACTGTGGTCGTAAATCTATTCCATTCATTAATTTGTTCATTTCTCCAAGTTCATTCCTCTGTATGCTTAGATTTTAAGTCTTCTTGTAATATTTCTTGGAGTGAGGGTTTAATAGTAGTGAATTTCTGGAGATTTTGTTTGTCTTAGATGGACCTTATAGAGGAAGTAGAGTTTTGCATAATAAAGTATTCTTGGCTGGCATTTTTTGTCTTGAATTTTTTAATATGTTGTTCCTTTCTCTTCTTGCCCATGGTGTTTCTTCACAGAAGTCTGATGTCAGCCTTTGGTCTTCCTTTATAGGTTATCTGATTCTTTCCCCTGTCAGCTTCATTCATTTTCTTTGTCTTATACTTTCAGATCTTCACTATTATGTGTAGTGCTGTAGATCTCTTTTCATTATGGTAGTTTGGTGTTCTTCTCGCTTACTGTATTTCTATGTTTATTTCCTACTCATGTCAGGACGTTCTCTTAGATTATTTCCTTGAATAGTTTCTTAGTCCCTCTGTCTTTCTCTTCACCTTCTATCATTCCTATGACTTATATTTTCTTTCCTCATGGTGTTGGATAGTTCTAGAAATGTTTCTTCATTCTTTTTCCTTTGTTCCTCTCTTTCCACTATTTTGGTTCTTTTTCTATCTGTATCTTTGAGAATATGGATTCTTCCTTCATTTCATCAATTCTGTTTTCATTGCTCTTCCCAGACCCAGAATTCCTTAGTTCCGTGATTAATCTTTTAAAATTCTGCATTTCCCTTATTTTCTAATTTAAAGATTCAGTTCTATACTTCAGCTCATTGATTGTATTTCTCATATTGTGCTTTTCCTTTTCTTTAAGTTTTTAAATTATGGCGGTTCTGAATTCTTTATCTGTCACATAGAGAAATTCTTTCATGTTGTTGATTTCTGGGGCTGAGTTTATTTTTGTGGTGTGTTGTTGCCCAAAGGGTGTGATTGACTACTTGTATTTTTCTTTCTCTCCGGTGTTTGCTTTTGCTTCTGTTCTATGTGCAGGGCCACCATGCCAGTGGGTACGACATTGGGGTGTTCCACTGGGATGTAGGGACTGAGGGCTGGGCTATGTCTGGCTCAATCATGCTAGGCAAGAACTGTGATGCAGTGAATGGGCTGATGGGCACTCTCCTCCTCTCCTCCATGGACACTGCTATCTGTGTGGCTGCTGGGCACTTCCTTTCCCTGTGCACCAACATTCGCATTGCTGGGTGGGGTCAGTGCTGCCACTCTGGGTTTTGCATGGACTCTGATGTTGTGTGTGTGTTGATGGGCACTCTCACCAGTGGTTGCCACTCTTTGTGTTGGGTGCTTGGCTCTCCCTCTACCTGTACCAATATACACACAGGGCAGGGCAGGGTCTTTATATTTATCTTAAAAAATATCCAGTTACCTTGAAAGCTTGTCATGGGAGGGGGTCGATGAGACGTGTTGGGAAAGGGAGAAGGAGAGAGAAAAGAACAGAATAGGAGGGAACATAAAGGTCTTTGTTGTGGCCTATGGGTCTCTGGAGGTGAGTGAGCTGTGGCAGCAACACCTGAAGAGGGGGATTCAATGCTCCCTTAATTTAAACAATAATGTCAACGAATATTAACACAATGAAAGATGTTATAAAATGAAACAATCTTATTCTTATATAAAGAATATGTTCATTAAAGGTCAAATTATAGTTCTTTTGGGGGGGCTATACAAGCTAACATATTAGTAGGTTTTATATCAAATAATGCAATTATTGCACCATCCATGACTTTCTCCCCAGGAGTAAGATTGGCTGAAGTAGAACATGCAAAACATGTCAAAAACTAATCACAGCAGGTAGATGAGCTCCATTTCGAAAACAACCAAGAAATAATGGTTTGTGCCAATGATCACAGTAGATGTTTTAATGAAGAATTAGTAATGTAGCATTATTTGGAACGAACTGTATCAGAATGCATGAATAATAGCTTCTATTAAGAGAAGGCATCTAGTGTAATACACACTCTGAATAGTACTATTCAGATATTACTAATTGGAGTCTCTTCATGAAGTGTGACTCTATGAAGTAACTGTGACTGCATCTCTTTCATAGGTGATAAACAAAGACTTGAGAGACTGATTTGCTCAGGTCACACAACCAGTAAAGGGACGAGTCATACCCAACCTCAGTTGACGGACACCATTTCCCGTGATTGTTACCTTGAGAATCGGTGATCTGTCTTTAAGTAGTTTTATGGCATTCTTTCTTGCCTCAAGTTATTATTCTCAGGGCTGTTATGATAATAAATTCTAGTCAGGGAAATGATAAAATGTATATATTGGTATATTTAAATTGTGAATGCTTGTTCAGCAAGAAGCGTCCACATAGTAAACTTACTGTTATTAAGTTATTTATCTAGTGCTGTGTCATCTTGGGCAAAATCCATAGTTCCTCTGGTTGAACTAACTACCTGGATATTAAATGTATGTATGGAACTATTCCAAGACCTTTCAATTTTTAATGACTCCAACATATTTAAAAAAAAAAACCCACAAACCTATAACCATAAGACTATGCCAGGGCTACAGGGAAGAAAGGACCAGGAGGGAACTGGAAAAATGGGCAGATTTGTTGTGACCAAAGCGTCATGGCAACATGACCCCAGAGAGCAGGTGCCTGGAGGTTCCCTCCATCTAATTGTCCTTCCCCCTCACTCTGCTGCCCTTGATAATAAATGTTAGAGGACTTCCCACTTGTGGGCATCTCTCTTTCTGTCAGTGAACAATCTGTTTCATGGCTCACAGCTCCCATCTTGGAGTCAACCAGGTCCATCCTGGAACATTTTTCAGGGAAGAAAGACGCCATTTCAGTTTGGCAAGAAGTGTGTATTCCTGAGGGATCTTGGTCAAGGTGAGAAGCAAGATTTAGAAATAAGAGAGGATTGTGTGCTGTCTCCACGGCTGTGTAAGCCTCCTAGCAGGAGCTGTGGGGAGCAAGGAGTGTGACACTTGGTCACTGTTAATCTTCAGCACTGCCCTCTCCCTCCCTTCCATCCCCTCCACAGTGGTGTCTTCTCATGGAACTGTTCCCCATTGAAATTTCCTGAACTCAGAGACAAGATTAATGGCAATTATTACTCTCAGGAGAGGGCTGATGTTGAGATGTTGTTCTGCAATTCTAAAGGACTTGATATTGAGCTCTGCTACATTCTGGTTTCTATACATGACTGGGAATAATATGTCATCTAGAATCTAATGAGATGGTTTCTGTAAATATGGAAATGCTGCAAACTTTAATAATTGAGTGCTGAACCAAAAACAGTGATGTACTGAATTTCAGTGAAATCCCTATGTTCCAAGCTGCATTGTCTATGCTTTCCAGACTTATCCATCCCAAGGATCTACTCATTTGTTATCCCCTTAAGGAATCTGTTCTAAAATAATGATATTGACCCAATTTCCCTTTAAATACATGGCTTCAGTTCTGTGTAGCAAGAACCAAACCTGTTCTACATAAAAGATATTCCAAAGCTCATGTGCATTGCCATTGGGTTTTGAATTCTTAAACTCTAACTCTATTCTTATCTTTGGAGGTCCTTAGGATTTGAAGACAATAGCAAGGGTGAACACTGATTCTTGAGGGGCCCCACTGTAAATATTGGCAGTATTGGGTTTACCATCTTTCTAATTTTCTCATATCATATCGATATTTTTCATTCCATACATCTTGACTTTTTATAAATTGATTTTTTGTCTGTGCAAACAACTGAACTCACTGCATCCTAAGAATGTAAAAATGGGTAGGGTTTTGATGGCTAGGTCCTCACAGTGAAACCGCCAGTGAATATTTATATAGTCTACATTCCTTCTCTACAATTTCTTGGGAAATGAAACACATTCAAAAATTCATTATGAGAGTGAGTATATTCAGATTTTTTCATATAGCTTTCCAAATTTTAACAAGATAAAATTTCTCATGATAAGTGAAACAACTCACAACCCATACTCTCATTTGGTAGTGATGGGTCATGCAGAATACTTTTAGTTACGACTGTGCTTGCTACCAGTAAATATAGGTAATCAGCAAAAAATATTAATATCATTGATTGATCAAAAATTTGACATTGTATGGTGCACATTTCCCTTAAAAATAAATCCAGTACAAATAAATAACTAATAAATAAGTTGTTACATTTACTTTAAAAGGCTGTTAAGGATAGAGCAGCCTGTTTCATGGGCTGTTAATCCTTGCAGTATTTGTAGGAGTCTGGCACAAGTGAGAAGCAGCCACAATAAATGCAGGTGGAGAACCTGACTGAGGCAAACTGAATAGATGATAATTTATGTGGCTTTTATCTTTATGGTTTGACTTGCTTCTATGTGAGGTCTGACGCTGCATCTGCCAAGAGAAAATGATGTCTCATGGTCTGCCCAGATGACGTTGTGTGACAATTTCTCCCAAATAACCAGTAAAGTCTAGCATCTTTGTAATCACTAGCTCTGGGTACCATTGATGTTCATAGTCATCTGGGGGCAATCAGTGATGGTAATAGGCATAGCCAACACCTATTTAAGAGTTATTGTGTACTGGAATGTGTGCATAAATTTTCTTACATATGTATAGCTTGGGGGTCTTTCTGTATGAGCAAATCATACATATTTAGTGAGTTTAAGCCAATGGGAACAGTTATAGGTGTGAGAAGGTATCAAAACTAAAATTTCCCCAATTTTATTGAGATATAGCTTACCATTAGCATTGTTAGATGTAAGGCATATAACACAGTATTTTGAAATATGTGTGTATTTTAAAATGACTACCATATAAAGTTATAACATCTATTACCTCATGTATTTACAAAAGTCTCACCCGGTTATGAGGCTGTAAGGTCTTTTCTCTTAGCAACTTTCAACTTTTTAGTATTGGTAAGTCAGGCTCATCTGTTTTTGGTGACATCCCCACATGTTATTTGTGTTATAATTAGAACAGTGTACCTTTTAACCACTGTCACCTCTTTCTCCCATACCCACTTTCTGCCTCTGGAGCCTGCAACAATCTCTCTGTTTTTATAACTTCAGTTATTTTCAGATTTCACATAAATTTGATCCATGCCATTTGCCTTTCTCTATTTGAGTTCCCTCAGTTAGCATAATGCCCTCAAGGGCTATTAATGTTGTCACAAAGGCAGGGTTTTTGTTTTACCATATTGAACTGATACTCCACTAAATATAGATAAATATATAATAGATATTTACATGCATTCACCTGTTCATTTTTTAATACCTAATTATGTGTCCACAGTATGGTTCATTGGGTTTGACTCTCTCAGATTCAGGATCTTCTAGGCCAGTTTATCCCCAATTCTTGCTAGAATGTTCCTCTTGTTGCAGAACTTCCTTCTTTTTTTGGGCTATAGTCGATTTTGGAAGTCATTTGCCTTAATTTCTTTCATCCATCACTTTGCTAAATATCTTTCCTATGGAGTCTGTTATCTTGAGGGTCAAAAGACACGGTCATTATATTTTTTCATATAGATGATATTTCTATCATTTGATGAATTTTTATTTTCAGATTTAGGATTACTAATGTCATCTCCATGAAATAAATTAATACTTTTTAAAGAACTTTATTCTGAAAGACAAAGAGTTCAAAAACTAAAACCAAAGTCTCAAAAATTCAGAATTCTAGAGTTGACGTGTCCTTGGGGAGAAGGTAGATTTATTCAGACCCAGCAAGGGGTCTGAATTGTCAGCACATTTTCAAAAGTCAGTGACTCAATGAAGAGCAAAAATCCTTTCCAGGCAATTAAAGTTTTAAGTATCTCTGAATTGAGAAAGAAAAATCTGCAGGTTCAAAGAAAGGAGCAAAATACACCATCAACTCTGTATTAATAACATCTTGGGAGGAGTCCTAGAATTATGAATTTGGTTTAGTCACATCCATTTCCAGTCACTAGTAGGCTTGTGGCCCCACCATGACCCTGTTACATTGTATTATTCTTGCATCTTTCAAGACCTTGTGAATACAGAGTGTATATAAAAAAATGTCTGCCCTTCCTTGTTATAGATTAACTGAATGTTAATTCTGACAGAGATTTTAATGAGCACCTACTGGACATCCTTATTTTACACTGAGGCTTCGCATGATGCAGGGTCTTCTCCAAGCACTGGGTCAATTGGGGCTGCCTACTTAAAGTGACCTTCTTCACCTGTGCAGATAGGACAGCGTCACCCTAATGGGTTTACTTCCCATTGCCATGTAATTGTAAATTTGAAAGGGATGAAGGAAATCAAAATATTTAAGTGAATAAAGCATTGATGATGCCTCACCACTGTCCTTGTCCATAGGGAGAGTAGGAGTATTTATGCAGGGAAATTTTTCATTATAGATTGAGGTTATGCAAAGAGGCAAGATTCACTCAATGTTAATGAATCATGTTTGTATATTTAGTCAGCTGCATGAAAGAGAACAATGAAGAGAGTTTTTTTTGTTTATTTTTGGCCAATAAGCCATTTCAACTTTTATCTTTTTCTCAGCAGATGGTTCCAAGCAGGTCCATGGGGGGGAACAGAAACCTCACATCTGTGACCATGTTTGTGCTCCTGGGAATCTCAGAAGATAAAGATCTGCAGCTTAGTCTCTTTCCAGTCTTCCTGCTGATCTACCTTGTGACATTATTCTGGAACCTGGGTCTCATCATCCTAATCAGGGTGGACTCCCACCTGCACACACCAATGTACTTTTTCCTCAGTGCCCTGTCATTTATAGACATCTGCTACACTTCTTCCATCAGCCCAAGGATGCTTACAGACCTCTTAAAGGATGAAAAAATGATTTCTTTTGTTGCTTGTGCCACCCAGTGTTTTGTAGCTTCCTGGATGGGTCAGACTGAGTGTTGCCTTTTGGCTGCCATGGCTTATGACAGATACGTGGCCATTGGCAAACCTCTCCAGTACTCGACCATCATGGCACCTGGGCTTTGTTGGAAACTGGTTGCTGGTGTCCTTGGGTGTGGTTTTATTTCAACCTTAATTGAAATAGTCACTGGCTTTGAGATGTACTACTGTGGACCAAATGTCATCCAAAATTTCTTCTGTAACTTAACTGAAATTACGAGCCTTTCTTGTTCTAATCCCTTCATCAGTCAAATGAGTCTATTTCTGATAATTACTTTTGTTGTTTTAGGTTCTCTGGTTATAGTTTTGTTATCTTATGCTTTCATTGCGGCTTCCATCTTGAAAATATCCTCTGTCAAAGGTAGCACCAAGGCCTTCAACACCTGTGCCTCCCACCTGGTGGTTGTGACTCTCTTCTATGGCACAATCCTGGCTGTGTACATGCATCCTAGTGCCGGCCACTCCACAAAAAAGAACAAGTTTCTGTCTGTGTTCTATGTTATCATTATCCCCATGTTAAATCCTTTCATATATAGTCTTAGGAACAAGGAGATCAAAGATGCCCTCAAGAGAGTGCTTAAGAGGACAACACATTTATCTCATTAAGAGTAATATTTGGTATGTTACATGAACAGAAAAAAATAGGAAAACAAAACAAAAATAATATGGGGCCAGTTATTTCCACTCCAAGAAAAGACAGAGTTAAGAATCTGTTTAGTGTCCTTTTGTGGGTCATAAGACTGTCCAGCAGAGGTATGGAATCTGGCTTCTGTTTCCTTGTGCTCTTATGCCTAGTGGTCACTATGCAGGGATCTTTCTGAGCAGCAGCTCCAACATGACAGGCAGCTTGAAAGCCCGTTTCCATGATTAGAACCATGTAGATAAACCCTGTGTTGAGAACAGAAGTTGTGATAGAAATTGGAAGAACCTAGGAAGATGCACAAACTGTTCTTTCTCCCTTGAATTTTTTAAACTTATTTGCATATATTTTTCAAGTAAGAAGTGAAAGATTTTTAAGTTCCATACTGACATTTAAAAATTGGGAAAATGAACACATTATAAACTGAATCCTGGAAAGTGAGGGAGGATGCAAGAGACATAGAGGGAGAAGGAGAAGAAGAAAACAGTAGGAAGCAGCAAGAGGAAAGAGAGGAAGCAGGAATAGAAGGAGGAGCATTGGAAGGAAGTGGAGAAGCAGGAGGAGATGGTGAAAATAGGTCTTTTTTTTATTCCCCCCAACCTGTTTCCTCTACCTTATTCTCAAGTCACCTTTAAAATAGAATTGTGAAAAAGAGATGGAGGAAAGGAACAAAACATTTAAAAATAAACATCGGGGAAACACTCAGAGGCTAGAAAGAGGCCAGAGGCATCATTTTCTGGGCACAGGTGCACCCGGCCCATGTTCTGTGGATGCTTCCTGGAGACTCAGACACAGAAATGGTGGCTGCCATGTTGTGTCTACAGATACAGAACCGAGTCCGAGTCCCCAAAGATCCATGCATCCTGAGATTCCAGGGCCTTAGCTTTGACCAAGAAGCAGAAGATTCAGCTGACTTTGGGGGGCCACAGAAAATTGGAGTCCAACCAGAGATTTTATAGAAAATTGATTAAGAGATTATTTTATTTCTAGACAAGAGTTCATAGACTAAGAGTCATGCATACTACAATATTATGTGTACAACATTTAGGTTTCATGTACCTCCAAGTATAAATGTAACCTCTTTAGGTTATTCACAAAATGAGAAATAATCTCCCTGTTTCAGGTAGAACTCTGGGAATATAGAGTACACCATGTTCTTCACAGGTAGCAACCATCCAAGATGATCTTTGTAATTGATGGCTTTGAAGCATTGGCAGGTGGGATTGCAGAGACTAAAGCAAGATGTGGTTAAAAGAATCTGTTCTTTAATTATCCATCTGCAATTAGTAAACTCATCTCTAACACACGTTGTAGATAGGTGCCCTTATGTAAGCTATACACACACATATTTTCCTTATCTCTGCAATGAGAAGAATAATTGCATCTTCCTCAAAAATGACACATTATTTAACTGAGAGTAGCATTTAAAACCTTAGCCCAGAGTCTGGTATATGGTCATAGTTAATGAATGTTAACTTATGCAATAAGTGATTAGTCATTTTGAATTATTCAATTTCATGTATGTAAAGAGAAATCCTGCTAAATTGCTAAAAAGAGATAAAATAAGCATTTTTGGAATATCTACTCATAATAGTGAATAAAAAGCCATTACTCCCACCTCTGCAGTTCATTGAACAAGGAAGCAGTCCTCAGGGGAGTGGAAGGAACTCAAGTTCATACAAGTGACCACATGTGGAGATGTTACCATGGTCTGAAATCTACTACACACATGGATCTTTGACTTTTCCTTCTGACCATTTTTTCTCCACCTTCCATTCTGTGGACTCTACTTCATTAAAGCTCCTGTCTTTCAATTTACTCTTGGTAGTGAATGTTAAGTTATCCTAATGTCAAAAGTCACTGGACCAAAACAACTAACAAATAAACCATAAATAAATGAAAACTGTCGCATGCTTTGGATTTATGTGCAGTTCTCATTGATTTTATTAGTAGCTTAGTTCAGTCACTTGTTTTCATCTCTACGATTGGGGCCAAACACCACACAGCATTTCATCTGTGATTTATCCTAGATTATGAACCTGTCTTGCTTCAATACCTCCGCAGCACAATGATTCTTTTACTTTGCATCTGTTTTTTGATGTGGTTGGGTCTTTGTTTTCCATCTTTTTCCTTCTGGTTCCACTGAAGTATCCATACTGAAAACACCCTGCATCAGAAGTAGTGCCAATGCCTTCACTACCTGTGCCTCCCACCTGGTGGTTTTGATTCTCTTGGGTGGCACAGCCCTCTCAATGCATGGGCATCCTCATGCCCTTACTCCAAGAAACAGACAAAGGTTCTGACTGTATTCTTTGTTATTTTTCACCCCATGTAAAACCTTACCTATAATGAGGAACAAAGACTATAGAGTTTCTCAGTATGCTGATAAAGGATAACTAACACATTTAACTCAGTCCTGATGATATTTGGGGTGGATTTTTTTTAACCTCTATAAGGAACATAGGATCAGAATATGTAAGTGACTTTGTCAATCTCATAATAGGTAGAGAGACAAAATGAAAACCCCATCTTTGATTGATGATGCCATCATGTTAGTTGTCGATCCAAGAGATGTGATTGTTGTGGTGGTGTAGACCTTGAAGCCAGATTAAAAAGCCTGTTGTCATAGTAGAACCATGTGATAAATCTTATGTTTTGAGAACAGAGGTCCTGGTAGTTACCAGATACAGAGAAATTCCAATAACTGAATAGACCACATAGACTGTTCATTTCATTGATTTTCTATATTTTTTATATTTAATTAATAATCATTTATTATAACTAAATAACAATAATTTATGATTAAAAATTATGTGAAAATTATTTTAAATGAAATCCTTTTCAATTTTAATACCTACAGAACAGGAGAGGGTGTGAATACGGTTGTGTGTGAGCACGAATGAAGAGGAGGTGACGAGAGAGAAGAGGAGAGACACAAAGACTGGTGTGGACTTAATGTGAAATGACCATCTTTCACCATGTTACTCCTTGACCTTGTCCCTCATTGTGAAAGTGAACTGAGAAAAATAGAAAGGAGGAGGAATGGAAGAGGCAAGGAGAGACTGAAAATTATAAATTAGGGAGATTCTCTGAGGCTATAAAGAAGTAAAATTCATCAAATTCTGGGCTTTGAGGGTCTGCAACATGTCACGTGGACGCTTCCTAGAAACCGCTAGACTCAGAAATGATGGCCGTCATTTTGTCTCAGGTTGTGTAACCCAAGTCCAAGAGACTTCAGCCTCTCTCAGATTTCAGGGCCTTCATTTAGACCAGGGAGTAGAGAGACTTGGGAGTACACAGACTAATAGTCCAAACAAAAGAAATTACAGACAATGTACAAATAATATTTTCTTCAGAAAATTGTTTATGAAGTGTCTGTAATCATCCATATTTATAGAACACATTACCTCTAGAATTGCATAGATTTAATTTGTTTATAGCCACATAAAGATGATAAGTGAGATCCAGTGCCCAATTCCCTTCGAGAATTGAAGCATATTGAATTCTGCTACATTCCTACCAACGTAGCTACTGTCATTATGAATGTCACAAGTGTGACTTATGGAGAACAATAGCTCCTACTGACGTGAAAAATGTTCTTCATCTCTTGGCTGCAGCATCCAAAATTTGACCTTTAGCAAACATCTTTATAATTATCTTAAGAATATGTTCAGTTTCCTTGAAATCTGATTGTGGATTGGTGGCAAAATCGGGGTTGGGCAAGAGAGAAAGAGAGGAAAGAGAACACAGTGGGGTGGGAGCACAAGGGTCTATGGTGTGGACTATAGGGAATCTGGTGGTGGGTGGGTTGTGGCAGCAACACCTGCAGGAGGGATCTAGCACTCCTATAATTCAAACAATGATGTCAACCAATATTAACTCAATGAAAGATGTTATAAAATCAAACTATTTTATTCTTATGAAAAGGAATGTGTTCAGTTAAAGGTTGAATTATAGTACTTATCAGGGGGCATAAAAAAGCTAACTTATTAGCAGCTGTTAAGTAAAAAAAAATGAAGTCATTGCCCCAACCATGACTTTCTCCCTGGGAGTAAGATTGGCTGTAGTAGCAAAAGCAAGAATGGGACCTTGTCTAAAACTAAACTGGATCCCTAATCAGGTGCACTGGTGAAGGAAATTCTATGGGGACTTCTATTACTGGAAATCATCCAGTATAATATGCATTCTGATAAGCACTTTACAGACATACATAGTAGGACTCTTTCTGTGATGGGTGACTTGAAGATGTATCTGATGCCAGCTCAATTTATAGGTGATAAACTGAGATGTGAAGGGCTCATCTGCTCAGGTCACACAACCAGTAAGTGAAAGAGTCAAATCCAACCCAAATGACTGACACCATTGCCTGCGATTGGTACCATGGCAGTCGGTATCCTGTCTGAAAATAGTTTTATAGCATTCTCTCATGCGTCAATTTCCTGTTTTATGAATAGGGAATAACACACATATTGTTCATAGGGCTGCTATGATGATTAGCTCAGGTCAGGGAAATGATAAAATGCATGCATTACTATATTTAAAATGTGTGTGCTTGGTAAGCAGAGTGTCCACATATGTCATTTATTGTTATGAAGTTACTTAGCAAGTCACTGTGCCATATTGGGCTATTTCCTTAGCTCCTCTGGTTCAACGTACTTACCTGGAAAATAAATGTATGGCATGGGACAATGCAGAGATATTTCCAGCTCTAATTATGTCAAGTTTGTTAAAACAAAGTCTATAACCATGAGACTATGCCAGGGCTATGGGGAAGAAAGGACCAGAAGGGAACTGGAAAAATGGGCAGATTAGCCATGACCAAAGCTCCATGGAACATGACCCCAGAGAGCAGGTGCCTGGAGAGCTCCCTCCACCTAATTGTCTTTCCCCCTCACTCTGCTGCCCTCGATAATAAATGTTAGAGGACTCCCCACCTGTGAGCATCTCTCTTGCTGCCAGTGAACAACCTGTTTCATGGCTCACAGCTCCCATTTGGAGTCAACCGGGTCCATCCTGGAACATTTTTCAGGAAAGAAAGACGCTATTTCCATCCTTGGCAAGAAGTGTGTATTCCTGAGGGATCTTGGTCCAGGTGAGAAGCAAGATTTGGAAATAAGAGGATTGTGTACTGTCTCCACAGCTGTGTAAGCCTTCTAGCAGGAGTTGTGGGGAGCAAGGAGTGTGACACTCGGTCGCTTGTGTTCTTCAGTGCTGCCCTCTCCCTCCCTTCCTCCCCACCACGGTGGTGTCCTCCCATGGAATGTTCCCCTCATCCAAATTCCCTGACTCAGAGACAGGATTAATGTCAGGTATTACTCTGGGGTGAGGGCTAATATTTGGACTTAATTCTGTAATTTCTCAGGGACCTGATATTTAACTCTACCAGATTCTGGTTTTCCATATATGAACTAAGAGAATATGTCATCTAGAATCAAATAGGACTTTCAAAAGACCATGTGGGTACAATGACAACTGCTTTCCCTCAGGCAGACACTCACTGCCGGGGACTAAATACATGTTGTTTGCCAGAGATGCAGGTCTTCATTTTCCTGCACTGAATCCAGTGAAAGATAAAAGAATTCCAGAATCTGCCTCATTTTCCCAGTTCCCATGTCGATTGTCTACACATCCTGACATTTATGAGTTCGAGTTACTGTCTTTTGTAGGATGAGTCTTACACCTGTAGATGACAGTGGACTCCGTGATGACTGAGAATCCCGTAAGACCATGCACAGGGGCTGATGGCGGTTTTGCTGGGAGAAAAGTCAGAGTTTCCCACAGATATTCAAAGTATCACCAACTCCATAAAGAGCAAGAATCACCTCCTCAGGGAATTTAAGTAATAAGTATCACTATTAAGGAAGATAAACCCATGGATTCAAGGAAGGCAGCATGAGACTCTTACAAATCTGTGTTATTTAACTTCTCGCGTAGTTTGTTAGCGTTAATATTTGGCTAAGTCACATCCATTTCCAAGTCACTACTTGCATGTCACTCTTTCAAAATTCCTATTATGAATTACATACAGTTAGTCTTGTGTCTTCTAAATATGTGAAAAGGAAAAGCAATTACATATTGTAAATCCTTCCTTGTTATAGATTAACTGATTCTTAATTCTGAAGGTGATTTAATGAGAACCTACTGGACATTCTCATTCTACACTGAGGCTTCCCATGATCAGGGTCTTCTCCAAGCACTGGGTCACATGGGACTGCCTACTTAAAGTGACCTTCTTCACCTGTGCAGATAGGACAGCATCACCCTAATGGGTTTACTTCCCATTGCCATGTGATTGTAAGTTTGAAAGGGACAAAGGAAATCAAGATATTTAATTGGATAAAGCATTGATGATGCCTCACCACTGTCCTTGTCCATAGGGAGAGTGAGAGTATTTATGCAGGGAAATTTTTTTTTAAAGATTTATTTATTTATTTATACAAGCACTGGGTACAGTCAGAAGCATGGGAGGGTGAGAGAATTCACCAGAGCCAGAGGGGAGAGCAGAAGGCAGATTGACGAAGTATACTGCTGAGGGGAGCAGCGGGCGTCAGGAGAGGTCTGCGCGCCATGTGAGACCCTCGCCAGTGGCTGGGGAGCATCCAGGGATCGAACCAGTGCTGCAGAGGCTGCAGGCAGCTTCGCAACCCAGTGCTCAACCGCTGCGCCACCGGGGAGGCCCTATGCAGGGAAATTTTTCATTTAAGATTGAGGTTATACAAAAAACTATGAACCAGAGACACTCTATGGGGGGTAGGGGGCGGGAGGGGAGGGATTGGGGTCAAAATAAGGGGGTCGCAATTGTAAGGGGAATATAAAAATAAAATTTATAAAAAAAATTGAGGTTATACAAAGAGGCAAGATTCACTCAATGTTAATCAATCATGTTTGTATATTTAGTGAGCTGCATGAAAGAGAACAATGAAGAGTACTGTTTTCTGTTTTTTTGCCAATGAAACCATTTCCTCTGTCATCTTTTCTCAGTGCATGATGCCAAGCTGGTCAATGGGAAGGGACAGAAACCTCACATCTGTGACCATGTTTGTGCTCCTGGGAATCTCAGAAGATAAAGAGCTGCAGCTTAGTCTCTTTCCAGTCTTCCTGCTGATCTACCTTGTGACATTATTCTGGAACCTGGGTCTCATTACCCTAATCAGGATGGACTCCCACCTGCACACACCAATGTACTTTTTCCTCAGTGCCCTGTCTTTTATAGACATCTGCTACACTTCTTCCATCAGCCCAAGGATGCTTGCAGACCTCTTCAAAGATAAAAAAGTCATTTCCTTCTTTGCCTGTGCCAGTCAGTTTTTTTTGGCTTCCTGGATGGGTCAGGCTGAGTGTTGTCTCTTGGCTGCCATGGCCTATGACAGATACGTGGCCATTGGCAACCCTCTCCAGTACTCGACCATTATGGCGCCTGGGCTCTGTTGGAAGATGGTATCTGCAGCCCTTGTATGTGGTTTTCTTTCTGGCTTAGTTGAAGCAATCACTGGCTTTGAGTTATACTTCTGTGGGCCAAATGTTATCCAACATTTCTTCTGTAACATAACTGAAATTATGAGTCTGTCTTGTTCTAATCCCTTCATCGGTCAAATGAGTCTTTTTCTGGTCATTCTTTTTGTTGCTGGAGGTTCTATGGTTATAGTTTTGTTATCCTATGGTTTCATTGCAGCTTCCATCCTGAAATTATCCTCTGTCAAAGGAAGCACCAAGGCCTTTAACACCTGTGCCTCCCACCTGGTGGTTGTGACTCTCTTCTTTGGCACAGCCCTGGCTGTGTACTTGCATCCTAGTTCTGGCCACTCCACGAAACAGAACAGGTTTCTGTCCGTGTTCTATATTATCATTATTCCCATGTTAAATCCTTTTATCTATAGTCTCAGGAACAAGGAGATCAAAGAGGCCCTCAGGAGGGTGATGAAGAGGGCAACACATTTTTCTCATTAAGTGTCATACATGGCACATTATCTGATAAAGGAGAGCAAAATGCAGTAAAAAAATAAAACCAATTAGTGGTCATGTATTTCTCCCCTCATGGAATGTACGGTCAATATAAGTGTCCTTTTGTAGGTCATAAGAATATCTAGGGCCTCCCCGGTGGCGCAGCGGTTGAGCGCTGGGTTGTGAGGCTGCCCACGGCCTCTGCAGTGCCGGTTCGATCCCCAGCTGCTCCCCGGCCACCGGAGGAGGGTCCCACTTGGCGCGCAGACCTCTCCTGCTGCCCGCTGCTCCCCTCAGCAGTGTACTTCGGTCCTTCTGCCTGCTCTGCTCCCCGCTCTGGCTCTGGTGAATTCTCTCACCCTCCCGGTTTCTGACTGTGCCCAGTGCATGTATAAACAAACAAATAAATAAATAAATAAATAAATAAATAAAATACATGCCTCTTTATTTATTTTTTTTTTAATCTTAAATTTTATTTTTATATTCCCCCATACAATTGCAAACGCCCCATTCTGACCCCAATCCTTCCCCTCCCGCCCCCCACCCCCCAAAAAGTGTCTCTGGTTCATAGTTTTTTTTTTTTTTTTGATTTTGATTTTCACTTTCTTATATTCATTTTCCTGGTCCCTTATTTAAGTTTTCTAGATTCCTGCTATGAGTGAGACCATCCGGTATTTTTCTTTTTCTTTTTGGCTTATTTCGCTGAGCATGATCCCTTCCAGCGCCATCCATGTTGCTGCAAATTGCATGTGTTTATCTTTTTTGAATGCTGAGTAATATTCCATGGTATATATGTACCACATCTTCTTGATCCAGTCATCTACTTTTGGGCATTTGGGTTGTTTCCAAAGCTTAGCTATTGTAAACAGTGCTGCTATAAACATAGGGGTGCAGGTGCTCTTTGGAATTGATGTTTCTGTGTCCTTTGGGTAAATACCTAGGAGTGGAATTGCTGGATCATATGGAAGCTCTATGTTTAGTAGGTCCAGAAATCTCCACACAGCTCTCCATAGTGGTTGGACCAGTTTGCACTCCCACCAACAGTGCAGAAGAGTTCCTTTTTCTCCACATCCTTGCCAACATTTGTTGTTGCTAGTTTTTTTAATATGTGCCATTCTCACTGGTGTGAGATGGTATCTCATGGTAGTTTTGATTTGCATTTCCCTGATTGCAAGTGATGTTGAACATTTTTTCATATGTCTGTTGGCCATTTGCATTTCCTCTTCAGAGAAGTTTCTTTTTAGCTCTTCTGCCCATTTTTTGACTGGATTATTTTCTTTGTTGTTGCTGAGTCTCATCAGCTCTTTGCAGATTTTTGTGATCAGTCCTTTATCATTAGTGTTGGGTGCAAAAATGTTCTCCCAGTTGGTGGGGTTTCTCTTTGTTTTTGTTATTGTCTCTTTTGTTGTGCAGAAGCTCTTTAATTTGATGTAGTCCCAGCTGTTTATCTTTGTCTTCACTATCACTGCTTTGGGTGATGTGTCTGTAAAGATGTCTTTGATGTGCAAATCCCGTAGTGTTTCACCTATATTTCCTTCTATGTATTTTATGGTTTCAGGTCTTATGTCTAGTTCTTTAATCCATTTTGAGTTGATTTTTGTGTATGGTGTGAGGTAGTGGTCAAGCTTCATTCTTTTGCAAAATACATGCCTCTTTAAAAAAATAAATAAATAAAATACAATAAGGCTTTAAAAAAAAAAAAAAAGAATATCTAGGCAGAAAAGGTCAGAATCTGGCTTCCTGATCCTGGTCCCTTCTGCTTAGTGCTCTCCACACAGTATCTATCTGAGCAGCAGCTCCAACATGGTGGGCAGCATGAAATGTGATTCCATGATTAGACCCATGTAGATAAACCCTCTGTTCAAGAACGGGGATTCTGACTGATATTTTTTTTGTGTAGAGAAATGAGAGGAACCCAAGAGGTCACACAAACTGTTCTTTCTTCCCTGAAAATCTTTTACTTGTCATTTATTTATATTGCATTAAAAAGTAAAAGAATGTGTAAGTTAAATATGATAATTAAAAATTGAAAAAATGAACACATAATTTTAATTCGGGAGAGGTGGGAGGAAGGCGAGAGAGAAAGAGAGGGAGAGAAAAAGAAAGCAAGAGCAAGAGTGATAGAGTGATAGAACGATAGAGCGGGAGAGTGAGGTGGAAAGACTATTCTTGTTATTATTCCCCCAAAACCTCTTTCTTCTGTTATTTGAGTCAGCTTGTGCAGAAAATTGTGCAAAGAGATTGGTGAAAGGAATAGAACATAAAAGTAAAGGTTGGGGAAATATTCAGAGACTGGAAAGAAGAAAAGACATCATCATTGGGCACAGCTTACCCTGGATTGTGCCCCAAGGTATCCTCCTACAGCCTCTGAGACTCAGACATGATGGCCACCATGTTGTGTCTACAGAGGTAGAACCTTAGTCCCAAGCATCCAGCCTCCTGGGATTCCAGGAGCTTACATTTGATCAAGAGGCAGAAGATTCAGTTTCATGGGGATGCCGAAGAAACTTACAATCAAACTGAGGGAACTGATAAAAAATTGACAATAAGATTATTTTGTATCCCAGGCAAGAGTTCATGGACTTCGTGGCATACCTATTTCATTAGTATGTGTACAACATTAGGACTTCATGTAGCTCCATGTATGAATATGATTTTTCTATGTGATTCATCAAGATAGAAATAATCTCCCTCTTTCAGGTGGGACCCTGGGCATATTGAGTCCACCATGTTCTTCCCAGGGAGCAACAATCCAAGATGATCTTTGTAATTGATGGCTTTGCTGCATTGGTAGGTGGGACTGCTGAGATTAAAGCAAGTTGTAGTTACTAGAATCTGTTCTTTAGTGATCAGACGTGTGATTAGTAAACTCATCTCTAACATACTTTGTTATTTAAGTGCCCTTATGCAAACTACTTCCACACATGTTTTCCTCACCTCTACAATGAGAATAATAATTGTTACTGCCTCAAAGAATCAAAACCATTAACTCCCAACCGGTGGTTGTGCCTCTCTTCTTTGGCATGGCCTCTCTGTGCACGTGCATCCATCCTAGTTCTGCCACTCCATGAAATAGAATAAGTCCATACATGTTCCTTATTATAACTATCCCCATGTTAATCCTTCTTCTCTATAATCTGAGGAACAAAGATGAGAAACAAGTTCTCAAAAGGCTGATAAAGGGATAACTCATTTAACTCAGCAGCAATGGTTTTTTTGAACTTCTCTAAAACACATAGGTTAGAATATGTAAGCGACATTGTCAATCTCAAAATAACTAAGTAGAGAGAAGAAACAAATATCCTATCTTTATTTGCTGACCCTATCAAGTTAGCTGCCAACACAAGTGATGTGATTGTGGTGGTGGTGTAGATATGAAAGCTAGATTCAAAAGCCTGTTGTCATTATTAGAACCATGTGATAAGATTATTTTTTGACTAGTACTATAGGTATTAAATAAATAGAAATGGCAACAATGTAATAAGCCAAACCGATTGTTCATTTCCTGAGTTTTATATCTCTTTTTATTTTGTAAATAAGTATTTATTATAAACCAATGAAATTGTGCAACATTAATATGAGAACAATTATTTTAAAAGTAATACTTTATAATTTTAACACCGATGGAGTGAGCGGAATAAGTGAACATGGGTTTGTGTGTGTGTTTTGTGTGTGTGTGTGAGAGAGAAATAGTGAAACAGGGAGAGGTGGAGAGAGATAAATGAGGAGGAGCAGGAGGAAGAAACGAACGGGGAGAAAGAAGAGCTTTTGGAAGAGGAATTGAGGAAGACAAAGACTGCGCCAGACTTACTCTGAAATAACTTTTACTTCCATGTTAATCATTGAAGCAAAGTTAATCATTGAATTCTTTTGAAGCAAACTGAGAAAAATAGGTTAGGGAAATTCTCTGAGGCTAGAAAGAAGCCAAATTTGTCAAATTCTGCTCATATATGATTTGGAACACATTCCATGGAGGCTTCCTAGAAACCAGACAAGAGCACAGAAATGGTGGCTGCCATGTTGTGTCTCAGGAAATGGAACCCAAATGCCAGAGATGTGAGCCCCCCAGAAGTTTCAGGACCTTCAGTTCAATCAGGGATCAGAGAGTCACCAGACTAGGGAGTCCCATGAGACTCAGTTCAACAACAACACAAAAAATAACAGAAAATGTTATGAAGTGTCCATAATGCATTCATATTTATAGAACAGTTTACCCTCTAGAATTGCATAGATTTCATTTTTGAATAATCATGTAAAGGTGATAGGTGACATACTCTCCCCATATCCATGTAGAATATTGGGGTGTATAGGGTTCTGCCAAGCTCTTCCCAGTGTAGACACAATTCATTATGTATCTCACAAAGTGTGACTTGTGGAACAAAAATAGCTCCCATTGCTTGGCAAAGGTATCTATTTCTGACCTTTAGTTGACAACTTTAAATTATCTTAAGAAAATGTTCAGTTATCTTGAAAGTTGACTGTGCAATAGTGGCAAAAAATTGGAGGTGGGAAAGGGATAAGGGAAGGGAACAGAACACACTTGGGGGAAGACAAGGGTCAGTGGTGTAAGCTATGGGTTCTCTGGCTGTGGGTGAGCTATGGCAGCAATACCAGAAGAAGGGGATCCATTATTCTTGTAATTCAATGATGATACCAATATAACTCAACAAAACTATTATAAATCAAACTGTTTTATTGCATAAAAAAGAATGTGTCAGTTAAAACTTAAATTATAGTGCTTACCAGGGGAAATATATAAAGTAATGTATAGCAGGTGTAAAATCATATAATGAAGTCATTGGCCCAGCCATGACTAAGATGGGCTGAGTAAGATGGGCTGAAGCAAAACAAGGCAAGAATGGGTCCAAAACTGACCTGTATCCATAATCATAGCAGGTAGATGAGCTCCATTTCAAGAACAACTAAGACAGAAAAGTTGGTGGCATGATCCCAAATAGATCTTTTAATGAAGAATTAGTAAAACTGCAAGGCTTTGAATGATCAATATCAGAATACATGAAGGACAGCTTCTATTAAAAGAAGGCATCCTGTGTTATATACACTCTGATAAGTACTTTACAGTCATTTTCTAACAGGATTCTCTCCACAAAGAGCTACTCAATGTAGTAACTATGATGACTTGCCCATGTGCAGGTGACTGCCTGAGACTTGGAGGGGCTCCTGTGCTCAGGTCACACAACCAGTAAATGAAGAGCCGGATCCAATGTGACTGACTGACACCATTGCCCGTGGTTGTTAACATGGCATCAGTGCCCTGTCTGGAAATGGGTTTCATTGCTTTCCTTCTTGCCTCAGTTTTCTCTCTCATGACTAGGAAATAGTCCTTGTATAATTCTCAGACTGCTATGATGGTTAGCTCAGGTCAGGGAAATGATAAAAATGCATGTATTACTATATTAAAATGTGTGTGCTTGGTAAGCAGAGTGTCCACATATGTCATTTATTGTTATGAAGTTATTTAGCAAGTGGCTGTGCCATTTTCGGCAAAATCCTTAGCTCCTCTGGTTCTACGTACTTACCTGGAAATTAAATGTATGATATTGGACAATTCCTAAGACATTTCCAGCTCTAATTAGATAAGTTTGTTACAACAAAATCTATAACAGTGAGATCATGCCAAGACTATAGGAACGTGGACCAGAGGGGAAATGGAAAACATGGGGCTGATTAGCTGTGACCAAAGCTCCATGGAACATGACCCCAGAGAGCAGGTGCCTGGGTGTGTCTCCATCTAATTCTTTCCTCCTCACTCTGATGTCCTCCATTATAAATATTAGAGGACTCCCCACTTGTGGGCGTTTCTCTTGCTGTCAGTGAACAACCTGTTTCATGGCTCACAGCTCCTATTCTGGAGTCAACCGGGTCCATCCTGCAACGTTTTTCAGGGAAGAAACATGCTATTTCCATCCTTGGTAAGAAGTGTGTATTCCTGAGAGATCTTGGTCAAGGTGAGTAGCAAGATTTAGAAATAAGAGGATTGTGTGCTGTCTCTACAGTCGTGTAAGCCTCCTATCAGGGGCTGTGGGGAGCAAGGAGTGTGACACTTGGTCACTTTTGTTCTTCAGTGCTGCCCTCTCCCTTCCTTCCCTCCCCACCACAGTGGTGTCTTCCCGTGGGGTGTTCCCCCTTATCCAAATTCCCTGATCTCAGAGACAAGATTAATGTCAGGTGTTACTCTGGTGTGAGGGCTGATGTTTGGACCTAGTTCCACAATTGCTCCGGTACTTGGTATTGACTCTCCACATTCTGGGTTTCCCTCTATGAACTGAGAGAATATGTCATCTAGAATCAAGTGAGACTTTCAGAAAACCATGTGGACATTGACAGCTGTTTCCTCTGAGCCAGACACTCACTGCTGGGTGCTAAAGTCCTGTTGTTTGCCTCATAGATGAAGGTCTTCATTTTCCTGTTCTGACTCCAGTGAAGATGAGAAAAGAATTCCAGAATCTGCCTTGTTCTCCAAGTTCTGATGTCCATTGTCTACACAACCCAACAATTATGAGCTTAAGCCACTATCTTTTGTAGGATGAGTCTTACCCCTGAAACTGATAGTGGTCTCCGTGGTGACTGAGAATCCAATAAGACCGTGCACAAGGGCTGATGGTGGCTTTGTCTGGAGGAGGGACAGAGTTTCCAAGTGATTGTTAAAGGTATCACTGACTCCATAAAGAGCCAGAATCACCTTCCCAAGCAATTTAAGTTATAAATATCTGTATTAAGGAAGACAAATATGTAGGGTCAAGGAAGGGAAGGAAGCATGAGGCTCTTTTCAATCTGTATTATCTCAAGCAGCTTATTATACGTCTCGAGTGGCTTCCTAGAGTTAAAATTTGGTTAAGTCACATTATTTTCCAAGTCACTACTTGCATGTCACTCTTTCAAAGTTCCTATTATATTATTCTTGGGTCCACTATACTTTATGAAAAGGAAAAGCACTTGCAAATTGTAAATCTTTTTTTGTTATAGATTAATGAATGCTGATTCTGAAGTTGATTTTAATGAGCACCTACTGGACATCCTCATTTTGCAATGAGATTTCGCATGATGCAGGGTCTTCTCCAAGCACTGGGTCACATTGGGCTGCCTAGTTAAAGTGACCTTCTTTACCTGTGCAGATAGGACAGTGTCTTCCCTAATTTGGTGTAATTCCAAATGCCTTGTAATTGTAAATTTGAAAGGCACAAATGAAATTAATATTTTGTAGCTGATAAAGTACTGATGAACCTCACTACTTTGTCTAATCCCAAAGGGAGAGTAAGAATATTTATCTAAGGTAATTATTCACTTAAGATTGGAGGTTATATATCTGCTTGAAAGAGAAAAATGAAGAAATTTTTTTTTTGTTTTGCCAATGAAACCATTTCTTCTTTCATCTTTTCTCAGCAGATGGTGCCAAGCAGGTCCATGGGAGGGGACAGAAACCTCACGTCTGTGACCATGTTTGTTCTCCTCGGAATCTCAGAAGATAAAGAACTGCAGCTTAGTCTCTTTCCAGTCTTCCTGCTGATCTACCTTGTGACATTATTCTGGAACCTGGGTCTCATCACCCTAATCAGGATGGACTCCCACCTGCACACACCAATGTACTTTTTCCTCAGTGCCCTGTCATTTATAGACATCTGCTACACTTCTTCCATCAGCCCAAGGATGCTTGCAGACCTCTTCAAAGATAAAAAGATGATTTCTTTCATTGCCTGTGCCACCCAGTGTTTTGTAGCTTCCTGGATGGGTCAGACTGAGTGTTGCCTCTTGGCCGCCATGGCCTATGACAGATACGTGGCCATTGGCAACCCTCTCCAGTACTCGACCATCATGGCACCTGGGCTCTGCTGGAAGATGGTTGCTGGGGCCCTTGGGTGTGGTTTTCTTTCAACCTTAATTGAAGTAGTCACTTGCTTTGAGATGTACTACTGTGGGCCCAATGTCATCCAGAATTTCTTCTGTAACATAACTGAAATTATGAGTTTGTCTTGTTCTAATCCCTTCATCAGTCAAATTAGTCTTTTTATGATCATTGTTTTTGTTGTTTTAGGTTCTCTGATTATTATTTTGTTATCCTACGGTTTCATTGCAGCTTCCATCCTGAAAATATCCTCTCTCAAAGGTAGCACCAAGGCCTTCAATACCTGTGCCTCCCACCTGGCGGTTGTGACTCTCTTCTATGGCACAGCCCTCGCTGTGTACATGCATCCTAGTTCCAGTCATCCCACAAAACAGAACAAGTTTCTGTCCGTGTTCTATGTTATTTTTATCCCCATGTTAAACCCTCTTATTTATAGTCTGAGGAACAAGGAGATCAAAGAGGCCCTCAGGAGGGTGATGAAGAGGACAACACATTTTTCTCATTAAGAATAATATTGGTATGTTACCTGAATAAAGAAATAAAAAAATAGGAAAACAAAACAAAATATAAGATGGAGTATTTCTATTCCTAACAAAAGACCGAAGTAATAATAGGTAAGTGTCTTTTAGTGTCTTTTCGTCAATCATTAGCACATTGGGCAGATAAAAGTAAACATCTGATTTTTCGGTTCCTGGTGTTATCCTAGTGGACTCCAGGCAGGGATCTGTGTGAGCAGTAGCCCCAACATGGTGGGCAGCTTGAAAGCCCATTTCCATTATTAGACTCATGTAGATTAACTTTGTTTTTTAAGATAGAGGTTCTGCTAGATTTTATATGTAGAGGAAGGAGAAAATCTTGGAAGCCATACAAAGTGATCCTGCTTCCATGAATTTTTTTAGTTTATTTATTAACATATCAATTGAGAGTAAAAGAATGTATTTATTAAATATTGATAATTACAATTGTGAAAATGAATACCTTATTACTAATTTGGAGATTGAGGGAGGAGAAAGACAGTGAAGGAGGAGGAAGAAGAAGAGGAACAGGAGGAAGGGGAGCAGGAGAACTGTTATTTTTAATTGCCCCAAAATCTGTTTCCTCTACCTTACTCGTGAGTCAGATTTTGAAGTGAATTACGAAAATGAGATTGGAGAGAGGAAAAGACCATTTAAAACTAAAGGTTGGGGAAATACTTACAGGTGGAAAGAAACCAAAGGTGTCATTATCACAGCACTGGTGCACCTGTCATGGCCAAGGCACCTTCCTGGAGACTCTTAGACTCAGAAATGTTCCCTGCTACGTGTGTCTACAGAGGCAGGACGTGAGTTCTAGGAGATCTGAGTTTCCCAGAGTTCTAGGGCCTTGAGTTTGATCAAATAGCAGAAGATTTAGCAGACTTGGGGTTGCCACAATAACTTAGAGTCCAAGCAAGAGAGTTTATAGAAATTGACTAAGATATTATTTTATTTTCAAGACAAGAGTTCATTGACTAAGTGTCATCATATTACAATAGTATGTATACACCATTGGACTCATGTAGTTGCCCCTGTATGAATCTAATTTTTTGCATTATTTACCAAGTGAGAAATAATCTCTCCATTTCAGGTGGAACCCAAAACCATGAGTTTCATGTTGAGTCCACCATGTTCTTCCCAGGTAGCAACAATTCAAGTCGATCTTTGTATTGATGATTTGAAGCATTGGCAGGTGGGATTGCAGAGACGAAAACAAGGTGTGGTTAAAAGTATCTGTTCTTTAATGATCAGACCTGCAATTATTGAACTCATCTCTAACATACTTTTTAGATAAGTGCCCTTAGCAAGCTAAAGACACACATATTTTCCTCATCTCTACAATGAGAAGAATAATCAAATCTTCCTTAAAAAATGAGAAAACAATTAACAGAAGTGAGGCATGAGGAAAACTAACCCAGAATCTGGTATATGGTAACACTTAATGAACGTTAACTGATGCAATCAGTAATTATTTAATTTTATTATTCAATTTCATGTATGTCAAGAGAAATCCTGGAAACTTGCTAAAAAAAGACAAATTAAGCAGATTTGGAAAATGTACTCCAGTTGGGACATAACAGTGAAAAGCCCTTACTGCCCCTCTGCAGCTTATTGCACAAGGAAGCATCCTCAGGGAAGTGGAGGGAACTCAAGTGTATACTAGTGAGCACATGTGGGGATGTTACCGTGCTCTGAAATCTATTACATACATGGAATCTTGCTTTTCCTTCTGACCACTTGTTTTCTTCCTCCCTCCTTTCTTCTTTCCTTCCTCTTTTCTTTTTTTTTGGGGGGATTAAACCTATTTATTTTTAATTTTTTTATTTTATATGTTTTTTACATCATTTTTCATTTTTGCACAATGTACGCGTTTTCATCTTGGTTAGAGTCCCCATACAATTCCCACCCCCCCTTGTTTTGATCCTACTCCCTCCCCCTGCCCCCGTAGTGTGTTTCTGGTTTATAGTTGCTTATTGATTTTGATTTTTACTTTATTATCATTAGGTTTTTTTCTGGTCCTTTATTTAGGTTTTCTAAATTCCTGCTATGAGCGAGACCATCTGGTATTTTTCTTTTTCTTTCTGGCTTATTTTGATGAGCATGATCCCTTCCAGCACCATCCATGTTGCTGCAAATTGCATGAGTTTATCTTTTTTGATTGCTGAGTAATATTCCATTGTGTATATGTACCACATCTTCTTGATCCAGTCATCTATTTTGGGGCATTTAGGTTGTTCCCATAGCTTACCTATTGTAAACAGTGCTGCTATAAACATGGGGTGCAGGTGCCCTTTGGAATTAATGATTCTGTGTCCTTTGGGTAAATACCTAGGAGTGGAATTGCTGGATCATATGGAAGCTCTATCTTTAGTAGGTTGAGGAATCTCCACATCCTCACCAACATTTGTTGTTGCTAGTTTCTTTAAAATGTGCCATTCTCACTGGTGTAAGATGGAATCTCATTGTAGTTTTGATTTGCATTTTCCTGATTAAAAGTGACATTGAACATTTTTTCATATGCCTGTTGGCCATTTGCATTTCCTCTTTGGAGAAGTTCATTTTTAGCTCTTCTGTCCATTTTTTTGACTGTATTATTTACTTTGCTTTTGTTAGTCTCTTCAGCTCTTTGTAGATTTTTGTGATCGGTCCTTTATCATTAGTGTTGTGTGCAAAAATTTTCCCCCAATCGGTGGGGTGTCCCTTTGTTTTGGTTATTGTCTCTTTTGCTGTACAGAAGCTCTTTAATTTGATGTAGTTCCAGCTGTTTATCTTTGCCTTCACTATCACTGCTTTGGGTGATGTGTCTTTAAATATGTTATGAGGTGTATATCATGTAGTATTTAACCTATATTTCCTTCTATATATTTTATGGTTTGAGTAAACCTGTTTATTAAAGTGTCAAACATTTGATAAGCTTTATTCCAGGTAATTCTTAAGATTTTATATTTGCTATCCTTTTGTACAATTTGTTTCTCTTTCTCTTTCATTTGCATGAAATTTCTTTATTTTCCCTTAAGTATCTATCAAAATAATGCTTGTGTTCCTTTTCTAAGTAGTATCTGTGAAGAAGAGTGAAAAGCACAGATGGCAAAGAGAGTAAATTAATCCTACTCAATTACATCATTCTGAGAAAGTCATTGTTATTTCTAGTTCATTCCAGGGGACAGTGAATGCACAGATGTGGTGGTGGCCAAGGTGATAACATTAATAGATGAATCAAGTTGGAGGAGGTCATGGGACTAGATAAAGCAACATTTACCTAGCTCTATTTATTTTTGTCCCATGCAAGACTGTGGGCTTGTGGTGGGCAGTTCCTCTGTTTCAAGAAAATCATAGATTTTTAAAGATATGTCAATACAAAATTTGAATGACATTAAAATGAGTGAAAACCATGTATCAACCAAATAGCACAGGTATGTGGACATAGCCCTTCCTTCCCTTTAATCTCCACCTTCTTTCTGTGGACTCTAGTTACGAAAGCTCTTTTTGCAATTTACTTTTGGTAATGAATGTTAAGTTATCCTAATTCCAAAAGTCGCTGGAACAAAACAACTAAGAAATAAACAAATAAATAAAAGAAAAATGTCTCATGTTCTGTGTTTATGTGTTCTTTGTGTTTTGTGTTCCTTGATTTTATTAGTACCTCAAACAGTCACTTCTTTTCATCTCCTACCTTTGTGGACCAAATATCATTCAGCATTTCATCTGTGACATAGGTTATTACCTTTCTTGCATCAATCCATCCATGTGCTAAATGATTCTCTTTCTTTACATCTATGTTTGATTGGGTTGGGTCTTTGTTTGCTGCCCTTTTACAGTCTGGAGATATTGAAGTTTCAATATTGAAAATACCCTGCATCAGAGGTAGCGCCAAGACCTTGAACACCTGTGCCTCCCACCTGGCTGCTGTGACTCTCCTCTATGGCACAGTCCTCGCTGTGCACTTGCATCCTAGTTCTGGCCACTTCACGAAACAGAACAAGGTTCTGTGGGGTTCTATGCTATTATTATCCCCATGTTAAACCTTATCAATAAACTGACTTATGATTAAATAAGAGAACAATTATTTAAAAATAAATACTTCATAAAAGGAATACCAACAAATTCAATACATGAGTAAATATGGGTGTGTGTGTTTGCGTGTAAGCTGTGTGTGTGTGTGCAAGAGAGAGAGACAGACAGAGACAGCATGAGATGAGGAGGAAGAAGAGTATTTGTAAGAGTAGAGAGGAGAGGCACTAAGACAGGTCCTGATTTTTTTGAAATAACTGTTTTTCCTCCACGTTATCCTTGTCTTTCCTTGTAAAGTAAATTGTGAAAAAATAAAGTTAAGGAAATTCTCTGAGGTTAGAAAGAAGCCAAAGCCATCACATTCTGGCCACATATCAGTCTGGAACATGTTACATGGAAGCTGAACGAAGCTCAGAAATGATGGGTGACGCCATGTTGTGTCTAAGGAAGTGTCATTCAATACAATTCAATTCAATACATTCAATAAATACCCATGTCCCCGAGATGTGAGCCCCCAGAGGACTCAGGGCTTTCAGTCTGACCTGGGATCAGAGTCACCAGACCAGGGGGTCCCATGAGACTCAGGGCCACAAAAATTCACAGAAAATGTAAAAAAAATCCTTTAGAAAATAGTTTATGAAGTGTCCTTAATATAATTTGTATTGATAGAAACTTTTACTCTATAGCACTGCAAAGATTTAATTTGTTCAGAGCCATGTAAAGATGATAGGTGAGGTACTGTCCCCATATCACATCTAGAACATTGGGGCATGGTGAGCTCTGCCATGTTTTCCCTATGTAGCCACAAACCTTATGAATGCCAAAAGCATGACTTGAGCAACAAAATTAGTCCCACTGAGGTGAAACATGTTCTGCATTGCTTGGCTGGGGCATCCCATTCTGACCTTTAGTGGACATCTTTAAAATTGTCTTAAGAACATGTTCAGGTACCTTGAGAGCTGACTGTGGAATGGGGGAGCCAGAGATAGTGGGGGAGGGAGAGGGAAGAGGACACAGTGGGAAGGGAGAGGTTTGTGGTGTGAACTGTGGGTTCTCTGGTGGTGGGTGAGCTGCGGCAGCAACACCTGAAGGGAGGATCCAGCACTCCTGTTGGTGAAACAATGATGTCAACCTATATTAAGTCAATAATATTTGTTAAAAATATCTTACTGTTCTCATACAAAAGAATATATTCAATTATCGTTAAACTCCACTTCTTGTCAGGGTACTATATGCACTAATGTGTTAGCAGGTGTTAAACAAATATGAAATCATTGTCCATCCATAGCTTTCTCCCCGGGAGTAAGATTGACTGAAGCAGAACAAGGCTAGAATGGGACCTTGTCTAAAACTGACCTGATCCCTAATCACAGCAGGTAGATGAGCTCCATTTCAAAAAGAACCAAGAAAGAAAGGTTGGTGGCATGATCTCAAGTAGATGTTAAATGAAGAGTTAAGAATACTGCATGATTTGGAAAGAACAATATAAAAATACACAAATGACGGCATCTGTTAATAGAAGGCATCCTGTGTAATACACACTCTGATAAGTACTTTACAGACATTATCTCACAGGATTCTCTCCACGAAAGGCTACTCTATGATGTAACTATGACTACCTGCCCATGTGTAGGTGATGACCTGATTTGGAGGGGCTCCTTTGTTGAGGTCACACAGCAGCAAATGGAAGTGTCAGAACAGATCCACCTGATCGCCTACACCATTGCCTGGGATTGTTACTATGGCAGTTGGTATCCTGCCTTAAAATTTTTTTTGCATTCTTTCTTGCCTAAATTTCCTCTTTTGAATAGGGAATAATTCTCATATGATTCACAGGATGCTATAATGATTAGTTTGGGTCAGGGTATTGATAAAATATATGTATCAATATAATTTAAATAAAATTGGTGGTAGACAAGAAAGTGTCCACATGTTTAATTTATTCCTATTTAGCTATTTTACCAAGTGACTGGACATCTTGGGCAAATTCCTTTGCTCCACTCGTTCAATTTACTTCCCTGGAAATTAAATGTTTGACATGGTGCTGTTCCTAAGACACTTTCAGCTCTAATGCCCCCAAGCTTGTTAAAACAAAATCTGTAACCATGAGATTATTGCAGGATTATGAGGAAGAAAGTATCCAAAGATAACGTAACAAAATTGGGCAGATTAGCTGTGACCAAAGCTCCATGGAACAGGCCCCCAGAGAGCAGGTGCCTGGAGGCTCCCTCCATCTAATTGTCTTTCCCCCTCACTCTGCTGTGCAAGATAATAAATATTAGAGGACTCTCCACTTGTGAGCATCTCTCTTGCTGTCAGTGAACAACCTGTTTCATGGCTCACAGCTCTCATCCTGGAGTTAACAGGGTCCATCCTGAAACATTTTTTAGGGAAGAAATATGCTATTTCCATCCTTGGCAAGAAGAGTGTATTCCTGAGGGATCTTGGTCCAGGTGAGAAGCAAGATTTAGAAATAAGAGGATTGTGTGCTGTCTCCACAGCTGTGTAGGCCTCCTAGCAGGGGCTGTGGGGAGCAAGGAATGTGACACTCGGTCCTTTGTGTTGTTCAGCACTGCTGTCTCCCTCCCTTACCTCCCCCCCATTGTGGTGTCTTCCTCCTTATCCAAAGTCCCTGACCTCAGAGACAAGATTAATGTCAGGTATTACTCTGGGGTGAGGGCCGATGTTTGTATCTAGTTCTGCAATTTCTTTTGGACTTGATACTGAACTCTGCACTTTCTGGCTTTCCATATATCAACTGGAAATAATATGTCATGTAGAATCAAATGAGATGGTATCTGTAAAGATGGACACTTTGCAAACATTAATAATTGTGTGCTGAACAATGATGTACTGAATTTGAGGGAGAATTTCCTATAGGCAAAGCAGGCTTGTCTATGCCTTGCAGACATCTACCCCAAGGACCCTTCTCATTTGTTATAACCTTAGGGAATATGTTTTAAACAATACTATTAACTCGATTTCCAATCAAATTCATGGCTTTATTTCTGAGTAATAAGAAAAAAGTGTCCTTACATAAAAGATAGTCAAATCTCATGTACAATATTTTTGGTCTTTTGAAATACTTCAATATATCTCCGTTCTCAATTCTAGAGACCCAAAGGATCTCTAGGTCCTAGCGTGGGTGCACACAGATACCAGAGGTCCCTAATGAAGATGCAGGTAGTATTGTTCCTACAAGGTTTCCTACCTTTCTTATATGGCATCATTGGTTTTCATTGTATAACATACTGACTTATCAAAAACTCATGTTGTGGCGAACTCACAAATTCAACATGTCCTAGCAATTTTGATTGGGGAGGGTATTTTATTACCTAGATCTACACAGTGAAATCTCAGATGAATATTTATATTAGTCAACATTCATTCTACACAGTTTCTTGGGAAATGATGGACATTAAAAAAACATCAAAGAGAGTGAATATATTTACAATTTTTTTCCACCCAGCTTTCCAGATTTTAACAAGGTGAAAGTTCTTATGGGATAATGAAATAATATGCACCCCATACTGTTATTGGGTAGTGATGGGTCACACATACACATTTAGTTATGGCTGCCTCTGTTACCAGGATGTAATCAATAGAAATTATATAGTCTAACTGAGTGATCAAAAAGTGACATTGTATTATGTGATACACATTTCCTTAAAAATGAATCCAGTACAATAGGAACATAACTTTTACTGTAAGAGGTTTCTAAGGATAAGGCAGCCTGTTCAATGGGCTGTGTAATCATTCCTGTGCTTGCTGGTCCCTGGCACAAGTGAGAAGCAGCCACAGTAAATGGAGGTGGAGAACCTGACTCACGCAAACTAAATAGATAATAATGATGTTTTTAGTAGCACTTAATGAGGAATTTGTGTTCCCCAGGAACAGAGTTCACATGGGCCTGCCTAGTTAAAGTGACCATGCTTCACCTGTGCAACAGGACAGTGTTACCCTAAGTTGGTATAATTCCCATTGCAATGTTATTGTAAATTTGTAAGGGACAAGGGAATTCCAGATATTCTATTGGATAAAACATTGATGCAGCCTAACTACTGTGTCTTGTCCCATAGGAAGAGTAAGAATATTTTTCAAGATAAAGTTTCAGTTAAGATTGGTGATTATACAAAGAGGCAAGATTCACTCGGCACTAATGAGTCCTGTAAGCATATTTAGTCAGCTGCATGTAGAGAAAAATGAAGAGTATATCTTCTATTTTTTGAGAATTAAACTATTCCTATTTCATCTTTTTCTCAGCAGATGATGCCAAGTGAGTCCATGGGAGGGGATGTAAACCTCACTTCTGTGACCGTGTTTGTTCTTCTGGGAATCTCAAAAGATAAAGAGCTGCAGCTTAGTCTCTTTCCAGTCTTCCTGCTGATTTACCTTGTGACATTATTCTGGAACCTGGGTCTCATCATCCTTATCAGAATGGATTCCCACCTGCACACACCAATGTACTTTTTCCTCAGTGCCCTGTCATTTATAGACATCTGCTACACTTCTTCCATCAGCCCACGGATGCTTGCAGACCTCTTCAAAGATAAAAAAGTCATTTCCTTCATTGCCTGTGCCACCCAGTGGCTTGTGGCTTCCTGGATGGGTCAGGCTGAGTGCCTCGTCTTGGCCGCCATGGCTTATGACAGATACGTGGCCATTGGCAAACCTCTCCAGTACTCGACCATCATGGCGCCTGGACTCTGTTGGAAGATGGTGGCTGGGGCCATTGGGTGTGGTTTCCTTTCTAGCTTAATTGAAGTAGTCATTGGCTTTGAGATGTACTACTGTGGACCCAATGTCATCCAGAATTTCTTCTGTAACATCACTGAAATTATTAGTCTGTCTTGTTCTAATTCCTTCATTGGTCAAATGATAGTTTTTCTGATCATTCTTTGTGTTGCTGGAGGTTCTATGGTTGTAGTTTTGTTATCGTATGGTTTCATTGCAGCTTCCATCCTGAAATTATCCTCTGTCAAGGGTAGCGCCAAGGCCTTCAACACCTGTGCCTCCCACCTGGCGGTTGTGACCCTCTTCTATGGCACAGCACTCTCTGTGTACATGCATCCTAGTTCTGGCCACTCCACGAAACAGAACAGGTTTCTTTCTGTGTTCTATGTTATCATTATTCCCATGTTAAATCCTTTTATCTATAGTCTCAGGAACAAGGAGATCAAAGAGGCCCTCAGGAGGGTGATGAAGAAGACAACACATTTGTCTCATTGAGTATCATACTTGGTATGTTATCTAATAAAAAGAAAGTGAAGTGCTGTAGAAAAAAAAATTTGTGACTATGTATTTCTACCCCTAATGGTCAGAATATATAGTGTCCTTTTGTAGATCAGAAGAATATCTAGGCAGAAATGGTCCGATTCTGCCTTCCTGATTCCTGGTGCCCTTATGCTTAGTGCTCTCCACGTAGTATCTATCTGAGCAGCAGCTCCAACATGGTGGGCAACTGGAAACTGTGATTGTATGATTAGACCCATGTAGATAAACCTTCGAGAACGGGGATTCTGATTGATTTTTTTGTGTGTAGAGAAATGAGAAGAACCCAGGAAGTGACACAAAATGTTCTTTCTACCTATCTTTTACTTGTCATTTATTTATGTTACATGAAAAAGTAAAACAATGTATACATTAAATAATGAAAATTAAAAATTGAGAAAAAAACACAGTGTAATTTTTTTGTGGGCCTTACATAGAATCACCTGGGAGTATTGTTTTATTTTATTTTATTTTATTTTATTTTATTTTATTTTACTTTATTTTATTCTATTTTATATATTTTTACATCATTTTTCAAGGCAGCTTCCTAGAGCCTCTGAGACTCTTGACATGATGGCAGCCATGTTGTGTCTGTAGAGGCAGGACCTGTGTCCCAAACATAAACATCCAGCCTCCTGGGGTTCCAGGAGCAGAAGATTCAGCAGACATGGATCTGCCCCAGAAACTTGGAAACAAACTGAGACAATTCATAGAAAATTGACAGTAAGATTATTTTATATCCCAGATAAGAGTTCATGAACTTAGTGTCATACTTATTTCATTAGTATGTTCTAAACATATAGCTGTCATGTAGGTCCATGTATGAATATAATTTCTTTTTTTTTAAGGATTTAAAAAAAAAAGATTTATTTATTTATGCATACGAGAATTGGAGTGCAGCCCAGAGGTGTGGGAGGGTGAGAGGATACACCAGAGACAGAGCAGGGAACAGAACAGGCAGAGTGAGTGAAATACATTGCTAAGGGGAGCAGTGGGCGAGGCAGGAAAGGTCTGCGTGCCATGTGGGTATCTCCCTGGCAGGTCAGGATTGAACCCGCACTGCAGAGGGTGTGGACAACTTCACAGTGCAGCATTCAACCACCTGTGCCACCAGGGAGACCCATGAATATGATGTTTTTTTTGGACTTGCCAAAAATTTTTTATTTTTTATATATTTTTAAATTTTATTTTATATATTTTTTACATCATTTTTCATTTTTGCACAATGCATGTATTTTCATCTTGGTTATAGTCCCCATACAATTCCCACCTCCCTTGTTGTGATCCTACTCCCTTCTCCCCCACCCTGTAGTGTGTCTCTACTTTATAGTTGCTTGTTGATTTTCATTTCTTTATGTGATTCATCAAGTGAGAAATAATCTCCCTGTTTCAGGTGGGAACCTGGGCGTATTGAGTCCAGCATGTTCTTCCCAGGGAGCAACAATCCAAGACGATCTTTGTAGTTGATGGCTTTGCAGCATTGGTGGTGGGACTGCTGAGACTAATACAATTTGTAAATAGAATTTGTTCTTTAGTGATCAGACCTGTGATTAGTAAAATCATCTCTAACATACTTTGTATTTAAGTGCCCTTATGAAATCTACTTCCACACATGTTTTCTTCACTTCTACAATGAGAATAATAATTGTTACTGCCTCAAAGTATCAAAACCATTAACTTCCAAATGGTGGTTGTAATTCTCTTCTATGGCATAGCCTCTCTGGGCATGTGCACCCTAGTTCTGCCATTCTACGTAACAGAATAGGTTCCATACATGTTCTGTGTTATAACTATCCCCACGTTAATCCTTCTTTATAATCTGAGGAACAAAGATGAGAATCAGGTTCTCAAGAGACTGATAAATGGATATCTCATTTAACTCAGCAACAATGGATTTTTGAACTTCTCTAAAAACATAGGTTAGAATATGTAAGTGGCATTGTCAATCTCAAAATAACTAAGTAGAGAAAAGAAACAACTTTAATTGCTGACCCTATCAAGTTAGCTGCCAAAATAAGTGATGTGATTGTGGTGGTGGTGTAGATATGGCACTAGATTCAAAAGTCTGTTGTCATTATTAGAACCATGTGATATGATTATTTTTTGAGATGTGCTATAGGTATTAAATGAATAAAAATGGTTACAATGCAATAAGCCTAACAGATTTTCATTTTCTGAGTTTTTATATTCTTTTTATTTTGTAAATAAGTATTATGAATAAAATTGTGGAACATTAATATGAGAACAATTATTTTAACAGTAATACTTTAAATTTTAACACCAATGGAGAGAGCAGAATGAGTGTGTGTGTGTGTGTTGTGTGTGTGTGAGAGAGAAATAGTGAAAGAGGGAGAAAGAGAGAGAGATGAGGAGGAGCAAGAACAAATGAAGGGGGAGGAAGAAGAGTATTTGGAAGAGGAATTGAGGAAGGCAAAGACTGCTCCAGACTTACTCTGAAATCAGCGTTTCCTCCATGTTATTCCCTGAATCTTCTTTTGAAGTGAATTGAGAAAAATAGGTTAGGGAAATTTTCTGAGTCTGGAAAGAAGACAAATTCATCAAATTCTGAGCACATATGAGTTGGAACACGTTCCAAGGAATCTTTCTAGAAACTGAATAAGAGCGCAGGAATAATGGCTGCCATGTTGTGTCTCCAGAAGTGAAGCCCAAATAGCAGAGTTGCGATCCCCACAGAAGTTTCAGGGTCTTCAGTTCAACCAGGATCAGAGAGTTATGAGACTAGGGAGTCCCATGAGACTCAGAGTCCAACAACAACAACAACAAATAACAGAAAATGTACAAAGAAAGATTTTCTTAAGGCAATGGTGTATGAAGTAAGTGTCCATAATACATTCATATTTATGGAACATTTTACTTGCTAGATTTGCACAGATTTAGTTTTTTTTTAATAAACATGTAAAGGTGATAGGTGACATACTCTCCCCATGTCTCATCTATGATATTTGGGTATATAAAGTTCTGCCACGCTCTTCCCAATGTAGGCACAAGTCATGTATCTCATGAAGCATGACTTGTGGAGCAAAAATAGCTCCTACTGACTAGAAATATGAAATTCATTTCTTGGCCTGGTATTCCCATTCTGACCTTTAGTGGACATCTTTAAATTATCTTAAGAAAATATTCAGTTACATTGAAAGCTGACTGTGCAATGGTGGCAAAAATTGGAGGTGGGAAAGGGAGTAGGGGAAGGAAGAGAACACACTTGGGGAGAGACAAGGGCCAATGGTGTGGGCTATGGGTTCTCTGGTGGTGGGTGAGCTATGGCAGCAACAGCTGAAGGAGGAGATCCAGCTATCCTGTAATTCAGTGATGATGTCAACCAATATAACTCAACAAAAGCTATTAAAATCAAACTAATTTTTATTCCTATAAAAAAGAATGTATTCAGTTAAAATTTAAATTATAGTGCTTACCAGGGGGAATATATAAACTAACATATAGCTGGTGTAAAATTATATAATGACGTCATTGCCCCATCCATTACTTTCTCCCTGGGAGTAAGATTGGCTGAAGCAGAACAAGACCAGAATGGGACTTTGTCTAAAACTGCCCTGATCCCTAATCACAGCTGGAAGATGAGCTCCATTTAAAAAAGATACAAGACAGAAAGTTTTGTGGCATGATGTCAAGTAGATGTTTTAATGAAGAATGAGTAATATGCATGATTTGGAATGATCAATATCAGAATACATGAATGACAGCTTCTATTAATAGAAGGCATCCTGTGTAATACACACTCTGATAAGTACTTTAAAGATATTATCCAACAGGATTCTCTCCACAAAGGGCTACTCAAAGTAGTAACTATGACTATCTGCCCAGTGTAGGTATAGGTGAGCGCCTGAGACTTGGAGGGGCTCCTGTGCTCAGGTCATACAACCAGTAAATGAAGAGCTGGATCCAACCCGACTGACTGACACCATTGCTTGTGGTTGTTACCATGGCATCAGTGCCCTGTCTGGATTAGGTTTTATCCATCCCTTCTTGCCTTGGTTTCCTCTGTTATGATTAGGGAATAGTCCTGGTATAATTCTCAGGCTGCTATGATGATTAGTTCAGGTCAGGGTATTGTAAAATGCATGTATTACTACATTTAAAATGTGTGTGCTTGGTAAGCAGAGTGTCCACATATCTCATTTGTTGTCATGAAGTTATTTAGCAAGTGGCTGTGCCATCTTGGGCTATTTCCTTAGCTCCTCTGGTTTAACTTACTCAACTAGAAAATAAATGTATGACATGGGACAATTCCTAAGACATCTCCAGTGTTAATTATATCAAAGTTGTTAAAACAAAATCTGTAACCATGAGATTAACCAGGACTATGGAAAAGTGGACTAGCAGGGAAATGGAAAAAATGGGGCCGATTAGTTGTGACCAAAGCTCTATGGCAATGTGACCCCAGAGAGCAGGTGCCTGGAGAGCTCCCTCCACCTAATTGTCTTTCCCCCTCACTCTGCTGTCCTCGATAATAAATATTAGTGGACTGCCCACTTGTGGACATCTCTCTTGCTGCCAGTGAACAACCTGTTTCATGGCTCACAGCTCCCATCCTGGAGTCAACAGAATCCATCCTGGAATGTTTTTCAGGAGAGAAATATGCTATTTCAGTTTGGCAAGAAGAGTGTATTCCTGAGGGATCTTGGTCCAGGTGAGAAGCAAGATTTAGAAATAAGAGGATTGTGTGCTGTCTCCACAGCTTTGTTAGCCTCCTAGTAGGAGCTGTGGGGAGCAAGGAGTGTGACACTCGGACACTTGTGTTCTAGAGCACTTCCTTCTCCCTCCCTTCTCTCCCCTCCATGGTGGTGTCTTCCCAAGGAATGTGACCTCAGAGACAAGATTAATGTCAGGTAATACCTGGGAGAGGGCTGAAGTTTGGACTGAGTTCTGCAGTTTCTCCTGTACTTGATATTGAACTCTGCCACATTCTAGATAATATGTCATCTAGAATCAAATGAGTGCAAAAATTCCCCCCAATGGTGGGTGAGCACAATGGATTATGGTGATAGAACATGGGTGAATTGGTGGTGGGAATTTTATGGGGACTGTAACTGAGATGGGAAAGCATACATTGTAAAAAAAATGAAGAAGATATAAAAAATATATAAAAATAAATAAAGTTATAAAAAAATAGAACCAAATGAAATTTTCAAAAGACCATGTGGAGACAATGACAGTTCTTTCTCCTGAGGTAGACCCTCACAGCCGGGGGCTAAATTCATGTTGTTTGCCTCAGAGATGAAGGTCTTCATTTTCCTGTAATGACTCCAGTGAAGAAGGAAAAAAGAATTCCAGAATCTGCCTCGTTTTCCAGTTCTGATGTCCATTGTCTACACAACCTAACATTTATGAGCTCAAGTGACCGTCTTTTGTAGGATGAGTCTTACCCCTGGAAGTGACAGTGGACTCCGTGGTCACTGAGAATCCAGTAAGACATGCACGGGGGCTGATGGTGGCTTTGCTGGGAGGGGGTTAGAGTTTCCAACTGATTTTCAAATGTATCACCGACTCCAAGAAGAGCCAGAATCACCTTCCCAGGCAATTTAAGTTATAAATATCTCTTTAAGGAAGACAAATGTGTAGGTTCAAGGAAGGGAGCATGAGGCTCTTTCAAATCTGTAGTATCAAACATCTTGGGCAGCTTCCTAGAGTTAAAATTTGGTTCAGCCACATCCATTTCCAAGCCACTACTTGCATGTCACTCTTTCAAAGTTCCTATCATATTATTCTTTGTGGAAGGGAAAAACACTTATAAATTGCAATTCTTTCATTGTTATAGATTAACTGAATGTTTATTCTGAAGGTGATTTTAACAAGCACCTACTGGACCTCCTCATTTTACACTGAGGCTTCACATGATGCAGGGTCTTTTCAGAGCACTGGGTTTACCTGGGGCTGCCTAGTAAAGTGACCTTATTCACCTCTGCAGATAGGACAGTGTCACCCTAATTTGGTGTAATTCCAAATGCCATGTAATTGTAAATTTGTTGGCACAAATGAAATTAATATTTTTTTTTTAGTAGATAAAGCACTGATGATGCCTCACTACTGTGTTTTCTCCCACAGAGAAAGTGAGAATATTTATCCAAGTTAATGTTTCAGTTAAGATTGGAGGTTATACAAAGAGGCAAGATTCACTGTGTTAATGAATCATGCTTGTATATTTAGTCATCTGAATGAAAGAGAAAAATGAAGAGAATTTTTTCAGTGTTTATTTTTTTCCAATGAAACTATTTCATCTTTCATTTCTTCTCAGCAGATGGTGCCAAGTAGGTCCTTTGGAGGGGACAGAAACCTCACTTCTGTGACCATGTTTGTTCTCCTGGGAATCTCAAAAGATAAAGAGCTGCAGCTTAGCCTCTTTCCAGTCTTCCTGCTGATCTACCTTGTGACATTATTCTGCAACCTGGGTCTCATCACCCTAATCAGGGTGGACTCTCACCTGCACACACCAATGTACTTTTTCCTCAGTGCCCTGTCATTTATAGACATCTGCTACACTTCTTCCATCAGTCCAAGGATGCTTGCAGACCTCTTCAAAGATAAAAAGACGATTTCTTTTGTTGCCTGTGCCACCCAGTATTTTATAGCTTCCTGGATGGGTCAAGCTGAGAGCTGCCTCTTGGCTGCCATGGCCTATGACAGATATGTGGCCATTGGCAAACCCCTCCAGTACTCGACCATCATGGCGCCTGGGCTCTGTTGGAAGATGGTTGCTGTGGCCCTTGGGTGTGGGTTCCTTTCTAGCTTAATTGCAGTAGTCACTGGCTTTGAGATGTACTACTGTGGACCCAATGTCATCCAGAATTTCTTCTGTAACATAACTGAAATTATTAGTCTGTCATGTTCTAATCCCTTCGTCAGTCAAATTAGTCTTTTTCTGATAATTCTTTTTGTTGTTGTAGGTTGTGTGCTTATTATTTTGTTATCCTACTGTTTCATTGCCACTTCCATCCTGAAAATCTCCTCTGTCAAAGGTAGTGCCAAGGCCTTCAACACCTGTGCCTCCCACCTGGCAGTTGTGACTCTCTTCTATGGCACAGGCCTCGCTGTGTACTTACATCCTAGTTCTGGTCACTCCACGAAACAGAACAAATTTCTGTCTATGTTCTATGTTATTTTTATCCCCATGATAAACCCTCTTATCTATAGTCTGAGGAACAAGGATATCAAAGAGGCCCTCAGGAGGGTGATGAAGAGGACAACACATTTATCTCATTAAGAATAATATTTGGTATGTTACCTGAACAGAAAAAGCAATAAACAGGAAAACAAATAAAAAAATAAGATGGAGTATTTCTATTCCTAACAGAAGACAGAAGTGACAATAGATAAGTGTCTTTTAATAGTGCCTTTTCATCAGTCATAAAACATCAGGCAGATAAAAGTAAAAATCTTGCTTCTATATTCCTGGTGTTATCCTTAGTGGTCTCCAGGCAGGGATCTGGCTGAGCAGCAGCTTAAAATGGCGGGGAGCTGAAAGCCCATTTCCATGATTAGACTCATGTAGATAAACTGTTTGTTTGAGACAAATTTAGAGGTTCTGCTAGATTTTGTATGTAGAGAGAGAAAACCAATGTACTTATTAAAATTGAAAATTAAAATTGAGAAAATGCACACCTTATTTTTAATTTGGAGATGAGTGAGGAGAAAGAATAAAGGAGGAAGAAGAAAAGAGAAATTGGTTTTTATGAATTGCCCAAAAACCTATTTCCTCTACCTTATTCTTGAGTCAGATTTTGAAGTGAAAAATAAGATTGGAGAGAGGAGAAGACTATTTAAAACTAAAGGTTGGGGAAACACTCAGAGGGGGAAAAAAACCAAAGGTGTGATTATCACAGCACAGGTGCACCTGTCATGGCCAAGGCGTCTTCCTGGAGACTCAGTCTCAGAAATGTTCCCTGCTACATGTGTCTACAGAGGCAAGACATGAGTCCCTGAAGATCTGAGCTTCCTAGGACTCCAGGGCCTTGAGTTTGACCAAGAAGCAGAAGATTCATCAGACTTGGGGGTGCAACAGAAACTTAGAGTTCACAGAGAAATTATAGAAAATTGACTAAGATATTATTTTATTTTCAAGACAAGAGTTCATGGACTAAGTGTCATCATATTACAATAGTGTGTATACAGCATTTGGACTCATATAGTTCTGCATGTATGAATATAATTTCTTTACATTATTCACCAAGTGAGAAATAACTTCCCTGTTTCAGGTGGAACCCTGGGCATATTGAGTCCACCATGTTCTTCCCAAGTAGCAACAATTCAAGCTGTTCTTTGTGTCAATGGCTTGAAGCATTGGCGGGTGGGATTGCAGAAATGAAAAAAAGGTATGGTTAAAAGAATCTGTTCTTTAAAGATCAGACCTGAATAAGGAAACTCATCTCTAACATACTTTTTAGATAAGTGCCCTTTGCAAGCTACATAAACACATATTTCTTCATCTTTACAATGAGAAGAAATCATATCTCCCTCAAAAATGACAAAACAATTAACTGAAATGAGGCATGAGGTAAACTAGCCCAGAATCTGGTATACGGTAATACTTAATGAATGTTAACTTATGCAATAAGTAATTATTTAATTTTATTATTCAATTTCTTGTATGTCAAGAGAAATCCTGGAAAGTTGCTAAAAAGAGACAAATTAAGCAGATTTGAAATGTGTACTCCAGTTGGGACATAACAGTGAAAAGTCCTTATTCCCCACTCTGCATGAAATTTCTTTATTTTCCCTTGGAATAGCTATCACAATAACGCTTAGGTTCCTGTCCTAAGTAATAGCTGTTCAGCTCAGAAGAATGAAAAATCAGGTAGGCAAAGAAAATAAATAAAATCTTACTTAATTGCATCATTCTGAGAAAGCTATTATTATTTCCAGTTCATTCCAGGGGACAGTGAATGCACAGATCTTGTCGTGGCCAAGGTGATAACATTAATAGATGAACAAGTTGGTGGGGGACTAGAGAGAGCAACGTTTACCTATTTATTTTTGTACCAAGTCAGATTGTGGGCTTATGGTGGGCAGTTCCTCTATTTAAAGAAACTAGTAGATTTTTAAAGACATTCAGTACAAAATTTGAATGGCATTAAGATGAGTGAAAGCCGTGTACCAACCAAATAGCACAGGTATGTGGACATAGTCCTTCCTTCCTTTCTTTTTATCTCCACCTTCTTTCTGTGGACTCTAGTTCACTAAAGCTCTTGTCTTTCAATTTACTATGGTAGTGAATATTAAATTATCCTAATGCCAAAGTCACTGGAACAAAACAACTAAGAAATAAACAAATTAATTAAAGAAAAACATCTCATGTTTTGTGTTCATGTGCAGAGTTCCTTGATTTTATCAGAACTTTAAGTCAGTCTCTTGTTTTCATCTCCCACCTTTGTGGACCAAATATCATTTAGCATTTCATCTGTGACATACGCTAGGCTATTACCTTTCTAGCATCAATCCATCCATGTGCCAGAAGATTCTCTTTCTTTACATGTATTTTTGATGGGTTGGGTCTTTGTTTGCTGCCCTTTCATAGTCTGGTGATATTGAAGTTTCCATACTGAAAATACCCTGTAACAGAGGTAGCGCCAAGACCTTCAACACCTGTGCCTCCCACCAGGTGGCTGTGACTCTCCTTTGCGGCACAGTACTCTCTATGCACATGCATCCTAGTTCTGGCTACTCCACCAAACAGAAAAGGTTCTGTGGTGTTCTATGTTATTATTTTCCCCATACTAAACCTTATCAATAAACTGATATGTGATTAAACATGAAAACAATTATTTTAACATAAATACTTAAGAAAAAGGAATACCAACAAATTCAATATAGTGAGTAAATGTGGGTGTGTAAAGTATTTGTGGATAAGTTTGTATGTGTGTATGTGTGTGTGTGTGTGTGTTTGTGTGAGAGAGAAAGACAGAGAGACAGAGAGACAGAGAGACAGAGAGTGGGGTAAGGAGGAGAAGGAAGAATATTTGGAGGAGTAGAGAGGAGAGGCACAAAGACTGGTCCCAATTATTTTGAAATAACTGTTTTTCCTCCATGTTATTCCTTGTCTCTCCTTGTGAAATGAATTGAGAAAAAAAGGTTAAGGAAATTCTCTGAGGTTTGAAAGAAGCCAAATCATCACCTTCTGGCCACATATCAGTCTGGAACACATTACATGGAAGCTTCCCAGAAGCTGAACAGAGCTCAGAACTGACTGGTGACGCCATGTTGTGTCTAAGGAAGTGTAACCCATGTCCCCGAGATATGAACCCCCACAGGACTCAGAGTCTTCAGTCTGACCAGGGATCAGAGTCACCAGACCAGGGAGTCCTATGAGACTCAGGGGCCCACAAAAATTCACAGAAAATGTAAAAAAAAATACTTTAGAAAATGGTTTATGAACTTTCCTTAATATATTTGTATTGATAGAACAGTTTTCCCTATAACATAGCAAAGGTTTAACTTTTTTATAGCCATGTAAATATGATAGGTGAGGTACTGTCCCCATATCACATCTAGAACATTGGGGCATAGTGAGTCTGCCATGTTTTCCCAATGTAGCCACAAATCTTATGAATGTCACAAGCGTCACTTGTGGAACAAAATTAGTCCCTAATGACCTGAAACATGTTCTTCATTGCTTGACCAGGCCATTCTATTCTAACCTTTAGTGGACATCTTTAGAATTACCTTAAGAACATGTTCAGGTACCTTGAGAGCTGACTGTGGAATGGGGGAGCCAGAGGTAGTAGGGGAGGGAGAGGAAAGAGGATACAGTGGGGAGGGCACAGGCTTCTATGGTATGGACTATGGGTTCTCTGGTGGTGAGTGAGCTGTGGCAGCAACCCTGAAGGGAGGATCCAGCACCCTTGTAGTTCAAACAGTGATGTCAACCAATATTAGCTCAATAAAGTTGTTAAAAAATCAAACTTTTTATTCTCATACAAATGAATATATTCAATTAAAGTTTAAACTCCAGTTCTTGTCAGGGAGGTCTATATAACTGGGTGTTAGTGTTAAATCACATAATGAAGTCATTGTCCTATCCATGACTTTTTCCCTGGGAGTAAGATTGATTGAGCGGAACAAGTCTAGAGTGGGACCTTGTCTAAAACTAGCCTCTATCCCATATTACAGCAGGTAGATGAGCTCCGTTTCTAAAAGATCCAAGAAAGAAAGTTTGGTGTCATGATGTCAAGTAGATGTTTTAATGAAGAATTAGTAATACTGCATGATTTAGAATGATCAATATCAGAATACATGAATGACAGAGTCTATTACTAGAAGGCATCCTGTTTAACAAACACTCTGATAAGTACTTTACAGACCTTACCTAGTAGGACTCTTGCTATGTGGGGGATTCTATGCTGTGTTTGATGCCAGTTCATTTTATAGGTGATAAATTGAGACGTGAGGGCTCATCTGCGCAGGTCACACAACCAGGAAGGGAAAAAGTCAGGTCCAACGTATTGACCGACACCATTCCATTGATTACCATGGCAGTCATTATCCTGTCCGAAAATAGTTTTAAGCAATCTCTCGCCTCAATTTTCTTTTTTTGAATGGGGAATATTGCATGTATTGTTCATAGGGCTCCTATGATGATTAGTTCAGGTCAGGGAAATGATAAAATGCATGTATTACTATATTTAAAATATGTGTGCTTGGTAAGCTGAGTGTCCACATATCTCATTTATTGTTATGAAGTTATTTAGCAAGTGGTTGTGCCATCCTGGGCCAATTCCTTAGCTCCTCTGCTTCAACTTACTTACCTGGAAATTAAATGTATGACACTGGACAATTCCTAAGACATTTCAGCTGTAATTACTTCAATTTTGTTAAAAACCTATAACCATGAGATTATGCCAACACTATGGAGAAAAAAGGACCAGAAGGAAACTGGAAAAAATGGGGCAGATTAGTTGTGACCAAAGCTCCTTGGCAACATGACCCCAGAGAGCAGGTGCCTAGAGAGCTCCCTCCACCTAATTGTCTTTCCCCCTCGCTCTGCTGCACGTGATAATAAATGTTAGAGGACTCCCCACTTGTGGCCATCTTTCTTGCTGTAAGTGAACAATCTGTTTCATGGCTCACAGCTCCCATCTGGAGTCAACAGGGTGTCCATCCTGGAACATTTTTCAGGAAAGGAATACGCAATTTCCGTCATTGGCAAGAAGTGTGTATTCCTGATGGATCTTGGTCAAGGTGAGAACAAGATTTAGAAATAAGAGGATTGTGTGCTGTCTCCACAGCTGTGTAAGCCTCCTAGCAGGAGCTGTAGGGAGCAAGGAGTGTGACACTCAGTCACTTGTGTTCTTCAGCACTTCCCTCTCCTTCCCTTCTCTCCCCTCCACAGTGGTGTCTTCCCATGGAATGTTCCCCCTTATCCAAATTCCCTGACTCAGAGACAGGATTAATGTCAGGTATTACTCTGGGGTGAGGGCTTATGTTTGAACCTAACCTGCAATTTCTCAAGGACATAATATTGAACTCTGCCCCATTCTGGTTTTCCATAGACTATGAACTACGAGAATATGTCCTCTAGAATCAAATGGGACTTTCAAAAAACCATGTGGAGACAATGACAACTGTTTCCCCTGAGGCAGACACTCACTGCTGGGGGCTAAATTCATGGTGTTTGCCTCAGAGATGCAGGTCTTCATTTTCCTGTAATGACTCCAGTGAAGGATAAAAGAAATCCAGACCCTGCCTCAATTTCCTAGATCCCATGTTCAATGTCTACACACACTAACATTTATGAGCTTAAGTGACTGTCTTTTGTAGGATGAGTCTTACCCCTGGAGATGACAGTGGACTCCTTGGTGACTGAGAATCCAGTAACACATGCACAGAGGCTGACGGTGGCTTCGCCGGGAGGAGGGTCAGAGTTTCCAAGTGATTTTCAAAGGTATCACCGACTCCATAAAGAGCCAGAATCACCTTCTCAGATATTTAAGTTATAAATATCTGTTTAAGGAAGACAAATGTGTAGGTTCAAGGAAGGGAGCATGAAGCTCTTTCAAATCTGTAGTATCTATCATCTTGGGCGGCTTCCTAGAGTTAAAATTTGGTCCATTCACATCCATTTCCAAGCCACTACTTGAATATTACTCTTCAAAATTCCCATTATATCATTCTTGTGTCTTCTAGTCTTCATAAAAAGGAAAGGTATTTACAAATTGTAAATCTTTCCTTGTTGTAGATTAAATGAACGTTTCTTCTGAAGGTGATTTTAATGTGCACCTACTGGACATCCTCATTTTACACTGAGGCTTTGCATGATGCAGGGTCTTCTTTAAGCCCTGAGTCACATGGGGCTGCCTAGTTCAAGTGACCTTCTTCATTGTGCAGATAGGACAGTGTCATCCTAATTTGGTGTAATTCCCATTGCCATGTAATTGTAAATTTGAGACACACATGCGAAATTAGTATTTTCTAGTGAATAAAGTACCGATGATGACTCATTACTGTGTCTTATCCTGTGGGGAGAGTGAGAACATTTATCCAAGTTAATCTTTCAGTTAAGATTGGAGGTTATACAAAGAGGCAAGATACACTCAATGTTAATGAATCATGTTTGCGTATATAGTCATCTGCAAAAAACAGAAAAATGAAGAGAATTTTTTTTTTTTTGCCAATGAAACCACTGCATCTTTCATCTTTTCTCAGCAGATGGTGCCAAGCTGGTCCATGTCAGGGGACAGAAACCTAACGTCTGTGACCATGTTTGTTCTCCTGGGAATCTCAAAAGATAAAGAGCTGCAGCTTAGCCTCTTTCCAGTCTTCCTGCTGATCTACCTTGTGACATTATTCTGCAACCTGAGTCTCATCACCCTCATCAGGGTTGACTCCCACCTGCACACACCAATGTACTTTTTCCTCAGTGCCCTGTCATTTATAGACATCTGCTACACTTCTTCCATCAGCCCAAGGATGCTTGCAGACCTCTTCAAAGATAAAAAGAAGATTTCTTTTGTTGCCTGTGCCACCCAGTGTTTTGTAGCTTCCTGGATGGGTCAGACTGAGTGTTGTCTCTTAGCTGCCATGGCCTATGACAGATACGTGGCCATTGGCAACCCTCTCCAGTACTCGACCATCATGGCACCTGGGCTCTGCTGGAAGATGGTTGCTGGGGCCCTTGGGTGTGGTTTTATTTCAACCTTAATTGAAGTAGTCACTTGCTTTGAGATATACTACTGTGGACCAAATGTCATCCAAAATTTCTTCTGTAACTTAACTGAAATTATGAGTTTGTCTTGTTCTAATCCCTTCATCAGTCAAATTAGTCTTTTTCTGATAATTACTTTTGTTGTTGTAGGTTCTCTGGTTATTATTTTGTTATCCTATGGTTTCATTGCAGCTTCCATCCTGAAAATATCCTCCGTCAAAGGTAGCTCCAAGGCCTTCAACACCTGTGCTTCCCACCTGGCGGTTGTGACTCTCTTCTATGGCACAGGCCTCGCTGTGTACTTGCATCCTAGTTCCGGCCACTCCACGAAACAGAACAAATTTCTGTCTATGTTCTATGTTATTTTTATCCCTATGTTAAACCCTCTTATCTATAGTCTGAGGAACAAGGATATCAAAGAGGCCCTCAGGAGGGTGATGAAGAGGACAACACATTTATCTCGTTAAAAGTAATATCTGGTATGTTACCTGAACAGAAAAAGCAAAATGTAGGAAAACAAACAAAAAATTAAATGTGGTATTTCTATTCCTAACAGACGAGAAGTGAGAATAGGTAAGTGTCTTTTAGTGTCTTTTTGTTAATCATTAGTACATCAGGCAGATAAAAGTAAAAATCTTGCTTCTCTATTCCTGGTGTTGTCCTTAGTGGTCTCCAGTCATGGATATGTCTGAGCGCTACATCCAACATGGGGGGCAGCTGAAAGCCCATATCTATGATTACACTCATGTGGATAAACTTTGTGTTTGAGACAGAGGTCCTGCTAGATTTTGTATGTAGAGAACGGAAAAAATCTTGGAAGTTATACAAAGTGTTCCTGCTTCCCTGAATTTGTTTTATTTAGTTTATTTATTTACATATCAATTGAGAGTAAAAGAATGTATTTATTAAATATTGAAAATTAAATTGAGAACATGAACACCTTATTAATTTGGAGATGAGTGAGGAGAAAGAGAATGATGGAGGAGGAAGAAAGAGAGGCATTGGTTTTTTTGAATTGCCCAAAAACCTGTTTCCTCTACTTTGTTCTTGAGTCAGATTTTGAAGTGAATTGTGAAAATGAGATTGGAGAGAGGAGAAGACCATTTAAAACTAAAGGTTGGGGAAAGACTCAGAGCTGGAGAGAATCCAAAGGTGTGATTATCACAGCACAGGTGCACCTGTCATGGCCAAGGCACCTTCCTGGAGACTCAGACTCAGAAATATTCCCTGCTACATGTGTCTACAGAGGCAGGACATGAGTCCCTGAAGATCTGAGCTTCCTAGGATTCTAGGGCCTTGAGTTTGACCAAGAAGCAGAAGATTCATCAGACTTGGGGGGTGCCACAGAAACTTAGAGTCCAGCAAGAGAATTTATAGAAATTGACTAAGATAATAGTTTATTATTGAGACAAGTGTTCATGGACTAGGTGTTATCATGTTACAATAGTGTGTATACCATGTGGACTTATGTAGTTCCTCCTGCATGAATATAATTTCTTTACATTATTCACCTGGTAAGAAATAACTTCCCATCTCAGGTGGAACCCTGGGCATATTGAGTCCACCATCTTCTCCCCAGTTCACAACAATTCAAGTTGATCTTTGTGTGGATGGTTTGAAGCATTGGCAGGTGGGATTGCAGAGATGAAAACTAGGTGTGGTTAAAAGAATCTGTTCTTTAATGATCAGACCTGTAATTATTGAGCTCATCTCTAACATACTTTTTAGATAAGTGCCCTTAGCAAGCTAAAGACACATATTTTCTGCAGTTCTACAGTGAGAAGAATAATCAAATCTTCCTCAAATTGAGAAAACAGTTAACTGAAATGAGGCATGAAGAAAAATAGCCCAGAATCTGGTATATGGTAATAATTAATGAATGTTAACTTATGCAATTGGTAATTATTCATTTTTATTATTCAACTTCATATATGTCAAAAGAAATCCTGGAAAGTTGCTAAAAAGAGATAAATTAAGCAGATTTGGAAAGTGTACGCCAATTGAGACATAATAGTAAAAAGCGCTTACTCCCCCCTCTGCAGCTTATTGCACAAGGAATCGTCTTCAGGGAAGTAGAAGGAACTCAAGTTCATACTAGTGATCACACATGGGGATGTTATCATGTTCTGAAATCTATCACATAGGTGGAATCTTGGCTTTTCCTTCTGACCACTTGTTTCCTTCCTCTGTCCCTCCCTCTTTCCTTTTTTTTTTATTTTGGGGGGGGATTAAATCTGTTAAAGTGTCAAACATTGGATGGGCTTTATTAACATGTCATTCTTAAGCTGCTATATTCACTACCCGTAAGTATAATTTGTTTCTCTTTCTTTTCCATCTGCATGAAATTTCTTGATTTTCCCTTGGAAAAGCTATCAAAATAGTGTTTGTGTGCCTTTTCTAAGTAATAGCTATTCACTGCAGAAGAGTGAAAAACACATATAGACAAAGAGGATAAATAAAATCCTACATAATTGCATCATTCTGAGAAAGTTATTGATATTTCCAGCACATTCCTGGGGACAGTGAATGCACAGATGTCGTCGTGGCCAAGGTGATAATGTTTATAGACGAATCAAGTTGGTGGGTGTCATGGGAGTAGAGAGAGCAACGTTTACCTAGCTTTATTTAGTTTGTACCGTGCCAGACTGTGGGCTCTGGTGGGCAGTTCCTCTGTTTCAAGAAACGAGTAGATTTTTAAAGACATGTCAGTACAAATTTTGAATGGCATTAAGATGAGTGAAAGCCGTGTACCAACCAAATAGCACAGGTTTGTGGACATAGCCCTTCCTTCCTTCCTTCCTTTTTATCTCCACCTTCTTTCTGTGGACTCTAGTTCTCAAAGCTCTGGTGTTGCAATTTACTTTTGGTAGTGAATGTTAAATTATCCTAAAGCCAAGTCCCTGGAACAAAATAACTAAGAAATAAACAAATCAATTAAAGAAAAATATCTCATGTTTTGTGTTCATGTGCAGAGTTCCTTGATTTTATCAGAAATTTAAGTCAGTCTCTTGTTTTCATCTCCCACCTTTGTGGACCAAATATCATTTATTATTTTCATCTGTGACATACGCTAGGCTATTACCTTTCTAGCATCAATCCATCCATGTGCCAGAAGATTCTCTTTCTTTACATGTATTTTTGATGGGTTGGGTCTTTGTTTGCTGCCCTTTTATAGTCTGGTGATATTGAAGTTTCCCTACTGAAAATACCCTGCATCAGAGGTAGCGCCAAGACCTTCAACACCTGTGCCTCCCACCAGGTGGCTGTGACTCTCCTTTGCGGCACAGTACTCTCTATGCACATGCATCCTAGTTCTGGCTACTCCACCAAACAGAACAAGGTTCTGTGGTGTTCTATGTTATTATTTTCCCCATGTTAAACCTTATCAATAAACTTATGTATGATTAAACATGAAAACAATTATTTTAACATAAATACTTAAGGAAAAGGAATACCAACAAATTCAATATATTGAGTAAATGTGGGTGTGTAAAGTATTTGTGGGTAAGTTTGTATGTGTATGTGTGTGTGTGTTTGTGTGAAAGAGAAAGACAGAGAGACAGAGAGACAGAGAGACAGAGAGTGGGGTAAGGAGAAGGAGGAAGAATATTTGGAGGAGTAGAGAGGAGAGGCACAAAGACTGGTCCCAATTATTTTGAAATAACTGTTTTTCTTCCATGTTATTCCATGTCTCTCCTTGTGAAGTGAATTGAGAAAAAAAGGTTAAGGAAATTCTCTGAGGTTTGAAAGAAGCCAAATCATCACCTTCTGGCCACATATCAGTCTGGAACACATTACATGGAAGCTTCCCAGAAGCAGAACAGAGCTCAGAAATGACTGGTGACGCCATGTTGTGTCTAAGGAAGTGTAAACCATGTCCCCGAGATATGAACCCCCACAGGACTCAGAGTCTTCAGTCTGACCAGGGATCAGAGTCACCAGACCAGGGAGTCCTATGAGACTCAGGGGCCCACAAAAATTCACAGAAAATGTAAAAAAAAAACTTTAGAAAATGGTTTATGAACTTTCCTTAATATATTTGTATTGATAGAACATTTTACCCTATACCATTGCAAAGGTTTAATTTTTCTATAGCCATGTAAATATGATAGGTGAGGTACTGTCCCCATATCACATCTAGAACATTGGGGCATAGTGAGCTCTGCCATGTTTTCCCAATGTAGCCACAAATCTTTTGAATGTCACAAGCGTCACTTGTGGAACAAAATTAGCTCCTAATGACCTGAAACATGTTCTTCATTGCTTGGCCAGGTCATTCTATTCTAACCTTTAGTGGACATCTTTAGAATTACCTTAAGAACATGTTCAGGTACCTTGAGAGCTGACTGTGGAATGGGGGAGCCAGAGGTAGTAGGGGAGGGAGAGGAAAGAGGATACAGTGGGGAGGGCACAGGCTTCTATGGTGTGGACTATGGGTTCTCTGGTGGTGAGTGAGCTGTGGCAGCAACACCTGAAGGGAGGATCCAGCACCCTTGTAGTTCAAACAGTGATGTCAACCAATATTAACTCAATAAAGTTGTTAAAAAATCAAACTATTTATTCTCATACAAATGAATACATTCAATTAAAGTTTAAACTCCAGTTCTTGTCAGGGAGGTCTATATAACTAGGTGTTAGTGTTAAATCACATAATGAAGTCATTGTCCTATCCATGACTTTTTCCCTGGGAATAAGATTGATTGAAGCAGAACAAGTCTAGAGTGGGACCTTGTCTAAAACTAGCCTCTATCCCATATTACAGCAGGTAGATGAGCTCCATTTCAAAAAGATCCAAGAAAGAAAGTTTGGTGTCATGATCTCAAGTAGAGGTTTTAATGAAGAATTAGTAATACTGCATGATTTAGAATGATCAATATCAGAATACATGAATGACAGAGTCTATTACTAGAAGGCATCCTGTTTAACAAACACTCTGATAAGTACTTTACAGACATTACCTAGTAGGACTCTTGCTATGTGGGGGACTCTATGCTGTATTTGATGCCAGTTCATTTTATAGGTGATAAACTGAGACATGAGGGCTCATCTGTGCAGGTCACACAACCAGGAAGGGAAAAAGTCAGATCCAACATATTGACCGACACCATTCCACTGATTACCATGACAGTCATTATCCTGTCCGAAAATAGTTTTAAGCAATCTCTCGCCTCAATTTTCTTTTTTTGAATGGGGAATATTGCATGTATTGTTCATAGGGCTCCTATGATGATTAGTTCAGGTCAGGGAAATGATAAAATGCATGTATTACTATATTTAAAATATGTGTGCTTGGGAGACGAGTGTCGACATATCTCATTTATTGTTATGAAGTTATTTAGCAAGCAGTTGTGGCAACCTGGGCCAATTCCTTAGTTCCTCTGCTTCAACTTACTTACCTGGAAATTAAATGTATGACATTGGACAATCCCTAAGACATTTCAGCTGTAATTATTTCAATTTTGTTAAAAAACCTATAACCATGAGATTATGCCAACGCTATGGAGAAAAAAGGACCAGAAGGAAACTGGAAAAAATGGGGCAGATTAGTTGTGACCAAAGCTCCTTGGCAACATGACCCCAGAGAGCAGGTGCCTAGAGAGCTCCCTCCACCTAATTGTCTTTCCCCCTCGCTCTGCTGCACGTGATAATAAATATTAGGGGACTCCCCACTTGTGGGCATTTCTCTTGCTGTAAGTGAACAATCTGTTTCATGGCTCACAGCTCCCATCTGGAGTCAACAGGGTGTCCATCCTGGAACATTTTTCAGGAAAGGAATATGCAATTTCCGTCATTGGCAAAAAGAGTGTATTCCTGAGGGATCTTGGTCAAGGTGAGAACAAGATTTAGAAATAAGAGGACTGTGTGCTGTCTCCACAGCCATGTAAACCTCCTAGCAGGAGCTGTAGGGTGCAAGGAGTGTGACACTTGGTCGCTTGTGTTCTTCAGCACTTCCCTCTCCCTCCCTTCTCTCCCCTCCACAGTGGTGTCTTCCCATGGAATGTTCCCCCTTATCCAAATTCCCTGACTCAGAGACAGGATTAATGTCAGGTATTACTCTGGGGTGAGGGCTTATGTTTGAACCTAACCTATAATTTCTCAAGGACATAATATTGAATTCTGCCGCATTCTGGTTTTCCATAGACTATGAACTACGAGATTATGTCCTCTAGAATCAAATGGGACTTTCAAAAAACCATGTGGAGACAATGACAACTGTTTCCCCTGAGGCAGACACTCTCTGCCTGGGGCTAAATTCATGGTGTTTGCCTCAGAGATGCAGGTCTTCATTTTCCTGTAATGACTCCAGTGAAGGATAAAAGAAATCCAGACCCTGCCTCAATTTCCTAGTTCCCATGTTCAATGTCTACACACACTAACATTTATGAGCTCAAGTGACTGTCTTTTGTAGGATGAGTCTTACCCCTGGAGATGACAGTGGACTCCTTGGTGACTGAGAATCCAGTAACACATGCACAGAGGCTGATGGTGTCTTCGCCGGGAGCAGGGTCAGAGTTTCCAAGTGATTTTCAAAGGTATCACCGACTCCATAAAGAGCCAGAATCACCTTCCCAGATATTTAAGTTATAAATATCTGTTTAAGGAAGACAAAGGTGTAGGTTCAAGGAAGGGAGCATGAAGCTCTTTCAAATCTGTAGTATCTATCATCTTGGGCGGCTTCCTAGAGTTCAAATTTGGTCCATTCACATCCATTTCCAAGCCACTACTTGAATATCACTCTTCATAATTCCTATTTAATCATTCTTGTGTCTTCTAGTCTTCGTGAAAAGGAAAGGTACTTACAAATTTTAAATCTTTCCTTGTTCTAGATTAAATGAACGTTTCTTCTGAAGGTGATTTTAATGTGCACCTACTGGGCATCCTCATTTTACACTGAGGCTTTGCATAATGCAGGGTCTTCTTTAAGCCCTGAGTCACATGGGGCTGCCTAGTTAAAGTGATCTTCTTCACCTGTGCAGATAGGACAGTGTCATCCTAATTTGGTGTAATTCCCATTGCCATGTAATTGTAAATTTGAGACACACATGTGAAATTAGTATTTTCTAGTGAATAAAGTACCGATGATGACTCATTACTGTGTCTTATCCTGTGGGGAGAGTGAGAACATTTATCCAAGTTAATCTTTCAGTTAAGATTGGAGGTTATACAAAGAGGCAAGATTCACTCAATGTTAATGAATCATGTTTGTGTATATAGTCATCTGCAGAAAAGAGAAAAATGAAGAGAATTTTTTTTTTTGCCAATGAAACCACTGCATCTTTCATCTTTTCTCAGCAGATGGTGCCAAGCAGGTCCTTTGGAGGGGACAAAAACCTCACTTCTGTGACCATGTTTGTTCTCCTGGGAATCTCAAAAGATAAAGAGCTGCAGCTTAGTCTCTTTCCAGTCTTCCTGGTCATCTACCTTGTGACATTATTCTGCAACCTGAGTCTCATCACCCTCATCAGGGTTGACTCCCACCTGCACACACCAATGTACTTTTTCCTCAGTGCCCTGTCATTTATAGACATCTGCTACACTTCTTCCATCAGCCCAAGGATGCTTGCAGACCTCTTCAAAGATAAAAAGAAGATTTCTTTTGTTGCCTGTGCCACCCAGTGTTTTGTAGCCTCCTGGATGGGTCAGACTGAGAGTTGCCTCTTGGCTGCCATGGCCTATGACAGATACGTGGCCATTGGCAACCCTCTCCAGTACTCGACCATCATGGCACCTGGGCTCTGCTGGAAGATGGTTGCTGGGGCCCTTGGGTGTGGTTTCCTTTCAACATTAATTGAAATAGTCACTTGCTTTGAGATGTACTACTGTGGGCCAAATGTTATCCAGAATTTCTTCTGTAACATAACTGAAATTATGAGTTTGTCTTGTTCTAATCCCTTCATCAGTCAAATTAGTCTTTTTCTGATAATTCTTTTTGTTGTTGTAGGTTCTCTGGTTATTATTTTGTTATCTTATGGTTTCATTGCAGCTTCCATCCTGAAAATATCCTCCGTCAAAGGTAGTGCCAAGGCCTTCAACACCTGTGCTTCCCACCTGGCGGTTGTGACTCTCTTCTATGGCACAGGCCTCGCTGTGTACTTGCATCCTAGTTCCAGCCACTCCACGAAACAGAACAAATTTCTGTCTATGTTCTATGTTATTTTTATCCCTATGTTAAACCCTCTTATCTATAGTCTGAGGAACAAGGATATCAAAGATGCCCTTAGGAGGGTGATGAAGAGGACAACATATTTATCTCATTAAAAGTAATATTTGGTATGTTACCTGAACAGAAAAAGCAAAAAGTAGGAAAACAAAACAAAAAATTAAATGTGGTATTTCAATTCCTAACAGACCAGAAGTAAGAATAGGTAAGTGTCTTTTAGTGTCTTTTCATCACTCATTAGCACATCAGGCAGATAAAAGTAAAAATCTTGCTTCTCTATTCCTGGTGTTATCCTTAGTGGTCTCCAGTCATGGATATGTCTGAGCACTACCTCCAACATGAGGGGCAGCTAAAAGCCCATATCCATGAATACACTCATGTGGATAAACTTTGTGTTTGAGACAGAGGTCCTGCTAGATTTTGTATGTAGAGAAAGGAATAAATCTTGGAAGTTATACAAAGTGTTCCTGCTTCCCTGAATTTGTTTTATTTAGTTTATTTATTTACATATCCATTGAGAGTAAAAGAATGTATTCATTAAATATTGAAAATTAAAATTGAGAATATGAACACCTTATTAATTTGGAGATGATTGAGGAGAAAGAGAATGATGGAGGAGGAAGAAAGAGAGGCATTGGTTTTTTTGAATTGCCCAAAAACCTGTTTCCTCTACCTTGTTCTTGAGTCAGATTTTGAAGTGAATTGTGAAAATGAGATTGGAGAGAGGAGAAGACGATTTAAAACTAAAGGTTGGGGAAAGACTCAGAGCTGGAGAGAATCCAAAGGTGTGATTATCACAGCACAGGTGCACCTGTCATGGCCAAGGCACCTTCCTGGAGACTCAGACTCAGAAATATTCCCTGCTCCGTGTGTCTACAGAGGCAGGACATGAGTCCCTGAAGATCTGAGCTTCCTAGGATTCTAGGGCCTTGAGTTTGACCAAGAAGCAGAAGATTCATCAGACTTGGGGGGTGCCACAGAAACTTAGAGTCCAGCAAGAGAATTTATAGAAATTGACTAAGATAATAGATTATTATCAAGACAAGTGTTCATGGACTGAATGTTATCATGTTACAATAGTGTGTATACCATGTGGACTCATGTAGTTCCTCCTGCATGAATATAATTTCTTCACATTATTCACTTGGTGAGAAATAACTTCCCCATCTCAGGTGGAACCCTGGGCATATTGAGTCCACCATCTTCTCCCCAGGTCGCAACAATTCAAGTTGATCTTTGTGTGGATGGTTTGAAGCATTGGCAGGTGGGATTGCAGAGACAAAAACAAGGTGTGGTTAAAAGAATCTGTTCTTTAATGATCAGACCTGTAATTATTGAGCTCATCTCTAACATACTTTTTAGATAAGTGCCCTTAGCAAGCTAAAGACACATATTTTCTGCAGTTCTACAGTGAGAAGAATAATCAAATCTTCCTCAAAAATGACAAAACAATTAACTGAAATGAGGCATGAAGAAAACTAGCCCAGAATCTGGTATATGGTAATAATTAATGAATGTTAACTTATGCAATTGGTAATTATTCATTTTTATTATTCAACTTCATATATGTCAAAAGAAATCCTGGAAAGTTGCTAAAAAGAGATAAATTAAGCAGATTTGGAAAGTGTACCCCAATTGGGACATAATAGTAAAAAGCGCTTACTCCCCGCTCTGCAGCTTATTGCACAAGGAATCGTCTTCAGGGAAGTAGAAGGAACTCAAGTTCATACTAGTGATCACACATGGGGATGTTATCATGTTCTGAAATCTATCACATAGGTGGAATCTTGGCTTTTCCTTCTGACCACTTGTTTCCTTCCTCTGTCCCTCCCTCCTTCCTTTTTTTTTTATTTTGGGGGGGATTAAATCTGTTAAAGTGTCAAACATTGGATGAACTTTATTAACATGTCATTCTTAAGCTGCTATATTCACTATCCGTAAGTATAATTTGTTTCTCTTTCTTTTCCATCTACATGAAATTTCTTGATTTTCCCTTGGAAAAGCTATCAAAATAGTGTTTGTGTGCCTTTTCCGAGTAATAGTTGTTCACTGCAGAAGAGTGAAAAACACAGATAGGCAAAGAGAATAAATAAAATCCTACTTAATTGCATCATTCTGAGAAAATTATTGATATTTCCAGCACATTCCTGGGGACAGTGAATCACTGATGTATGTGGTCGTGGCCAAGGTGATAATGTTAATAGACGAATCAAGTTGGTGGGTGTCATGGGAGTAGAGAGAGCAACGTTTACCTAGCTCTATTTCGTTTGTATTGTGCCAGACTGTGGTCTCTGGCGGGCAGCTCCTCTGTTTCAAGTAACTAGTAGATTTTTAAAGACATGTCAGTACAAATTTTGAATGGCATTAAGATGAGTGAAAGCCATGTACTAACCAAATAGCACAGGTTTGTGGACATAATCCTTCCTTCCTTCCTTCCTTCCTTTTTATCTCCACCTTCTTTCTGTGGACTCTAGTTCATAAAGCTCTGGTGTTGCAATTTACTTTTGGTAGTGAATGTTAAATTATCCTAAAGCCAAGTCCCTGGAACAAAATAACTAAGAAATAAACAAATTAATTAAAGAAAAATATCTCATGTTTTGTGTTCATGTGCAGAGTTCCTTGATTTTATTAGTACTTTAAGTCAGTCTCTTGTTTTCATCTCCCACCTTTGTGGACCAAATATCATTCAGCATTTCATCTGTGACATATGCTAGGTTATTACCTTTCTAGCATCAATCCATCCATGTGTCAGAAGATTCTCTTTCTTTTCATGTATTTATGATGGATTGGGTCTTTGTTTGCTGTCCTTTTATAGTCTGGTGATACTGAAGTTTCCATACAGAAAATACCCTGCAATAGAGGTAGCGCCAAGACCTTCAACACCTGTGCCTCCCACCTGGCCGCTCTGACTCTCCTTTGAGGCACAGTATTCTCTATGCACATGCATGCTATTTCTGGCCACTCCATGAAACAGAACAAGATTCTGTGGGGTTCTATGTTATTATTTTCCCCATGTTAAACCTTATTAATAAAAAGTTATAAGATTAAATTTAGAACAATTATTTTAAAATAAATACTTTATAAAAGGAATACCAACAAATTCAAAACAGTGAGTAAATATAGGTGTGTGTGTATGTTTGTGGGTAAGTTTGTTGTGCTTGAGAAAGAGAGAGAGAGAGAGAGAGATAAGGAGGAGAAGGAAGAGTATTTGGAGGAGTAGAGAAGAGAGGCACAAAGACTTGTCCCGATTTTTTTTTTTTATATAATTGTCTTTCCTCCATGTTATCCTTGTCTTTTCTTGTGAAGTGAATTGTGAAAAAATAAAGTTAAGGAAATTCTTTAAGGTTTGAAAGAAGCCAAAGTCATCACATTCTGGCCACACAGCAGTCTGGAACATGTGGCATGGAAGCGTCTCAGAAACTGAACAGAGCTCAGAAATGACGGATGATGCCATGTTGTGTCTCAGACCTGTAACACACGTCCCCGAGATGTGAGCCGCCAGAGGACTCAGGGCCTTCAGTCTGACCTGGGATCAGAGTCACCAGACAAGGGAGTCCCATGAGACTCAGGGTCTGACAGAAAAAAATTACAGAAAATGTAAAAAAAAAAAATTCTTTAGAAAATGGATTATGAACTTTGTCCTTAATATATTTGTATTGATAGAAACTTTTACCCTACAGCATTGCAAAGATTTAATTTGTCTGTGTAACTATAATAGGTGAGGTAATGTCCCCATATCACATCTAGAACATTGGGGCATGGTGAGCTCTGCCATGTTTTCCTGATGTAGCCACAAACCTTAAGAATGTCACAGTGTGACTTGAGGAACAAAATTAGTCCCACTGAGCTGAAACATGTTCTGCATTGCTTGGCTGGGGCATCCCATTCTGAACTTTAGCAGACATCTTTAAAATTGTCTTCAGAACATGCTCAGGTACCTTGAGAGCTGACTGTGGAATGGGGGAGCCAGAGGTAGTGGGGGAGGGAGAGGGAAGAGGACACAGAGGGAAGGGAGAGGTTTGTGGTGTGGACTGTGGGTTCTCTGGTGGTGGGTGAGCTGCGGCAGCAACACCTGAAAGGAGGATCCAGCATCCCTGTAGGTCAACAATGATGTCAACCTATATTAAGTCAATAATATTTGTTAAACATATCATACTGTTCTCATACAAAAGATTATATTCAATTATCATTAAACTCCACTTCTTGTCAGGGTACTATATGCACTAATGTGTTAGCAAGTGTTAAACAAATATGAAATCTTTGCCCATCCATAACTTTCTCCGCAGGATTAAGTTTGACTGAAGCAGAACAAGACTAGAATGGGACCTTGTCTAAAACTGACCTGATCCCTAATCACAGCAGGTAGATGAGCTCCATTTCAAAAAGAACCAAGAAAGAAAGGTTGGTGGCGTGATCTCAAGCAGATGTTAAATGAAGAATTAAGAATACTGCATGACATGGAAAGGACAACATCAAAATACATGAATGACAGCATCTGTTAATAGAAACCATCCTGTGTAATACATACTCTGATAACTACAGACATTATCGCACAGGATTCTCTCCACAAAGGGCTACTCTATGATGTAACTATGGCTACCTGCCCATTGTATAGGTGATGACTTGATTTGGAGGGGCTCCTTTGTTCAGGTACACAACAGTGAGTGGAAGAGTCAGATCCAACCTGATCACTGACACCATTGCCTGTGATTGTTACCATGGCAGTTTGTATCCTGCCTTAATATTTTTTTGCATTTTCTTTCTTGCCTTAATTTCCTCTTATGAGTAGGGAATAATCCTCATAGCTTATCAAGGCTACTATGATTATTGGTTCAAGTCAGGGTATTGATAAAATAGATGTATCAATATATATTAAATGAAATGGGTGATAGACAAGAAAGTGTCCACATATTTAAATTGTTCCTATTTAGCAATTTTACCAAGTGGCTGGACATCTTGGGCAAATTCCTTTGCTCCACTCATTCAATTTACTTCCCTGGAAATTAAATGTATGATATGGGGCTATTCCTAAGACATTTTCAGCTCTAATGCCCCGAAGGTTGTTAAAACAAAATCTGTAACCATGAGATTATTCCATGATTATGCAGAAGAAAGGATCCAAAGGTAATGTCACAAAAATGGGGAAGATTAGCTGTGACCAAAGCTCCATGGAACATGTCTCCAGAGAGCAGGTGCCTGGAGAGCTCCCTCCATCTAATTGTCTTTCTTCCTCACTCTGATGCCTTCTATAATAAATATTAGAGGACGCCGCAATTGTGGGCATCTCTCTTGCTGTTAGTGAACAACCTGTTTCATGGCTCACAGCTCACATTCTGGAGTCAACCAGGTCTATCCTGGGACATTTTTCAGGGAAGAAATACGCTATTTCCATTCTTGGCAAGAAGTGTGTATTCCTGAGGGATCTTGGTCAAGGTGAGGAGCAAGATTTAGAAGTAAGAGGATTGTGTGCTGTCTCCACAGCTGTGTAAGCCTCCTAGCAGGAGCTGTGGGGAGCAAGGAGTATGACACTCCGTCACTTGTGTCTCTCATCACTACCCTCTCCCTCCCTTCCTGCCATAGTGGTGTTTCCCACAGAACATTCCTCCTTATCCAAATTCCCTGACCTCAGAGACAAGATTAATGTCAGGTATTCCTCTGGGGTGAGGGCTGATGTTTGTATCTAGTTCTGCATTTTCTTTTGGATTTGATACTGAACTCTGCCACTTTCTGGTTTTCCATATATCAACTAGAAATAATATGTCATCTAGAATCAAATGAGATGGTATCTGTAAAAATGGACACTTTGCAAACATTAATAATTGTGTGCTGAACAATGATGTACTGAATTTGAGGGAGAATTTCCTATAGGCAAAGCAGGCTTGTCTATGCCTTGCAGACATCCACTCCAAGGACCCTTCTCATTTGTTATAACCTTAGGGAATATGTTTTAAACAATACTATTAACTTGATTTCCATTCAAATACATGGCTTTATTTCTCAGTAGCAAGAAACAAAGTGTCCTTACATAAAAGATAGTCAAAGCTCATGTACAATATCTTTGGTCTTTTGAAATATTTCAATATATCTTCATTCTCAATTCTAAAGACCCAAAGAATCTCTAGACCCTAGCATGCGTGCTCACAGATACCAGAGGTCCCTAATGAAGATACAGGTAGTATTGTTCCTACAAGGTTTCCTACCTTTCTTATATGACATCATTGGTTTTTATTGCATAACATACTGACTTATCAAAAACTCAGGTTGTGCTTGTCCAAACTCCCGAATTCAACATGTCCTAGCAATTTAATAATTGGGGAGGGTATTTTATTAGCTAGGTCCACGCAGTGAAATCTCCAGTGAACATTTACATTAGTCAATATTAATTCTACACAGTTTCTTGGGAAATATGAACATTCAAAAAACATCAAAGAGAGTGAATATATTTACAATTTTTTTCCACCCAGCTTTCCAGATTTTAACAAGGTGAAATTTCTTATGGGATAATGAAACAATATACACCCCACATTGTTATTGGGTAGTGATGGGTCACACATACACATTTAGTTATGGCTGCCTCTGTTACCAGGAGGTAATCAGTAGAAAATATATAGTCTAATTGATTGATCAAAAACGTGACATTGTATTATATGATACACATTTCCTTTAAAATGAATCCAATACAATAGGAACATAGCATTTACTGCAAGAGGTTTCTAGGTATAAGGCAGCCTGTTCAATGGGCTGTGCTTGCTGGTCCCTGGCACAGTGAGAAGCAGCCACAATAAATGGAAGTGGAGAACCTGACTCATGCAAACTAAGTAGATAATAATTAATGATGTTAGTAGTAACATTTAATGAGGAATTTGTGTTCTCCAGGAACAGGGTTCACGTGGTGCTGCCTAGTTAAAGTGACCATGCTTCACCTGTGCTACAGGACAGTGTAACCCTAATTTGGTATAATTTCCTTTGCCACGTAATTGTAAATTTGTAAGGGACAAGGGAAATACTCATATTTTAGTGTATAAAGCACTGATGCAGCCTAACTACTCTGTCTTGTTACATAGGGAGAGTGAGAATAATTATCCAATACCATTTTCCACTTAAGACTGGTGCTTGAGGCAAGATTCACTTGGCACTAATGAGTCCTAGTTGCATATTTAGTCAGCTGCATGAGGAGAAAAATGAAGAGTACTTCTTCCTATTTTTTGAGAATCAAACCATTTCTTCTTTCATCTTTTTCTCAGCAGGTGATGCCAAGTGTGTCCATGGCAGGGGATAGAAACCTCACATCTGTGACCATGTTTGTTCTTCTGGGAATCTCAGAAGATAAAGAGCTGCGGTTTAGTCTCTTTCCAGTCTTCCTGGTGATCTACCTTGTGACATTATTCTGGAACCTGGGTCTCATCATCTTAATCAGGATAGACTCCCACCTGCACACACCAATGTACTTTTTCCTCAGTTTTCTGTCATTTATAGACCTCTGCTACACTTCTTCCATCAGCCCAAGGATGATTTCAGACTTCTTCAAAGATAAAAAAGTCATTTCCTTCTTTGCCTGTGCCAGTCAGTGTTTTTTGGCTTCCTGGATGGGTCAGGCTGAGTGTTGCCTCTTGGCGGCCATGGCCTATGACAGATACGTGGCCATTGGCAAACCTCTCCAGTACTCAACCATCATGGCTCCTGGGCTCTGTTGGAAGATGGTTGCTGGGGCTATTGGTTGTGGTTTACTTGGTAGCTTAATTGAAGTAGTCACTGGCTTTGAGATGTACTACTGTGGGCCCAATGTCATCCAGAATTTTTTCTGTAACATAACTGAAATAATTAGTCTGTCTTGTTCTAATCCCTTTGTCAGTCAAATTAGTCTTTTTCTCGTCATTCTTTTTGTTGCTGCAGGTTCCATGGTTATAGTTTTATTATCCTATGGTTTCATTGCAGCTTCCATCCTGAAATTATCTTCCATCAAAGGTGGTGCCAAGGCCTTTAACACCTGTGCCTCCCACCTGACGGTTGTGACTCTCTTCTATGGCACAGCCCTCGCTGTGTACTTGCATCCTAGTTCCGGCCACTCCACAAAACAGAATAGGTTTCTCTCTGTGTTCTATGTTATCATTATTCCCATGTTAAATCCTTTTATCTATAGTTTTAGGAACAAGGAGATCAAAGAGGCCCTTAGGAGGGTGATGAAGAGGGCAACACACTTGTCTCATTAAGTACCATATTTGGTATGTTATCTGAAAAAAGAAAGCAAAATTCAGGAGAAAAAAACCCCACAATTTTTGGTCCTGTATTTCCACCCTTAGTGGAATGCAGTGGTCAGAATATGTAGTGTCCTTTTTTAGGTCATGAGAATACCTAGGCAGAAATGTTCAGGTTCTGGCTCCCTGATTTCTGGTGCCCTAATACTTAGTGCTGTCCATTCAGTATCTATCTGAGCAGCAGCTCCACCGTGATTCCATGATTAGACCCATGTAGTTACACCCCTGTAGAAACACTATGTAGAATGGAGGGTTCTGATAGATTTTTTTATGTAGAGAAATGAGAAGAACCCCGGAAGTCACACAAACTCTTCTTTCTTCCCTGAATATCTTTTACTTGTCATTTATTTATATTTCATTAAAAAGTAAAACAATGTATACATTAATGTATACATGTATACATTAAATAGTGAAAATCCAAAATTGAGAAAATGAACACAGTATAATTTTAATCCAGCAGAGATAGGAGGGAGAGTGTGAGCAAGAGCAAGGTGGAAAGACTCTTTCTTTTATTTCCCCAGTATCTGTTTTCTCTATATTATTTGATTCAGCTCATGCAGTGAATTGTAAAATGAGATTGGCGAAGGAATGAACTATTAAAGCAAAGGTTGGGGAGATACTCAGAGGCTGGAAAGAAGCCAAAGTCATCATCATCAGGCACAGGCACACCTGGATCGTGCCCCAGGCAGCCTCCTAGAGCCTCTGAGACTCTGACATGATGGCCGCCATGTTGTGTTTACAGAAGCAGGACCTCAGTCCCAAACATCCAGCCTCCTGGGTTTCCAGGAGCAGAAGATTCAGCAGTCATGGGGGTGCTGAAGAAACATGGACTCAAACCAAGAGAATTTATAGAAAATTGACAATAAGATTATTTTATATCCCAGACAAGAGTATGTGGACTTACTGTCATACCTATTTCTTTAGTATGTGCAAAACATTTAGACTTCGTGGAGCTCCTTATGTGAATATGATTTCCTTATGTGACTCATCAAGATAGAAATAATTGCCCTGTTTCAGGTGGGACCCTGGGCATATTGATTCCACTATGTTCTTCCCAGGTAGCAACAATCCAAGATGATCTTTTGAGACTAAAGCAACTTGTAGTTAATAGAATCTTTTCTTTAGTGATCAGAACTGCGATTAATAAACTCATCTCTAACACATTTTGTATTTAAGTGCCCTTATGCAATCTACTTCCACACATGTTTTCCTCACCTCTACAATAAGAAGAATAATTGTTACTGCCTCAAAGAATCAAAACCATTAACTCCCAATTGGTGGTTGTGCCTCTCTTCTATGGCACAGCCTCTCTGTGCACGTGCCCTAGTTCTGCCATTCTACGAAAAGAAACAAGGTCCAGTACATGTTCTATGTTATTACTATCCCCATGTTAACCCTTCTTATCTATAATCTGAGGAACAAAGATGATAAACAGGTTCTCAAGAATCTGATAAAGGGATAATACATTTATTTCCACAACAATGGATTTTTGAACTACTCTAAGGAACACAGGTTAGATTATATAAGTGACATTATCAATCTCAAAATAACTAAGTAGAGAGAAGAAACAAATTCCACATCTTTAATTGCTGACCCTATCAAGTTAGATGCCACACAAGTGATGTGATTGTGGTGGTGGTGTTGATATGGAAGCCAGATTAAAAGTCTGTTGTCATTATTAGAACCATGTGATAAAATTATGTTTTGAGAAGAGAGAAGTTGGAGTTATCAGATGTAGAGAAATGGCAAGAATGGAATAAACCACACAGATTTTTCATTTCCTGATTTTCTATATTTCCTTATATTAGTAAATAATTATTATAGATAAATAAAATTGTGGAATATTAATATGAGAACAATTATTTTGAAAGTAATACTTTATAATTTTAATAGCAATGGAGAGAGCAGAATGAGTGTGTGTGTGTGTGGGTGTGTGTGTATGTGAGAGAGAGAGAAAGAATGAACAGAGAGAGAGACAGAGAGAGAGAGAGAGAGAGAGAGAGAGAGAGAGATTGAAGAGCAAGAGAAGGAGAAACGAAGGAGGAGGAAGAAGAGCATTTGGAAGAGGAATTGAAGAAGGCAAAGACTGCTCCAGGCTTACTCTGAAATAAGTGTTTCCTCCATGTTATTTCTTGAAACTTCTTTTGAAGTGAATTGAGAAAAATAGGTTAGGGAAATTTTCTGAGGCTAGAAAGAAGTCAAATTTATCAAATTCTGAGCATATGTGGGTTGGAACACGTTCCAAGGAAGCTTCCCAGAAAGCAAACAAGAGCTCAGAAATGATGGCCGCCATACTGTGTCTCAAGAAGTGCAAACCAAATCCCAGAAATGTGAGCTGCCAGAGGATTCAGGGTCTTCAGTTTGACCAGGGATCAGAGAATTATCACACCAGGGAGTCTCATGAGAGTCAGAATGCAACAACAACAGAAAAAAATTACAGAAAATGTTCAAAAGTGTTTTCTTTAGACAATGGTTTATGAAGTAAGTGTTTGTAATACATTTGTATTCATAGAACATTTTACCCTCTGGAATTGCATTTTTTTTAATAAACATGTAAAGGTGACATATTATCCCCATATCACATCTAGAATATTGGGGTATATAGAGTTCTTCCATTCTCTTCCCAATGCAGCACAATTACATATCGCACATATGTATCTCACGTGTTCATTGCTTGGCTGGAATATCCCATTCTGACCTTTAGTGGACTCTTTAAAATTATCTTAAGAAAATGTTTGGGTAGGTTGAAAGCAGACTGTGGAACGGGGGCAACCAGAGATGGTGGGAAAGGGAGATGGGGGAGGGATGGGAGCACAGAGGGGAGGAGCATAAGTATCTATGGTGTGGACTATGGGTCTCTGGTGGTGGGTGAGCTGTGGCAGCAACACCTGCAGGGGGATCCAACACTCTGGTAATTCAATGATGATGTCAACCAATATAACTCAACAAAAGCTATTGAAAAATCAAGAGCTCCTTTGTCAAAGATTAGTTGACCATAAATCTGTGGGTTTATTTCTGGATTTTCTATTTGATTCCATTGGTCTGTATGTCTGTTCTTGTTCCAATACCATGCAGTTTTGATGATTATGGCTTTGTAGTAGAGTTTGAAGTCTGGGAGTGTGATGCCTCCATTCCCTTCTTTTTTTTTCAGGAGCGCTTTGGCTATTTGGGGTTTTTTGTGATTCCATATGAATTTCATCAATAATTGTTCTATTTCTTTGAAGAATGACATTGAAATTTTGATTGGAATAGCATTGAATCTGTATATTGAAAATCAAAATCAACAAACAACTATGAACCAGAGACACTTTATGGGGGGTGAGGGGTGGGAGGGGAGGGATTGGGGTCAAAATGGGGGGGTTGCAATTGTATGGGGAATATAAAAATAAAATTTATTATTTAAAAAAAAGAAAAATCAATAGCTTTTTTTTTTTTTCAAAAAAAAAACATTTATCAGTTAAACGTTAAACTCCAGTTTCTTTTAATGAGGGAGATAAAATATGCACTTATGTATTAACTTATATATGCACTTATGTCTTAACTGGTGTTAAATCAAATAAGGAAGTATTGCCCCATCCATGACTTTCTCCTGGGAGTATGATTGGCTGAAGCAGAACAAGGCCAGAATGGGACCTGGTCTACAACTGATCTTTATCCCTAATCACAGCAGGTAGATAAGCTTATTTTCAAAAGCAACCAAGAAAGAAAGTCAGTGGCATGATCTCAAGTAGATCTTTTAATGAAGAATTAGTACTGCTGCATGATTTGCAAAGAACAATATCAGAACACATGAATGACAGTTTCTAGTAATAGAAGCCATCCTGTGTAGGGCCTCCCTTGTGGCTCAGGGTTAAAGTCTCAGAGCTTTCAAGCTGTTTGGCCGCTGCTGCATGAATTGGATCCCCAGCCAGGGAGCTGAACCACATGGTGAAGCAGACGTCTCCTGCCTGCCCGCTGCTCCCCTCAGCAGTGTATCTTGGTAGATCTGCCTGTTCTGCTCCCCACTCTGTCTCTGGTGAATTATCTCACCCCCACCCCGTCCCTCTGGCTTGGACCACAGCTCTTGTATGCATAAATAAGGAAATTAAATCTTAAAAAAAGAAGACATCCTGGTAATACAAACCCTGAGAAGTACTTCACAGACATTATCTAACAGGATTCCTCCATGAAGGGCTACTCTATGAAAAACTATGATTCCTTGCCCATTGTAAGGTGATAACTTGGGGTGGGGGCTCATCTGCTCAAGTCACACAACAGGAAGTGGACGAGTCAGATCCAACCTGACTGATTGACACCATTGCCCATGGTTGTTACCATGGCGTTGGCGCCCTTTCCTGAAACTTTTTTTTTTTTTTTTGGCTTTCTTTATTGCTTCAATTTCCTCCCTTATGAATAGGGAATAATACCCGTATTATTCACAGAGCTGCTATGATGATAAATTCAGGTTAGGGAATTGATAACAGGTATATATTAATGTATTTAAAATGTAACTGCTGGCAAACAAGAAAGTGTCCACACATCTAATTTACTGCTATTAAGCTATTTATCAACTGGCTCTGTCAGCTTGGGCAGACCTTCCACCTCTCATTTAACTTATCACCTGGAAAGTTAATTCATGATACTGAACTATTCCTAAGACGTTTCCAGCTCACAGGACTCCGAGTTTGTGGAAGCAAGATCTATAACTGTGAGACTTAGCCAGGACTATGGGAAAGTAAGGACCCAGAGGGGACATGGCTAATGGGCAGATCAAATGTAACCAAAGCTCCATGGAACATGACCCTAGAGAGCAGGTGCCTGCTCCACCTAATTGTCTTTCCCCTCACTCTGCTGCCTTGATAATAAATGTTAGAGGACTCTCCACTTGTGAGCATCTCTCTTGCTGTCAGTGAACAACCTGTTTCATGGCTCACAGCTCCCATCCTGGACTCAAGAGGGTCCATTCTGGAAGGTTTTTCAGGGAAGAAATACGCTATTTCCATCCTTGGCAAGAAGTGTGTGTTCCTGAGGGATCTTGGTCAAGGTGAGAAGCAAGATTTAGAAATAAGAGAATTGTGTGCTGTCTCCACAGCTGTGTAAGCCTCCTAGCAGGAGCTGTGGCGAGCAAGGAGTGTGACACGCGGTCATTTGTGTTCTTCAGCACTGCCCTCACCTTCCCTTCCCTCCCCCCTCCATGGTGGTGTCTTCCTGTGGAATGTTCCCCCTCATCCAATTCTCTGACCTTAGGAACAAGAGTTTTTTTATTATTAATTTTTAAAAATTTTTTACATCATTGTTCATTTTTTTTAAAGGTTAACAAAAGGTTTATTTACAAGGGAAGGGGAATGAGGAAATGTACAGCTCAGGGAGAAAGTAGGGAGATAAATTCTTAAATGTGACCTCAGAGACAAGATTAATGTCAGGTATTACTCTGGGGTGAGGGTCGATGTTTGAATCTAGTTCTTCAATTTTTTTGGACTTGATACTGAACTCTGCGACTTTCTGGTTTTCCATTTATCAATTGGAAATAATATGTCATCTAGAATCAAATGAGATGGTTTCTGTAATAATGGACACTTTACAAACATTAATAACTGAGTGCTGGATCAAAAACAGTGATGTACCTAATTTCAGGAAGAATTTCCTATGGTCAAACCAAGCTCGTCTATGCTTTCCAGTCACATTTTCCGTGTGTTCTCATGATCATCTGGGGACAAGGACAGCTGCTGCCCCTCAGGCAGATACACTACTGGGGGCAGAGTCGTGTGCTAGGCTCAGAGATGCAGGTCTTCATTTTCCTGTACTGACTTCAGTGAATATGGAGAAAAGAATTCCAGAACCTGCCTCATTTCCCATTGTCTACACATCCTGACATTTATGAGTTCAAGTGACTATCTTTTGTAGGATGAGTCTTACACCTGGAGATGACAGTGGACTCCGTGGTGACTGAGAATCCAATAAGACCATGCACAGGGGCTGATGGTACCTTTGCTGGAGGAGGGACAGAGTTTCCAACAGATTTTCAAAAGTAACACTGACTCCAAGAATAGCAGGCATCATATTCCCTAAATAGTTTAGTTATAAATTACTTCGAAATTTATTAGTTTGAAATTTACTAAGAAAAATATTTGTAGGTTCAAGGAAGGGAGCATGAATCTCTTTCTACTCTATTATTTATCTTTTTTGGGAGGCTTCCTGGAGTTACTAAGTCGGTTAAGACACCCATATTCAAACCAATACTTGGCATGTGCCTCCTTCCATGACCCTATTATATTATGTTTTTCCTGTAACTCTATGACTTTGTGAACACAGAAAAGTACTTACAATAGTGTCTGCCCTTCCTTATTAGAGATTAATTGTATACTAAAATTTAAGATGATTTTCAAGAGGATCTACTCAGCATCCTCATTTTACACTTTTGCTTCACACGATGCATGGTTTCATCAAATCACTGGGATACATGGAACTGCCTAGTTAAAGTGACCATGCTTCACCTGTGCAGATAAGACAATGTCACCCTAATTTGGTATAATTCCGTTTGCCATGTAATTGTAAATTTGCAAGGGACAAAGGAAATCCTGATATTTAAATGGATAAAGTTCGATGATGCGTAAGCACTGTGTCTTGTCCCATAGTGAGAGAGTACTTTCCAAGATAAATTTTCAGGTAAGGCTAATCACTATACAAGGAAGCAAGATTAATTCAGTGCCAATGAATAATGTTTATCTGTATGAAAGAGAAAATGAAGAGTACTATTTTCTGTTTTTTGAGAATGAAACAATTTCATCTTTCACCTTTTCTCAGCAGATGGTGCCAAGCAGGTCCATGGGAGGGGATGGAAACCTCACCTCTGTGACAATGTTTGTTTTCATGGGAATCTCAGAAGAGAAAGAGCTGCAGCTTAGTCTCTTTCCAGTCTTCCTGCTGATCTACCTTGTGACATTATTCTGGAACCTGGGTCTCATCACCCTAATCAGGATGGACTCCCACCTGCACACACCAATGTACTTTTTCCTCAGTGTCCTGTCATTTATAGACATCTGCTACACTTCTTCCATCAGCCCAAGGATGCTTGCAGACCTCTTCAAAGATAAAAAGATGATTTCTTTTGTTGCTTGTGCCACCCAGTGTTTTGTAGCTTCCTGGATGGCTCAGACTGAGTGTTGCCTCTTGGCGGCCATGGCCTATGACAGATACGTGGCCATTGGCAACCCTCTCCAGTACTCATCCATCATGGCACCTGGGCTTTGTTGGAAGATGGTTGTTGGTGCCATTGGATGTGGTTTCATTTGTGCTTTAGTTGAAATAGTCTCTGGCTTTGAGATGTACTATTGTGGGCCAAATGTCATCCAACATTTCTTCTGTAACATAACTGAAATTACTACTCTGTCTTGTTCTAATCCTTATATCAGTCAAATGAGTCTTTTTCTGGTAGCTATTTTTGTTGGGTTTGGGTCCTTACTTCTTATTCTGCTATCCTATGGATTCATTGCAACTTCAATATTGAAAATATCGTCCATCAAAGGTAGTGCAAAGGCCTTCAACACCTGTGCCTCCCACCTGGTGGTTGTGACTCTCTTCTATGGCACAGCCCTCTCTGTGTACATGCATCCTAGTTCCAGCCACTCCACAAAACAGAACAAGTTTCTGTCCGTGTTCTATGTTATCGTTATCCCCATGTTAAACCCTGTTATCTATAGTCTGAGGAACAAGGAGATCAAAGAGGCCCTCAGGAGAGTGATGAAGAGGACAACACATTTACCTAAGTAAGAATGATACTTGGTATGTTACCTGAAAAAGAAAGTAAAATATAATAAAGCAAAATAAAAACAATTTGTGGCCACAGATTTCTAGTCCTAATGAAGACAGTGGTCAGAATATGTAGTGTCCTTTTGTTGTTCATAAGAATATCTCTCCAGGAAAGGTGAGAATGTGGTTTCTTGATTACTAGTTCTTTTTTTTTTTTTTTTAATAGAGGCATGTTTATTTCTTTATTTATTTGTTTTGTTTGTTTATTCTGTTTACACATGCACTGGGTACAGTCAGAAGCGTGGGAGGGTGAGAGAATTCACCAGAGCCAGAGCGGGGAGCAGAGCAGGCAGAAGGACCAAAGTACACTGCTGAGGGGAGCAGCGGGTGGCAGGAGAGGTCTGCGCGCCATGTGGGACCCTCCTCAGGTGGCCGGGGAGCAGCCGGGGATCGAACCGGCGCCGCAGAGGCCGCGGGCAGCTTCGTAACCCATCGCTCAACCGCTGCGCCACCGGGGAGGCCCGATTCCTAGTTCTTATCCTTAGTGGTCTCCATGAAGGGATCTATCTGAGCAGCAGTTCCAACATGGTGGGCAGCTTGAAAGCCTGTTTCTGTGATTAGACCCATGTAGATAAACCTTGTGCTTGAGAACAGAGGTTCTGATAGATTTTGCATGAAGAGGAACAAGAAGAACCTGGGAAGGCACAAAAACTGTTCTTTCTCCTTTAAATTTCTTTTACTTAGCTGTCATTTATTTATACTCTTTTGTGAAGTAAAAGAATGTGTAAGTTAAATAATGAAAATTAAAAATTGAGAAAATGAACTCGTTACAAATAATCCTGGAAAGGGAGGTATGGGGCTGGATTTTTGAACTTCAATACAGAACATAGGATAAGACTATGTTACTTTGTAAATCTCAATAATTAAGTAGAGAGAAGAAATGAAGACCATTTCCTTGATTGCCTAAATTATTATATTAGTGCCAATGTAAGTGATGTGATGGTGATGGTGTTAAGCCAGACACTGTCTAGAACAGTATGAAACATAAACTAAGTCACATAAAATTGAACACAGATCATGGGTCTGTGACTGTGCACATCACCCATCTTTTTGAAAGCAATATAACCACTGAGTGCCTTCATGTGGACCCATGGGTAAACAGAATGGAATCAAGGTGGGTAATGGTTCTCTGCAGGGAGAAGAGAGGTGGTAGCCCTGTGATGGGACAGGAGGGTAGGAGAACATGGCAAGTAACAGAATCAGAATCAACCACACAGACTGTTTATGTCACTGCTTTTCTATATTTCTTTATTTATATTTTAATAAGAATTATTATAAATCATTAAAATGATGTATGAATAAACATATGAACAAATATTTTAAAAATCCAATTTATAATTTTAATACCAACAGAAACAGCAAAGTGAGTGAACATGAGTATGTGTGCAAGTGTATTATGAGAGAGAGAGAGTGTGTGTGTGTGTGTGTGTGTGTGTGTGTGTGAGAGAGAGAGAGAGAGAGAGAGAGAGAGGGAGGGAGGGAGAGGATGAGGAGGAGGAAAAGAAGAAATGGAGGAGAAGGAGTATTTGGAGAAAGGGGAGATGAGAGGTAAAAAGATTGGTCGTGAATTACTCTGAAATAACTCTTTACTCCATGTTATTCCTTGTCTCTCCTTGTGAGGTAATTGAAAAAAAAAAAACAGGCAGGGAAATTCCCTGAGGCTAGAAAGAAGTCACTCATCAAATTCTGGGCCCATATCAGCAGGAACATGTTCCATTGAAGCTTCCCAAAAACCTAACAAGAGCTCAGAAATGATGGCTGCCATGTATTGTCTCTGGAAGTGTGTCCCAACCCCAGAGATGTGAGTCCCCAGAGGATTCAGGGCCTTCAGTTTTACCAGGGGTCAGAGAGTCATCAAACTAGGGAGTCCCATGAGACTCAGAGATCAACCAAGAGAAATTACAAAAATGTAAGGGATCATGCTCAGCGAAATAAGCCAGAAAGAAAAAGAAAAATACCGGATGGTCTCACTCATAGCAGGAATCTAGAAAACTTAAATAAGGGACCAGGAAAATGAATAACTATAAGAAAGTGAAAATCAAAATCAACAAACAACTATGAACCAGAGACACTCTATGGGTGGTGCGGGGCGGGGAGGGGAGGGATTGGGGTCAAAATAAGGGGCTTGCAATTGTATGGGGAATATAAACATATTTATTTAAAAAAAGAAATTACAAAAATGTACAAAAAGGATTTATGGTTTATGACTGGTGTTCTATAATATTAATGTATTTGCTTCATGCTCTCAAATTTCAAGATTTAATTTTTTAATAACCAAGTAAGGGTGATAGATGAGCTACTAAGCTGATATCATCTCTAGAATATTGGGGCATATTTTGTTTTGCCTTACTCTTCCCAGTGTAGCCACGATTAAACATGTATCTCACAAAGTGTGGCTTGCAGAACAGAAATATCTCCTACTGACATGAAACATATTCTTCAATGCGTGGCTGGGGCATCCCATTCTGACCTTTAGTGGACATCTTTGAAATAACCTTAGAAAATATTCAGTTAATTTGAAAGCTGACTGTGGAATGGGGGCAACACTTGGGGGTTGGAAAGGGAGAAATGGAGGGAGAGAACTCAGTACAAAGGTCTATGGTGTGGACTACGGCTTCTCTGGCATTCCTTCTTGCCTCAGTTTCCTCTCTTATGAATAGGGAATAATCCTTGTATGCTTCACAGGGCTGCTGTGATAAGTAGTTCAGGTCAGGGTATTGATAAAATGTGTACATTAATATACTTACAGTGAAAGTTCTTGGTAACCAGGAAGGTGTTCACACATTTAATTTATTGCTATTAAGCTATTTATCAAATGGCTGTGTGCCTAGGCCAATTCCTTACACCTTTAGTTCAAGTTACTTACTTGGAAAGTAAACATATGATGCAGAACTATTCCTAAGACATTTTAGCTCAATTGCCACCAAGTTTGTTAAAACAAAATCCATAACCATGAGACTTAGCCAGGACTATGGGGAAGTAAGGACCCAGAGGGGACATGGCTCATGGGGCAGATTAGCCGGGACCAAAGCTCCATGGAACATGACCCCAGAGAGCAGGTGTCTAGAGAACTCACTCCATCTAATTGTCTTTCTCCTCACTCTGCTGCCCTCGATAATAAATATTAGAGGACTTCCCACTTGGGGGCATCTCTCTTGCTGTCAGTGAACAACCTGTTTCATGGCTCACAGCTCCCATCCTGGAGTAAACTGGGTCCATCCTGAAACATTTTTCAGGAAAGAAATATGCTATTTCCATCCATGGCAAGAAGTGTGTGTTCCTGAGGGATCTTGGTCAAGGTGAGAAGCAAGATTTAGAAATAAGAGAGGATTGTGTGCTGTCTCCACAGTTGTGTAAGTCTCCTAGCAGTGGCTGTGGGGAGCAAGGAGTGTGACACCCGGTCACTTGTGTTCTTCAGCCCTGCCCTCTACTCCCTTCCCTCTCCTCCCCCCATTTTGGTGTCTTCCATGGAATGTTCCCCCTTCTCCAAATTCCCTGACCTCAGAGACAAGATTAATGTCAGGTGTTACTCTGGGGTTAGGATGGAGCTGAGATCTAGGTCTGCAATTCTCAAGTACTTGATACTGAACTCTGATATTTTCTGTTTTTCCGTGTATGAACTGGAAAAAATATGTCATCTGGAATCAATTGAAATTGTTTCAGTAAAGATGGAAACATTGCAAACATTAATAATTGCGTCCTGAGCAGTGATGTACTGAATTCAGGGGGAATTTCCTATAGTCAAAGCAGGCTTGTCTATGTATTCCAGACTTATCATCCCAAGCACCCTTCTCATTTGTTATCCCCTCAATGAATCTGTGTGAAAATAATAATAATAATAACTGATTTCCATTTCAGTACATGGCTTCAATTCTCAGTAGCAAGAAACAAACTGGTCCCTGCATAAAGGACAGCCAAAGCTCATGTACAATATCTTTGGTTTTTTGAAAGACCAATGAGGGGCTCCACTGTAACACCAGGTAGTATCAATCTTACTAGCTTTTCAACCTTTGTTATACCTCATCATTGATATTCCATGTACACCATCCTGACTTTTCATCAACTCATATCCTTATCATATCTAAGATTGTAATTTTGAGTAGGTTATTTTGTTATTTAGATCCACACAGTGAAATTTCCATTAATATTTGTATCAGGGAATGTTCCTTCTTCACTATTTTCTTTGTAAAATTCTTCAAAGAGATGAATAATTCAGATATTTTTCATCTAACTGTCCAAATATTAAGCAGGCAAAATTTCTCATGATTAACTGAATCAATTCACAACCCATACTTCATTTTGTAGATATGGATCACTCATATACATTTAGTTATGGCTTCTTCTATTACCAGGAGGTAACAAATAAAAGATACGTAGTCCCATTGATTGGTCAAAACTTGACATACAGTACAATAGGATTGTAACATTTATTTTAAAAAGCTCTTAAGGATAAGGCAGCCTGTTCAGTGGGTTGTTAATCATTGCTGTGCTTGTTGGTCCTGGCATAAGTGAAAAGCAGCCATAATAAATGGATGTGGAGATCTAACTCAAGGAAATGAAATAGCAATAATTAATGATGTCATTAGTAACGATATTGAGGTTTTTGTGTTCACCAAGAACTGCTCTAAGGCCTTCTTGCTTACATCTCATTTCCTAATGCAACAATACTCTTGAGGTATTAATTAATGTCAGAATAATTTACAAGTGAGGATAGTGATATGGAGAGATTAAAAAAATCTTTGTACATGTTTATATTGATAAAAAGACAAAGTACAACCTGGAGCCCAATTCTCACATTTGAATAATATTTTAAATCACTGTATTTTACCATAAGAATGTTTGTGTGAGATTTAATTCAGACAAATCCATCCTAAAGTATAAGCTGCCCACCTGAATTTTTTTTTTCTGGTGTGAGTTCCCAGCTGAAGATGTGCTGTGTTGGGAGTGTTCTCATGACCTCTGGGGACAAGGACAGCTGCTGCCTCTCGGGCAGACACTCACTGCTTGGGGCAAGAGTCATGTGCTTTGGCTCAGAGATGAAAGTCTTCATTTTCCTGTACTGACTCCAGTGAAGAAAGAGAAAAGAATTCCAGAACCTGCCTCAGTTTCCCAGTTCCCATGTCCATTGTCTAGATACCATGACGTTTATGAGCTTAAGTTACTGTCTCTTGTAGGATGAACCTCACCACTGGAAATGACAGTGGACTCCGTGGTGACTGAGAATCCAGTAAGACCATGCACAGGGGCTGACGGTGGCTTTGCCAGGAGGAGGGTCAGTGTTTCCAGCAGATTTTCAGAAGTCTCACTGACTTCATGAAGAGCAAGGGTCACTCTCCCAGACATTTCAGTTATAAATATCTCTGAGTTGAGGAAGAGAAATTGTAGCTTCAAGGAGGGGAGCATGACTCTCTTTCAAGTCTGTATTATCTAACATCTCAAGATATTTCTTGGAGTTTGGAAGTTTGTTCAGTCATAGTTTCTAAGCCACTACTGGGCATTTGCCTCCTACCATGGCCCTATTATGTCATTACTGTATGGGTTAGTGGACACAGAAAGGCTTTAACAAAATTCCACTCCCCTTCATTATTATAGATTAATTGAACACTAATTCTGAAGGTGATGTTAAAGAGAACTAACTCATATCCTCATTTTACATTGAAGCTTAGGTGATGCAGGGTCTTTTCCAAGTGCTGGGTCACATGGGGCTGCCTAGTTACAGTGACCTTCTTCACCTGTGCAGATAAGACAGTGTCTCCATAATTTGGTGTAATGCCCATTGCCATGTAATTGTAAATTTGAAAGAGACAGAGAGAATCAAGATATTAGGGGGATAAAGCACTGATTATGCCTTACCATGTGTCCCATCCCAAGGGCAAGTGAGAACATTTACACAAGATAATATTCATGTAATGCTAGTGATTCACTCATGTTCATATATTTGGGCAGCTGCATGGAAGAGAAAAATAAAAAGTATTTCTTGTTTTTTCAGAATGAAACCATTTTATCTTTCATCTTTTCTCTGCTGATGGTGCCAAGCAGGTCCATGGGAGGAGACAGAAACCACACACCTGTGACAATGTTTGTTCTCCTGGGAATCTCAGATGAAAAAGTGCTGCAGCTTAGTCTCTTTCCAGTCTTCCTGCTGATCTACCTAGTGACATTATTCTGGAACCTGAGTCTCATCACCCTAATCAGGATGGACTCCCACCTGCACACCCCAATGTACTTTTTCCTCAGTGCCCTGTCATTTATAGATATTTGTTACACTTCTTCCATCAGCCCAAGGATGCTTGCTGACTTCTTCAAAGATAAAAAAGTCATTTCCTTCGTTGCTTGTGCCACCCAGTATTTTGTAGCTTCTTCAATGGGTCAGGCTGAGTGTTGCCTTTTGGCCGCCATGGCCTATGACCGATACGTGGCCATTGGCAACCCTCTCCAGTACTCGACCATCATGGCGCCTGGGTTCTGTTGGAAGATGCTTGCTGGTGCCATTGGGTGTGGTTTCATTTGTGCATTAGTAGAAACAGTGTCGTGCTTCCAAATTTACTACTGTGGGCCAAATGTCATCCAACATTTCTTCTGTAACATAACTGAAATTATTAGTCTGTCTTGTTCTAATCCGCATATCAGTCAAATGATTCTTTTTCTGGTAGCTATTTTTGTTGGGTTTGGTTCCTTACTTCTTATTCTATTATCCTATGGTTTCATTGCAGCTTCTGTCCTGAAAATATCGTCCATCAAAGGTAGTGCCAAGGCCTTCAATACTTGTGCCTCCCACCTGGCAGTTGTGACCCTCTTCTATGGCACAGTCCTTGCTGTGTACATGCATCCTAGTTCCGGCCACTCCACGAAACAGAACAAATTTCTGTCCGTGTTCTATGTTATTGTCATCCCCATGTTAAACCCTGTTATCTATAGTCTGAGGAACAAGGAGATCAAAGAGGCCCTCATGCGAGTGATGAAGAGAACAACACATTTACCTCAGTAAGAGTAAGACCTGGAAAAAAGAAAGCAAAGTGCAGTAGAACCAAAGAAAACCAATTTATCACCATGTATTTGTAGTCCTAATGGAACACTATGGTCAGAATATGCAACCATCCTATTGTAGGTTATACAGATATCTAGGCAGACAAGGTCAGAATCTGACTTCCTTATTCCTGGGGCCCTTACCCTTAGTGGTCCCCATGCAGGAATCTAGCAGTGGATACTATGTGGCGGGCAGCTTGAAAGCTCGTTTCCATGCTTAGACCCAGTAGATAAACCTGTGTTTGAGAATAGAGGTTCTGAAAGGTAGTGTATGTAGAGAAAAGTAGGGAGTCACACAAACTTTCTTTCTCCCCTGAACTTCTTTTACTTAGTTTTCATTTATTCATATTTCAATTATGAAGTAAAAGAATATGTTCATTAATTCGTGAAAATTAAAAATTGAGAAAATTAAGTCATTACAAACTTAATCCTGGTGACGGAGGTATGGAGAGAGAGTAAAATAGACATATGAGAGAGAGAAGAGAGAGAGAGAGAGAGAATGCACATGAGATAGAGAGCTTGGCCTTGTTTTATTCCCCCCAAACCTGTTTTTTTGAGTTATTTTTGAGTCAGCTTGTGAAGGTAATTGTGAAAATGAGAGGGGTGAAGGAGTGAAATGATTAAAATTAAAGGTTGGGGCAATGCTCAGAGCCTCTAAAGAAGCCATAGCGGTCAATTCCTCACACTGGTGCACCTGGTGCATACTCTATGTCAGCTTTCTAGAGACTCTGAGACTCAAGAGTGATCACTCCCATGTTGTGTCTACAGAAGGAGTCCCCAAAATCTGAGCCTCCAAGTATTCCAGGTTTTATTACTGACCAAGAAGCGGAAGATTCAGCAGACCTGGGGGGGGGGTGCTATGAAATGTAGATTCCAAATAAGATTTGTGAAAAATTGACAAAGAGAATAATTCTTCAGATAAGCGTTCATGGACTAAGTGTCCAAAATATTCCAATATTATGTGTATAACATTTGGGTTTTATGTAGTTCCATGTATGAATGTCATTTGTTTTTGTCATTCATGAACAAAGAATCAATCTCCCTGTTTCAGGCAGAACTTTTGCATATTGAGTCCACCATGTTCTTCCCAGGTAGCAACAATCCATCACTATCTTTGTAATCAGTGACTTTGAGGCATTGGATTGTGGGACTGCATAGACTAAATAAAGCAAAGAGTGGTTAAAAGGTCTATTCTTTACTTAACAGACTGCGATTAGTAAACTCATCTCTAACGCACTTTGTAGATAGGTGCCCTTCTGCAAGCTACTTGCGCACATATTTTCCTCATTTCTCCATTGAGAAGAATAATTGCATCTTCCTCAAAAAATGACAAAGGATTATCTCAGACTAGGCATGAAAGAAAACAGAATCTGGTATATGGTAATACCTAATGAATGTTAACTTACGCAATGAGTGATTAGTCAATTTTTATTCAATTTCCTATATGCCAAGGGAAATCCTGGTAAATTTTTAAAAAGAGACAAATTAAGCAGCTTTGGAATATCTACTCCAGTTGGTACAGAATAGTGAGCTATAATCCATCACCCCCACCTTTGCAGCTTCTTAGCACAAGGAGGCAGTCCTCGAAGAAGTGAAAGGAACTCAAGTTCATAGACCTGACCACACGTGGAGGTGTTATCATGGTCTGAAACCTCTTACTGACATGAAACCTTGACTTTTCAATTTGACATTGTTGCCCTCACCTTTCTTTCTGTGTACTCCAGCTCACTATAGTTCCTGTCTTTCAATTTAATTTGGCAGAGAATGCTAAGTTATCCTATTGCCAAAAGTCACGGGAACAAAACAACTAACAAACTAATAAATAAAAGAAAATTGTCTCATGGTTTGGACTTATGTGGAATCCTCATGATTTGTTTTTTATCTCTACCATTGGGCAAAATACCATTCAGCATTTCAAGTGTGACATTCCCTGGATTATACCCTTGTCTTCCTTCCACGTTGTGCCTAAATAAGCAGTACCTGAATTCCCGAAGCTCCGAGTCTCCTGGAAACAGCAGATTTGAGGGTGTACAGAAATGTAGATTCCAAACAAGAAAATTTATAGAAAATTGACAGTACAATATTTTATACAAGAGTTCATGCCTAATGATTTTTTCTTTCACTTGTTTTTGATGAAGTTGGGTCTTGTTTTCCATCCCCTAACCTCCCTTTCCATGGAAACTTCCACAGTGAGAATGCCCTGCATCAGAGGTAGTTCAAGACTTTCAACACCTGTGTCTCCCACCTGGAGGCTATGACTGTCCTCTATGGCACAGCCTCTCTGTGCACATGCGTCCTTGTTCTGCCACTCCACGAATAGAACATGTCCCTATTCCTCTTCTATGTTGTTATTCCCATGCTTAGCCTTATTTTCTATAATCTGAGGAACAATGATGATAAAGAGGCTCCCAAGAAGCTGATAAATTGGTAATACATTTAACTCAGCCACAGTGATTTTTGGGGCTGGATTTTTGAACTTCAATATGTAACATAGGATAAGAATATGTAAGTGACTTTGTCAATCTCAAAATATTTAAGTAGAGAGAAGAAATGAAAACCACTTTCTTGATTGCTAAAGTTATCATGTTAGTGCCAATACAAGTGATGTGGTTGTGGTGCTGGTGTAGACATTGTAGCCAGATTAAAAACCTGTTTTCAGTATTAGAACCATGTGATAAACTATGTTTCGAGAGAGGAGGTGCTGTAGGTATCAGATGTAGAGAAATGGCAAGAATGGAATAAGCCACACTGACTGTATTTCACTGATTTTCTATATTTCTTTCTTTATAATTAATAAGAATTTATTAAATCAATAAAATGATGTATGAATTAATATCTGAACAAATATTTAGAAATATTTTAAAAGAGCCATTTTATAATTTTAACACCAACAGAAAGAGCAGAGTGAGTGAATATGGGTGTGTTTGTTTGTGTGTATTATGAGTGTGTGTGTGTGTGTGTGTGAGAGAGAGAGAGAGAGAGAGAGAAAGAGAGAGGAAAAAAGAGAGAGAGAGAGAGAAAGGAGATGAGGAGGGAAAAAAGAGGAAATGAAGGAGAAGGAGTATCTGGAGAAAGAGGAGAGGAGAGCTAAAAAGACTGGTCATGAATTACTCTGAAATAACTCTTTACTCCATGTCATTCCTTGTCTCTCCCTGTGAGGTAATTGAAAAAAAATTGGCAGGAAAAATGTCTGAAGATAGAAAGAAGTCAGTTGTCAAATTCTGGGCACATATCAGCAGGAACATGTTTCATGGAAGCTTCCCAAAAACCTAACAAGAGCTCAGAAATGATGGCCGCCATGTTGTGTCTCCAGAAGTGTGTCCCAACTCCAGAGACGTGAGCCCCCAGAGGATATAGGGCCTTCATTTTTATCAGGAGTCAGAGAGTCATCAGACTAGAGAGTCCCATGAGACTCAGAGAGCAACCAAAAGAAATTACAAAAAGTATACAATGATTCATGTTTTATAACTGGTGTTCTATAATATTAATGTAATTGCTTTGTACCCTAAAATTCAAGATTTAACTTTTTAATAACCAAGTAAAGGTGATAGGTGAGCTACTATGCCCATATCACCTCAGGAATCTTGGGGCATGTTTTGTCCTGCCATGCTCTTCCCAATGTAGCCACAATTAAACATGTATCTCACAAAGTGTGGCTTGTGGAACAGAAATAGCTCTTACTGACATGAAATATATTCCTCAATGCTTGACCAGGATATCCCATTCTGACCTTTTGTGGAAATCTGTGACAAGATCTTAAGAAAATGTTCAGTTAACATGAAAGCTGGGGCAACCAGAGGTGGTGGGGAAGGGAGAAATGGAGGTAAGAGAACTCAGTGTTGAGACAGTACAAGGGCCTATGGTGTGCACTATGGCTTCTCTGGCATTCCTTCTTGCCTAAGTTTCCTCTCTTATGAAGAGGGAATAATCCTTGCATGCTTCACAGGGCTGCTGTGATGATTAGTTCAGGTCAGGGTATTGATAAAATGTGTACATTAATATACTTACAGTGAAAGTTCTTGGTAACCAGGAAGGTGTTCACACATTTAATTTATTGCTATTAAGCTATTTATCAAATGGCTGTGTGTGCTTAGGTCAATTCCTTAAACCTTTATTTATTTATTTTTAAAGATTTACTTATTTTTTTTTACAAGCACTGGATACAGTCAGAGGCGCGGGAGGGTGAGAGAATTCACCAGAGCCAAAGCGGGGAACAGAACAGGCAGACCGACGAAATACACCTCTGAGGGGAGCAGAGGGCATGGCAGGAGAGGTCTGTCGCACCATGAGGGACCCCCACCAGCGGCCAGGGATGGAACCAGCACTGCAGAGGCTGCGGGCAGCCTTGCAGTCCAGTGCTCAACCGCTGCACCACCAAGGGAGGCCCCAATTCCTTACATCTTTAGTTCAAGTTACTTACTTGGAAAGTAAGTTACTTACTTGGAAAGTAAACATATGATGCAGAACTATTCCTAAGACATTTCAGCTCAATTGCCACCAAGTTTGTTAAAACAAAATCTATAACCATGAGACTAGGCCAGGACTATGGGGAAGTCTGGACCCAGAGGGGACATGGCTAATGGGGCAGATTAGCCGTGACCAAAGCTCCATGGAACATGACCCCAGAGAGCAGGTGCCTGGAGGCTCCCTCCACCTAACTGTCTTTCCCCCTCACTCTGCTGCCCTCGATAATAAATATTAGAGGACTCCCTACTTGGGGGCATCTCTCCTGCTGTCAGTGAACAGCCTGTTTCATGGCTCACAGCTCCCATGCTGGAGTAAACCGGGTCCATCCTGGAACGTTTTTCAGGAAAGAAATATGCTATTTCCATCCATGGCAAGAAGTGTGTGTTCCTGAGGGATCTTGGCCCAGGTGAGAAGCAAGATTTAGAAATAAGAGAGGATTGTGTGCTGTCTCCACAGCTGTGTAAGCCTCCTAGCAGTGGCTGTGGGGAGAAGGAGTGTGACACCCAGTCACTTGTGTTCTTCAGCCCTGCCCCTTCCTTCACCTCCCCCCAGGGTGGTGTCTTCCATGGAATATTCCCCCTTATCTAAATTCCCTGATCTCAGAGACAAGATTAATGTCAGGTGTTACACTGGGGTTAGGACTGGTGCTGAGATCTAGGTCTGCAATTCTCAAGTACTTGATACTGAACTCTGATATTTTCTGTCTTTCCGTGTATGAACTGGAAAAAATATGTCATCTGGAATCAATTGAAATGGTTTCAGTAAAGATGGAAACATTGCAAACATTAATAATTGCATCCTGAGCAGTGATGTACTGAATTCAGGGGGAATTTCCTATAGTCAAAGCAGGTTTGTCTCTGTATTCCAGACTTAATATCCGAAGCACCCTTCTCATTTGTTATCCCCTTAATGAATGGATCTGAAAATAATAATAACTGATTTCCATTTCATACATGGCTTCAATTCTGAGTAGCAAGAAACAAACTGGTCCCTGCATCAAGGACAGCCAAAGCTCATGTACAATATCTTTGGTTTTTTGAAAGACTAATGAGGGCCTCCACTGTAACACCAGGTAGTATCAATCTTACTAGCTTTTCAACCTTTGTTATACCTCATCATTGTTTTTCATTGCACACCATTCTGACTTTTCATCAACACATATACTTACCATATCTAAGATTGTAATTTTGAGTAGGATATTATGTTAGTTAGATCCACACAGTAAAATTTCCATTAATATTTGTATCAGGTAATGTTCCTTCTTCACTATTTTCTTTGTAAAATTCATCAAAGAGATGAATAATTCAGATATTTTTCATCTAGCTGTCCAAATATTAAGCAGGCAAAATTTCTCATGATTAACTGAATCAATTCACAACCCATACTTCATTTTGTAGATATGGATCACTCATATACATTTAGCTATGGCTTCTTCTATAACCAGGAAGTAACAAATAAGAGATATGTAGTCCCATTGATTGGTCAAAACTTGACATACAGTACAGTAGGATTGTAACATTTATTTTAAAAAGCTCTTAAGGATAAGGTAGCCTGTTCAGTGGGTTGTTAATCATTGCTGTGCTTGTTGGTCCTGGCATAAGTGAGAAGCAGCCATAACAAATGGAGGTGGAGACCTAACTCAAGCAAACGAAATAGGCAATAATTAATGATGTTATTAGTAACATTATTGAGGTTTTTGTGTTCACCAAGAACTGCTCTAAGACCTTCTTGTTTACATCCCATTTCCTAATGCAATGATACTTTTGAGGTATTCATTAATGTCAGAATAATTTTACAAGTGAGGATAGTGATATGGAGAGATTAAAAAATCTTTGTACATGTTCGTATGGATAAAATGACAAAGTACAACCAGGAGCCCAATTCTCACATTTGAATAATATTTTAAATCACTGTATTTTACCATAAGAGTGTTTCTGTGAGATTTAATTCCAACAAATCCATCCGAAAGTATAAGCTGCCCACCTAGATTTTTTTTTTCTGGTTTGAGTTCCCAGCTGAAGATGTGCTGTGTTGGGAGTGTTCTCATGACCTCTGGGGACAAGGACAGCTGCTGCCCCTCGGGCAGACACTCACTGCTCGGGGCAAGAGTCATGTGCTTTGGCTCAGAGATGAAAGTCTTCATTTTCCTGTACTGACTCCAGTGAAGAAAGAGAAAAGAATTCCAGAACCTGCCTCAGTTTCCCAGTTCCCATGTCCATTGCCTAGATACCATGACATTTATGAGCTTAAAGTGACTGTCTTTTGTAGGATGAATCTTACACCTGGAAATGACAGTGGACTCCGTGGTGACTGAGAATCCAGTAAGACCATGCTCAGGGGCTGATGGTGGCTTTGCCAGGAGGAGGGTCAGAGATTCCAGCAGATTTTCAGAAGTCTCACTGACTCCATGAAGAGCAAGAGTCACTCTCCCAGACATTTAAGTTCTAAATATCTCTAAATTGAGGAAGAGAAATTGTAGCTTCAAGGAGGGGAGCATGACTCTCTTTCAAGTCTGTATTATCTAACATCTCAGGATACTTCTTGGTGTTTGGAAGTTTGTTCAGTCATAGTTTCTAAGCCACTACTGGGTATTTGCTACCTACCATGGCCCTATTATTTCATTTCTGTATGGATTTGTGGACACAGGAAGGCTTTAACAAAATTCCACTCCCCTTCATTATTATAGATTAATTGAACACTAATTCTGAAGGTGATGTTAAAGAGAACTAACTCATATCCTCATTTTACATTGAAGCTTAGGTGATGCAGGGTCTTTTCCAAGTGCTGGGTCATATGGGGCTGCCTAGTTACAGTGACCGGCTTCACCTGTGCAGATAAGACAGTGTTTCCATAATTTGGTGTAATGCCCATTGCCATGTAATTGTAAATTTGAAAGAGACAGGGAATCAAGATATTTAGGTGCATAAAGCACTGATGATGCCTCACCACGTGTCTCATGTCAAGGGCAAGTGAGAACATTTACACAAGATAATTATTCCTGTAATGCTAGTGATTCACTCATGTTAATATATTTAGGCAGCTGCATGAAAGAGAAAAATGAAAAGTATTTCTTGTTTTTTGAGAATGAAAACATTTCATCTTTACCTTTTCTCAGCAGATGGTGCCAAGCAAGTCCATGCGAGAGGGCAGAAACCACACGCCTGTGACAATGTTTGTTCTCCTGGGAATCTCAGATGAAAAAGAGCTGCAGCTTAGTCTTTTTCCAGTCTTCCTGCTGATCTACCTTGTGACATTATTCTGGAACCTGGGTCTCATCACCCTAATTAGGATGGACTCGCACCTACACACGCCAATGTATTTTTTCCTCAGTGCCCTGTCATTTTTAGATATTTGTTACACTTCTTCCATCAGCCCAAGGATGCTTACAGACTTCTTCAAAGATAAAAAAGTCATTTCCTTCATTGCTTGTGCCACCCAGTATTTTGTAGCTTCTTGGGTGGGTCAGGCTGAGTGTTGCCTCTTGGCCGCCATGGCCTATGACCGATACATGGCCGTTGGCAACCCTCTCCAGTACTCATCCATCATGGCCCCTGGGCTCTGTTGGAAGATGCTTGCTGGTGCCATTGGGTGTGGTTTCATTTTTGCATTAGTAGAAACAGTGTCTTGCTTCCAAATTTACTACTGTGGGCCAAATGTCATCCAACATTTCTTCTGTAACATAACTGAAATTATTAGTCTGTCTTGTTCTAATCCGCATATCAGTCAAATTATTCTTTTTCTGGTATCTATTTTTGTTGGGTTTGGTTCCTTACTTCTTATTCTATTATCCTATGGTTTCATTGCAGCTTCCGTCCTGAAAATATCGTCCATCAAAGGTAGTGCCAAGGCCTTCAGTACTTGTGCCTCCCACCTGGCAGTTGTGACCCTCTTCTTTGGCACAGGTCTCGCTGTGTACTTGCATCCTAGTTCTGGCCACTCCACAAAACAGAACAAATTTCTGTCCGTGTTCTATGCTATTATCATCCCCATGTTAAACCCTGTTATCTATAGTCTGAGGAACAAGGACATCAAAGAGGCCCTCAGGCGAGTGATGAAGAGGACAACACATTTATCTCAGTAAGAGTAAGACCTGAAAAAAAGAAAGCAAAGTGCAGTAGAACAAAATAAAACCAATTTATCACCATGTATTTCTAGTCCTAATGGAACACTATGGTCAGAATATGCAAGCATCCTATTGTAGGTCATACAAATGTCTAGGCAGAAAAGGTCAGAATCTGACTTCCTGATTCCTGGTGCCCTTACCCTTAGTGGTCCCCATGCAAGAATCTAGCTGAGCAGTGGATCCTACATGGCGGGCAGCTTGAAAGCTCGTTTCCATGCTTAGACCCAGTAGATAAACCTGTGTTTGAGAATAGAGGTTCTGAAAGATAGTGCATGTAGAGAAAAGTAGGGAAACTGTTCTTTTCACACAAACTGTTCTTTCTCCCCTGAACTTCTTTTACTTAGTTTTCATTTATACATATTTCAATTATGCACTAAAAGAGTATGTTCATTAATTCATGAAAATTAAAAATTGAGAAAATTAAGTCATTACAAACTTAATCCTGGTGATAGAGGTATGGAGAGAGAGTAAAATAGACAAGGGGACATAGAGATAGAGAGAGAGAGAGAGAGAGAGAGAGAGAGAGAGAATGCACATGAGAGAAAGAGCTTGGCCTTGTTTTATTTCCCCAAACCTGTTTCCTTGAGTTATTTTTGTCAGCTTTTGAAGGTAATTGTGAAAATGGGAGGGGTGAAGGAATGAAATGATTAAAATTAAAGGTTGGGGAAATGCACAGGGCCTCTAAAGGAGCCATAGCAGTCAATTTCTACACTGATGTACCTGGTGCATACTCTATGTCAGCTTCCTAGAGACTCTGAGACTCAGGAGTGATCACTCCCATGTTGTGTCTACAGAAGGAGTCCCCAAAATCTGAGCCTCCAAGTATTCCAGGTTTTAATACTGACCAAGAAGTGGAAGATTCAGCATGGTTGGGGTGTGCTATGAAATGTAGATTCCAAATAAGATTTGTGAAGAATTGACAAAGAGAATAATTCTTCAGATAAGAGTTCATGGACTAAGTGTCCAACATATTCCAATATTATGTGTACAACATTTGGGTTTCATGTAGTTCTGTGTATGAATATGATTTGTTTTTGTCATTCATTAACTAAGAAATAATCTCCCTGTTTCAGATAGAACCTTGTGCTTATTGAGTCCACCATTTCTTCCCAGGTAGCAACAATCCATCACTATCTTTGTAATCAGTGACTTTGAGGCATTGGATTGTGGGACTGCATAGACTAAATAAAGCAAAGTGTGGTTAAAAGATCTACTCTTTACTTAACAGACTGCGGTTAGTAAACTCACCTCTAACACACTTTGTAGATAGGTGCCTTTCTGCAAGCTACTTGCGCACGTATTTTCCTCACTTCTCCATTGAGAAGAATAATTGCATCTCCCTCAAAGAATGACAAAGGATTATCTCAGACTAGGCATGAAAGAAAACAGAATCTGGTATATGGTAATACCTAATGAATGTTAACTTATGCAATGAGTGATTAGTCAATTTTTATTCAATTTCCTATATGTCAAGGGAAATCCTGGCAAATTTTTAAAAAGAGACAAATTAAGCAGCTTTGGAATATCTACTCCAGTAGGTACAGAATAGTGAGCTAAAAGCCATCAACCCCACCTCTGCAGCTTCTTTGCCAAGGAGTCAGTCCTCAAAGAAGTGGAAGGAACTCAAGTTCATAGACATGACCACACGTGGAGGTGTTACTATGGTCCGAAACCTCTTACTTACATGAAACCTTGACTTTTCAATTTGACATTGTTACCCTCACCTTTCTTTCTGTGTACTCCAGCTCACTATAGTTCCTGTCTTTCAATTTAATTTGGCAGAGAATGTTAAGTTACCCTATTGCCAAAAGTCACTGGAACAAAACAACTAACAAACTAATAAAAGAAAATTGTCTCATGGTTTGGACTTATGTGGAATCCTCAGGATTTGTTTTTATCTCTACCATTGGGCAAAATACCATTCAGCATTTCATGTGTGACGTTCCCTAGATTATACCCTTGTCTTCCTTCCATGTTGTGCCTAAAGAAGCAGCACCTGAATTCCCAAAGCTCTGAGACTCCTGGAAACAGCAGATTTGAGGGTGTACAGAAATGTAGATTCCAAACAAGAAAATTTATAGAAAATTGACAGAACAATTCTTCAAACAAGAGTTCATGCCTAATGATTTTTTCTTTCACTTGTTTTTGATGAAGTTGGGTCTTGTTTTCCATCCCCTAACCTCCCTTTCCATGGAAACTTCCACAGTGAGAATGCCCTGCATCAGAGGTAGTTCAAGACTTTCAACACTTGTGTCTCCCACCTGGAGGCTATGACTGTTCTATGGCACAGCCTCTCTGTGCACGTGTGTCCTTGTTCTGCCACTCCACAAATAGAACATGTTCCTGTTGCTTTTCTATGTTGTTATTCCCATGCTTAAACTTATTTTCTATGATTTGAGGAACAATGATGATAAAGAGGCTCCCAAGAAGCTGATCAATCAGTAATACATTTAACTCAACCACAGTGATTTTTGGGGCTGGATTTTTGAACTTCAGTATGGAACATAGGATAAGAATATGTAAGTGACTTGGTCAATCTCAATAATATTTAAGTAGAGAGAAGAAATGAAAACCACTTCCTTGATTGCTGAAGTTATCATGTTAGTGCCGATACAAGTCATGCGATTGTGGTGGTGGTGTAGACATTGAGCCAGATTAAAAACCTGTTTTCAGTATCAGAACCATGTGATAAACTGTATGTTTTGAGAGAGGAAGTGCTGTAGGTATCAGATTAGAGAAATGGCAAGAATGGAATAAGCCACACTGACTTTATTTCACTAATTTTCTATATTTCTTTCTTTATAATTAATAAGAATTTATCAAATCAATAAAATGATGTATGAATTAATATCTGAACAAATATTTAGAAATATTTTAAAAGAGCCATTTTATAATTTTAATACCAACAGAAAGAGCAGAGTGAATGAATATGGGTGTGTTTGTGTGTGTGCATTATGAGTGTGTGTGTGTGTGAGAGAGAGAGAGAGAGAGAAAAAAAGAGAGAAAGAGAGAGAGGAGATGAGGAGGGAAAAAAGAGGAAATGAAGGAGAAGGAGTATTTGGAGAAAGAGGAGGGGAGAGCTAAAAAGACTGGTCATGAATTACTCTGAAATAACTCTTTACTCCATGTCATTCCTTGTCTCTCCCTGTGAGGTAATTGAAAAACACATGGCAGGGAAAATGTCTGAAGATAGAAAGAAGTCAGTCGTCAAATTCTGGGCTCATATCAGCAGGAACATGTTCCATGGAAGCGTCCCAAAAACCTAACAAGAGCTCAGAAATGATGGCCGTCATGTTGTGTCTCTAGAAGTGTGTCCCAACTCCAGAGATGTGAGCCCCCAGAGGATATAGGGCTTTCATTTTTATCAGGAGTCAGAGAGTCATCAGACTAGAGCATCCCATGAGACTCAGAGACCAACCGAAAGGAATTACAAAAAATGTACAAAAAGGTGGCCTCCCCGGTGGCGCAGCGGTTGAGCGCTGGGTTGCAAAGCTGCCCGCAGCCTCTGTGGCGCCCGTTCGATTCCCGGCTGCTCCCCAGCGACCGGAGGAGGATCCCACATGGCGCGCAGACCTCTCTTTCCGACCGCTGCTCCCCTCAGCAGTGTACTTCGGTCCTTCTGCCTGCTCTGCTCCCCGCTCTGGCTCTGGTGAATTCTCTCACCCTCCCGGGCTTCTGACTGTACCCAGTGCATGTATAAACAAAACAAACAAACAAATAAAATAAATAAATAAAACATGCCTCTATAAAAAAATGTACAAAAAGGATTTATGGTTTATGACTGGTGTTCTATAATGTTAATGTATTTGCTTCATGCTCTCGAATTTCAAGATTTAATTTTTTAATAATCAGGTAAGGGTGATAGATGAGCTACTAAGCTTATATCACCTCTAGAATATTGGGGCATATTTTGTTCTGCCTTTCTCTTCCCAGTGTAGCCATGATTAAACATGTATCTCACAAAGTGTGACTTGTGGAATAGAAATAGCTCCCACTGACATGAAACCTGTTCTTCAATGTGTGGCTGGGGCATCCCATTCTGACCTTTAGTGGACATCTTTGAAATAACCTTAGAAAATACTCAGTTAATTTGAAAGCTGACTGTGGAATGGGGGCAACACTTGGGGGTTGGAAAGTGAGAAATGGAGGTAAGAGAACTCAGCACAACAATCTATGGTGTGGACTATGGCTTCTCTGGCATTCCTTCTTGCCTCAGTTTCCTCTCTTATGAATAGGGAATAATCCTTGCATGCTTCACAGGGCTGCTGTGATGATTAGTTCAGGTCAGGGTATTGATAAAACGTATACATTAATATACTTACAATGAAAGTTCTTGGTAACCAGGAAGGTGTTCACACATTTAATTTATTGCTATTAAGCTATTTATCAAATGGCTGTGTGTGCTTAGGCCAATTCCTTAAACCTTTATTTATTTATTTTTTAAAGATTTATTTATTTATTTACACAAGCACTGGGTACAGTCAGAGGCGCGGGAGGGTGAGAGAATTCACCAGAGCCAAAGCGGGGAACAGAACAGACAGACCGACGAAATACACCACTGAGGGGAGCAGCGGGCATGGCAGGAGAGGTCTGTCACGCCATGCGGGACCTTTGCCAGCCGCTGGGGATGGAACCAGCACTGGAGAGGCTGCGGGCAGCCTCGCATCCAGTGCTCAACGCTGCGCCACCAGGAGAGGCCCCAATTCCTTACACCTTTAGTTCAAGTTACTTACTTAGAAAGTAAGTTACTTACTTGGAAAGCAAACATATGATGCAGAACTATTCCTAAGACATTTCAGCTCAATTACCACCAAGTTTGTTAAAACAAAATCTATAACCATGAGACTTAGCCAGCACTATGGGGAAGTCAGGACCCAGAGGGGACATGGCTCATGGGGCAGATTAGCCGTGACCAAAGCTCCCTGGAACATGACCCCAGAGAGCAGGTGCCTGGAGGATCCCTCCACCTAACTGTCTTTCCCCCTCACTCTGCTGCCCTAGATAACAAATATTAGAGGACTCCCCACTTGGGGGCATCTCTCTTGCTGTCAGTGAACAGCCTGTTTCATGGCTCACAGCTCCCATCCTGGAGTCAATCGGGTCCATCCTGGAACGTTTTTCAGGAAAGAAATATGCTATTTCCATCCATGGCAAGAAGTGTGTGTTCCTGAGGGATCTTGGTCAAGGTGAGAAGCAAGATTTAGAAATAAGGGAGGATTGTGTGCTGTCTCCACAGAAGTTAAGTCTCCTAACAGTGGCTGTGGGGAGCAAGGTGTGTGACACTTGGTCACTTGTGTTCTTCAGCCCTGCCCCCTCCCTTCCTCCCTCCCCCCATGGTGGTGTCTTCCATGGAATGCTCCCCCTTATCCAAATTCCCTGATCTCAGAGACAAGATTAATATCAGGTGTTACTCTGGGGTTAGGACTGATGCTGAGATCTAGCTCTGCAATTCTCAAGTACTTGATACTGAACTCTGATACTTGCTGGTTTTCCGTGTATGAACTGGAAAAAATAGTTCATCTAGAATCAATTGAAATGGTTTCAGTAAAGATGGAAACATTGCAAACATTAATAAATACCTCCTGAGCAGTGATGTACTGAATTTTGGGGGAATTTCCTATACTCAAAGCAGGCTTGTCTCTGTATTCCAGACTTATCATCCCAAGCACCCTTCTCGTTTGTATCCTCTTAATGAATCTGTCTGAAAATAATAATAATAATAACTGATTTCCATTTCAATACATGGCTACAATTCTGAGTAGCAAGAAACAAACTGGTCCCTGCATAAAGGACAGCCAAAGCTCATGTACAATATCTTTGGTTTTTTGAAAGACCAGTGAGGGGCTCCACTGTAACACCAGGTAGTAGCAATCTTACTAGCTTTTCAACCTTTGTTATACCTCATCATTGTTTTTCATTGCACACCATCCTGACTTTTCACCAACTCATATACTTATCATATCTAAGATTGTAATTTTGAGTAGGGTATTTTGTTAGTTAGATCCACACAGTAAAATTTCCATTAATATTTGTATCAGGTAATGTTCCTTCTTCACTATTTTCTTTGTAAAATTCATCAAAGAGATGAATAATTCAGATATTTTTCATCTAGCTGTCCAAATATTAAGCAGGCAAAATTTCTCATGATTAACTGAATCAATTCACAACCCATACTTCATTTTGTAGATATGGGTCACTCATATACATTTAGCTATGGCTTCTTCTATTACCAGGAGGTAAAAATAAAAGATACGTAGTCCCATTGATTGGTCAAAACTTGACATACAGTACAATAGGATTGTAACATTTATTTAAAAAGCTCTTAAGGATAAGGTAGCCTGTTCAGTGGGTTGTTAATCATTGCTGTGCTTGTTGGTCCTGGCATAAGTGAAAATCAGCCATAATAAAAGGAGGTGGAAACCTAACTCAAGCAAATGAAATAAGCAATAATTAATGATGTCATTAGTAACAATATTGAGGATTTTGTGTTCACCAAGAACTGCTCTAAGACTTTCTTGTTTACATCTCATTTCCTAATGCAACAATACTCTTGAGGTATTTATTACTGTCAGAATAATTTTACAAGTGAGGATAGTGATATGGAGAGATTAAAAAATCTTTGTACATGTTCGTATGGATAAAATGACAAAGTACAACCAGGAGCCCAATTCTCACATTTGAATAATAATTTAAAACACTGTATTTTACCATAAGAGTGTTTCTGTGAGATTTAATTCCAACAAATCCATCCGAAAGTGTAAGCTGGCCACCTGGATTTTTTTTTTCTGGTGTGAGTTCCCAGCTGAAGATGTGCTGTGTTGGGAGTGTTCTCATGACCTCTGGGGACAAGGACAGCTGCTGCCACTTGGGCAGACACTCACTGCTGGGGGCAAGAGTATGTGCTTTGTCTCAGAGATGAAAGTCTTCATTTTCCTGTACTGACTCCAGTGAAGAAAGAGGAAAGAATTCCAGAACCTGCCTCAGTTTCCCAGTTCCCATGTCCATTGCCTAGATACCATGACATTTATGAGCTTAAAGTGACTGTCTTTTGTAGGATGAATCTCACCCCGGAAATGACAGTGGACTCCGTGGTGACTGAGAATCCAGTAAGACCATGCACAGGGGCTGATGGTGGCTTTACCAGGAGGAGGGTCAGAGTTCCAGGAGATTTTCAGAAGTCTCACTGACTCCATGAAGAGCAAGAGTCACTCTCCCAGACATTTAAGTTCTAAATATCTCTGAATTGAGGAAGAGAAATTGTAGCTTCAAGGAGGGGAGCATAACCCTCTTTCAAGTCTGTATTATCTAACATCTCAGGATACTTCTTGGTGTTTGGAAGCTGGTTCAGTCATCGTTTCTAAGCCACTACTGGGTGTTTGCCTCCTACCATGGCCCTATTATGTCATTTCTGTATGGACTTGTGGACACAGGAAGGCTTTAACAAAATTCCACTCCCCTTCATTATTATAGATTAATTGAACACTAATTCTGAAGGTGATGTTAAAGAGAACTAACTCATATCCTCATTTTACATTGAAGCTTAGGTGATGCAGGGTCTTTCCCAAGCGCTGGGTCACATGGGGCTACCTAGTTACAGTGACCTTCTTCACCTGTGCAGATAAGACAGTGTCTCCATAATTTGGTATAATGCCCATTGCCATGTAATTGTAAATTTGAAAGAACAGAGGGAATAAAGATATTTAGTTGGATAAAGCACTGATGATGCCTCACCACGTGTCTCATGCCAAGGGCAAGAGAACATTTACACAAGATAATTATTCCTGTAATGCTAGTGATTCACTCATGTTAATATATTTAGGCAGCTGCATGAAAGAGAAAAATGAAAAGTATTTCTTGTTTTTTGAGAATGAAAACATTTCATCTTTACCTTTTCTCAGCAGATGGTGCCAAACAAGTCCATGCGAGAGGATAGAAACCACACGACTGTGACAATGTTTGTTATCCTGGGAATCTCAGATGAAAAAGAGTTACAGCTTAGTCTCTTTCCAGTCTTCCTGCTGATCTACCTTGTGACATTATTCTGGAACCTGAGTCTCATCACCCTAATCAGGATGGACTCGCACCTGCACATGCCAATGTATTTTTTCCTCAGTGCCCTGTCATTTTTAGATATTTGTTACACTTCTTCCATCAGCCCAAGGATGCTTTCAGACTTCTTCAAAGATAAAAAAGTCATTTCCTTCGTTGCTTGTGCCACCCAGTATTTTGTGTTTTCTTGGACGGGTCTGACTGAGTGTTGCCTCTTGGCCGCCATGGCCTATGACAGATACGTGGCCGTTGGCAACCCTCTCCAGTACTCATCCATCATGGCCCCTGGGCTCTGTTGGAAGATGGTTGCTGGTGCCATTGGGTGTGGTTTCATTTGTGCATTATTAGAAACAGTGTCGTGCTTCCAAATTTACTACTGTGGGCCAAATGTCATCCAACATTTCTTCTGTAACATAACTGAAATTATTAGTCTGTCTTGTTCTAATCCGCATATCAGTCAAATTATTCTTTTTCTGGTATCTATTTTTGTTGGGTTTGGTTCCTTACTTCTTATTCTATTATCCTATGGTTTCATTGCAGCTTCTGTCCTGAAAATATCATCCATCAAAGGTAGTGTCAAGGCCTTCAATACTTGTGCCTCCCACCTGGCAGTTGTGACCCTCTTCTTTGGCACAGGCCTCGCTGTGTACATGCATCCTAGTTCTGGCCACTCCACAAAACAGAACAAATTTCTGTCCGTGTTCTATGTTATTGTCATCCCCATGTTAAACCCTGTTATCTATAGTCTGAGGAACAAGGACATCAAAGAGGCCCTCAGGCGATTGATAAAGAGGACAGCACATTTATCTCAGTAAGAGCAAGACCTGATAAATAGAAAGCAAAGTGCAGTAGAACAAAATAAAACCAATTTATCACCCTGTATTTCTAGTCCTAATGGAACACTATGGTCAGAATATGCAAGCATCCTATTGTAGGTCATACAGATATCTAGGCAGAAAAGGTCAGAATCTGACTTCTTGATTCCTGGTGCCCTTACCCTTAGTGGTCGCCATGCAGGAATCTAGCAGAGCAGTGGATCCTACATGGCGGGCAGCTTGAAAGCTCGTTTCCATGCTTAGACCCAGTAGATAAACCTGTGTTTGAGAATAGAGGTTCTGAAAGATAGTGCATGTAGAGAAAAGTAGGGAAACTGTTCTTTTCACACAAACTGTTCTTTCTCCCCTGAACTTCTTTTACTTAGTTTTCATTTATTCATATTTCAATTATGAAGTAAAAGAATATGTTCATTAATTCATGAAAATTAAAAATTGAGAAATTTAAGTCATTACAAACTAAATCCTGGTGATGGAGGTATGGACAGAGAGTAAAATAGACAAGGGGAGATAGAGAGATAGAGAGACAGAGAGAGAGGGAGGGAGAGAGAGAGAGAATGCACATGAGAGAGTGAGCTTGGCCTTGTTTTATTCCCCCCAAGCCTGTTTCCTTGAGTTATTTTTGAGTCAGCTTGTGAAGGTAATTGTGAAAATGGGAGAGGTGAAGGAATGAAATGATTAAAATTAAAGGTTGGGGAAATGCTCAGAGCCTTTAAAGAAGCAAAACGTCAATTCCTCACATGGTGCACCTGGTGCATACTCTATGTCAGCTTCCTAGAGACTTGAGACTCAGGAGTGATCACTCCCATGTTGTGTATACAGAAGGAGTTCCCAAAGTCTGAGCCTCCAAGTATTCCAGGTTTTAATACTGATCAAGAAGCGGAAGATTCAGCAGACCTGGGGGTGCTATGAAATGTATATTGCAAATAAGATTTGTGAAAAATTGACAAAGAGAATAATTCTTCGGATAAGAGTTCATGGACTAATTGTCCAACATATTCCAATATTATGTGTACAACATTTGGGTTTCATGTAGTTCTGTGTATGAATATGATTTGTTTTTGTCATTCATTAACTAAGAAATAATCTCCCTGTTTCAGGTAGAATCTTGTGCATATTGAGTCCACCATGTTCTTCCCAGGTAGCAACAATCCATCACTATCTTTGTAATCAGTGACTTTGAGGCATTGGATTGTGGGACTGCATAGACTAAACAAAGCAAAGTGTGGTTAAAAGATCTATTCTTTACTTAACAGACTGCGATTAGTAAACTCATCTCTAACACACTTTGTAGATAGTTGCCCTTCTGCAAGCTACTTGCGCACATATTTTCCTCACTTCTCCATTGAGAAGAATAATTGCATCTTCCTCAAAGAATGACAAAGGATTATCTCAGACTAGGCATGAAAGAAAACAGAATCTGGTATATGGTAATACCTAATGAATGTTAACTTATGCAATGAGTGATTAGTCAATTTTTATTCAATTTCCTATATGTCAAGGGAAATCCTGGCAAATTTTTAAAAAGAGACAAATTAAGCAGCTTTGGAATATCTACTCCAGTTGATACAGAATAGTGAGCTAGAAGCCATCACACCCACCTCTGCAACTTCTTTGCACAAGGAGGCAGTACTCAAAGAAGTGGAAGGAACTCAAGTTCTTAGACCTGACCACATGTGGAGGTGTTACCATGGTCTGAAACCTCTTACTTACATGAAACCTTGACTTTTCAATTTGACATTGTTTCCCTCACCTTTTTTTCTGTGTACTCCAGCTCGCTAAAGTTCCTGTCTTTCAATTTAATTTGGCAGAGAATGTTAAGTTACCCTATTGCCAAAAGTCACTGGAAGTAAACAACTAACAAACTGATAAAAGAAAATTGTCTCATGGTTTGGACTTATGTGGAATCCTCAGGATTTGTTTTTATCTCTACCATTGGGCAAAATACCATTCAGCATTTCATGTGTGACATTCCCTAGATTATACCCTTGTCTTCCTTCCATGTTGTGCCTAAAGAAACAGCACCTGAATTCTCAAAGCTCTGAGTCTCCTGGAAACAGCAGATTTGAGGGTGTACAGAAATGTAGATTCCAAACAAGAAAATTTATAGAAAATTGACAGAACAATTCTTCAAACAAGAGTTCATGCCTAATGATTTTTTCTTTCACTTGTTTTTGATGAAGTTGGGTCTTGTTTTCCATCCCCTAACCTCCCTTTCCATGGAAACTTCCATAGTGAGAATGCCCTGCCTCAGAAGTAGTTCAGGACTTTCAACACCTGTGCCTCCCACCTGGAGGCTGTGACTGTCCTCTATGGCACACCCTCTCTGTGCACGTGCGTCCTTGTTCTGCCACTCCACAGATAGAACATGTCCCTATCCCTGTTCTATGCTGTTATTCCCATGCTTAGCCTTATTTTCTATAATCTGAGGAACAATGATGGTAAAGAGGCTCCCAAGAAGCTGATAAATTGGTAATACATTTAACTCAGCCACAGTGATTTTGGGGGCTGGATTTTTGAACTTCAATATGTAACATAGGATAAGAATATGTAAGTGACTTTGTCAATCTCAATAATATTTAAGTAGAGAGAAGAAATGAAAACCACTTCCTTGATTGCTGAAGTTATCATGTTAGTGCCGATACAAGTGATGTGATTGTGGTGGTGGTGTAGACATTGAGCCAGATTAAAAACCTGTTTTCAGTATTAGAACCATGTGATAAACTGTATGTTTTGAGAGAGGAAGTGCTGTAGGTATCAGATTAGAGAAATGGCAAGAATGGAATAAGCCACACTGACTTTATTTCACTGATTTTCTATATTTCTTTCTTTATAATTAATAAGAATTTATCAAATCAATAAAATGATGTATGAATTAATATCTGAACAAATATTTAGAAATATTTTAAAAGAGCCATTTTATAATTTTAATACCAACAGAAAGAGCAGAGTGAATGAATATGGGTGTGTTTGTGTGTGTGCATTATGAGTGTGTTTGTGTGTGTTTGAGAGAGAGAGAGAGAGAGAGAGAGAGAGAGAGAAAAGAGAGAAAGAGAGGAGATGAGGAGGGGAAAAAAGAGGAAATGAAGGAGAAGGAGTATTTGGAGAAAGAGGAGGGGAGAGCTCAAAAGACTGGTCATGAATTACTCTGAAATAACTCTTTACTCCATGTTATTCCTGTCTCTCCCTGTGAGGTAATTGAAAAAAAATTGGCAGGGAAAATGTCTGAAGATAGAAAGAAGTCAGTCGTCAAATTCTGGGCTCATATCAGCAGGAACATGTTCCATGGAAGCTTCCCAAAAACCTAACAAGAGCTCAGAAATGATGGCCGTCATGTTGTGTCTCCAGAAGTGTGTCCCAACTCCAGAGATGTGAGCCCCCAGAGGATATAGGGCCTTCATTTTTATCAGGAGTCAGAGAGTCATCAGACTAGAGCATCCCATGAGACTCAGAGACCAACCAAAAGAAATTACAAAAAGTGTACGATGATTCATGGTTTATGACTGGTGTTCTATAATATTAATATAATTGCTTTGTACCCTAAAATTCAAGATTTAACTTTTCAATAACCAAGTAAAGGTGATAGGTGAGCTACTATGCCCATATCACCTCTAGAATCTTGGGGCTTGTTTTGTCCTGCCATGCTTTTCCCAATGTAGCCACAATTAAACATGTATCTCACAAAGTGTGGCTTGTGGAACAGAAATAGCTCCTACTGACATGAAATATATTCTTCAATGCTTGACCAGGATATCCCATTCTGACCTTTTGTGGACATCTGTGACAAGATCTTAAGAAAATGTTCAGTTAACATGAAAGCTGGGGCAACCAGAGGTGGCGGGGAATGGAGAAATGAAGGGAAGAGAACTCAGTGTTGAGGGAGTACAAGGGCCCCTGATGTGGACTATGGCTTCTCTGGCATTCCTTCTTGCCTCAGATTCCTCTCTTATGAATAGGGAATAATCCTAGTATACCTCACAGGGATGCCATGATGATTAGTTCAGGTCAGGGTATTGATAAAATGTATGCATCAACATATTTAAAATGAAAGTTCTTGGTTAAACAAGAAGGTGTCCACACATCTAATTTATTGCTAATAAGCTATTTATCCTCTTGTACTGGGCCAATTCAGCTTGGGCCAGTTCCTTACACCTCTAGTTCAAGTTACTTACCTGGAAAATAAACATATGATGCAGAAGTATTCCTAAGACATTTCAGCTCAATTGCCTCCAAGTTTCTGAATACAAAATCTATAACCATGAGACTATGCCAGGAGTATGGGGAAGTAAGGACCCAGAGGGAAGTGGCTAATGGAGCAGATTAGCTGTGACCAAAACTCCATGGAACATGACCCCAGAGAGCAGGTGCCTGGAGAGCTCCCTCCATCTAATCCTTGATAATAAATATTAGAGGACTCCCCACCTGTGGGCATCTCTTTTGCTGTCAATGAACAACCTATTTCATGGCTCACAGCTCCCATCCTGGAGTCAAGAGTGTCCATTCTGGAAGGTTTTTCAGGAAGAAATACGCTATTTCCATCCTTGGCAAGAAGTGTGTATTCCTGAGGGATCTTGGTCAAGGTGAGAAGCAAGATTTAGAAATAAGAGAGGATTGTGTGCTGTCTCCACAGCTGTGTAAGCCTCCTAGCAGCAGTGGCTGTGGGGAGCAAGGAGTGTGACACTCTGTCACTTATGTTCTTCAACCCTACCCTCTACCTCTCTTCCCTCCCCGCCACGGTGGTGTCTTCCCATGGAATGTTCCCCCTCATCCAAATTCCCTGACCTCAGAGACAAGATTAATGTCAGGTATTACTCTGGGGTTAGGAATGATGTTGAGATCTAGTTCTGTAATCGTCAAGGACTTGATACTAAACTATGCCACTTTCTGGTTTTCCATATATGAACTGGAAATAATATGTCATCTAGAATTAAATGAAATGGTATCTGTAAAGATGGAACATTGGAAGCATTAGTAATTGAGTGCTGAGCAGTGATGTACTAAATTTCAGGGAGAATTTCATATAGTCAAAGCAGGCTTGTCTGTCTATGCTTTTTTGGACATATCCATCAAGGACCCTTCTTATTTGTTATTCCCTTAATTAATCTACTTGAAGTATTAGTAATAACTTGATTTTTGCTTAATACTTTTTCAATATTGAGTAGCAAGAAGCAACTTGTCCCCACATAAAAGATAATCAAAGCTTGTGTAGTTCCTTTGGTCTCATTTTGAAAGACAAATGAGGGGCCCCACTGTAAAACCAGGTAGTATTGATCTTACTAGGTTTTCAACCTTATACTACATTGCACACCATCCTGACTTTTCACTCATTTGCTTATCATGTCTAAGATTATAAGTTTTGGGTATATCGGCACAGTGAAATTTCCATTAATTTTGATATTAGTCAATATTCCTTCTTCACAATCTTCCCTAGAAAATTCATCAAAGAGATGAGTATATTCAGGTTTTTTTCATCTAGCTGTCCAAATTTTAAGAAGGTAAAATTGATCATGGACCAAGTGAAACAATTCATAGTACACACTTATTTGGTAGTGATGGGTCGCTTATATACATTTACTTATGGCTTCTGCTATTACCAGGAGGTAATAAATAAATGAAATGTAGTCCCACTGATTCATCAAAACTTGCCCTTTGTACTATGTGATGCACATTTCCCTTAAGAATGACTCCAGTACTGGAGCTTTGGGGCACAGGGGGCAAGAAAGAATGAATTCAGTACAAGAGGATTGTAACATTTATTTCAAGAGGCTGTTGAGAGTAAGGCAGCCCATTCAGTAGATGTGTAACCAGTAGTGTGCTTGTGGTCCCTGGCATAAGTGAGAAGCAGCCACAATAAATGGAAGTGGTGAACCTGACTCACGCAAACTAAGCAGACAATAATTAATGATGTTATTTTAACATTTACTGAGGAATTTGTGTTCCCCAGGTACTGTTCTAAGACCTTTTTGTTTACATCTCATTTCCTAATACAATGATGCTTTTGAGGTCCTTATTAATTGTACCAGTGAGGAAAGTGACATGCAGAGATAAAAACTCTTCATACATTTTAATATCAATAAAAATGACAAAGTCAAACCTGAACCCCAATTCTCACATTTGAATAACTGTGTTTTAAAATACTGTATTTTACACAAGAGTGTGTGTGTGAGATTTAATTCCAACAAATCCATCCTGAAGCAGAAGGTTGTCCCCCTGGATTTTCTTTCTAGTGTGAGTTCCCAGATGAAGATGTACTATGTTGGGAGTATGCTCATGACTATCTGGGGACAAGGATAGCTGCTGCTCCTAGGGCCGACACTCACTGCTGGGGGCAAGAGTCATAAGCTTTGGCTCAGAGATTCAGGTCTTCATTTTCCTGTACTGACTCCAATGAAGAAGGCGAAAAGAATTTCAGAATCTGCCTCATAATTCTAGTTCCAATGTCCATTGTGTACACAACCCAACAATTATGAGCTTCAGTGACTGTCTTTTGTAGGATGAATCTCCACCCCTGGAAATGACAGTAGACTCTGTGGTGACTGAGAATCCAATAAGACCATGCACAGGGGCTGATGGTAGCTTTGTTGGTGGATGGTCAGAGTTTCCAACACATTTTCAAAAGTGTCACTGACTCCATGAAGAGCAAGAATCACTCTCCCAGGCAATTTAAGTTATAAATATCTCTGAATTAAGGAAGAGAAACTGTAGGTCAAGGAGGGGAGCATAACTCTCTTTCAAGTCTATATTATCTAACATCTCATGAGACTTCCTAAAGTTTGGAAGTGGGGCAGTCATATAATTTCGAATCCACTTGGCCATTTGCTTTCTTCCATGACCCTATTATATTATTCCTCTCTCTGTGGATTTGTGGACACGGAAAGGCACTTAAAAATTTTTTTGCCCTCGGTTATTATAAATTAATTGAACACTAATTCTGAAGGTGATGTTAAAGTGTACTAACTCATATCCTCATTTTACATTGAACCTTAGGTGATGCAGGGACTTCTCCAAGCACAGGGTCACATGGGGCTGCCTAGTTAAAGTGACCTTCTTCACCTGTGCAGATAGTTCAGTGTCACCCTAATTGGGTATAATTCCCACTGCCATATAATTGTACATTTGAAAGGGACAAAGACAATCAAGAAATTTTAGTGGACAAAGTTCTGATAATGCCTCGCTAATGTGTATTGTCCAATAGGGAGAGTGAGATATTATTCAGGGAAATTCTGTACTTAACATTGGTGATTATACAAAGAGGAAAGATTCACTCATTTTAATATATGTAGTCAGTTGCATGAAAGAGAAAAACGAAGAGCACTTCTTTCTATTTTTTGAAAATCAAACCATTTCATCTTTCATCTTTTTCTCAGCAGATGATGCCAAGTGAGTCCATGGGAGGGGACAGAAACCTCACATCTGTGACAATGTTTGTTCTCCTGGGAATCTCAGAAGACAAAGAGCTGCAGCTTAGTCTCTTTCCAGTCTTCATGCTGATCTACCTTGTGACATTATTCTGGAACCTGGGTCTCATCATCCTAATCAGGATGGACTCCCACCTGCACACACCAATGTACTTTTTCCTCAGCGTCCTGTCATTTATAGACATCTGCTACACTTCTTCCATCAGCCCAAGGATGCTTGCAGACCTCTTCAAAGATAAAAAGATGATTTCCTTCATTGCCTGTGCCACCCAGTATTTTGTAGCCTCCTGGATGGGTCAGGCTGAGTGTTGCCTCTTGGCCACCATGGCCTATGACCAATACGTGGCCATTGGCAAACCTCTCCAGTACTCGACCATCATGGCGCCTGGGCTCTGTTGGAAGATGGTTGCTGGTGCCATTGGGTGTGGTTTCATTTGTGCATTAGTAGAAACGGTGTCTTGCTTTGAGATGTACTATTGTGGGCCAAATATCATCCAGAATTTCTTCTGTAACATAACTGAAATTATGAGCCTGTCTTGTTCTAATCCCTTCATTGTTCAAATGATTCTTTTTGTGGTAGCTATTTGTGTTGAGTTTGGTTCTTTACTTCTTATTCTGTTATCCTATGGTTTCATCACTGCTTCTATCCTGAAAATATCGTCTGTCAAAGGTAGCGCCAAGGCCTTCAACACCTGTGCCTCCCACCTGGCAGTTGTGACCCTCTTCTTTGGCACAGTCTTCGCTGTGTACATGCATCCTAATTCTGATCACTCCACGAAACAGAACAAGTTTCTGTCTGTATTCTATGTTATTGTCATCCCCATGTTAAACCCTCTTATCTATAGTCTGAGGAACAAGGACATCAAAGAGGCCTTCAGGCGAGTGATGAAAAGGACAGCACATTTATTGCAGTAAGAGTAATACCTGAAAAAAAGATAGCAAAATACAGTAAAACAAAATAAAGCCAATTTACTGCCATGTATTTCTAGTTTTAATGGAATGTTATGGTCAGAATATGCAAGCAACCCATTATAGCTTATAGGAATAGCTAGGTAGAAAAGGTCAGAATCTGACTTCTTCATTCCTGGTGCCCTTATCCTTAGTGTCTGCAAGCGGGGATCTAGCTGAGTAGCAGATCTAACTTGGCGGGTAGCTTGGAAGCTCGTTTCCATGCTTAGACCCCGTAGAAAAACCTTGTGTTTGAGAAGAGAAGTTCTGAAAGACATTGTATGTAGAGAAACATAGGAAGTCGCACAAAATGTTCTTTCTCCCATGAGCTTCTTTTATTTAGTTTTTGTTTATTTATATTTCAATTATGGCATAAAAGAATGTGCTCATTAATTCATGAAAATTAAAAATTGAGAAAATTACCTCATTATAAACTTAATCCTGTAGATGGAGGCACAGAGTGTGAGTAAAAGAGATGGGGTGGAGTGGGTGGGGGAAAGAGAGAGTGTTTTCTTATTTTATTTCCCCAAACCTGTTTCTTCTCAGTTATTCTTGAGTCAGCTTGTGAGGGTAATTGTGAAAATGAGAGGGGGAAAGGAATGAAATAATTAAAATACAGGTTGGGGACATACTCAGAGCCTAGAATGGAGCCAAAAGCCATCAATTCCTGACACAGGTGCACATGGTGCATACTCCATGTAAGCTTCTTGGAGACTCTGAGACTCAGGAATGATCATGCCCATGTTGTGCCTACAGAGGCTGCACCACCTGAATTCCCAAAGATCTGAGTCTCCAGGATTCAGTAGACTTGGGGATGCTATAGAAATGTAGATTCCAGACAAGAAAACTGTAGAAAATTGACAAGGAAAACAATTTTCCAGACAAGAGTTCATAGACTAAGTGTCCTACATATTGCAATATTATGTGTATAATAGACTACATGTAGCTCTGGGTATGAACAGGATTTGTTTTTGTTATTCATGAAGCAATAAATAATCTCCCTGTCTCTAATGGAACCCTGGACATATTGAATTCACCATGTTCTTCCCAGGTAGCAACAATCCATCACAATCTTTGTAATCGGTGTCTTTGAAGCATTGAGTGTGGGACAACAGAGTCTAAACAAAGCAAAGTGTGGCTAAAAGAATCTATTCTTTATTTAACAGACTGTGATTAGTAAACTCATCTCTAATACACTTTGTAGATAGGTGCTCTTCTGCAAGCTACTTGCACACATATTTTCCTCCCCCATTGAGTACATTAATTGCATCTTCCTCAATGAATGACAAAATGATTATCTGAAACTAGGCATGAAAAATCCAGACTCTGGTGATGAATGTTAGCTTAAGCAATCAGTGATTAGTCAATTTTATTATTCAATTTTATATACATCAAGAGAAACACTGGAAAATTGTTAAAAAACTAATTAATTTTAACAAGTTCCTGTCCATGTTTATGTTGTTATTATCCCCAAGTTAAAAATTAAGCAGCTTTGGAATATCTCCTCCAATTAGGACACAATAATGTGTTAAGAGCCCTTTTCCTACCTCTGCAGCTTCATTGCTGAAGTGGAAGGAACTCACGTTCATAGAAATGACCACACGTGGAGGTGTTACCATGGTTTGAAATCTCTTACTTACATGAAACCTTGACTTTTCAATTTGACATTTTCCCCCCTCACCTTTCTTTCTGTGTACTCCAGTTCACTGAAGCTTCTGTCTTTCAATTTAATTTTGCAGAGGATGTTAAGTTACCCTCTTGCCAAAAGTCACTGGAACAAAACAACTAACAAATAAACTAATAAATAAAAGAAAATTGTTGCATGGTTTGGACTTATGTGGAGTCTTCATGATTTATTATTATTTAAACAGTCACTTGTTTTTATCTCTACCATTGGGCAAAATACCATTCAGCATTTCATATGTGACAGTCCCTAGATTATACCCTTATCTTCCTTCAGTCTGTCCCTGTGCCTACAATTACTTTTCTTTCACTTGTTTTTGATGAAGTTGGGTCTTTTTTGCCAACCACTAATGCTCTGGTTCCATGGAAGTTTCCGCAGTGACAATGCCCTGCACCAGAGGTAGTTCAAGGCCTTCAACTCCTGTGCCTCCCACCTGGCGGCTATGACTGTCTTCTATGGCACAGCCTCTCTGTGCACATGCGTCCTCCTTCTGCCACTTCACGAACAGAACATGTCCCTGTCCATGTTCTGTGTTGTCATTCCCACGCTAAACCTTATTTTCTATAGCTTGAGGAACAAGGAAGATAAAGGGGTTTTCAAGAAGCTGATAAATGGGTGACACATTTAACTCAGCCACAATGATTTTTGGGACTGGATTGTTGAACTTCAATATGGAACAAAGGACATGAAATACAAGTGACTTTGTCAATCTCAATAATATTTAAGTAGACAGAAGAAATGAAATTCCCTTCCTTGATTCCTCGTATGTTTCGCAGGGCTGCTATGATGATAAATTCGGGTCAGGTAATTGAAAAATTATACATTAATATATTTAAAATGAAAGTTTTTGTAAATAAGAAAGTGTCCACTCATCTAATTTATTGCTACTAAGCTATTTACCAACTGGCTGTGCTAGCTTTGGGAGATTCCTTACAAATCTGGTTCATGTCACTTACCTGGAAAGTAAACATATGATGTGGAAATATTCCTAAGACATTTCCAGCTCAATTGCCCACAAGTTTGTTTAAACAAAATCTATAACCGTGAGACTATGCGAGGACTATGGGGAAAGGATCCAGAGGGGACATGGTTAATGGGCTGATTAGCAGTGACCAAAGCTTCCTGGAACAAGACCCCAGAGAGCAGGTGCCTGGAGGCTCCCTCCACCTAATTGTCTTTCCCCCTCACTCTGCTGCCCTTGATAATAAATATTAGAGGACTCCCCACTTGTGGGCATCTCTCTTGCTGTCAGTGAAAAACCTGTTTCATGGCTCACAGCTCCTATTCTGGAGTCAACCGGGTCCATTCTGGAATATTTTTCAAGGAAGAAATACGCTATTTCCATCCTTGGCAAGAAGTGTGTATTCCTGAGGGATCTTGGTCAAGGTGAGAACAAGATTTAGAAATAAGAGAGGATTGTGTGCTGTCTCCACAGCTGTGTAAGCCTCCTAGCAGTGGCTGTGGGGAGCAAAGAGTGTGACACGCGGTCACTTGTGTTCTTCAGCACTGCCCTCTCCCAGTGGTGTCTTCCATGGAATGATCCCCCTTATCCAAATTCCCTGACCTCAGAGACAAGATTGATGTCAGGTACACAGGGGTTAGGGTAATGTTGAGATCTAGTTCTGTAATTATCAATGACTTAATACTGAACTTTGTCACCTTCTGGTTTTCCATATATGAACTGGAAATAATATTTTATCTAGAATCAGTTGAGATGGTTCCTGTAAAGGTGGAAACGTTGCAAATTTAATAATTGCATCCTGAGCAGTGATGTACTGAATTCACGGGGGGATACATGTAGGAAAACAGGCTTTTCTATGTTCTCCAGACTTACCACCTAAGCACGCTTCTCATTTGTTATCCCCTTAATAAATCTGCTTGGAAATAATATTAGTAATAACTTGATTTCCATTTCAATTCTGAGTAGCAAGAAACAAACTGGTCCCTACATAAAGGACAGCCAAAGCACATGTATAATATCTTTGGTCTTGTGGTCTTTTCAAAACACCAGTGATGGGCCCACTGTAAAACCAGGTAGTATTGATCTTACCAGGTCTTCAATCTTTCTTATAGCTCATTGTTTTTATTTATTGCACACCATTCTGACTTTTTATCACTCATGCACTTGTCTAAGGTTGTAATTTTGGGTAGGGTATTTTGTTAGCTAGATTTACACAGTGAAACTTCTATTAATATTTATATCAGTCAACAATCCATCACAATTCTCTTTGTAAAATTGATCAAGAGATGAATACATTCAGATATTTTTCATCCAGCTGTCCAAATTTTTACAAGGTAAATTATCTCATGATTAACTGAATCAATTGAAAACCCACATTCTTATTTTGCAGAGATGGGTCACTCATATACATTTAGTTACAGCTTCCTCTTTATCAGGATGTAATAAATAAAAGAAATGTATTCCCATTGACTGGTCAAAACTTTACACTGTACTTTGTGATGTGCATTTCCCTTAAGAATAAATCCTGAACCAGGATTGTAACATTTATTTTAAAAAACTCTTAAGGATAAGGCAGCCTGTTGAGTGGGCTGTTCATCAATGCTGTGGTGTTGGTCCTGGCATAAGTGAGAAGCAGCCACAATAAATGGAGGTGGAGAACCTGACTCAAGCAAATGAAACAGATAATAATTAATGATATTATTAGTAACAGTTATTGAGGTATTTGTGTTCACTAAGTACTGCTCTATGACCTCTTGCTTACATCTCATTTCCTAATGGAATGATACTTTTCAGGTACTTACTAAATTTACAAGTGAGGAAAATGATATGCAGAGATAAAAAATCTTCATCATTTTTATATCGATAAAATGACAAAGTCCAACCTGGAGCCCAATTCTTACATTTGAATAACTGTGTTTTAGAACACTGTATTTTGCCACTAGAATGTTTGTGTGAGTTTTAATTCCAACAAATACATCCTATAATTTCTTGATGCTGTGAGTTCCTGCATGAAGATGTGCTATGTCAGAAGTGTTCTCATGACCTCTGAGGACAAGGACAATGCTGCCCCTCGGGCAGACACTCACTGCCGGGGCAAGAGTCATGTGCTTTGGCTCAGAAATGCAGGTCTTCATTTTCCTTGTTCTGATACCAGTGAAGAAGGAGAAAAGAATTCCACAATCTGCCACAATTTCCCAGTTCCCATGTCCATTGTCTGCACATCCTGACATTTATGAGGTTAAGTGACTTTTGTAGGATGAGTCTTACACCTGGAAATGACAGTGGACTCTGTGGTGACTGAGAATCCAGTAAGACCATGCACAGGGGCTGACGGTGGCTTTACTGGAGGAGAGTCAGAATTTCCCACATTTACAAAAGTATCACCCACTCCATGAAGAGCCTGAATCACTCTTCTAGACTATATGTTATAAGTATCTCTGAATTCAGTATGAAAAACTGTAGCTTCAAGGAAGGGAGCATAAAGCTCTACCAACTGTGTATTATCTAACTTCTCAGGAGGCTTCCTTGAGTCATTAACTTGGTTAAGTCACATCCATTTCCCAACCACTACTGGGCATGTGTCTCCTTCCATGACCCTGTTATATATTCCTGTTTCTTTGCAGACCTTGTGAACACAGAAAGACACATATATAATCTCCTGTACATCCTCATTATAAATTGTCTAAATACTAATTCTCAAGGTGATTTTATTTTATTTTATTTTTTTTAAAAAGTTTCATTTATTTATGCATACAAGAACTGGGCTACAAGCCAGAGGTTGGGGGCTGAGAGGATTTATCAGAGACAGAATGGGGAGCAGAACCGGTGGATCGACTTAAATACACTGCTGAGGGTAGCAGCGGGTGAGACAGGAGAGGTCTGCTGCGCCATGTGGGTCACCTGCCTGGATGGTCGGGGTTCCAACTCATGCTGCAGTGGCTTCTGATAGCTTCATAGTGGTGTGGTTCACCCCTTGCACTATCAGGGTGTCCCCCTCAAGGGGATTTTAAAGATTTTAACGAGCACCTACTGGACATCCTCATTTTACACCGAGGCTTCACATGATCAGGTTCTTCTCCAAACACTGGTCACATGGGGCTGGCTAGTTAAAGTGACCTTCTTCACCTGTGCAGATGGACAATGTCACTGTAATTTGGTGTAATTCCCATTGCCAAGTCATTGTAAATTTGAAAGGAACAGAGGGAATCAAGATATTTTAGCGGATAAAGCACTGATGATGCCTCACCACTCTGTCTTCTCCCATAGGGACAGTGAGAGTATTTTTATAGAGAACTTATGAACATAACATTGGTGATTATACAAAGAGGCAAGATTCACTCAACATTAATGAATCATGTTTGTATATTTAGTCTGTTGTCTGAAAGAGAACAATCAAGAGTACTCTTTCTGGTTTTTGCCAATGAAACCATTTCCTCTGTCATCTTTTCTCAGCACATGGTGCCAAGCTGGTCCATGGCAGGGGACAGAAACCTCACGTCAGTGACCACGTTTGTTCTCCTGGGAATCTCAGAAGATAAAGAGCTGCAGCTTAGTCTCTTTCCAGTCTTCCTGCTGATCTACCTTGTGACATTATTCTGCAACCTGGGTCTCATCACCCTAATCAGGATGGACTCCCACCTGCACACACCAATGTACTTTTTCCTCAGCGTCCTGTCATTTATAGACATCTGCTACACTTCTTCCATCAGCCCAAGGATGCTCGCAGACCTCTTCAAAGATAAAAAAGTCATTTCCTTCTTTGCCTGTGCCAGTCAGTATTTTGTAGTTGCCTCGTTGGGTCAGGCTGAGTGCTGCCTCTTGGCTGCCATGGCCTATGACAGATACGTGGCCATTGGCAACCCTCTCCAGTACTCAACTATCATGGCACCTGGGCTCTGTTGGAAGATGGTTGCTGGGGCCCTTGGGTGCGGTTTCTTTTCTAGCTTAGTTGAAACAATCACTGGCTTTCAGTTATACTACTGTGGACCAAATGTCATCCAGAATTTCTTCTGTAACATAACTGAAATTATTAGTCTTTCTTGCTCTAATCCCTTCATCAGTCAAATGAGTCTTTTCGTGTTAGTTTGTTTTGTTATTTTAGGTCCTCTGATTATTATTTTGTTATCCTATGGTTTCATTGCAGCTTCCATCCTGAAAATTTCATCTCTCAAAGCTAGCACTAAGGCCTTCAACACCTGTGGCTCCCACTTGGTGGTTGTGACTCTCTTCTATGGCACAGCCCTGGGTGTGTACATGCATCCTAGCTCTGGCCACTCCACGAAACAGAACAAGTTTCTTTCCGTGTTCTATGTTCTCATTATCCCCATGTTAAATCCTTTTATCTATAGTCTGAGGAACAAGGATATCAAAGAAGCCCTCAAGAGGGTGATAAAGAGAGTTACACTTACACCTCAGTAAGAAAAATATTTTGTAGTGTTTCCTGAAAAGTGAAAACAAAACTTGGGATATTAAAACAAGAAATAATATGAAGTCAGGTATTTCTACTCCTAATGAAATTCAGTGGCCAGAATATGTAAGGGTCCATTTGTAGATCATTAGAATATCTAACAGAGAAGGTAAAAATCTGGCTTCCTGATAACTGATGATATTAGTGATCTGCAAGCAGGGATATAGCTGAGCAGCAAATGCAAGTGATAGGCACCTTGAAAACTTTTTTCCATGATTAGACCCAGCACATAAACCTTGTTTTTGAGAATAGAGGGTCCGAAAGATAGTCTATGTAGAGAAATGTAGGAAGTCACCCAAACTGTTCTTTCTTCCATGAACTTCTTTTATGTAGTTTTCATTTATTTATATTTCAATTATGGTGTAAAAGAATGTGTTCATTATTTTGTGAAAATTAAAAATTGAGTAAATTACTCATTATAAAATTAATCTTGTAGAAGGAGACATGGAGGGAGAGTAAAAGAGACCAGGGAAGAGAGAGAGAGAGAGAGAGAGAGAGAGAGAGAGAGAGAGAGAGAGAGAGAGAGAGAGAGAGAACTTTTTCTTGTTTTATTCCCCCCAAACCTGTTTCCTCTGAGTTATTCTTGAGTCATCTTGTGAAGTAAGTTGTGAAAATGAGAGGGGGAAAGGAATGATATGATTAAAAGTAAAGTTTGGGGGAATACTCAGAGCCTAGAATGAAGCCAAAGCCATCAATTTGTGCACCTGGTCACACTTCATGTCAGCTACCTGGAGGCTCTGAGACTCAGAAATGTCCACTCCCATGTTGTGCCTAAAGAAGCAGCACCTGAATTCCTGAAGCTCTGAGTCTCCTGGAAACAGCAGATTCGAGGGTGCTGCAGAAATGTAGATTCCAAACAAGAAAATTTGTAGAAAATTGACAGAACAATTCTTCAAACAAGAGTTCATGGATTATGTAACCTACATATACGATATTATGTGTACAACATTTGGGCTTCATGTAGCCCTGGGATGAATACGATTTGTTTTTGTTATGCGTGAAGCAATAAATAATCTCCCTCTCTCAAGTAGGACCATTGGCATATTGAGTCCACCATGTTCTTCCCAGGTAGCAACAATCCATCACAATCCTTATATTTGGTAACTTTGAAGCATTGAGTGTGTGACAGCAGAGTCTAAATAAAGCAAAAAAGTGGTTGAATGGTCTGTTCTTAACAGACTGTGATTAGTAAACTCATCTCTACCACACTTTGTAGAAAGGTGCCCTTCTGCCAGCTACTTGAACACATATTTTCCTCACTTCCCCATTGAGAACAAAAATTGCATCTTCCTCAATGAATGACAAAATCATTATCTGAAACTAGGCATGAAAAATCCAGAATCTGGTATATGGTAATACCTAAAGATTGTTAACTTATGCAATTTTTATTATTCAATTTCATATATGTCAAGAGAAACACCAGAAAACTTTAAAAATTTTAATTAATTTTAACAATTTCTTGTCCATGTTTATGTTATTACCATCATGTTAAAAATTAAGCAGATTTGGAATAACTCCTCGAATTAGAACACAATAACGCATAAAAATCCCTTTTCCTACCTCTGCAGCTTCATTGCTGAAGTGGAAGGAGCTCACATTCATAGAAATGACCACACGTGGAGGTGTTACCATGGTCTGCAATCTCTTACTTACATGAAACCTTGACTTTTCAATTTGACATCTTCCCCCCTCACCTTTCTTTCTGTGTACTCCAGTTCCCTGAAGCTTCTGTCTTTCAATATAATTTGGCAGAGAACGATAAGTTACTCTATTGCCAGAAGTCATTGGAACAAAACAACTAACCAATAACTAATAAATAAAAGAAAAATGCTTCATGGTTTGGATTTACGTGGAATCCTCATGATTTATTAGTATTTAAACAGTTACTAGCTTTTATCTCTACCATTGTGGGCCAAATACCATTCAGCATTTCATGTGTGACAGTCCCTAGATTATAACTTTATCTTCCTTCAGTCTGTCCCTATGCCCAATGATTACTTTTCTTTCACTTGTTTTTGATGAAGTTGGGTCTTTTTTGCCAACCACTAATGCTCTGGTTCCATGGAGCTTCCACAGTGAGAATGCCCTGCACCAGAGGTAGTTCAAGGCCTTCAACTCCTGTGCCTCCTTCCTGGCAGCTATGACTGTCCTCTATGGCACAGCCTTTCTGTGCACGTGCATCCCCCTTCTGTCACTCCACGAAGAGAGCATGTCCTGGTCATATTCTGTGTTGTCATTCCCACGCTGACCTTATTTTCTATAACCTGAGGAATAAAGATGATAAAGGGTTCCCAAGAAGCTGATAAATGCATGACACCTTTAACTAGCCACAATGATTTTGGGGCTAGATTTTTGAACTTCAATATGGAAAAAGAGTAAGAATATATGTGTCTTTGTCAATCTCAATAATATTTAAGTAGAGAGAAGAAAGGAAATCCCCTTCCTTGATTCCTCGTATGCTTCACAGGGCTGCTATGATGATACATTCATGTCAAGTAATTGAAAAAATTATACATTAACATATTTAAAATGAAAGTTTTTGGTAAACAAGAAAGTGTCCACTCATCTAATTTATTGCTGCTAAGCTATTTACCAACTGGCTGTGTTAGCTTGGGCAGATTCCTTACAACTCTGGTTCATGTTACTTACCTGGAAAGTAAACATATGATGCAGAAATATTCCTAAGACATTTCCAGCTCAATTGCCCACAAGTTTGTTAAAACAAAATCTATAACCTTGAGACTATGCGAAGACTATGGGGAAAGGATCCAGAGGGGACATGGCTAATGGGCCGATTAGCGGTGACCAAAGCTTCCTGGAACAGGGCCCCAGAGAGCAGGTGCCTGGAGGTTCCCTCCATCTAATTGTCTTTCCCCCTCACTCTGCTGCCCTTGATAATAAATATTAGGACTCCCCGCTTGTGGGCATCTCTCTTGCTGTCAGTGAAAAACCTGTTTCATGGCTCACAGCTCCTATTCTGGAGTCAACCGGGTCCATTCTGGAATATTTTTCAAGGAAGAAATACGCTATTTCCATCCTTGGCAAGAAGTGTGTATTCCTGAGGGATCTTGGTCAAGGTGAGAACAAGATTTAGAAATAAGAGAGGATTGTGTGCTGTCTCCACAGCTGTGTAAGCCTCCTAGCAGTGGCTGTGGGGAGCAAAGAGTGTGACACGCGGTCACTTGTGTTCTTCAGCACTGCCCTCTCCCAGTGGTGTCTTCCATGGAATGATCCCCCTTATCCAAATTCCCTGACCTCAGAGACAAGATTGATGTCAGGTACACAGGGGTTAGGGTAATGTTGAGATCTAGTTCTGTAATTATCAATGACTTAATACTGAACTTTGTCACCTTCTGGTTTTCCATATATGAACTGGAAATAATATTTTATCTAGAATCAGTTGAGATGGTTCCTGTAAAGGTGGAAACGTTGCAAATTTAATAATTGCATCCTGAGCAGTGATGTACTGAATTCACGGGGGGATACATGTAGGAAAACAGGCTTTTCTATGTTCTCCAGACTTACCACCTAAGCACGCTTCTCATTTGTTATCCCCTTAATAAATCTGCTTGGAAATAATATTAGTAATAACTTGATTTCCATTTCAATTCTGAGTAGCAAGAAACAAACTGGTCCCTACATAAAGGACAGCCAAAGCACATGTATAATATCTTTGGTCTTGTGGTCTTTTCAAAACACCAGTGATGGGCCCACTGTAAAACCAGGTAGTATTGATCTTACCAGGTCTTCAATCTTTCTTATAGCTCATTGTTTTTATTTATTGCACACCATTCTGACTTTTTATCACTCATGCACTTGTCTAAGGTTGTAATTTTGGGTAGGGTATTTTGTTAGCTAGATTTACACAGTGAAACTTCTATTAATATTTATATCAGTCAACAATCCATCACAATTCTCTTTGTAAAATTGATCAAGAGATGAATACATTCAGATATTTTTCATCCAGCTGTCCAAATTTTTACAAGGTAAATTATCTCATGATTAACTGAATCAATTGAAAACCCACATTCTTATTTTGCAGAGATGGGTCACTCATATACATTTAGTTACAGCTTCCTCTTTATCAGGATGTAATAAATAAAAGAAATGTATTCCCATTGACTGGTCAAAACTTTACACTGTACTTTGTGATGTGCATTTCCCTTAAGAATAAATCCTGAACCAGGATTGTAACATTTATTTTAAAAAACTCTTAAGGATAAGGCAGCCTGTTGAGTGGGCTGTTCATCAATGCTGTGGTGTTGGTCCTGGCATAAGTGAGAAGCAGCCACAATAAATGGAGGTGGAGAACCTGACTCAAGCAAATGAAACAGATAATAATTAATGATATTATTAGTAACAGTTATTGAGGTATTTGTGTTCACTAAGTACTGCTCTATGACCTCTTGCTTACATCTCATTTCCTAATGGAATGATACTTTTCAGGTACTTACTAAATTTACAAGTGAGGAAAATGATATGCAGAGATAAAAAATCTTCATCATTTTTATATCGATAAAATGACAAAGTCCAACCTGGAGCCCAATTCTTACATTTGAATAACTGTGTTTTAGAACACTGTATTTTGCCACTAGAATGTTTGTGTGAGTTTTAATTCCAACAAATACATCCTATAATTTCTTGATGCTGTGAGTTCCTGCATGAAGATGTGCTATGTCAGAAGTGTTCTCATGACCTCTGAGGACAAGGACAATGCTGCCCCTCGGGCAGACACTCACTGCCGGGGCAAGAGTCATGTGCTTTGGCTCAGAAATGCAGGTCTTCATTTTCCTTGTTCTGATACCAGTGAAGAAGGAGAAAAGAATTCCACAATCTGCCACAATTTCCCAGTTCCCATGTCCATTGTCTGCACATCCTGACATTTATGAGGTTAAGTGACTTTTGTAGGATGAGTCTTACACCTGGAAATGACAGTGGACTCTGTGGTGACTGAGAATCCAGTAAGACCATGCACAGGGGCTGACGGTGGCTTTACTGGAGGAGAGTCAGAATTTCCCACATTTACAAAAGTATCACCCACTCCATGAAGAGCCTGAATCACTCTTCTAGACTATATGTTATAAGTATCTCTGAATTCAGTATGAAAAACTGTAGCTTCAAGGAAGGGAGCATAAAGCTCTACCAACTGTGTATTATCTAACTTCTCAGGAGGCTTCCTTGAGTCATTAACTTGGTTAAGTCACATCCATTTCCCAACCACTACTGGGCATGTGTCTCCTTCCATGACCCTGTTATATATTCCTGTTTCTTTGCAGACCTTGTGAACACAGAAAGACACATATATAATCTCCTGTACATCCTCATTATAAATTGTCTAAATACTAATTCTCAAGGTGATTTTATTTTATTTTATTTTTTTTTAAAAGTTTCATTTATTTATGCATACAAGAACTGGGCTACAAGCCAGAGGTTGGGGGCTGAGAGGATTTATCAGAGACAGAATGGGGAGCAGAACCGGTGGATCGACTTAAATACACTGCTGAGGGTAGCAGCGGGTGAGACAGGAGAGGTCTGCTGCGCCATGTGGGTCACCTGCCTGGATGGTCGGGGTTCCAACTCATGCTGCAGTGGCTTCTGATAGCTTCATAGTGGTGTGGTTCACCCCTTGCACTATCAGGGTGTCCCCCTCAAGGGGATTTTAAAGATTTTAACAAGCACCTACTGGACATCCTCATTTTACACCGAGGCTTCACATGATCAGGTTCTTCTCCAAACACTGGTCACATGGGGCTGGCTAGTTAAAGTGACCTTCTTCACCTGTGCAGATGGACAATGTCACTGTAATTTGGTGTAATTCCCATTGCCAAGTCATTGTAAATTTGAAAGGAACAGAGGGAATCAAGATATTTTAGCGGATAAAGCACTGATGATGCCTCACCACTCTGTCTTCTCCCATAGGGACAGTGAGAGTATTTTTATAGAGAACTTATGAACATAACATTGGTGATTATACAAAGAGGCAAGATTCACTCAACATTAATGAATCATGTTTGTATATTTAGTCTGTTGTCTGAAAGAGAACAATCAAGAGTACTCTTTCTGGTTTTTGCCAATGAAACCATTTCCTCTGTCATCTTTTCTCAGCACATGGTGCCAAGCTGGTCCATGGCAGGGGACAGAAACCTCACGTCAGTGACCACGTTTGTTCTCCTGGGAATCTCAGAAGATAAAGAGCTGCAGCTTAGTCTCTTTCCAGTCTTCCTGCTGATCTACCTTGTGACATTATTCTGCAACCTGGGTCTCATCACCCTAATCAGGATGGACTCCCACCTGCACACACCAATGTACTTTTTCCTCAGCGTCCTGTCATTTATAGACATCTGCTACACTTCTTCCATCAGCCCAAGGATGCTCGCAGACCTCTTCAAAGATAAAAAAGTCATTTCCTTCTTTGCCTGTGCCAGTCAGTATTTTGTAGTTGCCTCGTTGGGTCAGGCTGAGTGCTGCCTCTTGGCTGCCATGGCCTATGACAGATACGTGGCCATTGGCAACCCTCTCCAGTACTCAACTATCATGGCACCTGGGCTCTGTTGGAAGATGGTTGCTGGGGCCCTTGGGTGCGGTTTCTTTTCTAGCTTAGTTGAAACAATCACTGGCTTTCAGTTATACTACTGTGGACCAAATGTCATCCAGAATTTCTTCTGTAACATAACTGAAATTATTAGTCTTTCTTGCTCTAATCCCTTCATCAGTCAAATGAGTCTTTTCGTGTTAGTTTGTTTTGTTATTTTAGGTCCTCTGATTATTATTTTGTTATCCTATGGTTTCATTGCAGCTTCCATCCTGAAAATTTCATCTCTCAAAGCTAGCACTAAGGCCTTCAACACCTGTGCCTCCCACTTGGTGGTTGTGACTCTCTTCTATGGCACAGCCCTGGGTGTGTACATGCATCCTAGCTCTGGCCACTCCACGAAACAGAACAAGTTTCTTTCCGTGTTCTATGTTCTCATTATCCCCATGTTAAATCCTTTTATCTATAGTCTGAGGAACAAGGATATCAAAGAAGCCCTCAAGAGGGTGATAAAGAGAGTTACACTTACACCTCAGTAAGAAAAATATTTTGTAGTGTTTCCTGAAAAGTGAAAACAAAACTTGGGATATTAAAACAAGAAATAATATGAAGTCAGGTATTTCTACTCCTAATGAAATTCAGTGGCCAGAATATGTAAGGGTCCATTTGTAGATCATTAGAATATCTAACAGAGAAGGTAAAAATCTGGCTTCCTGATAACTGATGATATTAGTGATCTGCAAGCAGGGATATAGCTGAGCAGCAAATGCAAGTGATAGGCACCTTGAAAACTTTTTTCCATGATTAGACCCAGCACATAAACCTTGTTTTTGAGAATAGAGGGTCCGAAAGATAGTCTATGTAGAGAAATGTAGGAAGTCACCCAAACTGTTCTTTCTTCCATGAACTTCTTTTATGTAGTTTTCATTTATTTATATTTCAATTATGGTGTAAAAGAATGTGTTCATTATTTTGTGAAAATTAAAAATTGAGTAAATTACTCATTATAAAATTAATCTTGTAGAAGGAGACATGGAGGGAGAGTAAAAGAGACCAGGGAAGAGAGAGAGAGAGAGAGAGAGAGAGAGAGAGAGAGAGAGAGAGAGAGAGAGAGAGAGAGAGAGAAACTTTTTCTTGTTTTATTCCCCCCAAACCTGTTTCCTCTGAGTTATTCTTGAGTCATCTTGTGAAGTAAGTTGTGAAAATGAGAGGGGGAAAGGAATGATATGATTAAAAGTAAAGTTTGGGGGAATACTCAGAGCCTAGAATGAAGCCAAAGCCATCAATTTGTGCACCTGGTCACACTTCATGTCAGCTACCTGGAGGCTCTGAGACTCAGAAATGTCCACTCCCATGTTGTGCCTAAAGAAGCAGCACCTGAATTCCTGAAGCTCTGAGTCTCCTGGAAACAGCAGATTCGAGGGTGCTGCAGAAATGTAGATTCCAAACAAGAAAATTTGTAGAAAATTGACAGAACAATTCTTCAAACAAGAGTTCATGGATTATGTAACCTACATATACGATATTATGTGTACAACATTTGGGCTTCATGTAGCCCTGGGATGAATACGATTTGTTTTTGTTATGCGTGAAGCAATAAATAATCTCCCTCTCTCAAGTAGGACCATTGGCATATTGAGTCCACCATGTTCTTCCCAGGTAGCAACAATCCATCACAATCCTTATATTTGGTAACTTTGAAGCATTGAGTGTGTGACAGCAGAGTCTAAATAAAGCAAAAAAGTGGTTGAATGGTCTGTTCTTAACAGACTGTGATTAGTAAACTCATCTCTACCACACTTTGTAGAAAGGTGCCCTTCTGCCAGCTACTTGAACACATATTTTCCTCACTTCCCCATTGAGAACAAAAATTGCATCTTCCTCAATGAATGACAAAATCATTATCTGAAACTAGGCATGAAAAATCCAGAATCTGGTATATGGTAATACCTAAAGATTGTTAACTTATGCAATTTTTATTATTCAATTTCATATATGTCAAGAGAAACACCAGAAAACTTTAAAAATTTTAATTAATTTTAACAATTTCTTGTCCATGTTTATGTTATTACCATCATGTTAAAAATTAAGCAGATTTGGAATAACTCCTCGAATTAGAACACAATAACGCATAAAAATCCCTTTTCCTACCTCTGCAGCTTCATTGCTGAAGTGGAAGGAGCTCACATTCATAGAAATGACCACACGTGGAGGTGTTACCATGGTCTGCAATCTCTTACTTACATGAAACCTTGACTTTTCAATTTGACATCTTTCCCCCCTCACCTTTCTTTCTGTGTACTCCAGTTCCCTGAAGCTTCTGTCTTTCAATATAATTTGGCAGAGAACGATAAGTTACTCTATTGCCAGAAGTCATTGGAACAAAACAACTAACCAATAACTAATAAATAAAAGAAAAATGCTTCATGGTTTGGATTTACGTGGAATCCTCATGATTTATTAGTATTTAAACAGTTACTAGCTTTTATCTCTACCATTGTGGGCCAAATACCATTCAGCATTTCATGTGTGACAGTCCCTAGATTATAACTTTATCTTCCTTCAGTCTGTCCCTATGCCCAATGATTACTTTTCTTTCACTTGTTTTTGATGAAGTTGGGTCTTTTTTGCCAACCACTAATGCTCTGGTTCCATGGAGCTTCCACAGTGAGAATGCCCTGCACCAGAGGTAGTTCAAGGCCTTCAACTCCTGTGCCTCCTTCCTGGCAGCTATGACTGTCCTCTATGGCACAGCCTTTCTGTGCACGTGCATCCCCCTTCTGTCACTCCACGAAGAGAGCATGTCCTGGTCATATTCTGTGTTGTCATTCCCACGCTGACCTTATTTTCTATAACCTGAGGAATAAAGATGATAAAGGGTTCCCAAGAAGCTGATAAATGCATGACACCTTTAACTAGCCACAATGATTTTGGGGCTAGATTTTTGAACTTCAATATGGAAAAAGAGTAAGAATATATGTGTCTTTGTCAATCTCAATAATATTTAAGTAGAGAGAAGAAAGGAAATCCCCTTCCTTGATTCCTCGTATGCTTCACAGGGCTGCTATGATGATACATTCATGTCAAGTAATTGAAAAAATTATACATTAACATATTTAAAATGAAAGTTTTTGGTAAACAAGAAAGTGTCCACTCATCTAATTTATTGCTGCTAAGCTATTTACCAACTGGCTGTGTTAGCTTGGGCAGATTCCTTACAACTCTGGTTCATGTTACTTACCTGGAAAGTAAACATATGATGCAGAAATATTCCTAAGACATTTCCAGCTCAATTGCCCACAAGTTTGTTAAAACAAAATCTATAACCTTGAGACTATGCGAAGACTATGGGGAAAGGATCCAGAGGGGACATGGCTAATGGGCCGATTAGCGGTGACCAAAGCTTCCTGGAACAGGGCCCCAGAGAGCAGGTGCCTGGAGGTTCCCTCCATCTAATTGTCTTTCCCCCTCACTCTGCTGCCCTTGATAATAAATATTAGGACTCCCCGCTTGTGGGCATCTCTCTTGCTGTCAGTGAAAAACCTGTTTCATGGCTCACAGCTCCTATTCTGGAGTCAACCGGGTCCATTCTGGAATATTTTTCAAGGAAGAAATACGCTATTTCCATCCTTGGCAAGAAGTGTGTATTCCTGAGGGATCTTGGTCAAGGTGAGAACAAGATTTAGAAATAAGAGAGGATTGTGTGCTGTCTCCACAGCTGTGTAAGCCTCCTAGCAGTGGCTGTGGGGAGCAAAGAGTGTGACACACGGTCACTTGTGTTCTTCAGCACTGCCCTCTCCTAGTGGTGTCTTCCATGGAATGTTCCCCCTTATCCAAATTCCCTGACCTCAGAGACAAGATTAATGTCAGGTATTACACAGGGGTTAGGGTAATGTTGAGATCTAGTTCTGTAAATATCAATGACTTAATACTGAACTATGTCACCTTCTGGTTTTCCATATATGAACTGGAAATAATATTATCTAGAATCAGTTGAGATGGTTTCTGTAAAGGTGGAAATGTTGCAAACTTAATAATTGCATCCTGAGCAGTGATGTACTGAATTCACAGGGGGATATCATGTAGGCAAAGCAGGCTTTTCTATGTTTTCCAGACTTAACACCACAAGCACCCTTCTCATTGTTATCTCCTTACTCAATCTGCTTGGAAATAATATTAGTAATAACTTGATTTCCATTTCAATTCTGAGTAGCAAGAAACAAACTGGTCCTTACATAAAGGACAGCCAAAGCACATGTATAATATCTTTGGTCTTGTGGTCTTTTCAAAACACCAGTGATGGGCCCACTGTCAAACCAGGTAGTATTGATCTTACAGGGTCTTCAATCTTTCTTATAGCTCATCGTTTTTATTTATTGCACACCATTCTGACTTTTCATCACTCATGCACTTGTCTAAGGTTGTAATTTTGGGTAGGGTATTTTGTTAGCTAGATTGACAGTGTGAAATTTCTATTAATATTTATATCAGTCAACAATCTTTCACAATTTTCTTTGTAAAATTCATCAAGAGATGAATATATTCAGATATTTTTCATCCAGCTGTCCAAATTTTTAGAAGGTACAATTTCTCATGATTAACTGAATCAATTCACAACCCACACTCTTATTTTGTAGAGATGGGTCACTCACATACATTTAGTTACAGCTTCCTCTTTATCAGGATGTAATAAATAAAAGAAATGTATTCCCATTGACTGGTCAAAACTTTACACTGTACTTTGTGATGTGCATTTCCCTTAAGAATAAATCCAGTTCCAGGATTGTAACATTTATTTTAAAAAGCTCTTAAGGATAAGGCAGCCTGTTCAGTGGGCTGTTCATCAATGCTGTAGTGTTGGTCCTGGCATCAGTGAGAAGCAGCCACAATAATGGAGGTGGAGAACCTGACTCAAGCAAATGAAATAGATAATAACTAATGATATTATTGGTAACATTTATTGAGGTATTTGTGTTCACTAAGTACTATGACCTCTTGCTTATATCTTATTTCCTAATGGAATGATACTTTTCAGGCACTTATTAAATTTACAAGTGAGGAAAATGATATGCAGAGATAAAAAATCTTCATTATTTTATATTGATAAATGGCAAAGTCCAACCTGGAGCCCAATTCTTACATTTGAATAACTGTATTTTAAAACACTGGATTTTGCCACTAGAATGTTTGCATGAGTTTTAATGCCAACAAATACATCCTGTAATTTCTTGATGGTGTGAGTTCCCGGATGAAGATGTGCTGTTCAGAAGTGTTCTCATGACCTCTGAGGACAAGGACACTGCTGCCCCTTGGGCAGACACTCACTGCCGGGGCAAGAGTCATGTACTTTGGCTCAGAAATGTAGGTCTTCATTTTCCTTGTGCTGATACCAGTGAAGAAGGAGAAAAGAACTCCAGATTCTGCCACAATTTCCCAGGTCCCATTTCCATTGTCTACACATCCTGACATTTATGAGCTTAAGTGACTTTTGTAGGATGAGTCTTACACCTGGAAATGACAGTGGACTCTGTGGTGACTGAGAATCCAGTAAGACCATGGACAGGGGCTGACGATGGCTTTGCCGGTGGAGGGTCAGAGTTTCCCACACATTTACAAAAGTATCACCGACTCCATGAAGAGCCTGAATCACTCTTCTAGACTATATAAGTTATAAGTATCTCTGAATTAAGTATGACAAACTGTAGCTTCAAGGAAGGGAGCTTAAAGCACTACCAACTGTGTATTATCTAACTTCTCAGGAGGCTTCCTGAGTCACTAACTTGGTTAAGTCACATCCATTTCCCAACCACGACTGGCCATGTGTCTCCTTCCATGACCCTGTTATATATTCCTGTTTCTTTCCAGACCTTGTGAACACAGAAAGATACTTATGAAATCTCCTGTACGCTCTCATTATAAATCGTTTAAATACTCATTCTCAAGGTGATTTTATTTTATTTTATTATTTTTAAAAAGTTTCATTTATTTATGCATACAAGAACAGGCTACAAGCCAGAGGTTGGGGGCTGAGAGGATTCGCCAGAGACAGAGTGGCGAGCAGAACTGGTGGATTGACTTAAATACACTGCTGAGGGTGAGACAGGAGAGGTCTGCTGAGCCATGTGGGTAACCTCCCCGGATGGTTGGGTTCCAACTCATGCTGCAGTGGCTTCTGATAACTTCATGGTGGTGTGCTTCACCCCTTGCACTATCAGGGTTTCCCCCTCTCGGTGATTTTAAAGATTTTAACGAGCACTTACTGGACATCCTCATTTTACACTGAGGCTTCGCATGATGCGGGGTCTTCTCCAAGCACTGGTCACATGGGGCTGCCTAATTAAAGTGACCTTTTCACCTGTGCTGATAGGACAGTGTCTCCCTAATTTGGTGTAATTCCCATTGCCAAGTTATTGTAAATTTGAAAGGGACAGAGGGAATCAAGATATTTTGCGGATAAAGCATTGATGATGCCTCACCACTTTGTCTTGTACCATAGAGAGAGTGAGAGTATTTATATAGAGAACTTATGAACATAACATTGGTGATATTACAAAGAGGCAAGATTCACTCAACATTAATGAATCATGTTTGTATATTTAGTCAGCTGCTTGAAAGAGAACAATGAAGAATACTGTTTTCTGGTTTTTGCCAGTGAAACCATTTCCTCTGTCATCTTTTCTCAGCACATGGTGCCCAGCTGGTCCATGGCAGGGGACAGAAACCTCACGTCAGTGACCATGTTTGTTCTCCTGGGAATCTCAGAAGATAAAGAGCTGCAGCTTAGTCTCTTTCCAGTCTTCCTGCTGATCTACCTGGTGACATTATTCTGGAACCTGGGTCTCATCACCCTAATCAGGTTGGACTCCCACCTGCACACACCAATGTACTTTTTCCTCAGTTTTCTGTCATTTATAGACCTCTGCTACACTTCTTCCATCAGCCCAAGGATGCTTTCAGACTTCTTCAAAGATAAAAAAGCCATTTCCTTCTTTGCCTGTGCCAGTCAGTATTTTGTAGTTTCCTGGATGGGTCAGGCTGAGTGCTGCCTCTTGGCTGCCATGGCCTATGACAGATACGTGGCCATTGGCAACCCTCTCCAGTACTCAACCATCATGGCACCTGGGCTCTGTTGGAAGATGGTTGCTGGGGCCCTTGGGTGCGGTTTCTTTTCTGGCTTAGTTGAAACAATCACTGGCTTTCAGTTATACTACTGTGGGCCAAATGTCATCCAGAATTTCTTCTGTAACATAACTGAAGTTATTAGTCTTTCTTGTTCTAATCCCTTCATCTGTCAAATGAGTCTTTTCGTGTTAGTTTGTTTCGTTGTTTTAGGTCCTCTGATTATTATTTTGTTATCCTATGGTTTCATTGCAGCTTCCATCCTGAAAATTTCCTCTCTCAAAGCTAGCACTAAGGCCTTCAACACCTGTGCCTCCCACCTGGCGGTTGTGACTCTCTTCTATGGCACAGCCCTGAGTGTGTACATGCATCCTAGTTCTGGCCACTCCACGAAACAGAACAAGTTTCTTTCCGTGTTCTATGTTCTCATTATCCCCATGTTAAATCCTTTTATCTATTGTCTGAGGAACAAGGATATCAAAGAAGCCCTCAGGAGGGTGATAAAGAGAGTTAACATTTACATCAGTAGGAAAAATATTTTGTAGTGTTTCCTGAACAGTGAAAACAAAACTGGGGAAATTAAAACAAGAAATAATAGGAAGTCAGGTATTTCTACTCCTAATGACATTTAGTGGTCAGAATTTTTAAGGGTCCATTTGTAGATCATTAGAATACCTAACAGAGAAGGTAAAAATCTGGCTTCCTGACAACTGGTACCCTTATATTAGTGGTCTGCAAGCAGGGATATAGCTGAGCAGCAAATGCAAGTGATAGGCACCTTGAAAACTTTTTTCCATATTAGACCCAGCACATAAACCTTGTTTTTGAGAACAGAGGGTCTGAAAGATAGTGTATGTAGAGAAACGTAGGAAGTCACCCAAACTGTTCTTTCTTCCATGAACTTCTTTTATATAGTTTTCATTTATTTATATTTCAATTATGGTGTAAAAGAATGTGTTCATTATTTTGTGAAAATTAAAAATTGAGTAAATTACTCATTATAAAATTAATCTTGTAGAAGGAGGCATGGAGGGAGAGTAAAAGTGATCAGGGAAAAAAGAGAGAGAGAGAGAGAGAGAGAGAGAACTTTTTCTTGTTTTATTCCCCCCAAACCTGTTTCCTCTGAGCTATTCTTTTTTTTTTTTTATCTTAAATTTTATTTTTATATTCCCCCGTACAATTGCAAACGCCCCATTCTGACCCCAATCCTTCCCCTCCCGCCCCCACCCCCCAAAAAGTGTCTCTGGTTCATAGTTTTTTGTTGATTTTGATTTTCACTTTCTTATATTCATTTTCCTGGTCCCTTATTTAAGTTTTCTAGATTCCTGCTATGAGTGAGACCATCCGGTATTTTTCTTTTTCTTTTTGGCTTATTTCGCTGAGCATGATCCCTTCCAGCGCCATCCATGTTGCTGCAAATTGCATGTGTTTATCTTTTTTGAATGCTGAGTAATATTCCATGGTATATATGTACCACATCTTCTTGATCCAGTCATCTACTTTTGGGCATTTGGGTTGTTTCCAAAGCTTAGCTATTGTAAACAGTGCTGCTATAAACATAGGGGTGCAGGTGCTCTTTGGAATTGATGTTTCTGTGTCCTTTGGGTAAATACCTAGGAGTGGAATTGCTGGATCATATGGAAGCTCTATGTTTAGTAGGTCCAGAAATCTCCACACAGCTCTCCATAGTGGTTGGACCAGTTTGCACTCCCACCAACAGTGCAGAAGAGTTCCTTTTTCTCCACATCCTCGCCAACATTTGTTGTTGCTAGTTTTTTAATATGTGCCATTCTCACTGGTGTGAGATGGTATCTCATGGTAGTTTTGATTTGCATTTCCCTGATTGCAAGTGATGTTGAACATTTTTTCATATGTCTGTTGGCCATTTGCATTTCCTCTTCAGAGAAGTTTCTTTTTAGCTCTTCTGCCCATTTTTTGACTGGATTATTTTCTTTGTTGTTGCTGAGTCTCATCAGCTCTTTGCAGATTTTTGTGATCAGTCCTTTATCATTAGTGTTGGGTGCAAAAATGTTCTCCCAGTTGGTGGGGTTTCTCTTTGTTTTTGTTATTGTCTCTTTTGCTGTGCAGAAGCTCTTCTTGAGTCATCTTGTGAAGTAAGTTGTGAAAATGAGAGGGGGAAAGGAATGAAATGATTAAAAGTAAAGGTTGGGGAAATACTCAGAGCCTAGAATGAAGCCAAGGCCATCAATTTGTGACACAGGTGCAGCGGGTCGAACTCCATGTCAGCTACCTAGAAGCTCTGAGACTTAGAAATGTCCACTCCCATGTTGTGCCTAAAGAAGCAGCACCTGAATTCCCGAAGCTCTGAGTCTCCTGGAAACAGCAGATTCGAGGGTGCTGTAAAATGTAGATTCCAAACAAGAAAATTTGTAGAAAATTAACAGAACAATTCTTCAAACAAGAGTTCATGGATTAAGCACCCTACATATATGATATTATGTGTACAACATTTGGGCTTCATGTAGCCCTGGGATGAATACGATTTGTTTTTGTTATGCATGAAGCAATAAATAATCTCCCTCTTTCAAGTAGGACCATTGGCAAATTGAGTCCACCATGTTCTTCCCAGGTAGCAACAATCCATCACAATCTTTATAGTCGGTGACTTTGAAGCATTGAGTGTGGGCCAGCAGAGTCTAAATAAAGCAAAAAAGTGGTTAAAAGGTCTGTTCTTTACTTAACTGACTGTGATTAGTAAACTCATCTCTACCACACTTTGTAGAAAGGTGCCCTTCTGCCAGCTACTTGCACACAGATTTTCCTCACTTCCCCATTGAGAATAAAATTGCATCTTCCTCAATGAATGACAAAATCATTATCTGAAACTAGGCATGAAAAATCCAGAATCTGGTATATGGTAATACCTGAAGATTGTTAACTTATGCAGTTTCATTATTCAATTTTATATATGTCAAGAGAAACACCAGAAAACTTTAAAAAATTTAATTAATTTTAACAATTTCTTGTCCACGTTTATGTTGTTATTACCCTCATGTTAAAAATTAAGCAGATTTGGAATATCTCCTCCAGTTAGGACACAATAACGTATAAAGAGCCCTTTTCCTACCTCTGCAGCTTCATTGCTGAAGTGGAAGGAACTCACATTCATAGAAATGACCACACGTGGAGGTGTTACCATGGTCTGCAATCTCTTACTTACATGAAACCTTGACTTTTCAATTTGACATTTTTCCCCCTCACCTTTCTTTCTGTGTACTCCAGTTCCCTGAAGCTTCTGTCTTTCGATTTAATTTGGCAGAGAACATTAAGTTACTCTATTGCCAAAAGTCATTGGAACAAAACAACTAACCAATAACTAATAAATAAAAGAAAAATGTCTCATGGTTTGGATTCATGTGGAAACCTCATGATTTATTAGTATTTAAATCATTAGTAGCTTTTATCTCTACCATTGTGGGCAAAATACCATTTAGCATTTCATATATGACATTCCCTAGATTATACATTTATCTTTCTTCAGTCTGTCCCTATGCCCAATGACTATTTTTCTTTCACTTGTTTTTGATGAAGCTGGGTCTTTTTTGCCAGCCACTAATGCTCTGGTTCCATGGATCTTCCACAATGATTATGCCCTGCACCAGAGGTAGTTTTAGGCCTTTAACTCCTGTGCCTCCTACCTGGCGGCTATGACTGTCCCCTATGGCACAGCCTCTCTGTGCACGTGTGTCCTCCTTCTGCTACTCCACGACAGAACATGTCCTGGTCATGTTCTGTGTTGTCATTCCCACGCTGAAATTATTTTCTATAACCTGAGGAATAAAGATGATAAAGGGGTTCCCAAGAAGCTAGTAAATGTGTGACACCTTTAACTAGTCACAACGATTTGTGGGACTAGATTTTTGAACTTCAGTATGGAACAAAGGGTAAGAATATATAAGTAAGTTTGTCAATCTCAATAATAAAGTTAAGAGAAGAAATGAAATCCCCTTCCTTGATTCCTTCTATGCTTCATACGGCTGCTATGATGATAAATGCATGTCAGGTAACTGAAAAATTATACATTAACATATTTAAAATGAAAGTTTTTGGTAAATAAGAAAGTGTCCACTCATCTAATTTATTGCTGCTAAGCTATTTACCAACTGGCTGTGTCAGCTTTGGCAGATTCCTTACAACTCTGGTTCATGTTACTTATCTGGAAAGTAAACATATGATGCGGAAATATTCCTAAGACATTTCCAGCTCAATTGCCCACAAGTTTGTTAAAACAAAATCTATAACCTTGAGACTATGCGAAGACTATGGGGAAAGGATCCAGAGGGGACATGGCTAATGGGCCGATTAGCTGTGACCGAAGCTCCATGGAACATGACCCCAGGGAGCAGGTGCCTGGAGGCTCCCTCCACCTAATTGTATTTCCCCCTCACTCTGCTGCCCTCGATAATAAATATTAGAGGACTCCCCACCTGTGGGCATCTCTCTTGCTGTCAGTGAACAACCGGTTTCATGGCTCACAGCTCCCATTTGGAGTCAAGCGGGTCCATCCTGGAACGTTTTTCAGGGAAGAAATACGCTATTTCCATCCTTGGCAAGAAGTGTGTGTTCCTGAGGGTTCTTGGTCAAGGTGAGAACAAGATTTAGAAATCAGAGAGTATAGTGTGCTGTCTCCACAGCTGTGTAAGCCTCCTAGCACTGGCTGTGGGGAGGTAGGAGTGTGACACTCTGTCACTTGTGTTCTTCAGCCCTGCCCTCTCCCAGTGGTGTCTTCCATGGAATGTTCCCCCTTATCCAAATTCTCTGACCTCAGAGACAATATTAATGTCAGGTATTACACTGGGGTTAGGGTTGAGGTTGAGGTCTAGTTCTGTAATTCTCAAGGACTTGATACTGAACTTTGTCACCTTCTGGTTTTCCATAAATGAACTGGAAACAATATTTTATCTAGAATCAGTTGAGAAGGTTTCTGTAAAGATGGAAACATTGCAAACATTAATGAATGCATTCTGAGCAATGATGTACTGAATTCAGGGGAAATTTCCTGCAGTCAAAGTAGGCTTTCTATTATTTCCAGACTTACCATAGAAAGCCCCCTTCCCATTGGTTGTCTCCTTAATGAATCTGCTTGAGAATAATAATAATAACTTAATTTCCATTTCAATACATGGCTTCAATTCTGAGTAGTAAGAAAGGAACTGGTCCCTACAAAAAGGACAGCCAAAGCTCATGTACAGCATCTTTTGTCTTTGGAAAGACCAGTGAGGGCCCCCACTGTAAAACCTGGTAGTATTGATCTTGCTAGGTTTTCAACATTTCTTATACCTCATTGTTGTTTTTCATTGCACCACATCCTGACTTTTCATCTACTCATACACTTATCATGACTAAGGTTGTAATTTTGGGTAGGGTATTTTGTTGGCTAGATTGAAAGCATGAAATTTCATTAAGATTTATATCAGTCAACAATTCTTCACAATTTTCTTTGTAAAATTCATCAAAGAGATGAATATATTCAGATATTTTTCATCCAGCTGTCCAAATTTTTAGAAGGTAAAATTTCTCATGATTAACTGAATCAATTCACAACTCACACTCTTATTTTGTAGAGATGGGCCACTCATATGCATTTAGTTATGGCTTCCTCTGTTACCAGGAGGTAACAAATGAAAGAAATGTGGTCCCATTGATTGATCAAAACTTGATATTGTACTATGTGATGTGCATTTCCCTTAAGAATGATGCTCAGTGAAATAAGCCAGAAAGGAAAAGAAAAATACCGGATGGTCTCACTCATAGCAGGAATCTAGAAAACCTAAAGGGACCAGGAAAAAGAATAACCATAAGAAAGAAAAAAAATCAAAATCCACAAACAACTATGAACCAGAGACACACTATGGGGGGGGGGTTCGGGAAAGGAGGGATTGGGTCAAAATAAGGGGGTTGCAATTATTTGGGAAATATAAAAATAAAATTTAAAAAAAGGAATGAATCCAGTACAATAGGAACATAACATTTACTGTAGGAGGTTTTTAAGGACAAGGCAGCCTGGTCAGTGGACTGTGTAATCATTCCTGTGCTGGTTGGTCCTGGTGTAAGTGAGAAGCAGCCACAGTAAGTGGAAGTGGGGAAACTAACTCAAGGAAATGAAGTAGACAATAATTAATGATGTTATTAGCAACATTTATTGAGGTATTTGTGTTCACCAAGAACTGCTTGAAGACCTTCTTGTTTACATCTCATTTCCAAATGCAGTGATAGTTTTCATTAACTTTACAAGTGAGGAAAGTTTTTTATTAACTTTACATGTGAGGAAAGTGATATGCTGAGATAAATAATCTTCATACATTTTTATATAGATAAAATGCAAAGTACAACTTGGAGCCCAATTCTCACATTTGAGTAATCATATTATAAAACACTATTTTACACAAGAGTGTTTGTGTGTTTTATTTATTTATTTATTTTTGGCTATCTCAGACTTTTATTTTTTTATTTTTGTTGAAGATATCTTATTTTACTTTATTTTATTATTTTATTTTTTATTCTTTTAATAAATTTTATTTTTATATTCCCCATACAATTGCAACCCCCTTATTTTTATTTAGCTGTTACATATAGAGCAACAACCAGGGTGTTTGTGTGTTTTAATGGCAACAAACACATCCTAAAGTATAAGCTGCCCCTTTGTATTTTCTTTCTGGTTTGAGTTCCCAGATGAAGATGTACCATGGTGGGAGTGTTCTCATGACCTCTTGGGACAGGGACAGCTGTTGCCCCTCAGGCAGACACTCACTGCCAGGGCAAGAGTCATATGCTTTGGCTCAGACATGCAGGTCTTCATTTTCTGTACTGACTCCAGTGAAGAAGGACAAAAGAATTCTAGAACCTGCCTCAGTTTCCCAGTTCCCATGTCCATTGCCTAGATATCCTAACATTTATGAGCTTAAGTGACTATCTTTTGTAGGCTGAGTCTTACACCTGAAGATGACAGTGGACTCCGTAGTGACTGAGAATCCAGTAAGACCATGCACAGGGGCTGACGGTTGCTTTGCTGGTGGAGGGTCAGAGTTTTCAACAGATTTTTAAAAGTATCACTACTTCATGAAGAGCCAGAATCACTCTTCTAGACTATAGAAGTTATAAGTATCTCTGAATTAAGTATGACAAACTGTAGCTTCAAGGAAAGGCACCTAAAGCTTTACCAACTGTGTATTATCTAACTCCTCAGGAGGCTTCCTGGACTCACTAATTAGTTAAGTCACAACTATTTCCCAACCACTACTGGGCATGTGCCTCCTTCCATGACCCTGTTGTATATTCCTGTTTCTTTCCAGAGCTTGTGACTCAGGAAGACACTTACAAAATCATCTGCACTCCCTCATTATGGATTGTTTAAAGATTGTTTAAGATTGATCTTGCTTAATTATCCCCAAAATATTTGCAAGATGATTTTAATGAGCACCTACTGGACATCCTCATTTTACACTGAGGCTTTTCATGATGCAAGGTCTTTTAAGCCCTGAGTCACATGGGGCTGCCTAGTTAAAGTGACCATCTTCACCTGTGCAGATAGGACAGTGTCTCCCTAATTTGGTGTAATGCCCATTGCCAGTGCCATTGTAAATTTGAAAGGGACAGAGGGAATCAAGATATTTTACTGGATAAAGTACTGATGATACCTCACCACTGTGTCTTCGCCCAGAGGGAGAGTGAGAGTATTTGTGCAGAGAACTTTTGAACATAACATTGGTGATTATACAAAGTGGCAAGATTCTCTCAACGTTAATGAATCACATTTGTGTATTTAGTAAGTGGCATGAAAGTGAAAAATGAAGAGTATTATTTCCTGTTTTTTGCCAGTGAAAACATTTCCTCTTTCATCTTTTCTCAGCACATGATGCCAAGCTGGTCCATGGGAGGGGACAGGAACCTCACGTCTGTGACCATGTTTGTTCTCCTGGGAATCTCAGAAGATAAAGAGCTGCAGCTTAGTCTCTTTCCAGTCTTCCTGCTGATCTACCTGGTGACATTATTTTGGAACCTGGGTCTCATCACCATAATCAGGATGGACTCCCACCTGCACACACCAATGTACTTTTTCCTCAGTTTTCTGTCATTGATAGACATCTGTTACTCTTCTTCCATCAGCCCAAGGATGATTTCAGACTTCTTCAAAGATAAAAAAGCCATTTCCTTCATTGCCTGTGCCAGTCAGTGTTTTGTAGTTTCCTGGATGGGTCAGTCTGAGTGCTGCCTCTTGGCTGCTATGGCCTATGACAGATACGTGGCCATTGGCAAACCTCTCCAGTACTCAACCATCATGGCGCCTGGGCTCTGTTGGAAGATGGCTGCTGGGGCTCTTGGATGCGGTTTACTTTGTTGCTTAGTTGAAGTAGTCACTGGCTTTGAGTTATACTATTGTGGGCCAAATGTCATCCAGAATTTCTTCTGTAACATAACTGAAGTTATTAGTCTGTCTTGTTCTAATCCCTTCATCAGTCAAATTAGTCTTTTCTTGATAGTTTGTTTTGTTGTTGTAGGTTCTCTGGTTATTATTTTGTTATCCTATGGTTTCATTGCAGCTTCCATCTTGAAAATATCTTCCATCAAAGGTAGTGCCAAGGCCTTCAACACCTGTGCCTCCCACCTGGCGGTTGTGTCTCTCTTGTATGGCACAGCCCTGAGTGTGTACATGCACCCTAGTTCTGGCCACTCCACGAAACAGAACAAGTTTCTTTCCGTGTTCTATATTATCATTATCCCCATGTTAAATCCCTTTATCTACAGTCTGAGGAACAAGGATATCAAAGAAGCCCTCAGGAGGTTGATAAAGAGGGTTACACTTACACCTCAGTAAGAAAAATATTTTGTAGTGTTACCTGAACTGTAAAAAGAAAACATAGGAAATTAAAACAAAAAAGAATATGAAGTCAGGTATTTCTACTCCTAATGGGAATTAGCCATCAGAATATGTAAGTGTCCTCTTGTAGATTTAAAAATATCTAATAGAGGTCAAAATGGCGTCCTGACTCCTGGTACCCTTATGGTTCGTGGTGTCCATGCAGGGATCTAGCTGAGCAGCAGCTCCAATATGGCCGGCAGCTGAAAGCCAGTTTGTGTGGTTGGACTCATGTAGATAAAGTGTGTGTTAGAGATCAGAGGTTCTACTTTATTTTGTATGACGAGAAACGAGAAGAAACTAGGATATCACACAAACTGTTCTCCGAATTTCTTTTCCCTAATTGTCATATATTTATTTTTCATTAAAATGTAAAAGAATGTGAAAGTAATGACATTTAAAAATTGTGGAAATGAACACTTAATCCTGGAGATGGGGTGGTGGAGGATGAGCAGCATGAGTCCGAGCACAGACGCGGAAAGAATGGTCTTGTTTAATTCCCCCGCCCCTACAACGTATTTCCTCTACATTATTCTTGAGTCACCTGTGAAGTGAATTGTGAAAAAGAGATGGGGAATGGACTGAAATGCATAAAATAAAGGTTCTAGAAATACAAAGGGGCTAAAAAGAAGCCAAATGCACAAGCGCACCTGCATCATGCTTCACCGCAGCTTCCTAGAGACACTGAGACTCAGAAGTGATGGCCGCCATGTTGTGTGTGCAGAGGCTGGACCTGAGAGCCCGAAATCCGAATCTCCCGGGATTCCAGAACCTTAAGTTTGAACAAGAAGCAGAAGATTCAGCAGACTTGGGTGTTTCACAGAAATGCAGATTCCAACCAAGCGAGATTATAGAAAATTGACAAGGACACGTTTTCTCCAGACTAGCGTTCGTGGAGTGTCATACATATTACAATAACATACATCTAACATTTAGAGCTTATGTAGTTCCATGTATTAATATGATTTTTTTATGTTATTCATGAAGTGAGAAATTATCTCCCTATACAGGTAGAATGCTGACTATTGAGTCCATGTTCTTCCCAGGTAGCAATAATCTGTCATCATCTCTGTAAGTGATGACTTCGAAGCATTGGCATGTGGGATCACAGACACTAATGCCAGTTGTAGTAAAAAGAATCTGTTCCTTAAGCTTCTGCCCAGAAAAAGAGACAATAACCAAAACAAGGAGAAACCCTACCCACTGGGAGAAAATTTTTGCACTTTACACTAATGATAAAGTACTGATCACAAAAATCTACGAAGAGCTGAAGAGACTCAACAAAAACAAAGAAAATAATCCAGTCAAAAAAATGGGCAGAATAATTAAAAAGAAACTTCTCCAAATAGGAAATGCAAATGGCTAACAGGCATATGAAAAATGTTCAACTTCACTTGTAATCAGGGAAATGCAAATCAAAACTACAATGAGATACCATCTCACACCAGTGAGAATGGCACATATTAAAAAAAAACTAGCAACCTCAAATGTTGGCAAGGGTGTGAGAAAAAGGAACTCTCCTGCACTGGTGATGGGAGTGCAAACTGGTCCAACCACTAAGGAGAGCAGTTATGGAGATTCCTCAACCTACTAAACATAGAACTTCCATATGATCCAGCAATTCCACTCCTAGGTATTTACCCAAATGACACAGAAACATTAATTCCAAAGGGCACCTGCACCCCTATGTTTATAGCAGCCCTATTTACAATAGCTAAGCTTAGGAAACAACTCCTATACCGAAAAATAGATGACTGGATCAAGAAGATATGGTACATATACACCATGGAATATTAGCAATCAAAAAAGATAAACTCACGCAATTTGCAGCAACATGGATGGCGCTGGAAGGGATCATGTTCAGTGAAATAAGCCAGAAAGAAAAAGAAAAATACCAGATGGTCTCACTCATAGCAGGAGTTAAGAAAACCTAAATAAGAGACCAGGAAAAAGAATAACTATAATAAAGAAAAATTAAAATCAACAAACAACTATAAACTAGGGACACACTATGGGGATGGGAGGAGAAGAGGGATTGGGGTCAAAATAAGCGTGCTGCAATTGTACGGGGAATATAACCAAGATGAAAATGCATACATTGTGCAAAAATGAAAAATGGTGTAAGAAATATATAAAAAATAAAAAACAAACAAAAAAAGAATCTGTTCTTTAATTATCAGACCTGTGATTAGTAAACTCATCTCTAACACACTTCATAGATAGGGACCCTTATGTAGTCTACTTCAACACATTTTTCCTCACTTCTCCAATGAGAAGATATTTGCATCTTCCTCAAAAATGACAAAACAATTAAGTGAGAGGAGGCATGAAAAAAACAGCCCAGAGCCTAGTATATAGTAATACGCAGTGAATGTTAACTTATGCAATCAGTGATCAGCCAATTTTATTATAATTTCTTACATGACAAGAGAAATCTTGGTAAAGTGCTTAAAAGAGAGAAAATAAGCAGCTTTGGAATGTCTACCCCAATTGGTACGTAATAGGTAGTAAAAAGCCTTCACTCCCACTTCTGTAGCTTCATTGCACAGGAGGCAGTCCTCAAGGAAGTGGGAGGAATTCAAGTTCATAGATGTGATCACAGGTGAAGATGTTACCACGGTTTTAAAACTATTACATACATGGAAATTTGACTTTTTGTCTGATCACTTTTTCTGCACCTTTCCTTCTATGGACTCTAGTTCACTAAACCTCCTGTCTTTCCATTTACTTTTGGTATGAATGTTAAGTTATCCTTATGCCAGAAGTCATTGGAATAAAACAACTAAGAGCTAAACAAATAAATTGAAGAAAAATGTCTAATGCTTTGGATTCATGTGGATTTCTCCTTGATGATCATCATATTAAATTTCATTTTTGATGAACAAAGAATCACATTACAAAGTCTTTATAAAGCTCTCTTTTGGCCACTTACATGTTTGCCTGAAATGGATATTTCTCTTTGCATTGAGAATATGTAAAGTAGCTTAACAGTCTGCCCAACTACCAAAAGAATGTAATACTGTGTCATTAACGATCATTCATTCTAAAGCCTCTATGGACTGGTTGCAGGTTTGAACAGAGTAGAAATGATTTGGGATACACAGAAAACCACATTTTACCTAAATGTCCCAAATAAGTGCATTATTATGAGACATATTAGCAGAGATCATTAAACAGGATATTTTTGACACTAAGAGATTCGGGGGGTGGAGATTTTCTCATTTACGGTGGTGCCTGACACAGCCTCTTGACTCCCTAGACAGTCCTGACCCCTCTCCCACCCCTGGTCCCTATCACTGTACACAAGAATCAGTGGCCAGGATCACCTTCTAGAATGAGCCCTCAAAGTCTGCATTTGCTGAATTAAGTCCACATATGACTCAGCTGTAGGAAAGTCTTTGGCAGGTTCTAGAGGAAGTGAGAGACCACTATTCAAGAGAAAGTGTTACAAGTGATACAAGATAAGTTCTATCCAAAATAAAAAAGAAAATATAGGAGTCTAATAAATAAAAGGCAACCAAAAATAAGGCTAAATAAAAATGATAGAGTCTGGAACAGTTGAGCAAATGATGTAGCAATTCAAAGGTGCTCTGAGATTGATGACTGTATCTCTGATTTGACATGGTTTTCAGTGTAGAGAAGGGTTTGCCGTGGTAATTTCATCTCTTAGGCATCTTGGACACAAGCTTTGCAGTGGTTACCATCTAAATGCTGAGACTTCCCTTTTCCTCAGTTACACCTGCCCATTGCAGAACATTTGAATACCGCCATCTTGCGTCATACCGAGAGAACGTAAATTCTCTTCCAATTTGTCTCATTCACCTGCAAATACCAGCATTGCAGCTTCTCTGCTTATGATTGTAATCATAAGTTGTGACCCTCTTCATGAATTGTGTATTCCTGATTGCCAAAACTTCCTCACTCATACAGAGAAAATAATGCCACTGCCTAGGGCAGCTATGATGCTTTTACAGGTCAGGGGGTTAAGGAAACATATAAGGTAGCTATCTAAAATGATGTGGTTAGATATCTGTTTTATAAACAGGGAAGTGTGCACCATGTAATTCATTATCCTTTATTTTATCAGCTAGCTATGTCATTTAGGGCAAATATCTCAGCTATACTCAACTCATACTAGCTTGGATATAGGGGATATGGAATCAGGATATTGGTAGGTTTTTTCAGCTCTAATGTTCAAACTTTGTTCAAAGAAAAACTATGATCATGAGTTCATAATAAGATCGTGGGGATGTAGGGAAATGAATCTGAAGGGACATGGCTAAATGGGGCATGGAATTAGCTGGAGCAATTGCTCCATGCCAACCATGACTACAGAGAGCAAATACCTGGAGAGTTTTCTGCCTCTAATTGCCTTTTCTACTTTCACCTCCATCTTTAACAACACATTTAAGACTATTCTCCATTTGAGGGCTTATATCTTGTGTGAAGGACAGCATATTTCATGGCCAAGTGCACGCACCTTGGGGTGCAATTGTATCAACCTAGAAAATATCTTTGGAAAAGAGGGACACAACCCAACCTTTGCCAAGAACTCTGTCTTCCTGGGGAATCGGGGTCAAGGTTAGAAGTCAAGATTAGAGACAAATGTGGGTTTTGTTATCTCTCTAGCTGTGCCTAGCTGTGTGATTCTTCCTTTAGGACCTGTGTGATACTTAGTCCCTTGTATTCTTGAACTCTCCTTCACTTCTACACCCTCTACTTAGAACTCTCCCGTGGCTCTCTTTGTCCTTAGATAGATTCTCTGACATTCAGTGAAAATAATTGTCTTTAACTTCAAGTCAATTATTACCTGGGGTAAGGGATTGATGCGGTTTCTAGTTTTACCATTTCTTAAGAATGTGACCTTGAATCTTCTTACCTTCTGGGAAGATAATCTAGAATCTAAGGAGACAATGTCTATAAAGATTAACACATTACAGAAGTTAATACTTATGTACTGAATAATCAAAAATAGTATGTTGAATTTCAGGGGAATTAACCAAGATCAAAATGTACTTGTCTGTGTTTCCCAACTTTATCCACCCAAGGACCCTTTTCATTTAACTCAGTCCTTTGAAAATTCTGTGTTTAGGTACTAGTAATTAATTTTATCTCCTTTAATGTATAACTGTGATTCTTGATGCTTGAGTGGCAAAAGACAGAGTGGTCACTGCATCATCATATATCAAAGTGCCTATGTACAATCTGTTGACCTTTGGCCATACTTCAAGTCATTCTCCATTGTCATCTTTGGACATCCTGGGGGTCTGGGGATGCTAGTGTGGATGACACAGACGTCAGAGATACCCTACTCTGCACAAAGGTGACATTTTAAAATATTTAAATTTATCTGTCTCTTTAACCTTTGCAAACTGTCTGGGGATATAGAAAATACATTAAAAACTTAAAAAGAGCAAGTATATTTGTATTTTTCCTTTTCTTCTAGCTTACTGAATTTTAACGGTGTAAGTTTTTAGGATAAATTTTATCATCTGTAAAACAATACACAGCAACTCTTTGTTTCCCTGGACATGATGGGTTACATATTCTATAGGAGTTATGGCTGCCTATGTTACCAGAATGTAATAAGAAAGTAAAGACATGTAATAGAACTGATTGAGCAAAGCCTGATTTATTTTCACTAAATTAATCAATCGTGTTGGTATCTAGGATGTTGTAGATGAGACTTTATATGTTAAAAAAACTTTATCAAATCTAATTCATCTTAGATAACATAGCTGACAAATTGTATTGGCAACCCTTGAAGAGTTGGAAACAGAAAATTTCCAAGCTTTTATAATGATATTAGAAATGAAACAAAATTTAGATATTTTTCATTTTCTATCTGAAACTAGGTGAAAGAAACATTAACTAATGCATTCAACATATATTTATTGGACTATATAAACATCAGCATGGAAGATGCTTAACATGAAGTAGTAAAACTTCTGTCATCCATAATTGGTGGAGGGAATGTAAATTGTGGCATCAGCAGTGGGAAATAACAGAATAATACAAGATATAAATAAACACAATCATTTATAAACACTATTCAATTTTAATTTTATTCATGTTTTAATTGTGGTAATATTGGGATACCCTCATCAGCTTTTACCACCATAGTTCACCAACCATGAATTCACCCATATTCCCCTACCACAGTCCATTGTGCTTCTTTCTCTCTTTGTTCTTACCCCCTTGCAGCTTTACTAACTTTGTTGATTAAATCTAACAGTATTTGGTGGAGTCTTTAGCATTTTTTATATGAAAGATTATGTCATCTACAAATAGAACACTTTCAGTTCTTTCTTTCCAATTCTACGTCCTTTTCCTCCTTGTCTTGACTGCCCCAAAGACTTTTAGTACTATATTGAACAAAAATGGTGAGAGTGGTCACTTTTGTTTTGTCACTCATCTTAAAGGAAAAGCTTTCAACGACTCACCATTGACTCTGAGTTAGTAGGGACTTGTCATCCATGGCCTTTATTATGTTAAGTTTCTTTTATACTTAATTTGTTGAGTTTTTGTCATGAATGGATGTTGAATTTTGTCAAGTGCTTTTGTGTAGCTATTAAGAAGAGTATATAATTTTATAGGTATATCTTATATTTTATTCTATTAATGTGATTGGTCACATTTATTTAGTTTTGTATATTGAGCCACCCTTGCAGACTAAAGTGAAGCCCATTTGATCATGGTGTAGTATCCTTTTTTATGTGATGCTGAACTCAGTTTGCTAGTATTTTGTTAGAATATTTTTAGTTGGAATAAATTTTTTTTTCAAAATTTATTAATTTGTTAATCATTTTCCTAACTACAGAATTTTGAGAGTACAACTTCACATCTCCTTATGTACTTATGCTTTGCTATTATAAAGCAGTAGGTATCTACTGAACCACCAGAGGTCTTTAAAAAACCTGTTATTGAAATCAATGACCTCTACATTATTTATACTACTGGTAGAATTTTATCATTAAAAAAACATTTAATTTCTTCTTTCTTTCTTTCTTTCTTTCTTTCTTTCTTTCTTTCTTTCTTTCTTTCTTTCTTTCTTTCTTTCTTTCTTTCTTTCTTTCTTTCTTTTATTTTATATACTTTTTATATCATTTTTTATTTTTGCACAATATATGCATTTTCATCTTGCTTATAGTCCCCATACAATTTCTACCCCCCTTATTTCAATCCCTCCTCCTACTCCCGTAGTGTGTCTCTGTTTTATAACTGCTTGTTTTTTTTTTTAAGATTTATTTATTTATTTTTACAAGCACTGGGTACAGTCAGAGGCGCAGGAGGGTGAGAGAATTCACCAGAGCCTGAGCAGAAAACAGAACAGGCAGACTGACGAAATACACTGCTGAGAGGAGAAGCGGGCACAGCAGGAGAAGTCTATCGCACCATGTGGGACCATCGCCGGCAGCCGGTGATCGAACCAGCGCTACAGAGGCTGTGGGCAGCTTTGCAGGCCCGCGCTCAACCGCTGCGCCACCAGGGGAGGCCCTATAGTTGCTTGTTAATTTTGATTTTCACTTTATTATAATGGGTCTTTTTCCTGGTCCCTTATTTAGGTTTTCTAAATTCCTGCTATGAATGAGATCATCTAGTATTTTTCTTTTTCTTTCTGGCTTATTTTCCTGAGCATGATCTCTTTCAGCTCCATCAGTGTTGCTGCAAATTGCATGAATTTATCTTTTTGATGGCTGAGTAATATCCCATTGTGTATATGTACCACATCCTCTTGATCCAATCATCTGTTTTTGGGCATTTGGGTGTTTCCATAGCTTACCTATTGTGAATAGTGCTGCTATAAACATAGGGGTGCAGGTGCCCGTTTGAATTAACGTTTCCGTGTCCTTTGGGTAAATACCTAGGAATGGAATTGCTGGATCATATGGAAGCTCCATCTTTAGCAGGTTGAGGAATCTCCACACAGCTCTCCATAGTGGTTGGACCAGTTTGCACTCCCACCAGCAGTGCGGGAGAGTTCCTTTTTCTCCACATAACAACATTTAATTTTAAAAGTTTTTAATTTAAAATTTTTAATTTTCATGAGCCTTCATGAAATAATTGAGAATCTGAAGCACCAAGAAAGAACTTGGGAATTCATGACAAAAAACTAGGGTCTTCCCATCAGGACAGTGAAGCATTTCCCATTTACTAAAATAGTAATCAATGAAGGGAAAAATGGCACCCATGAGAATTGTAATGCTATCACTTTACCTGAATTAGGGTACATTATCTTGCCTCTTTTCTGATTTTAGGAACACCAAGCCAATGTTTGGAGTAAAGAATATTACAGAAATCACCCACTTCATCCTCTTGGGCTTCTCAGATTTTCCCAGAATCCTAGCGGTGCTCTTTACTGTATTCCTGTTAACCTACATCACCACTCTCACTTGGAACCTGTGCCTCATGGTCTTAATCAAGATGGATTCCCATCTGCACACACCCATGTACTTCTTCCTCAGTAATCTGTCCTTCATAGATATTTGCTATGTGACCTCCACAGTCCCCGAGATGCTCTCCAACTTCTTTCAGGAGCAGCAAACTATCACCGTCATGGGTTGTGCTGTTCAGTACTTCATCTTTTCAACCATGGGACTCAGTGAGTCTTGCCTCATGACAGCCATGGCTTATGATCGATATGCTGCCATTTGTAATCCACTTCTCTATTCATCAATCATGTCACCCACCCTCTGTGTTCGTATGGTGCTTATGTCCTTTATGGCTGCACTCTCTGGTTCTATATCTCAGTTGATTGCCATATATCAGCTGCACTTTTGTGGACCCAATATCATCAAGCACTTCTTCTGTGACATGTCCCAACTCTTAGTCTTGTCCTGTACTAACACTTTCTCTGTACAACTCATGATGGCTATTTTAACAACAATCTATGGGATAATAAATGCCCTACTTATCATGATATCTTATGGCTACATTGCCACCTCCATTATGAAGATCACTTCAGCTAAAGGCAGATCCAAAGCCTTCAACACCTGTGCTTCTCACCTGACAGCAGTGACCCTTTTCTACACCTCAAGTGTCTTTGTTTATTTGAGTTCCAGCTTTGGTAGTTCCTCCAGTTTTGACAGATTTGCATCAGTTTTGTACACTATAGTGATTCCTATGTTGAATCCTTTGATTTATAGTCTGAGGAACAAAGAAATCAAAGATGCCTTGAAGAGGTTGCCAAAGAAGAGAGGGCATTTTTGAAATCACAGATTCTGAGATTTCTGTCAGATTTGCCCTGTCAGAATCCTTTACCTAAAACAACATGCACATGAGTGGACTATGACAAATTTCATCTGTCATTAGGCAAACAAAAAACTGTTTAACACAGATAATATGTCAAAATGGACCAACAGCTGAGTTGAAGCCACACACACTCCCTTTTATTCTTTGGGGTACATTACTTTAAACCTACATGAGGAGTAGATTTATTATTTATTAAAGAGATTTATTATTTAAATTTCTTACCAAGCTTTTATCAAAAGTCAAGGTTTAGAGCTTGTTGCTTCTTTTTGATTTTAATATTAAGTCCAGTTTAACTTCAGACCCCTCACCTTTCAGGTACCTGACAGATGCCCCAAGAAAGTAGAAATCTACTCCTAAATATTTTGATATAACACAATCCAGACATGGATTGTTCTGTTTATGACCAGCGTTGTAGTGAACTGGTAGAGGAAATGTACTTTTGGACAGAAAAAAAGCTATATAGTGAGTTCTTTATATATTTTGGAAATTAACTACTTGTTAGACGTGAGATGAGTAAATATCTTCTTCTTGTCCATTTTCATTGTTTTTAGATAGTTTTTATTTGTCCTTTAATTTCTGTGTTGACCCAAGAGATATTCAGAAGCATTTTTTTTCCATCTCCACCTGTTTCCTTTTTCCCTGTTTCTTTTGTGTTTGATTTCTAGCTTTAGCTTTTCTGTGGTCAGAAAAGATGCTTAATTATTGGTATGTACATGGACTTATTTCTGGCTCTAAAATTTGAAAAGAAAACCTGGAACTTGATTCAGTTGGGTGCTAGAGACAGGTGAGCACTTTGGGTTAAGGGCCAGGTTCTGGAGTAAAGCTGCTTCACTTTGAGTCCTGACTCAGACATCACTAGTGAGGTAAACTTGGACAACTCACTGAACCTCAACAGAAATGAGCACAATAGTACCTGTCACCCAGGCTATTGTGAGCATTCTGTTGACATATGTGAATACCAAATTTTATACCCCAAGTACTCAGAGGAGTGTGTGTCCACAGCAGGCACCTTGGGCAGGGTGCTAGGGTCATTTTAATTGGATCATGAGGGACCCATAAAAATATTAAGAAATAGGACCAATTGAGAAAATTCCCCACTAGTTTCCTTCTTCCAGCATTCTTGAGACTAATCAATGGAAAATGTTATCTTCTGTTAATTAATGCTTCTTTCTCTTCAATGGAATCTGAGGAAGAATTTCTGTACCTCCCTAGTTGGAAGCACTCTCTTGAAAGGACTTTACGTTTTCCTGAGTACCCAGGGCAAGGCTGCAATGCAGAAACAAGGAAAGGAAGCTGGTGGGTAGCACCCCAGATTTGTGATGAATTTCTGGGTAAGCAATATCCTAGAAAAGTAATAGGAACTTTCTAAGATTTCATCCTATTACTTCTCATCAGCCAATATGGTACATTGAAACCTCTTTCCTTCCTACTTTAAAGGATGCAAAAAGAGATTACATTTGGTAGGAAGTGGTAAATGGAACTCAGCAACCCCAATATCCTCTCTAACCTGGTTCAGGAGGAAGGCAGTTAGCAAAGAACCCAGATTTACAACCTCCAGTACTAGGAGATAATGTCTATTGTTTCAAACTGTTGGGCATGTGCTTTGTTATGAAACAACAGAAAACTAATATCATTGCATCATGTAATATCATCATTGCAGCATCTGTAAACTATTTCCACAGAACTTTGCAGCTAATATCCTGGTGAACATAATCATTTTTTTCATGTTTCTTGGTAGAAATGTTGTCATATTCAAATCAGGAAATAGTCACCAAGCCTCCATTTGACGCCAAACACTGTGCTAGGCTATGGGAACATGAATGAATAACAAGTTAAATGTAAGAGACCTCAAATAGAAATAATACAAGGAGACACATATTATCTGAGTCGAAAAGTGAAGGAAACCACGAAAAGCAACAAGTACAAAATATGAGAGTTCACAAGAGGGAGAAGCCATATCCAATTGAGGGCATCTAGAGCAGTTTCCTTAGGATGACTGTGGGGAAAGTGATATGGAAAAACAAGTCAAGGAAGGATTTTGTACATCAGTGAATGTCTTTGTAGGATTGGAGGCCATGTTTAAACAGCTGATGCCAGCAACCCAAGTGTGGAAATATTACTGTACAAAGAAGAAAATGGTCAGTGGTGGTAGAAGAACCCCTTTGAGCCAAGGTGACAGGCTCATGAACTTAGGAGAGTCTGAGGAGCAAGAAGTCATACAAACCAAGACCAGATTCACTGAGAGTGGCAGAGTAGAAAAACAGGAAGTTTTGGTGAAGGGAAATTTTAAAGCTCAACATTTTAGAACTAAGCAGCAGTTTCCCACTTATGGTGAGTGTTAAGGTTTGTGATGTGGTTGCCAAATCCCATGACCTGGGTGGGGATGGGGGTGCCCAGAACCTTCCACTGGTAAGGGGAAAGGTCAAGAAATTGTGCAACCAGGGAATGTGGAAGATCATTAACTAGGAAAGCATCTGACTTTTCTTTCCAGTTGCCCCAATATATCAAGGACAAAATAAGTATTGGCTTGAAAAGCATAGAAAATTGAAATCATCATTTCAGTGAAGTCAATACAGAAATATTTCCTGCATTGTTAACCTTGCAATTTGGTATAGAGAAGAGTAAAAAATGGATGAGCAATAGGTCACTCTGAGTCAAGTGTGGGTGCTGTTAAAATGATCACCAACTCATCAGTGGCCAACAGGTGAAGAGTAATTTCTTGGGATCTCTCTCAATCAAAGATAAAATAAATAGGCTATGCAGAGAGGCAACTCTTTAGTACCCCTTGCTCCACCCCCCCATTGTTCTATCTGCCACAGCTTTTTACAGCTAATATCCTGGTGAAGATATTCATTTTTTTCATGTTTCTTTGTAGAAATGTTGTCATATTTTATTGCTACTAAGCTATTTCCCAACTGGCTGTGTCAGCTTGGGCCAATTCCTTACACCTCTAGTTCAAATTACTTACCTGGAAAATAAACATATGATGTGGAAATATTCCTAAGACATTTCCAGCTCAATTGCCCACAAGTTTGTTAAAACAAAATCTATAACCTTGAGAATATGCCAGGACTATGGGGAAAGGCCCAGAGGGGACAAGGCTAATGGGGCAGATTAGCTGTGACCAAAGCTCCGTGGAGCATGACCCCAGAGAGCAGGTGCCTGGAGGCGCCCTCCACTTAATTGTCTTTCTCCCTTGTTATTCTGCCGTTGATAATAAATATTAGAGGACTCCCCACTTGCGGGCATCTCTTTTGCTGTCAGTGAACAACCTGTTTCATGGCTCACAGCTCCTATTCTGGAGTCAACTGGGTCCATCCTGGAACATTTTCAGGAAAGAAATACACTATTTCCATCCTTGGCAAGAAGTGTGTATTCCTGAGGGATCTTGGTCAAGGTGAGAAGCAAGATTTAGAAATAAGAGAGGATTGTGTGCTGTCTCCACAGCTGTGTAAGTCCCCTAGCAGGGACCGTGGGGAGCAAGGAGTGTGACACTCGGTCACTTGTGTTCTTCAGCACTGCCCTCTCCTTCCCTTTCCTCCCCACCATGGTGGTGTCTTCCCGTGGAATGTTCCCTCATCTAAATTCCCTGACCTCAGAGACAAGAATGATGTCAGCTATTACTGTGGGGTTAGGGTTGATGTTGAGATATAGTTCTGTAATTTTCAATGACTTGATACTGAACTTAGTCACCTTCTGGTTTTCTATATATGAACTGGAAATAATGTTTTATCTAGAATCAGTTGAGTTTGTTTCTGTAAAGATGGAAACATTGCAAACATTAATAATTGCATTCTGAACAATGATGTACTGAATTCAGCGGGAATTTCCTATAGTCAAGGCAGACTTCTCTATGGAAAGCTTCTTTCTTACCATGGACATCCCCCTTTGCGTTGGTTATTCTCTTAATGAAACTGCTTGATAATAATAATAACTTAATTTCCATTTCAATACATGGCTTCAATTCTGAGTAGCAAGAAAGGAACTGGTCCCTACATAAGGGACAGCCAAAGCTCATGTACAACATCTTTGGTCTTTGGAAAGACCAATGAGGGCCCCCACTGTAAAACCCGGTTGTATTGATCTTGCCAGGTTTTCAATATTTCTTATACCTCATTGTTGTTTTTCATTGCACCACATCCTGACTTTTCATCTGCTCATACACTTATCATGACTAAGGTTGTAATTTTGGGTAGGGTATTTTGTTGGCTAGATTGACAGTGTGAAATTTCATTAAGATTTATATCAGTCAACAATTCTTCACAATTTTCTTTGTAAAATTCATCAAAGAGATGAATATATTCAGATATTTTTCATCCAGCTGTCCAAATTTTTAGAAGGTAAAATTTCTCATGATTAACTGAATCAATTCACAACCCACACTTTTATTTTGCAGAGATTAGCCACTCATACACATTTAGTTATGGCTTCCTCTGTTACCAGGAGGTAACAAATGAAAGAAATGTGGTCCCAATGATTGGTCAACACTTGACATTGTACTATGTGATGTGCATTTCCCTTAAGAATGAATCCAGTACAGGGCCTCCACAGTGGTGCAGTGGTTGAGCGCTGCCCGCAGCCTCTGCAGTGCTGGTTTGATCCCCGGCTGCTAGGCGAGGTTCACACATGGAGCCTAACCTCTCCTGCCACCCGCTGCTCCCCTCAGCAGTGTACTTTGTTGGTCTGCATGTTCTACTTTCTTCTCTGGCTCTGGTGAATTCTCTCTCCCTCCCATGCTTCTGACTGTACTCAGTGCTTGTATATATAAAAAAAAATGAATCCATTACAATAGGAACATAACATTTACTGTAGGAGGTTTTTAAGGACAAGGCAGCCTGGTCAGTGGGCTGTGTAATCATTCCTGTGCTGGTTGGTCCTGGCATAAGTGAGAAGCAGCCACAGTAAGTGGAAGTGGGGAACCTAACTCAAGGAAATGAAATAGACAATAATTAATGATGTTATTAGTAACATTTATTGAGGTATTTGTGTTTACCAAGAACTGCTCGAAGACCTTCTTGGTTACCTCTCATTTCCTAATGCAATGATAGTTTTCAGGTATTTATTAACTTTACAAGTGAGGAAGGTGATATGCTGAGATAAATAATCTTCATACATTTTTATATAGATAAAATGACAAAGTACAACTTGGAGTCCAACTCTCACATTTGAGTGACTGTATTTTAAAACACTGTATTTTACACCAGTGTTTGTGTGGGGATATTTTTTATTTTTATATTCCTTATACAATTGCAACCCCAATTTTGACCCAAATCCCTCCTCCCCTCCTCCCCCCAAGAGTGTCTCTGGTTCATAATTGTTTGTTGATTTTGAATTTTTCCTATCTTATAGTTATTCTTTTTCCTGGTCCATATTTAGGTTTTCTAGATTCCTGTTATGAGTGAGACAAAATACCATCCAGTATTTTTCTTTTTCTTTTTGGCTTATTTCGCTGAGCACGATCCCTTCCAGCGCCATCCACATTGCTGCAAATTGCATGTGTTTATCTTTTTTGAAATCTGAGTAAAATTCCATGGTGTACCTGTACCACATCTTCTTGATCCATTCATCTATTTTTGGGCATTTGGGTTGTTTCCAAAGCTTAGCTATTGTAAACAGTGCTGCTATAAACATAGTGGTGCAGGTGCTCTTTGGAATTGATGTTTCTGTGTCCTTAGGGTAAATAACCCAGGAGTGGAATTGCTGGATCATATGGAAGCTCTATCTTTAGTAGGTTGAGGAATCTCCACACAACTCTCCATAGTGGTTGGACCAGTTTGCACTCCCACCAGCAGTGCAGGAGAGTTCCTTTCTCTCCACATCCTTGCCAACATTTGTTGTTGCTAGTTTTTTTTAATATGTGCAATTCTCAGTGGTGTGAGAAGGCATCTCATTGTAGTTTTGATTTGCATTTCCCTGATTGCAAGTGATGTTGAACATTTTTTCATATGCCTGGTGGCCATTTATATTTTCTCTTTGGAGAATCTTTTGTTTGTTTGTTTTTTTTTTTTTGGCTTTCTCAGGATTTTATTGAGCTGTTACATACAGAGCAGCAACCAGGGTGTTTTATGTGTTTTAATGGCAACAAACACATCCTAAAGTGTAAGCTGCCCCTTTGTATTTTCTTTCTGGTTGAGTTCCCAGATGAAGATGTACTATGTCGGGAGAGTTCTCATGACCTCTGGGGACAGGGACAGCTGCTGCCCCTCGGGCAGACACTCACTGCCGGGGCAAGAGTCATACATATACTTTGGCTCAGACATGCAGGTCTTCATTTTCTGTACTGACTCAGTGAAGAAGGACAAAAGAATTCTAGAACCTGCCTCAGTTTCCCAGTTCCCATGTCCACTGCCTAGATATCCTGACATTTATGAGCTTAAGTGACTGTCTTTTGTAGGCTAAGTCTTACACCTGGAGATGACAGTGGACTCCGTAGTGACTGAGAATCCAGTAAGACCATGCACAGGCACTTACAGTGGCTTTGCTGGTGGAGGGTCAGAGTTTCCAACAGATTTTTAAAAGTATCACGACTTCAGGGCCTCCCCAGTGGTGCAGCGGTTGAGCGCTGGGCTGCCAAGCTGCCCGCAGACTCTGCAGCACGGCTTCCATCCCCAGCCACCAGCGAGGGTCCCACATGGTGCGCAGACCTCTCCTGTCATGCCCGCTGCTCCTCTTAGCAGTGTACCTCGGTCCATCTGCCTGTTCTGTTCCCTGCTCTGGCTCTGGTGAATTCTCTCACCCTCTTGCACTTCTGAATGTACCCAGTGCTTGTATAAATAAATAAATAAATCTTAAAAAAAAATCACGACTTCATGAAGATCCAGAGTAACTCTTCTAGACTACATAAGTTATAAGTATCTCTGAATTAATTATGACAAACTGTAGCTTCAAGGATTGGAGACTAAAGCTCTACCAACTGTGTATTATCTAACTCCTCAGGAGGTTTCCTGGAGTCACTAGTTAAGTCATATCCATTTCCCAACCACTACTGGGCATGTGCCTCCTTCCATGACCCTGTTGTATATTCCCGTTTCCTTCCAGAGATTGTGACACAGGAAGACACTTACAAAATTGCCTGCACTCCCTCATTATACATTGTTTGAATATTTATTTTCAAGGTGATTTTAACAAGCACCGACTGAACATCCTCATTTTACACTGAGGCTTCACAGGATGCAGCATCTTCCCCAAGCACTGGTCACATGGGGCTGCCTAGTTAAAGTGACCATCTTCACCTGTGCAGATAGGACAGTGTCTCCCTAATTTGGTGTAATTCCCATTGCCATGTCATTGTAAATTCGAAAGGGACAGAAGGAATCAAGATATTTTGGTGGATAAAGCACTGATGATGCCTCACCACTGTGTCTTGTCCCATACAGAGAGTGAGAGTATTTATGCAGAGAACTATTGAACGTAATATTGGTGATTATACAAATAGGCAAGATTCACTAAAGGTAAATGAATCTTGTTTGTATATTTAATCAGTTGCATGAAAGAGAAAAATGAAGAGTACTGTTTTCTGGTTTTTGCCAATGAAACCATTTTCTCTTTCATCTATTCTCAGCACATGATGCCAAACTGGTCCACAGGAGGGGACAGGAACTTCACGTCTGTGACCATGTTTGTTCTCCTGGGAATCTCAGAAGATAAAGAGCTGCAGCTTAGTCTCTTTCCAGTCTTCCTGCTGATCTACCTGGTGACATTATTCTGGAACCTGGGTCTCATCATCCTAATCAGGATGGACTCCCACCTGCACACACCAATGTACCTTTTCCTCGGTGTCCTGTCGTTTATAGACATCTGTTACTCTTCTTCCATCAGCCCAAGGATGATTTCAGACTTCTTCAAAGATAAAAAAGCAATTTCCTTCATTGCCTGTGCCAGTCAGTGTTTTGTAGCTTCCTGGATGGGTCAGGCTGAGTGCTGCCTCTTGGCTGCTATGGCCTATGACAGATACGTGGCCATTGGCAAACCTCTCCAGTACTCATCCATCATGGCGCCTGGGCTCTGTTGGAAGATGGTTGCTGGGGCTCTTGGGTGTGGTTTACTTTGTAGCTTAGTTGAAGTAGTCACTGGCTTTGAGTTATACTATTGTGGGCCAAATGTCATCCAGAATTTCTTCTGTAACATAACTGAAATTATTAGTCTGTCTTGTTCTAATCCCTTCATCAGTCAAATGAGTCTTTTCTTGATAGTTTGTTTTGTTGTTGTAGGTTCTCTAGTTATTATTTTGTTATCCTATGGTTTCATTGCAGCTTCCATCTTGAAAATATCCTCCGTCAAAGGTAGTGCCAAGGCCTTCAACACCTGTGCCTCTCACCTGGCGGTTGTTACTCTCTTGTATGGCACAGCCCTCACTGTGTACATGCACCCTAGTTCTGGCCACTCCACGAAACAGAACAAGTTTCTTTCCGTGTTCTATGTTATCATTATCCCCATGTTAAATCCTTTTATCTATAGTCTGAGAAACAAGGATATCAAAGAAGCCCTCAGGAGGGTGATAAAGAGGGTTACACTTACACCTCAGTAAGAAAAATATTTTGTAATGTTACCTGAACAGTAAAAATAAAGCATAGGAAATTAAAACAAAAAATAATATGAAGCCAGGTTTTTCTACTCCTAATGGAAATCAGTGGTCACAATATGTAAGTGTCCTCTTGTAGATCATAAGAATATCTAATAGAGGTCAAAATGGCGTCCTGACTCCTGGTACCCTTATGGTTCGTGGTGTCCATGCAGGGATCTAGCTGAGCAGCAGCCCAATATGGCCAGCAGCTGAAAGCCAGTTTGCGTGGTTATACTCATGTAGATAAAGTGTGTGTTAGAGATCAGAGGTTCTACTTTATTTTGTATAAAGAGAAAGTAGAAGTGACTAAGATATCACAAAAAACTGTTCTCCTAATTTCTTTTCCCTAATTGTCATATATTTATTTTTTCATTAAAATGTAAAAGAATGTGGGCCTCGCCGGTGGCACAGCGGTTGAGCGCTGGGTTGCGAAGCTGCCCGCGGCCTCTGCAGCGACGGTTCAATCCCCGGCTGCTCCCCGGCTGCTCCCCGGCCACCGGAGGAGGGTCCCGCATGGCGCGCAGACCTCTCCTGCCGCCCGCTGCTCCCCTCAGCAGTGTACTTCGGTCCTTCTGCCTGCTCTGCTCCCCGCTCTGGCTCTGGTGAATTCTCTCACCCTCCCGCGCTTCTGACTGTACCCAGTGCTTGTATAAATAAATAAATAACTCTTTTAAAAAAATGTAAAAGAATGTGAATGTAATGACATTTAAAAATTGTGGAAATGAACACTTAATCCTGGAGATGGGGTGGTGGAGGACGAGCAACACGAGTCCGAGCACAGAGGCAGAAAGAATGGTCTTGTTTAATTCCCCCCCACAACGTATTTCCTCTGCATTATTCTTGAGTCACCTGTGAAGTGAATTGTGAAAAAGAGATGGGGAATGGACTGAAATGCATAAAATAAAGGTTCTAGAAATACAAAGGGGCTAAAAAGAAGCCAAATGCACAGGCGCACCTGCATCATGCTTCACCGCAGCTTCCTAGAGACACTGAGACTCAGAAGTGATGGCTGCCATGTTGTGTGTGCAGAGGCTGGACCTGAGAGCCTGAAATCCGAAACTCCCAGGATTCCAGGGCTTCAAGTTTGAACAAGAAGCAGAAGATTCAGCAGACTTGGGTGTGTCACAGAAATGTAGATTCCAACCAAGCGAGTTTATAGAAAATTGACAAGGGCACGTTTTCTCCAGACTAGCGTTCGTGGAGTGTCATACATATTACAATAACATACATCCAACGTTTAGACCTTATGTACTTCCATGTATTAATATGATTTCTTTATGTTATTCATGAAGTGAGAAATTATCTCCCTATACAGGTAGAACCCTGACTATTGAGTCCATGTTCTTCCCAGGTAGCAACAATCTGTCATAATCTCAGTAAGTGATGGCTTTGAAGTGTTGGCAGGTGGGATCGCAGACACTAATGCCAGTTGTAGTAAAAAGAATCTGTTCTTTAAGCTTCTGCCCAGCAAAAGAGACAATAACCAAAACAAGGAGAAACCCTACCCACTGGGAGAAGATTTTTGCACTCTACCCTAATGATAAAGCACTGATCACAAAAATCTACGAAGAGCTGAAGAGACTCAACAAAAACAAAGAAAATAATCCAGTCAAAAATGGGCAGAATAATTAAAAAGAAACTTCTCCAAAGAGGAAATGCAAATGGCTAACAGGCATATGAAAAATGTTCAACTTCACTTGTAATCAGGGAAATTCAAATCAAAACTACAATGAGATACCATCTCACACCAGTGAGAATGGCACATATTAAAAAAAACTAGCAACAACAAATGTTGGCAAGGGTGTGAGAAAAAAGAACTCTCCTGCACTGCTGATGGGAGTGCAAACTGGTCCAACCACTATGGAGAGCAGTTATGGAGATTCCTCAACCTACTAATAGAGCTTCCATATGATCCAGCAATTCCACTCCTAGGTATTTACCCAAAGGACACAGAAACATTAATTCCAAAGGGCACCTGCACCCCTATGTTTATAGCAGCCCTATTTACAATAGCTAAGCTTTGGAAACAACTCCTATGCCCCAAAACAGATGACTGGATCAAGAAGATGTAGTACATATACACCATGGAATATTAGCAATCAAAAAAGATAAACTCATGCAATTTGCAGCAACATGGATGGCGCTGGAAGGGATCATGTTCAGTGAAATAAGCCAGAAAGAAAAAGAAAAATACTGGATGGTCTCACTCATAGCAGGAGTTTAGAAAACCTAAATAAGAGACCAGGAAAAAGAATAACTATAATAAAGAAAAATTAAAATCAACAAACAACTATAAACTAGGGACACACTATGGGAATGGGGGGAGAGGAGGGATTGGGGTCAAAATAAGGGGGCTGGAATTGTACGGGGAATATAACCAAGATGAAAATGCATACATTGTGCAAAAATGAAAAATGATGTAAGAAATATATAAAAAATAAAAAAGCTAAAAAAAAAAGAATCTGTTCTTTAATTATCAGACCTGTGATTAGTAAACTCATCTCTAACACACTTCATAGATAGGGACCCTTATGTAGTCTACTTCAACACATTTTTCCTCACTTCTCCAATGAGAAGATATTTGCATCTTCCTCAAAAATGACAAAAAATTAAGTGAGAAGAGGCAAGAAAAAACCAGCCCAGAGCCTAGTATATAGTAATACGCAGTGAATGTTAACTTATGCAATCAGTGATCAGCCAATTTTATTATAATTTCTTACATGACAAGAGAAATCTTGGTAAAGTGCTTAAAAGAGAGAAAATAAGCAGCTTTGGAATGTCTACTCCAATTGGTACGTAATAGATAGTAAAAAGCCTTTACTCCCACTTCATTGCACAGGAGGCAGTCCTCCAGGAGGTGGGAGGAATTCAAGTTCATAGATGTGATCACAGGTGAAGATGTTACCACGGTTTTAAAACTATTACATACATGAAACTTTGACTTTTTGTCTGATCACTTTTTCTGCACCTTTCCTTCTATGGACTCTAGTTCACTAAACCTCCTGTCTTTCCATTTACTTTTGGTATGAATGTTAAGTTATCCTTATGCCAGAAGTCATTGGAATAAAACAACTAAGAGCTAAACAAATAAATTGAAGAAAAATGTCTAATGCTTTGGATTCATGTGGATTTCTCCTTGATGATCATCATATTAGACTTCATTTTTGATGAACAAAGAATCACATTACAAAGTCTTTATAAAGCTCTCTTTTGGCCACTTACATGTTTGCCTGAAATGGATATTTCTCTTTGCATTGAGAATATGTAAAGTAGCTTAACAGTCTGCCCAACTACCAAAAGAATGTAATACTGTGTCATTAATGATCATTCATTCTAATGCCTCTATGGACTGGTTGCAGGTTTGAACAGAGTAGAAATGATTTGGGATACACAGAAAACCACATTTTACCTAAATGTCCCAAATAAGTGCATTATTATGAGACATATTAGCAGAGATCATTAAACAGGATATTTTTGACACTAAGAGATTCAGGGGGTGGAGATTTTCTCAATTACAGTGGTGCCTGACACAGCCTCTTGACTCCCTAGATAGCCCTGACCCCTCTCCCACCCCCGGTCCCTATCACTGTACACAAGAATCAGTGGCCAGGATCACCTTCTAGAATGAGCCCTCAAAGTCTGCATTTGCTGAATTAAGTCCACATATGACTCAGCTGTAGGAAAGTCTTTGACAGGTTCTAAAGGAAATGAGAGACCACCATTCAAGAGAAAGTGTTACAAGTGATACAAGATAAGTTTTATCCAAAATAAAAAAGAAAATATAGGAGTCTTTGATAAATAAAAGGCGACCAAAAATAAGGCTAAATAAAAATGATAGAGTCTGGAACAGTTGAGCAAATGATGTGGCAATTCAAAGGTGCTCTGAGATTGATGACTGTATCTCTGATTTGACATGGTTTTCAGTGTAGAGAAGGGTTTGCCGTGGTAATTTCATCTCTTAGGCATCTTGGACACAAGCTCTGCAGTGGTTACCATCTAAAAGCTGAGACTTCCCTTTTCCTCAGTAACACCTGCCCATTGCAGAATATTTGAATACCGCCATCTTGCGTCCTACCGAGAGAACGTAAATTCTCTTCCACTTTGTCTCACTCACCTGCAAATACCAGCAGTCTCACTCACCTGCAAATACCAGCATTGCAGCTTCTCTACTTATGATTGTAATCATAAGTTGTGACCCTCTTCATGAATTGTGTATTCCTGATTGCCACAACTTCCTCACTCATACACAGAGAATAATGCCACTGCCCAGGGCAGCTATGATCCTTTTACAGGTCAGGGGGTTAAGGAAACATATAAGGTAGCTATCTAAAATGATGTGGTTAGATATCTGTTTTATAAACAGGGAAGTGTGCACCATGTAATTCATTATCCTTTATTTTATCAGCTAGCTATGTCATTTAGGGCAAATATCTCAGCTATACTCAACTCATACTAGCTTGGATATAGGGGATATGGAATCAGGATATTGGTAGGTTTTTTCAGCTCTAATGTTCAAACTTTGTTCAAAGAAAAACTATGATCATGAGTTCATAATAAGATCGTGGGGATGTAGGGAAATGAATCTGAAGGGACATGGCTAAATGGGGCATGGAATTAGCTGGAGCAATTGCTCCATGCCAACCATGACTACAGAGAGCAAATACCTGGAGAGTTTTCTGCCTCTAATTGCCTTTTCTACTTTCACCTCCATCTTTAACAACACATTTAAGACTATTCTCCATTTGAGGACTTATATCTTGTGTGAAGGACAGCATATTTCATGGCCAAGTGCACGCACCTTGGGGTGCAATTGTATCAACCTAGAAAATATCTTTGGAAAAGAGGGACACAACCCAACCTTTGCCAAGAACTCTGTCTTCCTGGGGAATCGGGGTCAAGGTTAGAAGTCAAGATTAGAGACAAAATGTGGGTTTTGTTCTCTCTCTAGCTGTGCCTAGCTGTGTGATTCTTCCTTTAGGACCTGTGTGGAGCAAGGTCTGTGATACTTAGTCTCTTACATTCTTGAACTCTTCTCCCCCTCACTTCTACACCCTCTACTTAGAACTCTCCCATGGCTCTCTTTGTCCTTAGGTAGATTCTCTGACATTCAGTGAAAATAATTGTCTTTAACTTCAAGTCAATTATTACCTGGGGTAAGGGATTGATGCGGTTTCTAGTTTTACCATTTCTTAAGAATGTGACCTTGAATCTTCTTACCTTCTGGGAAGATAATCTAGAATCTAAGGAGACAATGTCTATAAAGACTAACACATTACAGAAGTTAATACTTATGTACTGAATCATCAAAAATAGTATGCTGAATTTCAGAGGAATTAACCAAGATCAAAATGTACTTGTCTTTGTTTCCCAACTTTATCCACCCAAGGACCCTTTTCTTTTCACTCAGTCCTTTGAAAATTCTGTGTTTAGGTACTAGTAATTAATTTTATCTCCTTTAATGTATAACTGTGATTCTTGATGCTTGAGTGGCAAAAGACATAGTGGTCACTACATCATCATATATCAAAGTGCCTATGTACAATCTGTTGACCTTTGGCCATACTTCAAGTCATTCTCTATTGTCATCTTTGGACATCCTGGGGGTCTGGGGATGCTAGTGTGGATGACACAGATGTCAGAGATACCCTACTCTGCACAAAGGTGACATTTTAAAATATTTAAATTTATCTTTCTCTTTAACCTTTGCAAACTGGGGATATAGAAAATACATGGAAAACTTAAAAGAGCAAGTATATTTGTATTTTTCCTTTTCTTCTATCTTACTGAATTTTAACGGTGTAAGTTTTTATGATAAATTTTATCATCAGTAAAACAATACACAGCACCTCTTTGTTTCCCTGGACATGATGGGTTACATGTTCTATAGGAGTTATGGCTGCCTATGTTACCAGAATGTAATAAGAAAGTGAAGACATGTAATAGAACTGATTGAGCAAAGCCTGATTTATTTTAGTAAATTAATCAATTGTGTTGGTATTTTCTAGGATGTTGTAGATGAGACTTTATATGTTCAAAAAACTTTATCAAATCTAATTCATCTTGGATAACATAGCTGACAAATTGTATTGGCAACCCTTGAAGAGTTGGAAACAGAAAGTTTCCAAGCTTTTATAATGATATTACAAATGAAACAAATTTTAGATATTTTTCATTTCCTATCTGAAACTAGGTGAAAGAAACATTAACTAATGCATTCAACATATATTTATTGGACTATATAAACATTAGTATGGAAGATGCTTATCATGAAGTAGTAAAACTTCTCTAATCCATAATTGGTGGTAGGGAATGTAAAATATGGCATCAGCAATGGGAAATAACAGAATAATACAAGATATAAATAAACACAATCATTTATAAACAATATTCAATTTTAATTTTATTCATGTTTTAATTGTGGTAATATTGGGATACCCTCATCAGCTTTTACCACCATAGTTCACCAACCATGAACTCACCCATTTTCCCCATCACAGTCCATTGTGCTTCCTTCTCTCTTTGTTCTTACCCCTTTGCAGCTTTACTAAATTTGTTGATTAAATCTAACAGTATTTGGTGGAGTCTTTCGGATTTTTATATGTAAGATTATGTCATCTACAAATAGAGCACTTTCAGTTCTTTCTTTCCAATTCTATGTCCTTTTCCTCCTTGTCTTGACTGCCCCAAAGACTTTTAGTACTATATTGAACAAGAATGGTGAGAGTGGTCACTTTTGTTTTGTCACTCATCTTAAAGGAAAAGCTTTCAACCACTCACCATTGACTCTGAGTTAGTAGGGACTTGTCATCCATGGCCTTTATTATGTTAAGTTCCTTTAATACCTAATTTATTGAGTTTTTGTCATGAATGGATGTTGAATTTTGTCAAGTGCTTTTTGTGTAGCTATTGAGAAGAGTATATAATTTTATAGTTATATCTTATATTTCATTCTATTAATGTGATTGGTCAAATTTATTTAGTTTTGTATATTGAGCCACCCTTGCAGACTAAAGTGAAGCCCATTTGATCATGGTGTAGTATCCTTTTTTATGTGATGCTGAATTCAGTTTGCTAGTATTTTGTTAGAATATTTTTTGTTGGAATAAATTTTTTTTTCAAAATTTATTAATTTGTTAGTCATTTTCCTAACTACAGAATTTTGAGAGTACAACTTCACATCTCCTTATGTACTTATGCTTTACTATATAAAGCAGCAGGTATCTACTGAACCACCAGAGGTCTTTAAAAAATCTGTTATTGAAATCAATGACCTCTACATTATTTATACTACTGGTAGAATTTTATCATTAAAAAAAACATTTAATTTCTTCTTTCTTTCTTTCTTTCTTTCTTTCTTTCTTTCTTTCTTTCTTTCTTTCTTTCTTTCTTTCTTTCTTTCTTTCTTTCTTTCTTTCTTTCTTTCTTTCTTTCTTTCTTTCTTTCTTTCTTTCTTTCATACACTTTTTACATCATTTTTCATTTTTGCACAATATATGCATTTTCATCTTGGTTATAGTCCCCATACAATTTCTACCCCCCTTATTTCAATCCCTCCTCCTATCCCTTAGTGTGTTTCTGTTTTATAACTGCTTGGTTTTTTTTTAAGATTTAATTATTTATTTATACAAGCACTGGGTACAGTCAGAGGTGCAGGAGGGTGAGAGAATTCACCAGAGCCTGAGAGGAAAACAGAACAGGCAGACTGACAAAATACACTGCTGAGAGGAGCAGCGGGCACAGCAGGAGAAGTCTATCGTGCCATGTGGGACCATCGCCGGCAGCCGGTGATCGAACCAGCGCTACAGAGGCTGTGGGCAGCTTTGCAGGCCCGCGCTCAACCGCTGCGCCACCAGGGGAGGCCCTAAAGTTGCTTGCTAATTTTGATTTTCACTTTATTATGATGAGTCTTTTTCCTGGTCCCTTATTTAGGTTTTCTAAATTCCTGCTATGAATAAGATCATCTAGTATATTTCTTTTTCTTTCTGCCTTATTTCACTGAGCATGATCCCTTTCAGCTCCATCCATGTTGCTGCAAATTGCATGAGTTTATCTTTTTGATGGCTGAGTAATATCTCATTGTATATGCACCACATCCTCTTGATCCAATCATCTGTTTTTGGGCATTTGGGTGTTTCCATAGCTTACCTATTGTGAATAGTGCTGCTATAAACATAGGGGTGCAGGTGTCCGTTTGAGTTAATGTTTCCGTGTCCTTTGGGTAAATACCTAGGAATGGAATTTCTGAACCATATGGAAGTTCCATCTTTAGCAGGTTGAGGAATCTCCACACAGCTCTCCATAGTGGTTGGACCATTTTGCACTTTTTCTCCACATAACAACATTTAATTTTAAAAGTTTTTAATTTTAAATTTTTAATATTCATGAGCCTTCATGAAATAATTGAGAATCTGAAGCACCAAGAAAGAACTTGGGAATTCATGACAAAAAACTAGGGTCTTCCCATCAGGACAGTGAAGCATTTCCCCTTTACTAAAATAGTATTCAATGGAGGGAAAAATGGCACCCATGAGAATTGTAATGCTATCACTTTACCTGAATTAGTGGTGCATTATCTTGCCTCTTTTCTGATTTTAGGAACACCAAGCCAATGTTTGGAGTAAGGAATATTACAGAAATCACCCACTTCATCCTCTTGGGATTCTCAGATTTTCCCAGAATCATAGCAGTGCTCTTTACTGTTTTCCTGTTAACCTACATCACCACTCTCACTTGGAACCTGTGCCTCATGGTCTTAATCAAGATGGATTCCCATCTGCACACACCCATGTACTTCTTCCTCAGTAATCTGTCCTTCATAGATATTTGCTATGTGACCTCCACAGCCCCCGAGATGCTCTCCAACTTCTTTCAGGAGCAGCAAACTATCACCGTCATGGGTTGTGCTGTTCAGTACTTCATCTTTTCAACCATGGGACTCAGTGAGTCTTGCCTCATGACAGCTATGGCTTATGATCGATATGCTGCCATTTGTAATCCACTTCTCTATTCATCAATCATGTCACCCACCCTCTGTGTTCGTATGGTGCTTATGTCCTTTATGGCTGCACTCTCTGGTTCTATATCTCAGTTGATTGCCATATATCAGCTGCACTTTTGTGGACCTAATATCATCAACCACTTCTTCTGTGACATGTCCCAACTGTTAGTCCTGTCCTGCACTAACACTTTCTTTGTACAACTCATGATGGCTATTTTAACAACAATCTATGGGATAATAAATGCCCTCCTTATCATGATATCTTATGGCTACATTGCCACCTCCATTATGAAGATCACTTCAGCTAAAGGCAGATCCAAAGCCTTCAACACCTGTGCTTCTCACCTGACAGCAGTGACCCTCTTCTACACCTCAGGTGTCTTTGTCTATTTGAGTTCCAGCTTTGGTAGTTCCTCCAGTTTTGACAGATTTGCATCAGTTTTGTACACTATAGTGATTCCTATGTTGAATCCTTTGATTTATAGTCTGAGGAACAAAGAAATCAAAGATGCCTTGAAGAGGTTGCCAAAAAAGAGAGAGCATTTTTGAAATCACAGGTTTTGAGATTTCTGTCAGATTTGCCCTGTCAGAATCCTTTACCTAAAACAACATGCACATGAGTGGACTATGACAAATTTCATCTGTCTTTAGTCAAATAAAAAACTGTTTAACACAGATAATATGTCAAAATGGACCAACGGCTGAGTCGAAACCACGCACACTTCTTTTAATTCCTTGGGCTACATTACTTTAAACCTACATGAGGAGTAGATTTATTATTTATTAAAGAGATTTATTATTTAAATTTCTTACTAAGCTTTTGTCAAACATCAAGGTTTAGAGCTTGTTGCTTCTTTTTGATTTTAGTATTAAGTCCAGTTTAACCTCAGACCCCTCACCTTACAGGTACCCGACAGATGCCCCAAAAAGTAGAAATCTACTCCTAAATATTTTGGTGTAACACAATCCAGACATGGATTGTTCTGTTTATGACCAGAGTTGTAGTGAACTGATAGAGGAAATGTACTTTTGGACAGAAACAAAGCTATATAGTGAGTTCTTTATATATTTTGGAAATTAACCTCTTGTTAGACATGAGATGAGTAAATATCTTCTTCTTGTCCATGAGATCTGTTAGCTCATCTTTTCATTTTCATTGTTTTTAGATAGTTTTTATTTGTCCTTCAATTTCTGTGTTGACCCAAGAGCTATTCAGAAGCATTTTTTTTTTTTTTTGGTCTCCACCTGTTTGCTTTTTCCCTGGGTTTTTTTTTTTGGGTGTTTGTTTTCTAACTTTAGCTTTTCTGTGTTCAAAAAAGATGCTTAATTATTGGTATGTACATGGACTTATTTCTGGCTCTAAAATTTGAAAAGAAAACCTGGAACTTGATTCAGTTGGGTGCTAGAGACAGGTGAGCACTTTGGGTTAAGGGCCAGGTTCTGGAGTAAAGCTGCTTCACTTTGAGTCCTGACTCAGACATCACTAATGAGGTAAACTTGGACAAGTCACTGAACCTCAACAGAAATGAGCACAATAGTATCTGTCACCCAGGCTATTGTGAGCATTCTGTTGACATATGTGAATACCAAATTTTATACCCCAAGTACTCAGAGGAGTGTGTATCCACAGCAGGCACCTTGGGCAGGGTGCTAGGGTCATTTTAATTGGATCATGAGGGACCCATAAAAATATTAAGAAATGGGACCAATTGAGAAAATTCCCCACTAGTTTCCTTCTTCCAGCACTCTTGAGACTAATCAATGGAAAATGTTATCTTCTGTTAATTAATGCTTCTTTCTCCTCAATGGACTCTGAGGAAGAATTTCTGCACCTCCCTAGTTGGAAGCACTCTCTTGAAAGGACTTTACGTTTTCCTGAGTACCCAGGGCAAGGTTGCAATGCAGAAACAAGGAAAGGAAGCTGGTGGGTAGCACCCCAGATTTGTGATGAATTTCTGGGTAAGCAATATCCTAGAAAAGTAATAGGCACTTTCTAAGATTTCAACCTATTCCTTCTCATCAGCCAATATGGTACATTGAAACCTCTTTCCTCCCTACTTTACAGGATGCAAAAAGAGATGACATTTGGTAAGAAGTGGTAAATGGAACTCAGTAACCCCAATATCCTCTCTAACCTGGTTCAGAAGGAAGGCAGTTAGCAGAGAACCCAGATTTCTGACCTCCAGTACTGGGAGATAATGTCTATTGTTTCAAGCTGTTGGGCATGTGCTTTGTTATGAAACAACAGAAAACTAATATCATTGTATCATGTAATATCATCATTGCAGCATCTGTAAACTATTTCCACAGAACTTTGCAGCTAATATCCTGGTGAACATAATCATTTTTTTCATGTTTCTTGGTAGAAATGTCATATTCAAATCAGGAAATAGTCACCAAGCTTCCATTTGATGCCAAACACTGTGTTAGGCTATGGGAACATGAATGAATAAGAAGTTAAATGTAAGAGACCTCAAATAGAAGTAATACAAGGAGACACATATTATCTGAGTCGAAAAGTGATGGAAACCACGAAGAGCAACAAGTACAAACTATGAGAGTTCACAAGAGGGAGAAACCATATCCAATTGAGGGCATCTAGAGCAGTTTCCTTAGGATGACTGTGGGGAAAGTGATATGGAAAAACAAGAGGTCAAGGAAGTATTTTGTACATCAGTGAATGTCTTTGTAGGGTTGGAGGCCATGTTTAAACAGCTGATGCCAGCAACCCAAGTGTGGAAATATTACTGTACAAAGAAAAAAATGGTCAGTGGTGGTGGAAGAACCCCTTTGAGCCAAGGTGACAGACTCATGAACTTGGGAGAGTCTGAGGAGCAAGAAGTCATACAAGCCAAGAACAGATTTACTAAGAGTGGCAGAGTAGAAAAACAGGAAGTTTTGGTAAAGGGAAATTTTAAAGCTCAACATTTTAGAACTAAGCAGCAGTTTCCCACTTATGGTGAGTGGTAAGGTCTGAGATGTTGTTGCCAAATCCCATGACCTGGGTGGGGAGGGGGGTGCCCAGAACCTTCCACTGGGAAGGGGAAAGGTCAAGACATTGTGCAACCAGGGAATGTGGAAGATCATTAACCAGAAAGGTTCTGACTTTTCTTTCCAGTTGCCCCAAAACATCAAAGACGAAACAAGTATTGACTTGAAAGGCAGATAGAAAATTGAAATCATCATTTCAGTGAAGTCAATACAGAAATATTTCCTGCATTGTTAACCTTGCAATTTGGTCTAGAGGAGAGTAAAAAATGGATGAGCGATAGGTCACTCTGAGTAATGTGTGGGTGCTGTTAAACTGATCACCAACTCATCAGTGGCCAACAGGTGAAGAGTAATTTCTTGGGATCTCAATCAAAGATAAAATAAATAAGCTATGCAGAGAGGCAACTCTTGAGTACCCCTTGCTCCATTCCCCACCCCCACTGTTCTATCTGCCACAGCTTTTTACAGCTAATATCCTGGTGAAGATATTCATTTTTTTCATGTTTCTTTGTAGAAATGTTATCATATTTTATTGCTACTAAGCTATTTCCCAACTGGCTGTGTCAGCTTGGGCCAGTTCCTTACACCTCTAGTTCAAATTACTTACCTGGAAAATAAACATATGATGTGGAAATATTCCTAAGACATTTCCAGCTCAATTGCCCACAAGTTTGTTAAAACAAAATCTATAACCTTGAGAATATGCCAGGACTATGGGGAAAGGCCCAGAGGGGACAAGGCTAATGGGGCAGATTAGCTGTGACCAAAGCTCCGTGGAGCATGACCCCAGAGAGCAGGTGCCTGGAGGCGTCCTCCACCTAATTGTCTTTCTCCCTTGCTCTTCTGCCCTTGATAATAAATATTAGAGGACTCCCCACTTGTGGGCATCTCTCTTGCTGTCAGTGAACAACCTGTTTCATGGCTCACAGCTCCTATTCTGAAGTCAACTGGGTCCATCCTGGAACATTTTCAGGAAAGAAATACACTATTTCCATCCCTGGCAAGAAGTGTGTATTCCTGAGGGATCTTGGTCAAGGTGAAAAGCAAGATTTAGAAATAAGAGAGGACTGTGTGCTGTCTCCACAGCTGTGTATGGCACCTAGCAGGGACTGTGGGGAGCAAGGAGTATGACACTTGGTCACTTGTGTTCTTCAGCACTGCCCTCTCCTTCCCTTTCCTGCCCCCCATGGTGGTGTCTTCCTGTGGAATGTTCCCTCATCCAAATTCCCTGACCTCAGAGACAAGAATGATGTCAGGTATTACTGTGGGGTTAGGGTTGATGATGAGATATAGTTCTGTAATTTTCAATGACTTAATACTGAACTTTGTCACCTTGTGGTTTTCTATACATGAACTGGAAATAATGTTTTATCTAGAATCAGTTGAGTTTGTTTCTGTAAAGATGGAAACATTGCAAACATTAATAATTGCATTCTGAACAATGATATACTGAATTCAGGGGGAATTTCCTACTGTCAAGGCAGGCTTCTCTATGGAAAGCTTCTTTCTTACCATGGACAACCCTCTTTGCATTGGTTATTCCCTTAATGAATCTGCTTGATAATAATAATAACTTAATTTCCTTTTCAATACATGGCTTCAATTCTGAGTAGCAAGAGAGGAACTGGTCCCTACATAAGGGACAGCCAAAGCTCATGTACAGCATCTTTGGTCTTTGGAAAGACCAATGAGGGCCCCCACTGTAAAACCCGGTTGTATTGATCTTGCCAGGTTTTCAATATTTCTTATACCTCATTGTTGTTTTTCATTGCACCACATCCTGACTTTTCATCTACTCATACACTTATCATGACTAAGGTTGTAATTTCGGGTAGGGTATTTTGTTGGCTAGATTGACAGTGTGAAATTTCATTAAGATTTATATCAGTCAACAATTCTTCACAATTTTCTTTGTAAAATTCATCAAAGAGATGAATATATTCACATATTTTTCATCCAGCTGCCCAAATTTTTAGAAGGTAAAATTTCTCATGATTAACTGAATCAGTTCACAAAACACACTGTCATTTTGCAGAGATGGGCCACTCATACACATTTAGTTATGGCTTCCTCTGTTACCAGGAGGTAATAAATGAAAGCAATGCGGTCCCAATGATTGGTCAAAACTTGACATTGTACTATGGGATGTGCATTTTCCTTAAAAATGAATCCAGTGCAGGGCCTCCCTGCTGGCGCAGTGGTTGAGCACTGCCCGCAGCCTCTGCAGCGCTGGTTCAAATCCCGGCCGCCGGGCGAGGTTCCCACATGGCGTCTAACCTCCCCTGCCACCCGCTGCTCCTCTCAGCAGTGGACTTTGTTGGTCTGCCTGTTCTCTGTTCTGCTCTCTGTTCTGACTCTGGTGAATTCTCTCACCCTCCCAAGCTTCTGACTGTACCCAGTGCTTGTATATATATATATATAATGAATGAATCCAGTACAATAGGAACATAACATTTACTGTAGGAGGTTTTTAAGGACAAGGCAGCCTGGTCAGTGGGTTGTGTAATCATTCCTGTGCTGGTTGGTCCTGGTATAAGTGAGAAGCAGCCACAGTAAGTGGAAGTGGGGAACCTAACTCAAGGAAATGAAATAGACAATAATTAATGATGTTATTAGTAACATTTATTGAGGTATTTGTGTTCACCAAGAACTGCTCGAAGACCTTCTTGGTTACCTCTCATTTCCTAATGCAATGATAGTTTTCAGGTATTTATTAACTTTACAAGTGAGGAAGGTGATATGCTGAGATAAATAATCTTCATACTTTTTATATAGATAAAATGACAAAGTACAACTTGGAGCCCAACTCTCACATTTGAGTGACTGTATTTTAAAACACTGTATTTTACACCAGTGTTTGTGTGGGGATTTTTTTTATTTTTATATTCCCTAGACAATTGCAACCCCAATTTTGACCCAAATCCCTCCTTCCCTCCTCTCCCCAAGAGTGTCTCTGGTTCATAATTGTTTTTTGATTTTGAATTTTTCCTATCTTGTAGTTATTCTTTCTCCTGGTCCATATTTAAGTTTTCTAGATTCCTGCTATGAGTGAGAAAAAATACCATCTGGTATTTTTCTTTTTCTTTCTGGCTTATTTCGCTGAGCATGACCCTTCCAGCGCCATTCACGTTGCTGCAAATTACATGTGTTAATCTTTTTTGAATGCTGAGTAATATTCCATGGTGTACCTGTACCACATCTTCTTGATCCACTCATCTATTTTTGGGCATTTGGGTTGTTTCCAAAGCTTAGCTATTGTAAACAGTGCTGCTATAAACATAGGGGTGCAGGTGCTCTTTGGAATGGATGTTTCTGTGTCCTTTGGGTAAATACCTAGTAGTGGAATTGCTGGATCATATGGAAGCTCTATCTTTAGTAGGTTGAGGAATATCCATAACCGCTCTCCATAGTGGTTGGACCAGTTTGCACTCCCACCAGCAGTGCAGGAGAGTTCCTTTCTCTCCACATCCTCGCCAACATTTGTTGTTGTTAGTTTTTTTAATATGTGCCATTCTCACTGGTGTGAGATGGCATCTCATTGTAGTTTTGATTTGCATTTCCCTGATTGCAAGTGATGTTGAACATTTTTTCATATGCCTGGTGGCCATTTGTATTTTCTCTTTGGAGAATTGTTTGCTTGTTTGTTTGTTTGTTTGTTTGTTTTTTGGCTTTCTTGGGCTTTTATTGAGCTGTTACATATAGAGCAGCAACCAGGGTGTTTTATGTGTTTTAATGGCAACAAACACATCCTAAAGTGTAAGCTGCCCCTTTGTATTTTCTTTCTGGTTGAGTTCCCAGATGAAGATGTACTATGTTGGGAGTGTTCTCATGACATCTGGGGACAAGGATAGTTGCTGCCCCTTGGGTAGACACTCACTGCCGGGGCAAGAGTCATATACTTTGGCTCAGACATGCAGGTCTTCATTTTCTGTACTGACTCAGTGAAGAAGGACAAAAGAATTCTAGAACCTGCCTCAGTTTCCCAGTTCCCATGTCCACTGCCTAGATATCCTGACATTTATGAGCTTAAGTGACTGTCTTTTGTAGGCTGAGTCTTACACCTGGAGATGACAATGGACTCCGTAGTGACTGAGAATCCAGTAAGACCATGCACAGGCGCTGACGGTGGCTTTGCCGGTGGAGGGTCAGATTTTTAAAAGTATCACTACTTCAGGAACTCTCCGGTGGCACAGCGGTTGAGCGCTGGGCTGCCAAGCTGCCTGCAGCCTCTGCAGCACCGCTTCCATCCCCAGCCGCCGGCAAGGGTCCCACATGGTGCCCAGACCTCTCCTGTCATGCCTGCTTCTCCTCTTAACAGTGTACTTCGGTCCTTCTGCCTGTTCTGTTCCCTGCTCTGGCTCTGGTGAATTCTCTCACCCTCCTACACTTCTGACTGTACCCAGTGCTTGTATAAATAAATAAATAAATCTTAAAAAAAAAGTATCACGACTTCATAAAGATACAGATAACGCTTCTAGACTACATAAGTTATAAGTATCCCTGAATTAATTATGACAAACTGTAGCTTCAAGGATTGGAGACTAAAGCTCTACCAACTGTGTATTATCTAACTCCTCAGGAGGTTTCCTGGAGTCACTAGTTAAGTCATATCCATTTCCCAACCACTACTGGGCATGTGCCTCCTTCCACGACCCTGTTGCAGATTCCTGTTTCTTTCCAGAGCTTGTGACACAGGAAGACACTTACAAAATCGCCTGCACTCCCTTGTTATACATTGTTTGAATATTTATTCTCAAGGTGATTTTAACAAGCACCGACTGAACATCCTCATTTTACACTGAGGCTTCACAGGATGCAGCATCTTCCCCAAGCACTGGTCACATGGGGCTGCCTAGTTAAAGTGACCATCTTCACCTGTGCAGATAGGACAGTTTCTCCCTAATTTGGTGTAATTCCCATTGCCATGTCATTGTAAATTCGAAAGGGACAGAAGGAATCAAGATATTTTGGTGGATAAAGCACTGATGATGCCTCACCACTGTGTTTTGTCCCATACAGAGAGTGAGAGTATTTATGCAGAGAACTATTGAACGTAATATTGGTGATTATGCATATAGGCAAGATTCACTAAAGGTAAATGAATCTTGTTTGTATATTTAATAAGTTGCATGAAAGAGAAAAATGAAGAGTACTGTTTTCTGGTTTTTGCCAATGAAACCATTTTCTCTTTCATCTATTCTCAGCACATGATGCCAAACTGGTCCACAGGAGGGGACAGGAACCTCACGTCTGTGACCATGTTTGTTCTCCTGGGAATCTCAGAAGATAAAGAGCTGCAGCTTAGTCTCTTTCCAGTCTTCCTGCTGATCTACCTGGTGACATTATTTTGGAACCTGGGTCTCATCATCCTAATCAGGATGGACTCCCACCTGCACACACCAATGTACCTTTTCCTTGGTGTCCTGTCGTTTATAGACGTCTGTTACTCTTCTTCCATCAGCCCAAGGAGGATTTCAGACTTCTTCAAAGATAAAAAAGCCATTTCCTTCATTGCCTGTGCCAGTCAGTGTTTTGTAGCTTCCTGGATGGGTCAGGCTGAGAGCTGCCTCTTGGCTGCCATGGCCTCTGACAGATATGTGGCCATTGGCAAACCTCTCCAGTACTCATCCATCATGGAGCCTGGGCTCTGTTGGAAGATGATTGCTGGGGCTCTTGGGTGTGGTTTACTTTGTAGCTTAGTTGAAGTAGTCACTGGCTTTGAGTTATACTATTGTGGGCCAAGTGTCATCCAGAATTTCTTCTGTAACATAACTGAAATTATTAGTCTGTCTTGTTCTAATCCTTTCATCAGTCAAATGAGTCTTTTCTTGATTAGTTTGTTTTGTTGTTGTAGGTTCTCTGGTTATTATTTTGTTATCCTATGGTTTCATTGCAGCTTCCATCTTGAAAATATCCTCCGTCAAAGGTAGTGCCAAGGCCTTCAACACCTGTGCCTCCCACCTGGTGGTTGTTACTCTCTTGTATGGCACAGCCCTCACTGAGTACATGCATCCTAGTTCTGGCCACTCCAAGAAACAGAACAAGTTTCTTTCCGTTTTCTATGTTATCATCCCCATGTTAAATCCTTTTATCTATAGTCTGAGGAACAAGGATATCAAAGAAGCCCTCAGGAGGGTGATAAAGAGTGTTACACTTACACCTCAGTAAGAAAAATATTTTGTAATGTTACCTGAACAGTAAAAAGAAAACATAGGAAATTAAAACAAAAAATAATATGAAGCCAGGTTTCTGTACTCCTAATGGAAATCAGTGGTCACAATATGTAAGTGTTCTCTTGAAGATCATAAGAATATCTAATAGAGAAGGTCAAAATGGCGTCCTGATTCCTTGTGCCCTATGGTTCATGGTGTCCATGCAGGGATGAGGCTGAGCAGTAGCTCCAATATGGCGGGCAGCTGAAAGCCAGTTTGCATGATTAGATTCATGTAGATAAAGTGTGTGTTAGAGATCAGAGGTTCTACTTTATTTTGTATGATGAGAAACGAGAAGAAACTAAGATATCACACAAACTGTTCTTCTCGAATTTCTTTTACCTAGTTGTCATATATTTATATTTTCATTAAAATGTAAAAGAATGTGTAAGTAATGACATTTAAAAATTGTGGAAAAAGGGCCTCCCCGGTGACACAGCGGTTGAGCGCTGGGTTGCAAAGCTGCCCGCGGCCTCTGCGGCGCCATTTCGATCCCCGGCTGCTCCCCGGCACCGGAGGAGGGTCCCACGTGGCGCGCAGACCTCTCCTGCCGCCCGCTGCTCCCCTCAGCAGTGTACTTCGACAGTCTGCCTGTTCTGCTCCCCACTCTGGCTCTGGTGAATTCTCTCACCCTCCCGCGCTTCTGACTGTACCCAGTGCTTGTATAAACAAACAAATAAATAAAACAAAAATAAATAAAACATGCCTCTATAAAAAAAAAATAAAAAAATAAAAATAAAAAAATAAAAATCGTGGAAATGAACACTTAATCCTGTAGATGGGGTGGTGGAGGAGGAGCAAAGCGAGTGCAACTGCAGGGGTGGAAAGATTAGTCTTGTTTAATTTCCCCCCACAACGTATTTCCTCTACATTATTCTTGAGTCACCTTGTGAGGTGAATTGTGAAATAGAGATGGGGAAAGGAATGAAATGCATAAAATAAAGGTTCTAGAAATACTAAGAGGCCAAAAAGAAGCCAAATGCACAGGCGCACCTGCATCATGCTTCACCGCAGCTTCCTAGAGACACTGAGACTCAGAAGTGATGGCCGCCATGTTGTGTGTGCAGAGGCTGGACCTGAGTGCCCGAAATCCGAAACTCCCAGGATTCCAGGGCTTCAAGTTTGAACAAGAAGCAGAAGATTCAGCAGACTTGGGTGTGTCACAGAAATGTAGATTCCAACCAAGTGAATTTATAGAAAATTGACAAGGACGCATTTTCTCCAGACTAGCATTCCTGGAGTGTCACACATATTACAATAACATACATCCAACATTTAGACCTTATGTAGTTCCATGTATAAATATGATTTCTTTATGTTATTCATGAAGTGAGAAATAATCTCCCTATATAGGTAGAACCCTGACTAATGAATCCATGTTCTTCCCAGATAGCAACAATCTATGATCATCTTTGTAAGTGATGGCTTTGAAGCATTGGCAGGTGGGATTGTAGACACTGATGCCAGTTGTAGTAAAACAAATTTGTTCTTTAATTATCAGACCTGTGATTAGTAAAGTCATCTCTAACAAACTTCATAGATAGGGACCCTTATGCAGGCTACTTAAACACATATTTTTCTCACTTCTCCAGTGAGAAGATATTTGCATCTTCCTCAAAAATGACAAAACAATTAAGTGAGAGGAGGCAGGAAAAAATCAGCCCAGAGCCTAGTATATAGTAATACTCAGTGAATGTTAACTTATGCAATCAGTGATCAGCCAATTTTATTATAATTTCTTACATGACAAGAGAAATCTTGGTAACGTGATTAAAAGAGAGAAAATAAGAGCTTTGGAATATCTACTCCAAGTGGGATGTAATAGGTAGTAAAAAGCCTTTACTCCCACTTCTGCAGCTTCATTGCACAGGAGGCAGTCCTCAAGGAAGTGGGAGGAATTCAAGTTCATAGATGTGATCACAGGTGAAGATGTTACCATGGTTTTAAAACTATTACATACATGGAAATTTGACTTTTTGTCTGATCACTTTTTCTGCACCTTTCCTTCTATGGACTCTAGTTCACTAAACCTCTTCTCTCTCAATTTGCTTTTGGTATGAATGTTAAGTTATCCTTCTGCCAGAAGACATTGGAACAAAACAACTAAGAGATAAACAAATAAATTGAAGAAAAATGTCTAATGCTATGGATTCATGTGGATTTCTCCTTGATGATCATATTAAATTTCATTTTTGATGAACAAAAAAATCACATTATAAAGTTTTTATAAAGCTCTCTTTTGGCCACTTACATGTTTGCCTGAGATGGATATTTCCCTTTGCATTGAGAATATGTAAAGTAGCTTAACAGTCTGTCCAACTACCAAAAGAATGTAATACTGTGTCATTAATGATCATTCATTCTAATGCTTCTATGGACTGGTTGCAGGTTTGAACAGAGCAGAAATGATTTGGGATACACAGAAAACCACATTTTACCTAAATGTCCCAAATAGGTGCATTATTATGAGACATATTAGCAGAGATCATTAAACAGGATATTTTTGACACTAAAAGATTCAGGTGTTTTATAACTTGTTGAAATGTGGCAGCATTTAACTGTTTCCAGCGAAGTGTAGTAAAGTAGAGATGAATTTACTATTATACAATTTCCACAGTCCAGTGTGTGGATTAGCAGGGAATCAAATAGTGTTGGGAGGAGTCTCAATTCAATTCAGTTAATCTCCCTGTACCATTATCTGCTTTGCTATGAATTCCCAAAAGGGAAGGGGGTGGTTTCACAACTCACTCACTCTCTCATCTGACCACTATCACTTATACTAAAAGGACCCTCAGTGTTGCAGCATCTGAATAATTCTTGCCACATCATAAACAGTTAACCAATGTTAGTTGAAGAAATGAATTCATCATAATATTTGTCCAACTCTTAAATTTTGTCTCTTCACAGAGGGAAGGAGGCACAATGACTGTGGTTGTGGACTGAGGGGTGACTTGATGGTGAGTATACAACTGTGGTGGCACCTGGTCTGGGTCTTGCCTCCTGTTAGGTTACACAGGCTTATGTTTAAGTTCCAGAAGGCTTGAATGATCCAGGTCAGAGGGGGAATCTGGTCCTTGGACCTCTCGCCACAGTAGCATCTGCTGAAATGTCTATTGCCTCCTCAGATCCCCAGTTGTGAAGTAAGAAATGGATTGTTACTGAATTCTGTCTACCCCCATCTGAGACCCTGCTGCTCACACTCATGCTTGGTGAAATGAGAATTGTTCTGGGCTCCCTTCCTCAATTTTCTCATCAGAAACTCTTTGGAGCTCAAGTCCTCACTGCTCAGTAACTGTCTACCTGAACCCCCCATGACTTGTCTACTTGAACCCCACCGAGCTGTCTACCTGAACCCCCATGAGCTGTCTGCTTGAACCCCCATGAGCACATTTGCTTAAGTTTCTGCCAGTCAACTCAGGCAGTTAGGGCCTTTTTATTCTCGACATCTCTGAACTTGTTGAATAGTCGCGCTGTCTTCCTTGGGGCTGCCTCGAAGCCTTTCTGAAGACTCACTCATATTTTGACCTCCTCATCTGTACTTCAACTTCCTTTTGGTGTCACATCTCTTCTCTGAGATTTGAGAACCCAATAATGTACCTTCTTGAAGGAAGGGAAAGGCCAGAGATGTGGGGTAAGAAATGTTAGGTAAAATGTGAAATAATATTTTAAAAATATCTTGCTACATAGTGTTAAGTAAAAAATCTAAAAAGTGAGTTGGATGGAGATAAAACAAGAGACTAACTAGAAATGTCACAGGGCAGTTCCCAAAGGGAAATGGGATGGCCTGGGTATGAACCCTCACCTGCATGCTTAAAAAAACACACAAGACCCAAGGGCTGGCACTAGAAATGTTCATAAAAGGTTTATTTACAAGAGAAATGAAAGAGGTGGGGAGAGAGAGATTAATTCATCAACGCATCCTACCAACAATGCTGCCTGAGCTGGGACCCCCGTACATGATGAAAGCCCTTCCAGCCCCATATGGTTTCAGTTTTATACCAAGCACAGCTGCTTATCTCCACCTTAGTTCCCAGCAGTACCCCCTGCAGGAAGTCAAGAATTGTGGCAGAGTCATGGCATGATGGGAGCTATAGTTCTCAATGCCACGGATATCTTTGGCATGAAGGTGGGGGTGGCGTTCATAAAACATCAGTGGCTGGAGCTCATTCAGAACGTACTGTTCCCCCAACAGAAGCATGAACAGACCATATGACTTTTGGACATTCTCCATAGCCTGGCCTCTGGCCAATGTAAGATGCCCTTCCCACGTAGTCTAGGGACCAGCAGACAAGGATTAGCCCCCATGTCTTGGGCCGCAGTATGAGAATTGCTAATCTTGCAGACCTGAAGAGAGAAGAGAACATAGTGGGGTGCAGGGAGGAGAAAAGTTTCCTTCTCTGTGCATAGTTTGGGAGATTGACTAGATATTTATCTTCTCAAAGTACTCTACATGCTTTGCCCAGTTCTCCCTCTTTGTCTCTCTGTCTCTGCCCTTCATACAATCTTGTTCTTCACTCCCTCTTCCTGTCAGACTCTTTCACTACTTTAAACCAAAGAGATGGTGTCACGGGAGAGAAGAGGGCTGTTTGCTTCTTCTTTTTATTCCAAATCTAGGAAAGTTCTTTCTGAACATGATCAGTCCATACAGATCTGTCTACAAGCAAAACAAATAAAACAAGAAGCCAGGGACTGAGACTCCTTCTACTGCCGCGCACTTGGCTCTGCTAGAGCTTTGCTACTTCCTGACCTTCCCGCGATGGAAGTCACTGGTGGTTGTTTCTAGGTTTTGGTGACATGATTTCTGTTATGGATAACAAGGTTAGAAGCAATCTCCATCCCAGCCCCCTGATTCCTTGAGTGTGAAGGGAGGATTTGCTGATATAATAATGTCTCCAAAGAGTAACCCGGTGCAGGGAGGTCTTGGCAAGGGGCCAAGTAGCAGAGCTTTTCTTCCTCAATCACCCTGGAGGGAGGTAATTATAGCTTGCCTGGTTTTAATTGCTATTCTTTGTTGACATTAGTTCCCCCAAGTCCTCTCTTAGGTGTGATGGAACAGGCTTATAAACATCCAAGTCTTTCTTCTTCTAAGGTGGGTCATTGATGGAGGCTGGTGGGTCTCAGATGGCTGACTAGAGACTATGCTCACCCCAGACCACTGATTGAGTAGAAGCCTCTCAGAAGTGGGACATTTCTGAATATCTAAGTATACCACAAAGTAAAAGGAGTTGGAACACGGAAGATGCAAATAAAAAATACGGTTTGATGAGCTGTGATAGAGTCTGGGGTGGTTGAGAGAAATTTGTGGCAACTAAAAGGTGCTTTGAGATGACCATCTGCTACTCTGCTTGAACTTTGTCCTCACTGTGATGATTTTGTTTCTTAGACACCCGTGGACACAAGGTTTGCAGTGGTTACCATTTAAAGCTAAGATTCCTCTTTCCCTCAGCTACACCCACATGCATTGCAGCACATTTTAATAAACTCTTTCTTTTTTCCTCTTGAAAGATGAATTTTCCTCCACTTGTTTCCACTGACATGGCCAGCAGTGGGCACTGCTGGCTTTTGATGGGGTATTGGCTTTTGATCTGGCTTTTGATCTGTCCCTCAGATTACTTTGACTATTAGGTTTCTATTTTCATTTGTTTTGAGGATTTTCATCTTTTTTTTTTTTTTTAAGATTTATCTATTCATTGACACAAGAATTGGGGCACAGGCCAGAGCTGTGGGGGTGGTGAGAGGATCCACCAGAGACAGAGTGGGGAGCAGACCAGGCAGACTGACTGAAATACACTGCTGAGGGGAGCAGCGGGCGAGTCAGGAGAGGTATGCTGTGCCATGTGGGTAGCTCCCTGGCCGCCGGGAATCCAGCTTGTGCTTCAGTAGCTACAGACAGCCTCATAGGCTGTGCCCCAACCCCTTGTGCCACCCCTGTTTTGAGAATGTTCTTATTTCTTTTTTGCTTTCTCCTTTGACCCATTCAGGAGTGCTTAGCTTAGCTTGCCCCTGCTTTCTTATGGCTGATTCCTAGTTTCTGATTACTGTGGTCGAAAGGATAATTGGTACAATTTCAATCTTAAATTTCCCAAGACTGGTTTTGTGTCCTGCCATATGACATTGCCTGGAAATGGCTTATGTGCATGGGCTAAGAATGTGTATTCTGCTGCTGTTGGATGATCTATAAATGTCTCTTTGGTCCCTGGTCTAATGTATGGGTCAAGTCCAATGAATCCTTGCTGGCTTTCTGTCTGGAGATCATCCCAGGGTTGAAAGTGGGTTATTGAAATCCTAGTATTATTGTATTGTTGCTTGTTTCTCTCTTCAGATCTGTAAGTATTTGCTTAATATATTTAATTGCTAATGCAGTAATTCATTGACAGTTTATTCCATTAATATCACAGCCTTTTGCAGGAAAACTTCTAAGACATCTACTTTACTCCATATCCACAGCTCAAGTGAAATTTTCAGCTATTTTTTTCTTTTTAAAGTTACTTTCATGTCTTAGAATAGTTTTAGATTTACAGAAATGTTGCAGAAATAGAACAAAGAGTTCCCATTTCTCCCCACCCAATTTTCCCTGCTGTTTGCATCTCACATCACCATGATACATTTTAAAAACTAGGAAACTGTTGCTGGGAAATTATGGATCTTTCTTTTAATTATTATTTTTTAATTATATATATATTTACGTCATTTTTCATTTTTGCACAATGTGTGCATTTTCATCTTAGTCATAGTCCCCATATAATTCGCCCCCCCCCTTGTCCGGATCTTTTGCCTGCTGTGCCAGGAAGCCAAAATAACAGTGCACAGGGATTAAATCTTTAATATTGTTTTATTAGATCAGCCAGCTAAATTGAGGATGGCCCAGCATCATGCATCAAAAATACCATTCTTACAGCTCATCTCTGACTGACTGTTTTATAGTGAGTTAAACAAAGATAGTTAATTATCAGTGAGTGGGCCTTCATTCCAAGAGGTTGACAACTTCTGGGAGTTTTAGGGCGCCCATCTCCCTGGCGGCTGCCCCTCTGATGACATCTAGATTTAGAGCACTACACTAATGTAATATTTGCATATAGAAATGCAACAGATTTTTGTAATGAATTTTCATTTACTATTCATTTATTATTTCTGTCTTTACTTATTCATTTCTTATTTCTACTGTATTCATTTCTTATTTCTAATAAATTTTTGCTGGCATGTTGGATTTTTCCATATATATTCCATGTATATTCATCACTAAGAGTGATTATTTTACTTTTTCTTTTCCAGTTGAGAAAGCTTTTATATTCTTTTCTTGTCTGATTGCTCTTTCTAGGACTTCTAAAAATATATTGAACAGTAGTGATGAGAATGGACATCCCTGTCTTGTTCCTGACCTTAGAGGAAAAGCTTTCAGTTTTTCACCATTGAGTGTGCTATTGGCTGTGGGTTTGTCATTTATGCCCTTAATTATGTTGAGGTATGTCCTTTTATACCTAGCTTGTTCATGAGTTCTATTATAAAAGTATATTGAATCTTGTCAAATGATTTTACTGTGCCTATTGAGAATAGCATATAATTTTTGTACTTCCTTTGTTGATGCATTGGGTAATGTTTATTGGTGCATGTATGTTGAAACACCCTGTTAGTCCCTGGAATTAATCCCTCTTGATCATATGTATAAATCTCTTAATGTATTGTTGGATTCAATTTGCCAAGATTTTGATGAGAAGTTTTTTGTTTCTTTAATTTTATATATTTTTACAGCATTTTTCATTTTTGCACAATGTATGCATCTTCATCTTGGCTATAGTCCCCATGAAATTCCCACCACCCTTATTTTGACCCTAATCCCAACATGGATGGAGCTGGAAGGGATCATGCTCAGTGAAATAAGGCAGAAAGAAAGAGGAAAAATACTGGATGGTCTCACTCATAGCAGGAATTTAGAAAACCTAAATAAGGGCCCCCCTGGGGGCACAAGGAGTTGAGCACTGCACTATGCAGTCCACAACCTCTGCAGCATGAGTTCGATCCCCAGCTGGCCAGGGAGAAACCCACACGGTGAGGTAGACCTTTCCTGTCTCACTGGTTGCTCCTCTCGGCAGTGTGCTTCGGTCAGTCTGCCTGTTCTGTTTCCCACTCTGTCTCTGGTGGGTCCTCTCACACCCCGCATCTCTGGCCTGTACCCCATTCTTATATGCATAAATAATCTTAAAAAAAAGAAAAGAAAACCTAAATAAGGGACCAGGAAAAAGACTAATTATAATAAAGTAAAAATCAAAATCAACAAGCAATTATAAACTAGTTTTTTTTTTTTTTTTTTTTGGTGTGCACGTGTGATGTCCTTGTCTGCTTTCAGAATCAGGGTAATACTGACTTCATAAAATGTAATTGAAATTTCCCTCCCCTTTCCAATTTTATGAAAGCTTTTGAGTAAGATATGTATTCATTTTTCTTTGAACATATGGTAGAATTCACCTGTGAAGTCACTGGGTCCTGGGCTTTTGCTTCTGAAGGTGTCTTTGATGACTGTTTCAATTTCCTTACTCGTAAGGGCTGTGTTCATGTTTTCTATTTCTCCCTGCCTTAGTCCTGGAATATTCCATGTTTCTAAGAATTTATCCATTTCCTCTTAATTATCTAATTTGTTTCCATATAATTGTTCATTATATTTTCATGATTTTATGTATTTTATAGTACAACTTTTCTTCTTTTCTTTCTGATTTTATTTTATGTTTTATCCTCTCCTTCTTAGAGAGTCTGGTTAAAAGTTTGTCTATTTTATCAGTCTTTTCAGAGAAGCAGCTCTTGGGTTCATTGATCTTTTTGAGGGGGGAGGGCACTGTTTTTCACCTCTTATTAATTTCTGATCTACTTTTCATTGTTTCCTTCCATTTGATGACTTCTAGCTTTGTTTTTTCTTCTTTTGTTAGTTCCTGTAGGTACAAGCTTAGATTTCTTTTTTTTTTAATTTAAATTTTATTTTTATATTCCCCATACAATTACAATCTCCTTATTTTTACCCCAAGCCCTCCTTTCCTCGCCCCCACCCCCCATAGAGTGTCTCTTGTTCATAGTTATTTGTTGATTTTGATATTTTCTTTCTTATAGTTATTCTTTTTCCTGGTCCCTTATTTAAGTTTTCTAGATTCCAGCTATGAGTGAGACCATCCGGTATTTTTCTTTTTCTTTCTAGCTTATTTCGCTGAGCATGATCCCTTCCAGTGCCATCCATGTTGCTGCAAATTGCATGTGTTTATCTTTTTTGAATGCTGAGTAATATTCCATGGTGTATATGTACCACATCTTCTTGATCCAGTCATCTATTTTTGGGCATTTGGGTTGTTTCCAAAGCTTAGCTATTGTAAATAGTGCTGCTATAAACATAGGCGTGCAGGTGCTCTTTGGAATTGATGTTTCTGTGTCCTTTGGGTAAATACCTAGGAGTGGAATTGCTGGATCATATGGACAAGCTTAGATTTCTTATCTGTGACTTTTCTTGTTTCCTGAGCTAGACCTGTGTTGCAGTAAATTTCCAGCTTAGTGCTGCATTGGCAGCATCCATCAGTTTTGATATGTCTTGATAGCATTTTCATTCATTCAAGATACTTTGTTATAAACTTCACTTTTATTTTTCTCATTGATCAGTAGCTATTCAGTAGCATTTTGTACATTAGCCACAATTTTCTGGTCCACCCCATTTCTTCTTTTGTTTGGTTTTAATATCATGCCACTGTGATTGAAAAACATGCTTGATATTATATCAATCTTAATAAATTTATTAATTTGCTTTGTGTCCTCAAATACTGTCTACCCTCAAGTATTCTCCATGAACACTAAAAAAAGAATATAGTCTTGTGTTTTGAGGTGGACTGTTCTAAAGATGTCTAAGTCTATCTTGTCTAATTTGTCATTTAAGATCGTTGTTTCTTTGGTGATTTTCTGTCTGGCAACCTGTCCATTGCTGTAAGTGGGGTGTTGACGTCCCCTATCATTATTGTGTTGCTTACCTCCATAGGACTTATGAAAGGCAGTTACAAAACTTATGTTAATTTTCCACACTTATATTAATTAAATGTTTGTTCTCAAGGAGATTTTTAAAGTGCACCTACTCCAGCATCCTTATTTTATAGATGAGGATGCCCACATGATTCAGGGTATCTTCAAGTACTGAGTTAATGTCAGGCATGCTTGATTAAAATCATCACATTTAATCATATAGAAATGATGGGTTTTACTAATTTGATCTATTTCCAAGTCACATATATTTGTAAAATCTGGAAAGGGAAAACATGAAGCCAACCATTTTGTGCGATAACATACTAGTGCTGTCCATTTAATGCCTTTGTATTCAAAAGAAAATGATAATATTTATCCCAAAGAATTTTTCCATTAATGTTGGTGAATATACTTAGAAGGTGCAGCTTAGCTCATAATTGATGATTCAAGGTATATTTAGTTCACTGTATGACTAGAAAATAATGAACAGTATTTTTTTAATGAAGCCATTTTCTTCTCTCACTTTTTCATCAACAGATGGCACAAAGCATTTCTATGGAAGGGGAGAGAAACTTCACCTCTGTGACAATGTTTGTTCTTCTGGGACTCACAGATGAAAAAGAGATGCAGTTTATTCTTTTTCCAGTCTTCCTAGTGATCTACCTTGTGACTTTAATCTGGAACCTGGGTCTCATCACCCTAATCAGGATGGACTCCCACCTGCACACACCAATGTACTTTTTTCTCAGTTTCCTCTCATTAATAGACATCTGCTACACTTCTTCCATCAGCCCAAGGATGCTTGCAGACTTCTTCAAAGATGAAAAATCAATTCCTTTTGTTTCCTGTGCTGCACAGTTTTTTGTTGTCTGCTGGATGGGTCTTTCTGAGTGCTGCCTCTTGGCTGCCATGGCCTACGACAGATACGTGGCCATTGGCAAACCTCTGCAGTACTCGGCCATCATGGCCCCTGGGCTGTGTCAGAAGATGGTTGCTGGGGCCCTTGGGAGTGGTTTTCTTAGTAGCTTTGTTCAAACAGTGCCTTCCTTTAACCTCTACTACTGTGGGCCGAATGTCATTCAACATTTTTTTTGTGACATAGCTCAGATTATTACCTTGTCTTGTTCTAATCCCTTCATCACCCAAATGATTATCTTTCTGGTAGCTACTTTTGTTGGGTTTGGGTCTTTGCTTCTTACTCTGTTATCCTATGGTTTCATTGCAGCTTCCACCCTGAAAATATCTTCCATCAAAGGTAGCATCAAGGCCTTCAACACTTGTGCCTCCCACCTGGCAGTTGTGACTCTCTTCTATGGCACATCCCTCTCTGTGTACATGCGTCCTAGTTCTGGTCACTCCAAGAAGCAGGACAAGGTTCTGTCCGTGTTCTATATTATTGTCATCCCTTTGCTGAACCCTCTTATCTATAGTCTTAGGAACAAGGAGATCAAAGAGGCGCTAAAGAGAGTGATGAAGAGGGTAACACATTTACCTCATTAAGAATAATATTGGGGGGCCTCCCTGGTGGTGCAAGGGGTAAAGACATAGCACTATGAAGCTATCCACAGCCACTGCAGTATGAGTTCGGTCCCTAGCTAGGGAGGTGACCTACATGGCGCAGCCAACCTCTCTTGTTTGACCCGCTGCTCCCCTCAGCAGTATATTTCAGTAGATCTGTCTGTTCTGCTCCCCACTCTGTCTGTGGTGAATCCTCTCACCCCTGCATCTCTGGCCTGCACCCCAGCTCTTATATTAATAAGTAAATAAATCTTTTTCAAAAAGAATAATATCGGGGTAGATATTACTACGCCTATGGAAAAAGGGTTATGGATGTCCAAGTGGCTTTTGTCAGTCACAGCATATCTAGTTAGAGATAAATAATGAAAGCTTGGCTTCCTTGATTTCTGGTGACTTTATGTTAGCTCTGACCACCCACTGATTTGTCTGTGGAAGTGTCCTGACCCTTGGTTTCGGTTACAAACCTGTTTCCATAGTTAGTCTCAGATAAATAAGCCTAAAGCTTTGACAAAAAAGTTCTTATATTTATTGTATAGGAAGAAATGGCAAGAATCTAGGAATCCACAACAATTTTTATTTCCTCACTTGCATTCTTTATTTCTGTTTATAGCTAATTGTCAAACATTTATTTATACTTCATAAGTAAAATATATTAATAAATAAAATTATATCTGTAAAAATTCAAAATAATTTCATAAAGGTCACTCCAAGACAATTTCAATTGTAATTGAAATTGTAATTTCAATTTCAATTGAATATTGAAATTTTACAATTTCAATCTGGAACACAGAAAAAGTAAATGTGAGAGAAAGACAGAGACAAAAAGTAAAAGAATGATAGAGAGAGAGAAGAGAAAGAAAAGAAGTGGACATCAGACAAAGGAGAGGAGATGAGGTGGATTGAGATTTTTCTGAGTTTACTCCCAATAACCCCATTCTTTCCATCTTGTTTTTTGAGCATGCTTATGAGATGACTTGTAAAAAAGAGTTGGAAGAAAGCAATGAAATCATGAAAAGGTAATTTCAAAGTGAAGTGTGGGTACATTCTCAGAGGCTAGAAAGAAATCAAAGCTGTGAGGGTCTGGGTGTGGCTGGGGTTTGCATCCCAGAGACTGTGCAAAACCTCAAAACAATGACAGTCACTGTGTGGTTGGGGAGGAGCACAGAAGTCCCTGAGATGTGAATATTCCAGGTTTCCATGTGAAAAGTGGATTTCTCAATATAATAATGTCTCCAAAGATTAAAATTGTTAAGGGAGATCTTGGAACCTTAACAAGGGACCAGTTAGCAGAGTTGATCTCCCTCTATACCCAGGAGGAAGGTGATTTGGAGCTTATACATTTTAATTGCTCCTTTGTTGTGGTTTGTGCTCCCAAGACCTATATTAGAGGTGATGGAGCAGACTCAAAGCCATTCAAGAACCTCTCCTTTGACAACTGGATCATTTTGGCAGGAGGCTGGCTGATAAAAATTTTCTAAGGAAAGTCTTTGTACTCGTCTCAGAGTACTGATGGAGTGGGATACTCCCAGAAGCCAGACATTTTGGCCATTTCTGAATATCTGGGTACACCCAAAAGTAAAAGGAAAAAAACCTCAAGAGAGTAAATCTTTACAGAACTCTTAGGTGAGTAAGGATTCTGCTCCAGGGAATGTCAAGTGCCTAGAATTAGAAAGATAAACTATTTCCAAACAATTCTGTATCTTTTCCTTTGAAATCTAAGCTTTATAAGAGATCCTCTCCTATGGCAGTTCATTTATATTTTTATTTCTTCCAATTTATGTTTATGGAGGTACAATAAGATTGTGTCTTTGTATCTGCTTTGGGGGTTAGAGGTTCAGACCTCTATGAATATGTGTTTTCATACCTTGCCTGACACCAGTGCTCCCACAATTCTCCATCATGTACTGTTGGGTCCCTTACTTCCCCAGCTTCCATCCCACTACACACCCACTCTGGTTGCCTCAGATCTGCAGTCAGAATGTACAAGTTTGCTATGGTTTGGGTTTGACCAACCCTTTGCTGTGTTTCTCTACATTCCACATTTAAGTGAGACTATCTGGTCTTTGTCTTTCTCCTTTTGACTTATTGGCTTAGTATTAACCTCTCCAGTCCATCCATATTGACACCCCTTTTTTATAGCTGGGTAGTATTTCACTATATATATATATATATATATATATATATATATCTTCATTATATGTGTCTGTGTGTGTACATATATATTTTTTTTTCAATCACATTTTTCTGATACACCCCCTGTACTTGGGCACTTAGGAAGTTTCCATAAAGTAGCTGTTGTAAATAGGGCTGCAATGAACATAAGAAAACATGAATCCCTTTGAATTAGTGTTTTTGTGTTCTTTGGATAGAGAATTAGGAATGGAATTCTGGGTCATGTGGCAGATCAATTTTTAATCTTTTGGGAACCCTCCATACTGTTTCCCTGGGGCCTGCACTTGTCTACATTCCCAGCAAAGTGTGTGAGGCTCCTTCTCCTCCACACTCTCACCAGAACTTGTTTCTGGGCTTTTTGACACAGGCCATTCTCACAGGGGTGAGGTGGTGTCTCGTTGTGGGTTTGATGTGCATTTCCCTGATGGTAAGTGATGACGGGCATTTTCTCATGGATCTATTGGTCATCTGTGTGTCTCCTTGGAGAAGTCAGGCCTGGGGTTCTGATATCCCTTGGAAGATGGAAACATCATCGCCATTTCACAGGCCAGGGGGTGGAGTTTTTCTCATTTATGGTGGTGCCTGACACAGCCTTCTTCACTCTTTGGACAGTCCTGACCCCTCCCCAACTCCAGTACCTATCACTGTACACAAGAATCAGTGGCCAGGATCACCTTCTAGAATGAACCCTCAAAGTCTGCATTTGCTGAGTTTAGTCCACATATGACTCAGCTGTCGAAAAGTCTTTGGCAGATTCTAGAGGAAGTGAGAAGTGAGAGACCACCCTTCAAGAGAAAGTGGTATTCTGAGAGTAACTAGGTGTTCTAGAGTTGTGCATATTGTTCTGGACAAACAAAGCTCTCCAGGGTATGATTTTTGGTCTACAAATAAACTTTCAGTTGTCAATTAAGCAAATATTTGGAAAGGGTATAGATAAGTTACATTAAAGAAAAAGGTCACTTCAAGGGGGTTCTGCTTCATGTTCTTTCTCTATCTCTCCTTCCCCACCCCCTCTCTTTCTGTCTTTCATTTGCTAAGCAGTGTCAAGTAGAGGTAAGTATGGGGATGGAGAACAATTATTCCAAGAATGATGTGACAAAAAAAGAATTGAAGGAAGTGAGGGTCTCCCTGGTGACGCAAGGGGTTAAGCACTGCACTCTGAAGCAATCCGCAGCCTCTGCAGCACGAGTTCGATCTCTGGCCGGCCAGGGAGAAAGCCACATGGTGAGGAAGATCTCTCCTGCCTTGCCCACTGCTCCCCTTAACAGTGTATTTGAGTCAGTCCACCTGTTCTGTTCCCCACTTTGTCTCTTATGGATCCTCTCACCCCCCGCTGGCCTGTACCCCAGCTCTTGTATGCATAAATAAATAAATCTTTAAAAAATTGAAAGAAGTGATACAAGATAACTTTTATCCAAAATAAAAAAGAAAATATAGGAGTCTTTGATAAATAAAAGGCAACCAAAAATAAGGCTAAATAAAAATGATAGAGTCTGGGACAGTTGAGCAAATGATGTGGCAATTCAAAGGTGCTCTGAGATCGATGACTGCATCTCTGATTTGACATGGTTTTCAGTGTAGAGAAGGTTTTGCCATGGTAATTTCATCTCTTAGGCATCTTGGACACAAGCTTTGCAGTGGTTACCATCTAAAAGCTGAGACTTCCCTTTTCCTCAGTAACACCTGCCCATTGCAGAACATTTGAATACCGCCATCTTGCGTCCTACTGAGAGAACTTAAATTCTCTTCCACTTTGTCTCACTCACTTGCAAACACCAGCATTGCAGCTTCTCTGCTCATTTTCTGAAAGTGTATCTTTTTCTCTGCAGATGGCATCAGGAAGACCCATGGAAGGTGATACAAATCACACTTCTGTTTTCATGTTTGTTCTCCTGGGATTCACAGAAGACAAAGAGCTGCACTTTATTCTTTTTCCAATCTTCTTGGGGATTTACCTTGTGACTTTAATCTGGAACCTTAGTCTCATCATCCTAATCAGGATGGACTCCCATCTGCACACACCAATGTACTTTTTCCTCAGTGTCCTGTCATTTATAGACATCTGCTACACTACTTCCATCAGCCCAAGGATGCTTGCAGACTTCTTCAAGAATGAAAGAACTATTTCTATCATTGCCTGTATCACGCAGTATTTTTTTGGGTGCTGGATGGGTCTTTCTGAGTGCTCCCTCTTGGCCGCCATGGCCTATGACAGATATGTGGCCATTGGCAACCCTCTACAGTACTCGGCCATCATGGCCCCTGGGCTCTGTCAAAAGATGGTTGCAGGGGCCCTTGGGTGTGGTTTCCTCAGTAGCTTAGTTCAAGTAGTCCCTTGCTTTAATCTCTATTTCTGTGGGCCAAATATCATTCAACATTTCTTTTGTGACATGCCACATATCATATCCTTGTCTTGTTCAAACCCCTTCATCATCCAAATAATTATTTTTCTGGTAGCTACTTGTGTTGGGTTTGGGTCTTTACTTCTTATCCTCTTATCTTATGGTTTCATTGCAGCTTCCATCCTGAAATTATCATCCATCGAAGGTAGTGCCAAGGCCTTCAACACCTGTGCCTCCCACCTGGCAGTTGTGACCCTCTTCTATGGCACAGGCCTCGCTGTGTACTTGCATCCTAGTTCCAGCCACTCCACGAGACAGAACAAGTCTCTGTCTGTGTTCTATGTTATCGTTATCCCCATGCTGAACCCTTTTATTTATAGTCTAAGGAACAAGGAGATCAAAGAGGCCCTCAAGAGAGTGATAAAGAGGACAACACATTTGTCTCATTAAAAACAATATTTTTGCAGGATTATCTCCATTAAGTGAAGGCAGGGGTAAGACAAGACCCACTAGGTTTCCTCGATTCCTGTTGCCATTCTGTTTAGCTGCCAAGATGACGTGATTTGCCTGAGTCACTAGCACCAACATGTAATTCAGTTTAAAATCCTGATTCCATGAGTACACTCAGGTTGACAAAACTCTGTATTTTGAGTAGAGTTACCTTATATACAGAGGAATGACAGAAACCTAGGAAGATACACATACTGTTCTTCATTGACTTTCCTTCCTTCCTTTCTTCTGTTGTTTTCTTTTTCTTAATTGAAGGAACATTGGTTTACATCATTATTTGTGTTTTAGAGGTAAAAGATCTCCTTCAAGTGTTGTTACTAGGCCACACCTACCACCAAATCACACACAGGCCATCTGTTGTGCTTCCCACAGCCCTGATAGTCTCATTTTTTTTAAACTTAGTTTTCGTTTAAGCTTTTCTTTATACTTCAATAAAAATAAAGGACTACTCTAAAACTTTAGTCCCAAACAGAAACAAAGAGCGTGAGAGACAGTGAAAATGCATGTGTGTGTCTTTGTGATGAGGAGAGATGACAAGAGAGAGGAGGGAAGAAGAAGGGTGGGGAGTAGAAGAGAAAGAAATTCTTCTGTGTTTACTGCCAAATAACCATTTTCTGTCTCTTACTCCTGGGACTTCCTTCTAAAGAGAATTGTGGGGCGGGTTGGGGTTGGGGGTGAGGAATGGAATTAAGAAGTGGCAACTTAAAAGCTAAATTTGGGTCTATTGGGCCTCCCCAGGTGGCACAGGCAGTTGAGCACCATGCTGTGAAGCTGTCCACAGCCTCTGCAGCGCAGGTTTGATCCTGGCCAGCAGGCGAGGGTCCCACATGGCATGGCAGACCTCTCCTGTCTCGCCCACTGCTCCTCTCAGCAGTGAATTTCGTTAGTCTGCCTGTTCTGTTCCCCATTCTCTCTCTGGTGAATCCTCTCACACTCCCACGAATCTGGCCTGTACCCCAGTTCTTGTATAAATAAATCAATCAATCTTTAAAAATATAATAAATAAATAAACAAAACTAAATTTGGACCTATTTTTAGAGACTACAGAGAACTCAAAATTATCAATTTCTAGGCACAGGTGGCCTTGGATCCTGCTCCAGGAACCTCCCAGAGGAGTCGAAGACCTCGTACACGCTGGCTGCTGCTCTGTGCCCAGGACGATGGGGTCTGAGTTCTGGGATGTGGCTTCCTAAGGATCACAAAGTCTTCATATGATCAGAAGGGTCATCAGATGTGGAGTATTCGTTCCATTGAGAGTCCAACCTAGAGAATTTACAGAAAAGTTTTGAGTCATTTTTCAGACAAGAGTTTCTAGATTACATGTCATGCATGTTACATTGAATTTTAATGAGAGTTTACACTTTACATAGTCACATTGTGTAATTTGAATTTTTTAATCTATTACCATGTGAAGATGGTGGGTGAGAAATGATCCCCCATGACAGACAGAATCCTTGGGCATATTGAGTTCTACCATGTGCTTCCCAGTGTAGCAGAAACCATCTTGGATCTCACAGGTGTGATTTGTATAACAGACAAGAGCCATGGCCTCCATTCTACTTGACCATGATACCCAAATTCTATATTCTTCATGGAAGTCTTTAAAATTCTCTTAAAATCTGTTGATTATTATAGTTATTATGGGGGATATACTTCTACTAAATTGTTAACAAGAATTAAATTAATAAAATTAAATAATTAACTCATTGTTCCTTCCTACCCCTCTTCCTTAGAAATAATATTTGCTAAAGTATATAACCAAGAACATGACCTTGTTTAAGACAGGATTTGTCTGTATCCCTAATATTGACTATGTACATAAGCTCCATTTTTTGAAAAAGTCTGGAGAATGATACTAAGTGGATATTTTTAATGAAAGATTAGTAATACAACATAATGTATTAGAAAGAATTCCAAAGGACACCTACTATTAATAGAAGATATAATGAACAATACACTCCGATAGGCATTTTATAGGCATCATCTATTTTGATCCTATAAAGAATCATTTTACAATGTACTTATTAACATCATCCCTGTTTTATAGGTGATAATAATGAAACTTGGAGAAGTTAATCTTCTCGAGATCACACAATAGCAAGTGGAAGAGACAGAATCCAACCCAGATTTGGCCATACCATCAGCCATGATTGTCATCATAAGTTGTGACCCTTTTCATGAATTAGTTTTTGTGTATTCCTGATTGCTTCAACTTCCTCGCTCAACACAAAAAATAATGCCACTGCCCAGGGCAACTATGATGCTTTTACAGGTCAGGGGGTTAAGGAAACATATAAGGTAGATATCTAAAATGATGTTTTTAGTTATCTGTTTTATAAACAGGGAAGTGTGCACCATGTAATTCATTATCCTTTATTTTACCAGCTAGCTATGTCATTTTGGGCAAATGTCTCAGCTACACTCACCTCATACTAGCTTGGATATTGAGGGTATTGAATTGGGTTATTGGTAGGTCTTTTTCAGCTCTAATGGCTCAAAATTTGTTCAAAGGAAAACTATGATCATGAATTCCTAATAAGAGCATAGGGAAGTAGGGAAATGAATCAGAAGGGACATGGCTAAATGGGGCATGGCATTAGCTGGAGCAAATGCAACCATGACTACAGAGAGCAAATACCTGGAGAATTTTCTGCCTCTAGTTGCCATTTCTATTTTTACCTCCATCTTTAATAATACATTTAAGACTATTCTCCACTTGTGGGATTATATCTTGTGTGAAGAACAGCAAATTTCATGGCCAAGTGCACCCACCTTGGGTTGCAATTGTATCAACCTAGAAAATATCTTTGGAAAAGACAGACACGATCCAACCTTTTCCAAGAACTCTGTCACCTGGGAATCCTGGTCAAGGCTAGAAGTCAAGATTTAGAGAGAAATGTGGGTTCTGTTATCTCTCTGTGTGATTCTTCCTTTAGGACCTGTGTGGAGCAAGGTCTGTGATACTCAGTCCCTTGTATTCTTGAACTCTTCTCTCCCTCACTTCTACACCCTCTACTTAGAACTCTCCCATGGCTCTCTTTGTCCTTAGGTAGATTCTCTGACATTCAGTGAAAAAAATAATCTTTAACCTCAGGTCAATTATTACCTGGGGTAAGGATTGATGCTATTTTCTAGTTCTACTATTTCTTAAGGATATGACCTTGAACTTTCTTAACTTCTGGGAAGATAATCTAGAATCTAATGAGACAATGTCTATAAAGTCTAACACATTACAGAAGTTAATAGTTATGTACTGAATCATCAAAAATAACATGTTGTGAATTTCAGAGGAATTAACTAAGATCAAAATGTACTTGTCTATGTTTCCCAACTTTATCTAACCCAAGGATCCTTTTCATTTAACTCAGTCTTTTGAATATTCTGTGTTTAGGTAGTAGTAATAAATTTTATCTCCTTTAATGTATAACAGTGATTCTAATGCTTGAGTAGCAAAAGACATACTGGTCACTACGTAATGATATATCAAAGTGCTCATGTGCAATTCTGTTGACCTTTGGCCATACTTCACGTCATTCTCCATTGTCATCTTTGGACATCCTGGGGGTCTGAGGATACTAGTGTGGATGATACAGATGTCAGAGATACCCTACTCTGCACAAAGGTGACATAACATTTTAAAATGTTTAACTTTATCTGTCTCTTTAAACTTTGCACACTGTCTGGGGATATAGAAAATACATGGAAAACTTAAAGAGAGCAAGTATATTTGTATTTTTCCTTTTCTTCTAGCTTACTGAATTTTAATGGTGTAATTTTTTAGGATAAATTTTATCATCAGTAAAACAATACACAGCACCTCTTTGTTTCCCTGCACATGATGGGTTACATATTCTATAGGAGTTATGGCTGCCTACATTACCAGAATGTAATAAGAAAGTGAAGACATGTAATAGAACTGATTGAGCAAAGCCTGATTTATTTTCACTAAATTAATCAATTGTGTTGGTATTTTCTAGGATGTTGTAGATGAGACTTTATATGTTCAAAAAACTTTATCAAATCTAATTCATCTTGGATAACATAGCTGACAAATTATATTGGCAACACTTGAAGAGTAACCAGAAAGGTTTCAAGTTTTTATAATGATATTAGAAATGAAACAAAATTTAGATATTTTTCATTTTCTATCTGAAACTAGGTGAAAGAACCATTAACTAATGCATTCAACATATATTTATTGGACTATATAAACATTAGCATGGAAGATGCTTATCGTGAAGAAGTAAAACTTCTGTAATCCATAATTGGTGGTAGGGAATGTAAAATGTGGCATCAGCAGTGGGAAATAACAGAATAATACAAGATATAAATAAACACAATCATTTATAAACACTATTCAATTTTAATTTTATTCATGTTTTAATTGCGGTAATATTGGGATACCCTCATCAGCTTTTACCACCATAGTTCACCAACCATGAACTCACCCATATTCCCCCACCACAGTCCATTGTGCTTCCTTCTCTCTTTGTTCTTACCCCCTTGCAGCTTTACTAAATTTGTTGATTAGATCTAACAGTATTTGGTGGAGTCTTTAGGATTTTTTATATGTAAGATTATGTCATCTACAAATAGAGCACGTTCAGTTCTTTCTTTCCAATTCTATGTCCTTTTCCTCCTTGTCTTGACTGCCCCAAAGACTTTTAGTACTATATTGAACAAGAATGGTGAGAGTGGTCACTTTTGTTTTGTCACATCTTAAGGGAAAAGCTTTCAACCACTCACCATTGAGTATGAGTTAGTAGGGCTTGTCATCCATGGCCTTTATTATGTTAAGTTCCTTTTATACTTAATTTGTTGAGTTTTTGTCATGAATGGATGTTGAATTTTGTCAAGTGCTTTTTGTGCAGCTATGGAAAAGATTATATAATTTTTATAGTTATATCTTATATTTCATTCTATTAATGTGATTGGTCACATTTATTTAGTTTTGTATATTGAGCCACCCAGGCAGACTAAAGTGAAGCCCACTTGATCATGGTGTAGTATCCTTTTTGTGTGATGCTGAACTCAGTTTGCTAATAATTTTTTAGAATATTTTTTTGTTGGAATAAATTATTTTTTCAAAATTTATTATTTGTTAGCCATTTTCCTAACTACAGAATTTTGAGAGTACAACTTCACATCTCCTTATGTACTTATGCTTTGCTATTGTAAAGCAGTAGGTATCTACTGAACCACCAGAGGTCTTTAAAAAACCTGTTATTGTATTCAATGACCTCTACATTATTTATACTACTGGTAGAATTTGATCATTAAAAAACATTTAATTTTTTTCTTTCTTTCTCTTTTTATTTTATTTTATATATTTTTACATCATTTTTCATTTTTGCACAATGTATGCATTTTCATCTTGGTTATATAGTCCCCATACAATTCCCACCCCTTTATTTTTACCCGAATCCCTTCTCCCACTCCCACAGTGTGTCTCTGGTTTATAGTTGCTTATTGAGTTTGATTTTTACTTTATTATAATTAATCTTTTTCCTAGTCTTTTAGTTAGGTTTTGTAAATTCCTGCTATGAGTGAGATCATCCGCTGTTTTTCTTTTTCTTTCTGGCTTATTTCACTGAGCATGATCCCTTCCAGCTCCATCCGTGTAGCTGAAAATTTCATGAGTTTATCTTTTTTAATTGCTGAGAAATATTCCATTGTGTATATGGACCACATCTTCTTGATCCAGTCATCTATTTGGGGGCATTTGGGTTGTTTCCATAGCTTAGCTATTGTGAATAGTGCTGCTATAAATATAAGGGTGTGTCTTTTGGGTAAATACCTAGGAATGGAATTGCTGGATCATATGGAAGCTCCATCTTTAGGAGGTTGAGGAATCTCCACACAGTTCTCCATAGAGGTTGGACCAGTTTGCACTCCCACAAGCAGTGCAGGAGAGTTCCTTTTTCTCCACATAAAAACATTTAATTTTAAAAGTTTTTAATTTTAAACTTTTAATTTTCATGAGCCTTCATGAAATAATTGAGACTCTGAAGCACTAAGAAAAAACTTCTTGACAATTCATGACAAAAAACTAGGGTCTTCCCATCAGGACAGTGAAGCATTTCCCCTTTACTAAAATAGTATTCAATGGAGGGAAAAATGGCACCCATGAGAATTGTAATGCTATCACTTTACCTGAATTAGTGGTGCATTATCTTGTCTCTTTTCTGATTTTAGGAACACCAAGCCAATGTTTGGAGCAAGAAATATTACAGAAATCACCCACTTCATCCTCTTGGGCTTCTCGGATTTTCCCAGAATCATAGCGGTGCTCTTCACTGTGTTCCTGTTAACCTACATCACCACTCTCACTTGGAACCTGTGCCTCATGGTCTTAATCAAGATGGATTCCCGTCTGCACACACCCATGTACTTCTTCCTCAGTAATCTGTCCTTCATAGATATTTGCTATGTGACCTCCACAGTCCCTGAGATGCTCTCCAACTTCTTCCAGGAACAGCAAACTATCACTGTCATGGGTTGTGCTGTTCAGTACTTCGTCTTTTCAACCATGGGACTCAGTGAGTCTTGCCTCATGACAGCCATGGCTTATGATCGATATGCTGCCATTTGTAATCCACTTCTCTATTCATCAATCATGTCACCCACCCTCTGTGTTCGTATGGTGCTTATGTCCTTTATGGCTGCACTCCCTGGTTCTTTATCTCAATTGGTTGTCATATACCAGCTGCACTTTTGTGGACCTAATATCATCAAGCACTTCTTCTGTGACATGTCCCAACTCTTAGTCCTGTCCTGTACTAACACTTTCTTTGTACAACTCATGACGGCTATTTTAACAATGATCTATGGTATAATAAATGCCCTCCTTATCATGATATCTTATGGCTACATTGCCACCTCCATTATGAAGATCACTTCAGCTAAAGGCAGATCCAAAGCCTTCAACACCTGTGCTTCTCACCTGACAGCAGTGACCCTCTTCTACACCTCAAGTGTCTTTGTCTATTTGAGTTCCAGCTTTGGTAGTTCCTCCAGTTTTGACAGATTTGCATCAGTTTTGTACACTATAGTGATTCCTATGTTGAATCCTTTGATTTATAGTCTGAGGAACAAAGAAATCAAAGATGCCTTGAAGAGGTTGCCAAAGAAGAGAGGGCATTTTTGAAATCACAGATTCTGAGATTTCTGTCAGATTTGCCCTGTCAGAATCCTTTACCTAAAACAGCATGCACGTGAGTGGACTATGACAAATTTCATCTGTCATTAGGCAAATAAAAAACTGTTTAACACAGACAATATGTCAAAATGGACCAACAGCTGAGTCGACGCCACACTCTTCTTTTAATTCCTTAGGGTATATTACTTTAAACCTACATGAGGTATAGATTTATTATTTATTTATTAAAGAGATTTATTATTTAAATTTCTTACCAAGTTTTTGTCAACGTCAAGATTTAGAAGTTTGTTGCTTCTTTTTGATTTTAATATTAAGTCCACTTTAACCTCAGACCCCTCACCTTACAGGCACGTGACATATGCCCCAAGAAAGTAGAAATCTACTCCTAAATATTTTGATGTAACACAATCCAGACATGGATTGTTCTGTTTATGACCAGAGTTGTAGTGAACTGATAGAGGAAATGTACTTTTGGACAGAAACAAAGCTATATAGTGAGTTCTTTATATATTTTGGAAAATAACCTCTTGTTAGACATGAGATGAGCAAGTATCTTCTTCCTGTCCATGAGATTTGGTAGCTCATCTTTTCATTTTCATTGTTTCTAGATAGTTTTTATTTCTACTTTAATTTCTTTGTTGACCCAAGAGCTATTCAGGAGCATTTTTTTTTTTTTTTTTGGTCTCCACATGTTTATTTTTTCCCTGTTTCTTTTGTGGTTGATTTCTAGCTTTAGCTTTTCTGTGGTTAGAAATGATGCTGAAGTATTTGTGTATATGTGGACTTTTTTGTGGCTCTAAAATTTGGAAAGAAAACCTGGAACTTGATTCAGTTGGGTGCTAGAGACAGGTGAGCACTTTGTGTTAAGGGCCGGGTTCTGGAGTAAAGCTGCTTCACTTTGAGTCCTGACTCAGCCATCACTAGTGAGGTAAACTTGGACAAGTCACTTAACCTCAACAGAAATAAGCACAATAGTACCTGTCACCCAGGCTACTGTGGGCATTTAGGAAACATATGTGAATACCAAATTTTACACCTTGAGCACTCAGAGGAGTGTGTGTACACAGCAGGCACTTTGGGCAGAGTGCTAGTCTCTTTTTAATTGGATCATGAGGGACCCATAAAAATATTAAGAAATGGGACCAATTGAGAAAATTCCCCACTAGTTTCCTTCTTCCAGCACTCTTGAGAATAATCAACGGAAAATGTTGTGTTCTGTTAATTAATGCTTCTTCCTCCTCAGTGGACTCTGAGGAAGAATTTATGCAACCTATCTTGAAAGAACTAGTTGGTAGCACCTATCTTGAAAGGACTGTATGTTTTCCTGAGGACCCAGGCCAAAGCTGCAATGCAGGACCAAGGAATGGAAGCCGGTGTGTAGCACCCCATATTTTTTTTAATTAAAGATAAATTTATTAAAGATTTTATTAAAGATTTATTAAAGATTTATTTATTCATGCATACAAGAGCTGGGGGTATAGGCCAGAGATGTGGGGTTGAGGGGTGAGAGGATTCACCAGAGACAGAGTGGGGAACAGAACAGGTGGATCTGCTGAGATACACTGCTGAGAGGAACAGCGGGCCAGACAGGAAAGTTCTGCTGCGCCATGTGGGTCAGCTCCCTGGCCAGAGATCAAATTCATGCTACAGTGGCCAAGGATTGCTTGTACTGAGACGTAATCCCTCGCGCCACCAGGGAGGCCCCCACAGGGTCAAAGAGTCTTCTTTACAATCTCCATAAAATTATCAGGTGCTGAATGTAACACCTGGCTGTTTTGGGCCATTAGTCTTCTCTCTAAATTAAATGTTTCTTTGGTTTCTTAACCTATTGTCTTTTTGAATTTTGTTCTCATATTAGGAAAAGCTTGACTTCTTTTTAATACAGCTATTTCTAGCTCCTTTGTTTGGCTTATATGCCAATATTTTCCTTATAAACAGTATTTAGGGAAATGTTATGATAGAGATCATTATTATTTGACATTTAATTTTTTCTCATTTTTTTTGACACATAGACCTATGCATTGTTAATATAGTCCTTTCTGTGGCGATTTTGGTTTTATCTGATGTGTATTTATACTCTATAATAGTGAACAAGACCCAGAAGAATCATAGTATTGCCTGAGCAGTTGAACACTACACATACAATTTGCTCTTAATCCAATCCCAAATCACATGTCTCATATAATCACTGCAACTGCCAAAAGCAAACTCATGCTACTTAATTTATTTTTTTAGGGGGGTGGCATTTTAAATAATTCAAAGTTAAAGGTGGAAGTTTAATTATTGCTTTTCAGCAGTTTACATTATACTTGGACTCAGTAACACCATCATGATTTCTTCCACCCAAAGCAGGAATGTGCCATGTCCTTGATTTAACCCCCCTGATCCAGGTGCTCACATACACTATTATTAGCAATAGTATTCTACAACTCACAGCTAGTGTGGAGAGATACTTCTCTCTTCTTATCTCTCCGAGGTTCTCGTTCTTGGCAAGAGGCAAGTGGAGGTTAAGCAACCTAATAAGCTTAAGTCAGTAGATTTCAGCACCACAAAGAGAGACCTGAGTGACTCTGCAGCAAGGACAGGCATTTGTTTAGGACTCTGTTTTCTTTCCCTTTGGTTCCTCCTCCTACCTGTCTAATGGACTGAGTAGTGAGTTGACCTTTTCATTACAACCAAACTCCATAATTTTGGATATAATGAAATATTCACTAAATTAAAAAAAATCTATGATTTTGATTTTAAAAATCTTAGTTTCCTTGTTATTTAAAATTCAAATTCATTTAATGTTTGAAATAATTGTTGTTTTAAAATCGTTAGCTTATGAGACAGCACATGTATATGTCATTTTAGATTAAAATACTTTAAGTGCCACTGGGAGTTTGTCTGCAATTTTGAAAGCAGCAATTGTTAGATTTTCATATTCAGTACTCAGTTCCCAGTAGAGATTCAATAAATTACCATAGTTATTGATGAGGTAACTATTCTAAATGCATTTTATAAAATAACTCATACAATACTTTATCACTATTTTGGTCCATCTTATGATTATTATATTTATTTTTAATTTTTAATTTATTTTTTATTTAAATATTTTATTTTATATAATTCTTACATCTTTTTTCATCTTTGCACAATGTATGCATTTTCATTTTGATTATATTCCCCATACAATTGCACCCCCGCTTATTTTGACTCTAGTCCTTCCTTTCTCCACCCCTCCCTCCTCCCACCCCAACCCCCACCCCGTAGTGTGTCTCTGGTTTATAGTTGCTTGTTGATTTTGATTTTTACTTTGTATTGATTATTCTTTTTCCTGGTCCCTTATTTAGGTTTTCTAAATTCCTGCTATGAGTGAGATCATCCAGTATTTTTCTTTTTCTTTCTGACTTATTTCACTGAGCATGATCCCTTCTAGCTCCATCCATGTTGCTGGAAACTGCATGTGTTTATCTTTTTTGATTGCTGAGTAATATTCCATGGTGTACCTGTACCACATCTTCTTGATCTTGTCATCTATTTTTGGGCATTTGGGTTGCTTCCATAGCTTAGCTATTGTAAATAGAGCTGCTATAAACATAGGGAGCACCCCAGATTTTACCCAGATTTGTGATGAATTTCTGGGTAAGCAATATCCTAGAAAAAGTTGTCTTCAGTGCCTTCAGAATTTACCATCACAACTTGCCTTACTCTGTTCTGCAGTTTTCTCTCTTCTTCTCACTACACTTCCTTCCTATCTTAACAGTGGGCTCCAAGTAATAATGTTTTGTTCCCCCTTTCCATCCTCATCTAATCACCTTCCCTTCTCAAATACCTGTTATTCTTGGTTTCCTCATAGTACCTTCATTTCTCCAATACAAGCTTAGCTGTATTTTAACATAACCAGGATCCTTCAGCCAAAAGTCAATGGCATGTATAGAATGTTAAATATTAGCTAGTTGTGATGTGGGGATGAAAGGTGTCTTTCCAGAAGCCATGCTGTGCCATCAATTCCTAATCCCACATTACCAAATGATCTCCCCTGTTTTTGTTTTTATTAACCTCAGATTTGAGAGATTTACCTACAAAACTGCCTTTAAGTAGTAGCAATAATAATAGTAATAGTAAAGTAATAAACACTTATTCTAATAACAGCTATCAGAGCCTGCTATGGGAAAGCAGTAACTGTTCCATAGCTTAATTAAACTCTCACAACAGCCAACGTGTAATTACCAGTTTATACACGATGAAAATGAAGCTTTTTTATTTTAAAGGACTTTAACCAAAAGTCATACCATGGACAAGTGCTGGCATTTAACCTCCCTCCTAATCCTGAATTTCTCCATTTTTATCATACACATATCATACACATTTTTTCACACATCCACTTAGTGTGAAACAGAGAAACTACAGTAAATTGCTACATTCTTCTTCAAAGCATAGGACTTTGTTGGTTCAAAATCTCTGGTGTGGTATAATTTAAAATAAAATGTACATGTTTCCACTAACTTTTGAAATATTGGTAGTAGATTTCTCTTGTCATTTTGTGGCCACTGGAAATTGATAAATATGATTCTCACTGTAGGAGGCAACTTACCAGTAACTGGTATTTGGCCCTTCTTATATCTTACCCCTTACACTATTTTCTATAATTAGTAAAAACCAACATTTTAGGTAATATTTGATCTTAGACAGAACTAATGTATATATTTTTCCAGACAAATCTTGGATAGTGCTAATTTAATTCTACTTAAAGACAAGAAGATGGACAAAGTGACATCTGAAAATTCCCACTTGGGATCAGGAATGAGATATTATTTATCCAGCAATTAGACAACCCGACAGTGTCCCATTAGTTTAGGGTTGGAGGGTTTCCTTTTTCCTAGGCTCTGACAGAGAATGTTGGTTCCCACAGGAAATCAATGTCCTGTCCTCCAGGGCGTGTGCTGTTGGAGGTGTTCATAGCATCAGGAGAGATGATGGGTCCATTCTGGAATGAATTATCTACTTGCTGCCATTCTGTTGAGAGTTTTGGTTTCAAAACACACTTTTAAACAAGGGGAAGTTACATGACTTAAGCTATTTAAAATTTTCCCTTTTTATTCTAAGAATTCTCATGTAGCCACAACTGACATCAGGAAAAATATGGCATTACACTCACCCCATCAGTATCTTTGTGAATCACAAAAAACTTGTGACCTCCCACCAGATATAACAATTCCATTGTTTTCACTTCATAATTCTACTGCTCATGTATATTTCACTGAACAATGTTGTTTAGCTTTGCTGGTTCTTGTCTTTATTTTTGATGTCATAATGAAGTATTGTTATGTAACTTGCCTCTTTTAGTTAATATTCTATTTGTAGATTTTGTTCATGTAATCTTGCAACTTTATTTATTTATTTATTTTTTAAAGATTTATTTTATTTATACAAGCACTGGGTAAGTCAGAAGCGCGGGAGGGTGAGAGAATTCACCAGAGCCAGAGCAGGGAGCAGAGCAGGCAGAAGGAGGTCTGTACGCCATGTGGGACCCTCCTCCGGTGGCCGGGGAGCAGCCGGGGATCAAACCGGGGCTTCAGAGGCTGCGGGCAGCTTCGCAACCCAGCACTCAACTGCTGCACCACCAGGGAGGCCCTAATCTTGCAACTGTAGATTGTTTTCATTTTGATGTCACATAAACCACGATTTGCGTGTGATCAGATCACAATTTACTTATCCATTCCACCTTCAAGTGTACTCAAGTTGTTTCAAATTTGAGGCTAATATAATATTGTTATGGGAAAGTTCATAAATGTTTACAGTGTATATTACACTATATATACAGTTTTCAGTTTTGCTTCTGCATATGTGCACCTGTTCCAGTCACCTTCCACCAAACCACCCATGCCAATACCCCACCTCCTCACCCCCATCCCTTCCTATATATCCCTGTTCCCTTTGTTAACCAGTAAATTATTTTACTAAGTTGCAGATTTGTTCCTATTGTATTTTACCTGTGTATATTTTTGGTTATTTATATTCCATTATATGTCTATTTTATATTTATCATATCTATCATTTCTTTAAGAATGGAGATTCAGAAGTGGGATACCGGTGACATGGGGAATTACTGTGTTGTCAAGTAGATACTATTTTCTTGTTTTTTTTTTTTAAGATTTATTTATTTATTTATTATTTTAAATATTTTATTTTATATAATTCTTAACATCTTTTTTTCATCTTTGCACAATGTATGCATTTTTGTTTTGGTTATATTCCCCATACAATTGCACCTACTCCCTCCATTTTCTTGTTTTTAAGTGATGTCTTAGGTTGAGATCCCTGGGAAGCAAACAAGCTGCGAGCTTAAGATTTTCCTGCAGGAAGTTTATTGGGGAATGTCTACATGATCAACACTCAAAAGGAGAGGCAAGCCCAAAGAGGCCAAGGGAGGAGTTCACGTGTGAGACAAAGACCTTCGCAGATCCTACGGGAACACTGGAGATTTAGAGCTCCAAATTGTCCTACCTCGATGGCATTGTGCTTGCCCATTGATAGTGAAAAGAGGACACGGGAGTATCTCGAGATTCCCCAGTGGTACAAAACTTGTTCTTTCTTGATTTTATCAACACTTCAGAGGGAATGAGGGAAGAACTAGGTAAAGGAGTTGGTCACCAAAGCAGCTGATGTTGTGTCAGCTTTACTGGGGTTCTCACTCTGTTCTGGGTGGAATCATTCTACAAGGAATCTGGCCCTCTAAACCCACAGAGGCTAGAAACATGGGAATTGGAAAAACAAAATCTCGAAATGGCTCACCCAAGAGGATGTGGTTGTAAGGAAGCCTACTTCCACTTCCATCTCTTGAACCACAGTTCCGTGTCATCTACCTAGATAGGATCAGGCACCATAGAACGGTTGTTGATTTAATGACTACATGATGGCGTCTGGAGGACATCCTTCCACGCATCATGTCATCTTAGGCTAGGCATTTTTGTTATCTCTTCAATAGTTTATTCCATCACTCTGTAAGTCAAACTGCTTTGGGATGATATGATATGGAGGGCATCAGTGAAGTCCATGTACATGCACTCACTGCGGCATTTCCTCTGCTATTAGGTGGGTTCTTTTGGCTAATGTGATGGTTTGTAGCTGCCTTTGTGGTGGAAGATGGAAAGACATGAAACCAAACAATTTCAATGACAAAACTATAGTACATCTTTTTGTAGTCATTTATTTTAAATTTGGGTTTTCAGTTTTGCTTCCCCATATGTGCACCTGTTCCAGTTACCTTCCACCAAACCACCCATGCCAATACCCCATCTCCTCCCCCCATCTCTTCCTATATATCCCTGTTGCCTTTGTTAACCAGTAAATTATTTTACTAAGTTGCAGATTTGTTCCTATTGTATTTTACCTGTGTATATTTTTAGTTATTTACATTCCATGGAAGAGTGATACCATCCAATATCTATCTCTCACTTTCTGACTTATTTCAATTAGTATAATCACCTTGAAGCTCATCCATTTTGCCCCAGAAGATGCGATTTCATCTTTTTGTAACAGCTGTGTTGTATCCTATTGAGTATATATTCCACAATTTCTTTATCCATTCATCTGTTGCTGTTAGTAATTTATATTTCAATAAAAATATTTCTAAAAAATACAGATGTAGATTGGCAGTTTCTTTTTTTTTAACCTTATGCAACTGGACAGTAATTTAAGGTAGAGGCCGAATATCAGGGTAACACTGTCCATTGTATGTTAATAACCTATGGATACTAGAATAATAGAGATTTCTTTTTTTCCCCCTTCAGATATCAGAAACACTATGGCAATGGCTGAAGGAATAAACAACACTACAGTTACCAGGTTTATCCTCTTAGGATTCTTTGAATTTCCAAGGCTTACAGCCATCCTCTTTTCAATATTCCTAGGCATTTATCTCATTACAGTGTCTGGGAATTTGGGCCTCTTTACCCTGATCAAGACGGATGCTTTCCTGCACACACCAATGTACTTCTTCATCAGTAAACTTGCCTTCTTAGATTTTTGCTATGTTTCCTCCACAGCTCCCAAGATGCTCTCAGACTTCTTCAAGAAGCAGAAATTTATCTCTCTTATGGGGTGCATCATGCAATACTTCTTCTTCTCCAGCCTGGCTCTGATTGAGTGCTGTCTCCTGGCGGTCATGGCTTATGACCGCTATGTTGCCATTTGCAATCCTCTGCTCTACACTGTGGTCATGTCTCCCACCCTCTGTGTGCAGATGGTGGTAGGATCTTGCATAACTGGATTCTTTGGCTCATTTATCCAACTATGCAGCTTACTTCAGCTCCATTTCTGTGGCCCCAATGTCATCAACCATTTCTTCTGTGACCTGCCACAACTGATGATACTATCCTGCACTGACACCTTCTTCTTACAAGTTATAACCTCTGTGCTCACAGTGATCTTTGGACTCCTGTCTGTCCTGGTTATCATGATATCTTACGGTTATATCATTGGTACCATTCTGAAGATCACTTCAGCAGAAGGTAGGTCCAAAGCCTTCAACACCTGTGCTTCTCATCTGACAGCAGTGACCCTCTTCTTTGGCTCAGGCACCTTTGTCTATTTGTGCTCTAGTTCTAATGATTCTCGGAACCAAAACAAGCTGGCCTCTGTTGTGTACACAGTGGTGATCCCCATGTTAAATCCACTGATCTACAGCCTGAGGAACAAGGAAATCAAAGATGCCCTAGCCAGATGGAAAAAGAGAATATTCTCCTGGAACGACTGATTTCGTGGTTTATGTTAGGGCCCAAATAAAACTTACAGAAAGTGTTTGAAAGTGGAAATGATAACACTTACAAATCTTGCAATATATCATGTGGCTTTTCATAAATATCTTCTCCTTTATTCTTTGAAGATTATAGCCCTCCTTTCCTCTGAAGTTAGACTTTACCTTATAACTAGTTCTGGCAAATGAAATGTGATCAAGAAGAAAGTATATCCTTTCCAGGAAAAGCTCCTATTAGTGGCTGAATCATAAAGAATAACGTGATGGTGCACGACAAGACACCTCTCCCAGCAGACCCCAAATGAACTTAGAGTGTTAGTAAAAAGCAAATCTGTTTTGGACTATTTGCTATTATAGCCATCTCACTCTATCATAATTGCTATAGAATTTTTTTTACAGGTATATGTGTGTGCTCTTACAAAAATCAAAGTGTTAACATTTGGAAGTATCTTTAAATTCAGTCAGCAGGTGTCAAAATTATGTTATGGCCAATTAGAATAATAGCAATTCATACGTGATGGCATGAAACATTGGCACAGCTGTCACCCATGATAACTTGGAAGGGAGGTTATATGGAAATAGCGCCCCTGTAACATGGACTTGTTGCTATTAGATGCATTTGACAAAGTTTTGCAAAAAGAAACAAGTTCACATCACAATGGCCAGTTTGAATGCAAGAAAGAAAGATATAGAAAGGGTCCAGAAATTTGGGGACTTACAGAGTTAGGAAAAAAAGTTGGTTTTCATCTCTAATCTATAAAAATAAAAATTAGAAGGATACTGAATTTTACATAAAGGGCAAAATGAAGGATGTGATCATCACACCCTATAGTTGTAAACTCTAAATGACTAAAGATTATGCTCAGAAAATCTTTTTAATTTGGCCAAATGACTCACACAAAAGAAATTGAAACCCTATGACTCTCACAGAGGGCAGGCAGGGGAGAGAGAGAGAGGACTTGTGAATGTGGTTATTGATGTGTAGGCCTGACTTGAATAAGTAGATAAGAAGTGAAACTGTTAAAACTATTTATCTGGACTAAGAGAAATTTAACTGTTTGAACCTATAAAGAATCTTTGGGCCATCAATCTTTAATAGGCAGGAAGCAGACAGAGGCAGTTGATCTGACCCTCAAGAAAGAAATGTTCTTTTCAAATATAAAATGTCCTTTTCAAATGTTCCTTTTCAAATATGACCAAGGAGAGTTAATGGCAAAGTAAGGAATGAGGGAGTGGGGACCAGTTCCTAATCATGGAACAATGCGTATTTCTTCCTGCCTAGCAGGATTTTGGGGTTTCTGTAGACCATTTTCATTTTCATTTTATTTTCATTAAAGAGTAATGTTTATTGCTATTATCTTATCCATGTTCCAACATTAAATATTGGGTCTGTATAAATCAGATAACTTACCCTTAGTGAACAGGCTTTCAAGTTAAAAAGAGCCATCCAGTTTCAATTGAAGAAGATATTAATATAAATATGACTGACAAAAAGTCAGTCTCCAGAATATGTAATGGACTTGTATGAATAAAAAGGCAAATGTCTGAGATAAGTTGGGGTATATACACCAGTAGAAATTTCATGAGAAACTGTGATGATTTTAAAACATCTCAAATGATATAAAACCTCACTAATAATAGAGAAAAGTAGTTTTGCATTCACTATTTAGGCAAAAACTAAGAAGTAGGGCACTACCAGCATGACCAGAGTGTGCAGTCTCAGAATCTTTGTCCCCCGCTGCAGTGAGCACCATTGGGTGTGTCTACTTTGAACAGCAGTTTGTCACTATCTAACAAAGTGACCCTCAAGGACAGAGGCAAAAGGACATCCTCCTAATTGTTAGTGTTTACAACCACCCATTTGGCTGTCCAACCACAAGGAGTGGCAGTGCTGATAAGATTTCAAATGTTGATTTATGAAGTACACCTGAAACTTACAAATGTTATAAACATTACTTTCATAAAAATTTAAAAAACTACAGATCGACACTCCTTACCCATAGAGACACAAAAAAATCCTGACAAAATTTGAGCAAATAAAATCTATCAATACACACGCACACATCAATATGCACAATACGTGGTATCACCTATGGGACAGACTTGCTAAAGCTATCAAAATAGAATCATATGAAACCTCTATATCCAACTACAAATTCATACAAAATACAGAAGACAGAAAAGCATATTAACTGTATTATGAAGAGTCAATTGCAAAACCAGACTATGAGATGTTTCAAAGGTCAAAATACATTTTGGAGAGCTGGGAGGGATAGAAAATAGAAAGAGACAGCGAGGCCTCCCCAGCCTGAGAACATCATCACCACAACCACAGGGGTGGCTGTTCTGAGAAGGGTTTCAAATTCCTGGGACTTGACATCAGTTTGCCAGGGTTAGTCCTGCTTTATGTTTGTGCTTCTCACAGGATTATTGCTAACTCCCCTTCCATGATCAAAGCAGATCAGCCTGGGTAATAAATTATCTGATGGCCCTGCCTGGAGAGTTTCTCCCAGATCTCATGATTGTAAAAGTTTGGAAAGGAAAATTGGAATTTGATTCAATTAGGAACTTGATTCAATTAGTCTTGCTCTAGGAAGACTGTCCCCAGGTAATATTGTCTATTTTGCTTATTGCTCGCTCTCTCTCTCTCTCTCTCTCTCTCTCTCTCTCTCTCTCTCTCTCTCTCTCTGTGTGTGTTTTGATGGATTTTATTTGCTAAAATTTTGTCAGGATTTTTGCAATAGGTCATGAGGAGTGTGGGGAGATGGAACCAGCAGGGAGGGAGTATTTCTCCATTTGTTTTCTCTGTCCTGCACTCTAGAGAATAATTAACTGAAAACACCATGTTTCTGTTAATTGCGCCTTCTCTCTCCACACTGCACCCAAAGGAGACATTTAAGAGAATCTTTCATTGGAAGCACCTCCTTCGCAGAGATGGCTTGTAGGATCCATGGCCAGAAGCACAGAGCCTCCGGGAAGTAAACTCCTCCAACTTGAAAACTCATATCTCAGTGTTTGTGTCTTCTAATTCTTGAAACAATTCTGAGGATACCAGAGCATTCAGAGTGTGGTCAAGATTCAAGTGCCAGAGAAGACACCTGTCATATTTCACCAAGATGCACCTGTCAGAACATCGATTAAGAATATCTGGGTGGGTAAATCAGAATGGAACAGGTTGGCTTCCTTTCACTTCTTGCAATCCTCTTCTCCCATGCATTAAACTCACAGATTTCCTGCATCTTGGTTCAACAGCTATTTCCACTTTTTAATTTTCTCCTGATAACCATGCTACCCCAATGGTATTATTTGAGTTTTACAGAAACCAAGGCATTTTTGCGAAAGAAAAGCATCAAACATGGAATTTCAGGCATTAGCAAGTTGGAAGAATGAGAGGTGGAAGATGTGGGGGTTTTCTGATAGCTTACCATCTGGGCAAAGGACCCCAAATTTTCAATATCAAATAGCATTTTCCCCGTGAGGACGTTTCAGCAAAGATAGCAAAGTATCTCTAGAATATAAACATCATCATTAATATGACAGCCCCTGTTTTTTGAGGCTCAGTGTGTCCCTCACTCTATCACACTCTGGACCACACTTACATAGGAGTGATCACCCCTCCCTCATGGGTTATGGAAGCATGTAGTTATGAGTGATTTGGCAAGAATCGTAAAGTTAGTAAATGCTGGAGCTAATATACTGTTTCTCTGTAATTATTTTACCAGAAATAGTTGAAACTTTTGCTTAGTCTGAAAGTGAGTAACCGGAGGACACAATGTAGTTTTGCTCCGATTCAATTTGACGATGCTATTTTGCACCATTTACAATTTCCTAATGATACCACTTCAAACAATGCCTTTCTTTCTTTCTTTCTTTCTTTCTTTCTTTCTTTCTTTCTTTCTTTCTTTCTTTCTTTCTTTCTTTCTTTCTTTCTTTCTTTCTTTCTTTCTTCTTTCTTTCTTCTTTCTTTCTTTCTTTTTCTCTTCTTTCTTTCTCTCTTTTTCTTCTCTCTCTCTCTCTCTCTCTCTCTCTCTCTCTCTCTCTCTCTCTCTCTCTCTTTCTTTCTTTCTCCCTATCACCTACCTACCCACCTGCCTATCTATCTGCATTGCAGACACTGTACATCAAATAAACTCTATGAGATAGGGTCTAATGTCCTTATTTTACATATGAACTAACTTACAGAAAGATAACAGAAATCCTCTTCTGTCATAAGCCCACAGATAGCAGAGCCAAACTAAAAAAAAAAAAAATAACAACTATGTGACACAAGTCTAAACTACATATGGGAGTTATAATTCCATCAACAATATCCCAAAGTTTCTAAAGCATCTTTTAAGGGCTTTCCATATGTTGTATTTTATTTTGTCCTTTAAGAATCTTTTGGGTTAATAATGAAAAGTGTGTCTCTTTTATATGTGGGGAAATTGATGCATAGAACTATTTAGGAGTGAAGTTATTGAGGGTTATTAGGTATCTCCCCAAAGAACACCAAGACACTAATTTGAAGGGATCTATGCACTCCTGTGTTCATCGCTGCACTATTTGCAATAGTTGAGCTATAGAAACAATCTAAGGGCCCCAGGACAGATTAGGAAGACCTGGTATATACACACAATGAAATACTACTCAGCCATTGAAAAAGATAAACTCAAGCCATTTGTGGCAACATGGATTAAACTGCAGGGAATTAGGCTAAGCAAAGTAAATCAGGAGAAAAAAGACAAATACCACTTGGTGTCACTTATGTGTAGAGAAACAGAGGGGTCAGATAAATCCAAATAACCAGCCCTAGAAATCTTACTGTACAACTAAGGCTACCAGAGTGGAAGGGGAGAGAGCAAATTGGAGAGGGAGTTCAATGGCCTGTGGTGGGGGACTATGGGTGCCTTGATGGGGGGTGTGATGGTGTGGTAACAACACATGAAGGGGGTGATCCTATACCTCTAAATCACATGCAGTGTTATGAATCAATGCTGCCTTATTAAAAATAAAAATAAAATGGATCAATATTTCTCTGGCGTCTCTGCTCAATGTGGGTAGACAGTGATTTATTTCAAATAGAAATTGGGACAACTGACTTTGAGATATATTCTCTTCTTTTCTGACAGATCCTAGGATCACTACCCCAATGGCTGGGGAAAGGAACAGTACAACACTTACAAAGTTCATTCTCATGGGATTTTCTGAGTTTCCAAAGCTCACCATTGTCCTCTTTTCAGCATTCCTGGGAATCTACCTCATGACAGTGTCCTGGAATATCAGCCTCATCACCCTCATCAGGCTGGACTCCCACCTGCACACACCTATGTACTTTTTTCTCGGTAACCTGTCCCTGCTAGACATCTGCTATGTTTCCACTATAGCCCCCAGGATGCTCTCAGACTTCTTCAGAAAGCAAAAATTCATCTCCTTTATGGGGTGCACCATGCAATACTTCATTTTCTCTAGTCTGGGTCTGACCGAGTGCTGTCTCCTGGCGGCCATGGCTTATGACCGCTATGCCGCCATTTGCAATCCTCTGCTCTACACTGCGGTCATGTCTCCTACCCTCTGTGTGCAGATGGTGGCAGGATCGTGTATAACTGGATTCTTTGGCTCATTTATCCAACTATGTGCCTTACTTCAGCTCCATTTCTGTGGCCCCAATGTCATTAACCATTTCTTCTGTGACCTTCCCCAATTACTGATACTATCCTGTTCTGATACTTTTTTCTTTCGAATCATGACCTCTGTGCTCACAGTGATCTTCGGACTCATGTCTGTCCTGGTTATCATGATATCTTATGGTTATATCGTTGGTACCATTCTGAAGATCACTTCAGCAGAAGGCAGGTCCAAAGCCTTCAACACCTGTGCTTCTCACTTGACAGCAGTGACTCTCTTCTTTGGCTCAGGTATCTTTGTTTATATGTATCCTAACTCTGGTGATTCTGGGAGCCAAAACAAACTGGCATCCGTGTTCTACACTGTTGTCATTCCCCTGCTAAACCCACTGATCTACAGCCTGAGGAACAGAGAAATCAAAGATGCCCTGAGCAGATGGAAGAAGATAATCTTTTCTTGATGTTACTCATGCTGGGATTTATTTCAGTTGTACCGTGTATGAGAAATGGAAAGCATTGACCCACAACTCTCATGATTGTGGTTTGAGTTATAATTACTGTACTCTTCTAACACAGACCTATGACTGGCACAAGGCCAGGAAAATGCATGAGAAATAGCTGGAAGCTCATCATTGCCACCCTTCATCAGTCAAACCTAATATATCAATCAGTCAAGAAATCCACAAGTATTTTGGTAGTTAACTATGGTAGTACGGCCATTTACTTCTGAATTTTGTCCCTACTTAGCATGCACTACCTCAAGGATCAGAGATGCCAGCACTGGTCACATCTGCCAAGAGATCAGCAAACCTCCTTGTAACATCTTATTTGGGGTGGGGCAGGGCTTACTGCTAGTACTGAGAGGTCTTCTGAACATTTTCCCATCTAATTAGATTAGTTCTCACATTTAACCTATTCTTCACTTCTGGAAATGATGAATTAATTTCACTAATCATTGATGCATCCAAAGAAAAAGTAACCATGCCAAATCAAATATTTGTTAACTTCACACAAAATAAATGTGTTGTAACAAAATGCTTAACATGGCTGTTAAGGTTTGGTCAGCTCCTTGGCTTACTGGGAACACCTAATTCCTTGTTTGTTATTGCTGTAAAGACATCTTTGTTCTTTCGTCTTCAACACATAGCCCCAGAGGGAATCAAACTGGCATTCTGCTGGCAAGGTGACCATGGGGCTGATTTGGGTACCTCCCACAATGTCTCCATATAACTTGTTAGTTTTTTAAAGTAGAACAAGTCTCCATTAGGAAGTTGTTTTTCCAATAATTGAAAAATGGGAAGTAGATAGTAAAATTAGCCACAGAACTTGGGAGCTGAATTAATGAGAGAGATGTCTTGAGCTCCCCTCGAGGGTCAACAATATTATTGGTAGTTATTTATGGGTGGAAGGACCACAGGTGATTTTCCCCATTGTACTGTTCAGTATTCTTCCAGATTTCCATGGATTAATTTCTAAGTTAAATTTAGAAGAACACAGGGCAGATATGAGCCTGGGGGAGAAAAGACAGTAAAACTTGCCCGTGATGTCCTGTCTGCTGTCCAGCTGTTGTTCTAGCTCCCTTAGCCAGGAGTTGGGATAGCTTTGGGTTATTCAAGTCACTAGGCACTTCCTCTGAAGAGCTCTCATAAACTCAGCAGACAGATTTATATTTGGAGTTGATGACAATACCCACTGACACACAGGGTGTGTGAAGAAAGGCTCCAGCCATGAGATGCAGGAATATCAAGCCTCATTTCATGGAAGGTGCCTCATGGTTAGGGGTTAGAATCATTCTCTGTTCTTATTGTGAATCAGAATTTTTTTTGGGTGTCACCATTTGTATTTACACCATAATAGTTCTTCTAAGACTACTACTTAGTATTTAAATGGAATGTTTTATTTTTTAAAAAAATTAGATATAATTTACATACAGTGAATGGATAGGTCTATTTAAATTTTTTAGTTTTTTTAAATTAATTTTTATATATGTATATTTTACATCATTGTTCATTTTTGTAGAATGCACGCTTGTGTGCTTTCTCCTCTCAGGTGTAGTCCCTATAAAATTCCCACCACCAGTTCACCTGTGAACCATCACCGTAGTCCCTGGAGTTCTTCTCTCCCTTGTTTTGATTCCTCTAACTCTCCCTCTCTTGCAGAATATCTCTGATTTATAGGTGCCTGTTAATTTTGTTTATTGTTATTGGTTTTTTTTTTCTGATCCCTTATTTGGCCCCCCTGTATTCCTCCTATAAGTGAAACCACCTGATATTTTTCTTTTTGTTCTGGTGTATTGTTGTTGTGAAAGAGGAGTGTCCCACCCAGGATGAATGGATGGGAGAAGGGGAAATCGGTGACTTCAGTAGTCATAAGCAGATAAAAGCAAGACTTGGAAGGTATCTTTGAAAATGAGAAAAGCAAGGGCATCACTGATGGAGCCAAGTTCCAAAAGAACTATAGCTGAATAACTACCCTTGGTGGGAGAGAATAATTCTTTACTTTAAAAAGGTCTGAGCAGTGCCAGGGTAAAGACCAGGCTGGTAAGCTTAGGAACCGAGCAGCAAAAGCTTGAGATGCCTTGTCCCCATGGCAAAGGTAGCTACTCAAAGAAGTAATAGGCTACATCCCAAAACAACAGAATAATTAAAGATGCCACACAGAATTTTCAACAGTGCTTGGATTTTCAGTCTTTCTTGCTGCTGTCTGTCACCACAGGATTTCAGATGGAAAAATACAGAGTTGTGAACTCCATAGGCAAATGTCATTCTCCTTATCCCCATATGTATGACATTTGCATCTTCCTTTTAAGATTAAGGACTCATGCCACCTCAAATCATAAATGAAAGACTGAAGTTTAGAGATAGTACCCTGTTCAAATTTCGTTTTCCAGAATGCAAGTGCACTGCTAATAGGCAGAGGGACTTTTTTTTTTTCAGGTGATGGACATGTTCTAAAAATGGATTACAAAATTTTATAAATCTACTCAGAATTACTGGACACTTAAAATAGGTATATGTTCATCACAGTCTTATCCATAACCTTCACAAGAATTGGAAACAATCTGAATGCCCATCAGCAGATGACTGAATAAAATAAATATGGTGTATATACACAATGGAATACTACTGGGCTATAAAAAATATGAAATCCTGCCATTTTCAACAACATGGATTAACCTAGAAGATATTGGGCTTAAGGAAATAAGTCAGATTAAAAAGGGCAGCTGGATATGATATCTCTCATGTGGAAGATAATGAAGCAAAACTAATGAACAAAGTAAAATAACTTTTAGACTAGAAGAACAAAATCGTGGCTGCCAGAGGGGAAGAGGGAATTGGGATGGGTAAATTAGGTGAAAGGAATCGATTGCATGATGAAGTATAAAGGTGAGTTTTCAGTGGTGAGCTTAATGTAGTAGATACAGATTATTTATATTATAATGCACCCCTGAAATTTATATAATGTTATAACGCAGTGTTACTTCAATAAACATTATTAAAAAGATTATGTGTTTCTATTTAATGCTAAGAGAATTATAAATAAAATGAAATAAAAATGGAAAACATACTTGTAGCAATAGAGCAATGTTCTTTTCTAGAAATTTGTTTTAAGGATATTATCTGATTGGACATTGATGCCAGAAATAATTTTCATAAAAAACACCCAAACCTTGCATTCCTTGTAAAATTCAACAGAGGAAATACTCCAGTAGAGATGAATTGCTTAAAGAGAGACATATAACATTATGATCATTTATTATGTTCACGAGCCATTCAAGTGTGTGTTTATAACATGTGTGTGAAACAGACATTATAACATTCCAAGTATATAAGAGGAAGACTGAAAAAAATTCAGTCAATAATGAAAGATTTTAAATTGGATAATACACAAGACGCATTACTATTCTAGTGGTTCATTGATTTAAAATTTTTTCTAAACTTGAAGGATTCTAAAGTGAAAGTGGAATCAGCAGGGGAAATCTCTTACATGTTCCTGCTGTCATTACACTGGAGGACAATTACCTGGACAGGGTAATTAACTCTCCGCGCTTCACCTCGGATCCCAAGGAGGCATTTAAGCAAACTGCAGGTGCAGGCGTCTCTCTTCTCACGGCTGACTGGGCACTGAGTGGCCAAAGCAGAATTTGGAGGTGGAAGATCCTCTCAGAGGACGGCTTTAAAGATGGCTGAACGTAAGTATTCCATCACTTTCCTGGGTGCCTGGAGCACAGGATGCCCTGGAGCATTGGGGGGCCAGGGCATGTGCCCAGAATTCCCGCACTCCCATGGAGTCCAGAGCCATCGGCGTCCCTCCTTCCCAACCTCCTTCCACATCTGTCTGAGGTTTGTGGTCCACGGAGGCCCAAGATGGCGTCGCCATGGCTCTTGATCAACCGGACTCCTGAGAGGGAACCTCCCTCTTCCACTTAGCCTGGTTCCTCCACCCTCCTCCTGTCTTCTCCCGGTGCTACAGACACGAGCAAAGCTCAGGTCCTTTCTGGTGGGAAGTAGACTATTTCCCCCAGTAAAGAATTGTAACGAAAACAAAGGTGTATAGTTAAGGAAGTGATAGTTTGAATTCAGGAGCTTGTTATTGTAAGGAGAGTTTGGGGTGATTTCAAATTCCAAAATAATTTTACTTTGTACATTTTATGCACAATAGGTTGTGACCCTGTGTGATTTCACTTACTATGTCAATATCCTCCACCATCAGGCTCATGCTGTCAAAAGATTGATTATCCAGAGCTGAGTTTATTAAGAAATAATGAGCTAATTTAATATTAGTTAATTTAATATTGATTCCCAAATATTAATGTTCCCAAATATTAATATTGATTCAATCAATATTTTCTACTCTAGTTGCCATTCACTTAATACTATGTTCAGTGCAGGAATTTTGAAGTTACTAGACTGGGTTAAATATCTAAGCGCTGCCACTCACCGGTTGCCTGACCTCTACCAAGGTCGGTGCTCGCCTCGTGCCTCAGTTTCTCCATACGTATATTAAGACAAACATGGCCACTTGGGTGAGAATAACGAGATGTGTGAATGAGATTGTGTGAATTGTTAAGGATTGTGCCTGAGTTTAACCATAAAATGACCTACTCAATTAAAAAGTAGTCTTCGGTGATACCAACCACTTAATTTGCTTGATTGTTGCTCCTGAATAGACCAGTTGTCTTGCGTTTTTAGAAAAATGGCCTCACAGTTCCGAAATGTTTTCATTGATCCTATGTAGCCTTCTGAAATGCTAGTAATTTTTTACTGGAGGCATTTGATACTAGATGGACATTTGATACTAGAGAGAACAAGACTTCCAAAGTTACCAAATAATAATAAAAATGAGAGTAGAAATAAAATGTGTTGATGACCACAAAAAAATTCATATTCAAAATAAGACAATGCTCAATTTATTGATAATATTATTGACCACATTTTATGAGTTTAAAATGCATGTAATCATTGTATCATAAAATGGCAGAAAAAATATTTTATAAAAATATTTTAGAATATTTCCTAGAAGGACATTTCTTAAAAAGTTATTGCATCAAAAGCTATAGGCATTTTTATTACCTGTTGTCAAAAAGAGGCATTATAAATATTTAAGAAAGTAGCATGTTTTCAAATATTTTAAATGTTGGGGAAATAGATCATAGCTTCTATTTGCTGAGCTTCTAGGATTAGATGACCTATTATGATTTTTTGATTAAAAGGTCTTGTGAATTTCATATAGTAGGAACATTACTATATCACAATTGATTTTATTATTGTGCCTTGCGTTTATTGTGTATTTGAGGTTGAAGCAAAATGTAGACATGGAAAATATAGATTAGAGTGTGCTGCCTAACAATTACTGGCAAATCATATCATAATATAAGCAATTATGAAATGTTATATAAGATCAGATAGAAGACACATGCCTGACATATTAAAAATTGAGCAGATGAAATACCTTCATCATAGAATTGAGTTTAATCCATGGAGAAATCATATAATTAACTGTGGACAAGTGACAATATGTGCAAAAATCTTCCAAAAATTGAAAAGGTAAATATGAAAATGTAGGAAAGAGTCTGTGAAATTGTGTCAAGAAATCTTTTTCAGTATGCCAGGCTAGGAACCAAAAGTCACAGTAAGATGACTACCTAACAATAAAGGAAATCTGCATAGCAAAATACTGATAAAGAATATTGATAATAAATAACAAGCTTGGAAAAGATTTAGCAAGATCTATGAAGGAGAAGAGTTATGATACCTGCTATGTAAAAAGCTCCAACAACAAATAATAAACAATGTTCTCGACAAATGGGGAAAAATATATGTGAGCAAGTCAGTAAAGTAAGTGCAAATAAGGAAATAATGAAATGATATTTTTACCTACAAGATTGTCAAGATTAAATCTAAATAATTCCAGGCAGTGTTGATAATGGGATGCCAAGGGATACTGTCATAAAAATCTTGGTATTTGTTTAATTGGAACCAATTTTTAGAAAACAATTTGGCTACATCTTTGTGTGTGTGTCTGTGTGTGTGTATGTGTGTGTGTACACAATTGCATGGGTGCAAAAAATACATTCCTAAATATTAAGAGTAGTTGGGAAATAGGATTCCCAATGATTTTTAAAATTGCTTTTATAATTGTTTATATTGTTTTAAAAAATTATCCATACCTATGGGTTAAGTTTTTGTTCCAAAACATGAAACTATGTTGAAAACAAATAATTTGCATGAATTTAAATAATTAATAATTAGCTCAGGCTGTTTCTGCAGATTGAAGAAATTGCAAGACAATGGCTGGAGGAAGGAATGGTACAACAGTCACCAAATTCATCCTTTTAGGTTTCTCAGATTTCCCCAAGCTCAAAATTACTCTCTTCATAGTTTTCATGGGCCTTTACCTCTTGGCAGTGACCTGGAACCTGAGTCTCATTACCGTGATTAGAATGGACTCCCACCTACATACACCCATGTACTTTTTCCTCAGCAACTTATCCTTCTTAGATTTGTGCTATGTTACCTGCACAGTCCCTAAAATGCTCTCAGAATTCTTCAAGAAGCAGACAACCTTCCCCTTTATGGGGTGTATTGTGCAATACTTCTTCCTCGCCATCCTGGGTCTGACTGAGTCCTTTCTCCTAGCAGCCATGGCTTATGATCGCTATGCCGCCATTTGCAGTCCTCTGCTCTATGCTGCCATCATGTCTCCCACTCTCTGTGTGCAGATGGTGGTTGGATCCTATATATCTGGTCTCTTTGGAGCAATAATCCAACTGTGCGCTTTACTTCAGCTTGATTTCTGTGGCCCCAATGTCATCAACCATTTTTTCTGTGACATGCCTCAATTATTAGCTCTAGCCTGCTCTGAAACCTTTTACCTCCAAGTCATAAAATATGTGTTAGCAGTGATCTTTGGTGTGCTATCTGTCTTAGTCATCATGATATCTTATGTTTATATTGTTGCAACCATCCTGAGAATCAGCTCAGCTGAAGGCAGGTCCAAGACGTTCAGTACCTGTGCTTCTCACCTGACTGCGGTGACCTTTTACTTTGGATCAGCATTCATTGTCTACCTGCACCCCGGCACAAATAAATCTGTAGGCTATGACAAGATGTTCTCAATCTTCTATACAATGGTGGTCCCCATGCTGAACCCATTGATCTACAGTCTGAGGAACAAGGAAATCAAAGATGCCTTGAAGAGGTGTAAGAAGAGGACATTTTCCCATTGTCACAGCTAATTAAGTGTCAGGTAGGCTAGTGACCCCAGTGACTGGAAGTCTCTAGGCTAAACTAAGCAAGTGAAATACATTTAACCTTATTCATCCTTGCAGATGCCCTGGCAGAACTGCAAGTGAGGCCTGTCTTAATCCAGGCTTGGTTTAGGACCATGCAAATCCCGTGGTTTCTTTATGTCTTGGCAGTTGACTTTCTTATAACAGCAGTGACCTCACAAAGCTGTTAATGTGTCAATATTATACAAATATAAGCCTTTAGTGCCTCAGTGTTGGACTGTAACATCATCTTTGAGAGCTTCACACTTCAGACATCTTTCTCAAACACCTCATCAACACCACATCTCAAGCAACTCCCAGAGGACTTTGTCCTCAGTCTCAATATACAAGAATTCACACAGATTAGATTCACGGACAAAAGAACACATTTTATACTAAAAAGGAAAATAAAATCATATACCTCCCTATGTGGTCAAGACTTGCAGTATCGTTAAGAAAAAAATATTCCTTTTAAAGAGATATGAAAAATCTTCAGATGTTGGAATTTTCAACAAAGAGAACACGCAGCTAGGAATAGTTAGGGGAAAACACAGACTAAATCTCCCCCGGAAAGAGTGGGGAGCTCTGCATGTGAAGAATGGGGGGGGGGTCCAAAGGAAAAGGTCTGGCATATTCATACAGTATTTGGCCATAATAAAGAGAGTACCTACACAGGCTGTAGCACAGATGAGCCCTGAGAACATGCTAAGTGACTCAGTCACAAAGGACTGGACACTATATGATTCCATTGAAGTGAGATCTTCAGCTTAGGCAGCTCTGCAGAGACAGAAAGCAGGTCAGCGGTTGCCTAAGGCTGAGGTGTGCAAAGGAATGGGGAATGACCCTTAGGGTCTAGAGTTTCTTCGGTGAAAATATTCTTAACTGTGGTAATGGTTGCAAAACTCATGACTATACTAAAAACCACTGAACAGCACATTTCCAGAGGATCAATTTTATAATAGGTGAAGGATGGCTCATTACAAATTTTTTTAAAAAGAAAGAGATTGGGAAGTATCTAGTCCTAGGTAACATTCTTGGGAAGGCACCATTTCTGTGACAGGTATTCTTTAGGCATGTGGTCATAAACAGACAAAGAAAGTGACCCATGGAAATGACAGTGTCTAATAAAATGTTTTTAAAAATTCATCATTTAAATTTATTAAAAAATAAATCACTCAGCCATCTCTGTGCCTTGTAATTTATAGTCATCATTCAAGTAAATAGGAAAGAAGCTGCTCTTCTTTACACCAACAGAAGAGGGCGTGATAACTCCAAGACGCTTTCCAGAACGTGAAGGACCTTCTTGCAGAAGAGACAGATGCCCTTTTCTGATGTGGGCACCAGCTCAGCACTCAGTCAGTAAAGCAATGATTGGCTGGTACTGCCAGGCCCCCAGCAATCCCTCCCACTGCGTTATGCTCTGGCAGGTTCCAGAGAGTATCACTCACCAACAAGACACTCACCAACAAGACACATTACTGGATAACCCCATGTTCTTGGGGCATAACTGAGCCAAAAGAGGAATTGAAGAGGAGGAAAGGGGCAGCCCCTTTGGTAAGAAGTAGAAATAAAGAGATTTTGGGCATTTGGGTTGTTTCCAAAGCCTAGCTATTGTAAACAGTGCTGCTATAAACATAGGGGTGCAGGTGCGCTTTGGAAGTAATGTTTCTGTGTTCTTTGGGTAAATACTAGGAGTGGAATTGCTGGATCATATGGAAGCTCTATCTTTAGTAGTTTGAGTGGGGGTGGTGAGGAGAACAGGGATTAGGGTCAAAATAAGGGGGGGGGGCGGGTCTGTATAGGGAATATAACCAAAATGAAAATGCATACATTGTGCAAAAATGAAAATGGTGTAAGAATGATATAAAATAAAATATATTAAGTTAAAAAAGAAATAAGGAGATTCACCATAGGTTTCCTTGAAATGGTCATTTCTCTCTCTTATTTTTAATTTAAAATAAGGCTGCCCACTCCTGGGTGCCACACTTCCTGCTTTCCCCTAATAACTATGCCAGAGTAGACTAGTTGCTAATTTTTAAGTTGTAACCTGGCCAGAAGGGGTCCCCAGATTTACCCTCAATCTTCTAAGCATATGGATTCTCACACCCGACTTGCTCTTATGTTTGAAGAGCTACCAAGCTCTACCAAGCTCACCCATCTGTCTCCAGTGAGTCACACCAGACTCGGTGGGGATATACTGTATCTGTGCAAACTTTGTAAAAATGACCTAGTCCCTTTGGCACATCTGATCCTTTTGGGTAAAAGTTCAGCATGAATCAGGGGGCAAGTGAAGAAAAAATGAAGTTACACCTTCTGATGTGAGCTTTTATACTTTTGGGTAATGTAGTCATGTAATATTCATCCTCTATCCCTGTCTATTTTAAAATGAAAGTAGATTTTCCTTCCTTTTCTAAGGTCTTAGCCTTATTTTGTTGAATCTCTAAGTTATTTGGAGGAAAACAGAATCTTTTTGCAGTGGATGTTCTTACTCAATACCAATGTCTATTTCTTTATGTGATTGTCTTTAAAAGATTCAGTTTTCCAGAAAAAAAGAGAGAAATTTGTGATATTTATTCTTTAACATTTAAGTTTTTCTTGTTATTGTAAATTTTTTTTATTTTTTCTGATTGTCAATGATATTTAAAATGTTTTTATTTTGAAATGCTAAATTAACACATGCTGTGATTACAATGAGACATAATGAGGTTAAATCTTGTTAGAATTTCATTAACCAGTAGAGGGAGGCACATCACAAGAATCTATAGTAAAATAACTGAGAAAGTAACCTGTGTAGAGTGTGAGAGTCTGACTAGTGACCGTAAGGATACCGACTTGTGTGTTTCTATACATGAGCATTTAGTCTTGGTGAAAGCTGATGCTGAGCCCCTCATCTTACAATGAGAAGAAGGAAGCTCAGCTCACAGTTGCAGAAGTGACCCAGCAAATGAATGAGGGACAAGGTGTGCTGCCCACAGCATGGCCCAAGGGCATAGAATGTCACCACCCTCCCTCTTACTCCAGATAAGATGTTTTGGTCCCCAAAGCTGCCATTTCAGCTGGGATTCTCTTTTTAGATGTCTTGATGTGCTTGTTTTAGAAGCTAACTCCATGGACCCAGGAGCTCTACCTTTCCTCATCCTAAAGATTCACCACCTCTGAGTCCATTTTGTCTTTGGAGAAGTACAGAAATGCTATGACTATAAGAAAATCTTTCCTTAACCTTGATAAAATATAAAAATAAATCCTATGGAGGGGGAAGCATAAGGAAGTACAGTAAAATTCAAAAATCATGTTGATTTCATCTTGTTAGTTTAAAATTAAGTAAAATTAAAAAATCAAAGCAAAAAAAAAAAAAAGCTGGTAATTATACACAATGCAATGTGATACTACTCAGTGATAAAAAATGATGAGTTCTTGGGGCCTCCCTGTTGCGCAAGGGGTTAAGAACCACATATGAAGCAATCCACAGCCTCTGCAGCACCATTTCCATACCCAGTTGGCCAGGGAGCAACCCACATGGCACAGCAGACCTCTCCTGTCTCCCCCGCTGCTTCCCTCAGCAGTGTGTTTCAGTCAGTCTGCCTGTTCTGTTCCCCACTTGTCTCTGGTGAATCCTCTCACCCCCGCATCTCTGGCTGTACCCCAGCACTTGTATGCATAAATAAATAAATCTTTAGAAAATATTTTCTAAACTTGAAGGATTCATACAGTGAAAGTGGAATTAGCAGGGGAAATCTCTTACATGTTCCTGCTGTCATTACACTGGAGGACAATTACCTGGACAGGGTAATTAACTCTCCTCGCTTCACCTCGGATCCCAAGGAGGCATTTAAGCAAACTGCAGGTGAAGGCTCTCTCTTCTCATGGCTGACTGGGCACTGAGCAGCCAAAGCAGAGCTGGAGGCCGAAGATCCTCCCAGAGGAAGGCTTTAAAGATGTCTGAATGTAAGTGTTCCATCACTTTCCTGGGTACCTGGAGCACAGGATGGCCCTGGAGCACTGGGGGGCCAGGGCATGTGCCCAGAATTCCCGCATTCCCATGGAGTCCACAGCCATCGGCGTCCCTCCTTCCCGACCTCCTTCCACATCTGTCTGAGGTTTGTGGTCCACGGTGGCCCAAGATGGCGTCGCAATGGCTCTTGATCAACCGGACCCTGAGAGGGAACCTCCCTCTTCCACTTAGCCTGGTCCCTCCACCCTCCTCCTGTCTTCTCCCAGTGCTGCAGACACGAGCAAAGCTCAGGTCCTTTCTGGTGGGAAGTAGACTATTTCCCCCAGTAAAGAATTGTAACGAAAACAAAGGTGTACAGTTAAGGGAGTGATAGTTTGAATTCAGGAGCTTGCTATTGTAAGGAGAGTTCGGGGTGATTTCAAATTCCAAAATAATTTTACTTTGTACATTTTATGCACAATAGGTTGTGACCCTGTGTGATTTCATTTACTATGTCAATATCCTCCACCACCAGGCTCATGCTGTCAAAAGATTGATTATCCAGAGCTGAGTTTATTAAGAAATAATGAGCTAATTTAATATGATTCAACCAATATTTTCGACTCTAGTTGCCATTCACTTAGTATTATGTTCAGTGTAGGAATTTTGAAGTTACTAAACTGGGTTAAAAATCTCAGCTCTGTCACTCACCAGCTGCCTGACCTCTGACAAGGTCGGTGCTCCCCTTGTGCCTCAGTTTCTCCATACATATATTAAGACAAACATGGCCAATTGTGTGAGAATAATGAGATGTGTGAATGAGATTGTGTGAATTGTTGAGGATTGTGCCTGAGCTTAACCATAAAATGACCTACTCAATTAAAAAGTAGTCTTCAGCAACTATAGACCAGACACACACTACAGTAGGGGAGGGGGGGAGGTGGAAAAGAGGGATTAGGGTCAGAAAAAGGGGGTGGGAATTGTATGGGGAATATAACCAAAATGAAAATGCATACATTATGCAAAAATGAAAAATAATGTAAGCATTATATAAAATAAAATATTTTATTAAAAAAAAGTAGTCTTCGGTGATACCAACCACTTAATTTGCTTGATTGTTGATCCTGAATAGACCAGTTTTCTTGAGTTTTTAGAAAAATGGCTTCACAGTTCCAAAATGTTTTCATTGATCCTATGTAGCTTTCTGAAATGCTGGTAATTTTTTACTTGGAGGCATTTGATACTAGATGGACACCCAGAGAGAACAAGACTTCCAAACTTACCAAATTATAATAAAAGTGAGAGTAGAAATACAATGTGTTGATGACCACACAAAATTTTCATATTCAAAATAAGACAATGCTCAATTTATTGATAATATTATTGACCACATTTTATGAGTTTAAAATGCATGTAATCATTGTATCATAAAGTGGCAGAAAAATATTTTATAAAAATATTTAGAATATTTCCTAGAAGGACTTTTTTTTTAAGATTTATTTATTTATTTATACATGCACTGGGTACAGTCAGAAGCACAGGAGGGTGAGAGAATTCACCAGAGCCAGAGCAGAGAGCAGAAGGAGAAGTGCACTGCTGGGGGGGGGGAGGTCAGGAGAGGTCTGTGGGCCATGTGGGACACTCACCAGGGGGGCCGGGAATCAAACCTGTGCTGCAGTGGCTGCGGGAAGCTTTGCAACCCAACGCTCAACCGCTGGGCTACCGGGAAGGCCCCTAGAAGGACATTTCTTAAAAAGTTATTGCATCCACAATAGCAGCACTGTTTACAATAGCTAAGCTTTGGGAACAACCCAAATGCCCAAAAATAGATGACTGGATCAAGAAGATGTGGTCCATATACACCATGGAATATTACTCAGCATTCAAAAAAGATAAACACATGCCATTTGCAGCAACATGGATGGCACTGGAAGGGATCATGCTCAGCGAAATAAGCCAGAAAGAAAAAGAAAAATACCGGATGGTCTCACTCATAGCAGGAATCTAGAAAACTTAAATAAGGGACCAGGAAAATGAGTAACTATAAGAAAGTGAAAATCAAAATCAACAAACAACTATGAACCAGAGACACTCTATGGAGTGTGGGGGCGGGGGGGGAGAGGATTGGGGTCAAAATATGGGGAATATAAAAATAAAATTTATTTAAAAATAAAAACAAAATGTCCTTTGAGAAAAAAAAATTCTCCTTAAAAAAAAAAAAGTTATTACATCCAAAGCTATGAACATTTTTATTACCTGTTGTCAAAAAGAGACATTATAAATATTTAAGAAAGCATGTTTTAAAATATTTTAAATGTTGGGGAAATAGCTCATAGCTTCTATTTGCTGAGCTTCTGGGATTAGATGACCTATTATGATTTTTTGATTAAAAGGTCTTGTGAATTTTATATGGTAGGAACATTACTATATCACAATTCATTTTATTATTGTGCCTTGTGTTTATTGTGTATTTGAGTTTGAAGCAAAATGTAGTCATGGAAAATATACATTAGAGTGTGCTGCTGCCTATCATTTATTGGCAAATTATAATATAAGCAATTATGAAATGTTATATAAGATTATTAATGACACATGCCTGACAGATTAAAACTTGAGCAGATGAAATCTCTTCATCATAGAAGTGAGTTTAATCCATGGAGAAATCATATTATTAACTGTGGACAAGTGACAATATGTGCAAAAATCTTCCAAAAATTGAAAAGGTATATATGAAAATGTAGGAAAGAGTCTGTGAAATTGTGTCAAGAAATCTTTTTCAGTATGCCAGATTAGGAACCAAAAATGTCACAGTAAGATCACTACCAAACAATAAAGGAAATCTGTATAGAAAATACTGATAAAGAATATTGATAATAAATAACAAGCTTGGAAAAGATTAGGAAGATCTATGAAGGAGAAGAGTTATGATATCTGCTATGTAAAAAGCTCCAACAACAAATAATAAACAATGTTCTCGACAAATGGGGAAAAATATATGTGAGCAAGTCAGTAAAGTAAGTGCAAATAAGGAAATAATGAAATGATATTTTTACCTACAAGATTGTCAAGATTAAAGCTAAATAATTCCAGGCAGTGTTGATAATGGGATGCCAAGGGATACTGTCATAAAAATCTTGGTATTTGTGTAAATTGGTACCAATTTTTAGAAAACATATTGGCTACATCTGTGTGTGTGTATGTGTGTGTGTGTGTGTACACAATTGCATGGGTGCAAAAATAAATTCCCGAATGTTAAGTGTAGTTGGGAAATAGGATTCCCAATGATTTTTAAAATTGCTTTTATAATAGTTTATATTGTTTTAAAATATTATCCATACCTATGGGTTAAGTTTTTGTTCCAAAACATGAAACTATGTTGAAAACAAATAATTTGCATGAATTTAAATAATTAATAATTAGCTCAGGCTGTTTCTGCAGATTGAAGAAATTGCAAGACAATGGCTGGAGGAAGGAACAGTACAACAGTCACCAAATTCATCCTTTTAGGTTTCTCAGATTTCCCCAAGCTCAAAATTACTCTCTTCATAGTTTTCATGGGGTTTTACCTCTTAGCAGTGACCTGGAACCTGAGCCTCATCACCGTGATTAGGATGGACTCCCACCTACATACACCCATGTACTTTTTCCTCAGCAACTTATCCTTTCTAGATTTGTGCTGTGTTACCTGCACAGCCCCTAAAATGCTCTCAGAATTCTTCAAGAAGCAGACAACCATCTCCTTTATGGGGTGTACTGTGCAATATTTCTTCCTTGCCATCCTGGATCTGACTGAGTGCTGTTTTCTAGCAGCCATGGCTTATGATCGCTATGCCGCCATTTGCAATCCTCTGCTCTATGCTGCCATCATGTCTCCAACTCTCTGTGTGCAGATGGTGGTTGGATCCTATATATCTGGTCTCTTTGGAGCAACAATCCAACTGTGTGCTTTACTTCAGCTTGATTTCTGTGGCCCCAATGTCATCAACCATTTTTTCTGTGACATGCCTCAATTATTAGTTCTAGCCTGCTCTGAAACCTTTTCCCTCCAAGTCATAAAATATGTGTTAGCAGTGATCTTTGGTGTGCTATCTGTCTTAGTCATCGTGATATCTTATGTTTATATTGTTGCCACCATTCTGAGAATCAGCTCAGCTGAAGGCAGGTCCAAGATGTTCAGTACATGTGCTTCTCACCTGACGGCAGTGACCTTTTTCTTTGGATCAGGACTTTTTGTCTATATGCACCCTACCACAAATAAATCTGTAGGCTATGACAAGATGGTCTCAATCTTCTATACAGTGGTGGTCCCCATGCTGAACCCATTGATCTACAGTCTGAGGAACAAGGAAATCAAAGATGCCTTGAAGAGGTGTAAGAAGAGGACATTTTCCCATTGCCACAGGTAATTAAGTGTCAGGTGGGCTAGTGACCCCAGTGACTGGAAGTCTCTAGGCTAAACTAAGCAAGTGAAATACATTTAACCTTATTCATCCTTGCAGATGCCCTAGCAGAACTGCAAGTGAGACCTATCTTAATCCAGGCTTGGTTTAGGACCATGCAAATCCCATGGTTTCTTTGTGTCTTGGCAGTTGACTTTCTTACACCAGCAGTGTCCTCACAAAGCTGTTAATGTGTCAATATTATACTAATATAAGCCTTTAGTGCCACAGTGTTGGATGATACCATAGTCTTTCAGAGCTTCACACTGCAGACATCTTTCTCAAACACCTCATCAACACCACATCTCAAGCAACTCCCAGAGGACTTTGTCCTCAGTGTCAATAAGCAGGAATTCCCACAGATTAGATTCAAGGACAAAAGAACACAGTTTATACTAAAATAAAATCACACATCTCCCTGTGAGTTCAGGTCCCCATAGAATCATTAAGGAAAAAATAATCCTTGTAAAGAGATATGAAAAATCTTCAGACGTTGGATTTTTCAACAAAGAACACTACAGCTGGAAATAGTCATGGGAAAACACAGAATACATCTCCCACAGAAAGAGCGGGAAGCTCTGCAAGTGAAGAATGGGGAGGGTCAAAAGGAAAAGGTCTGGCATATTCACACAGTATTTGGCCATAAAAAACAAACAAAGTACCTACATAGGCTATAGCACAGATGAGCCCTGAGAACATGCTTAGTGACTCAGTCACAAAGGACTGGACACTATATGATTCCATTAACTTGAGATCTTCAGCTTAAGAACCTCTGCAGAGACAGAAAGTAGGTCAGCGGTTGCCTAAGGCTGAGGTGTGCAAAGGATGGGGAATGACCCCTTAGGGTCTAGAGTTTCTTTAGTTGAAAATATTCTTAATTGTGGTAATGGTTGCAAAACTCATGACTATCCTAAACACCACTGAACAGCACATTTCCAGAGAATCAATTTTATAATAGGTGAAGGATGGCTCAATACAAATTTTTTTAAAAAAGAAAGAGACTGGGAAGTATCTAGTCCTAGGTAACATTCTTGGGAAGGCACCATTTCTGTAACTGCTGTTCTTTAGGCATGTGGAAATGAAAGAGACAAAGAAAGTGACCCATGGAAATGACAGTGTCTAAGAAAATGTGTTTAAATTTTTATTATTTTGAATTTATTAAAAATTAATCACTCAGCCATCTCTGTGCCTTGTAATTTATAAAGTCATCATCAAGTAAATAGGAAAGAAGCTGCTCTTCTTTACACCAACAGAAGAGGGCGCGCTAACTCCAAGACGCTTTTAAGAACATGAAGGACCTTCTTGCAGAAGAGTCAGATGCCCTTGTCTGGTGTGGGCATCAGCTCAGCACTCAGTCCGGTAGAGCAATGATTGGCTGGTACTGCCAGGCTCCCAGCAACCCTTCCCCACCGCTTTGCGCTCTGGCAGGGTCTGGAGAGATGGATGTATCACTCACCAACAAGACACATTACTGATAACTTCTTGTTCTGGGACAGAACTGAGCCAAAGGAGGAATTGAAGAGAAGTAAAGGGGCAGCCCCTTTGGTAAGAAGTAGAAGTAAAGAGATTCACCATAGGTTTCCTTAAAATGGTCATTTCTCTCTCTTATCTTTAATTTAAAATAAGGCTGACCACTCCTGGGTGCCACACTTCCTGCTTTCCCCTAATAACTATGCCGAGTAGACTAGTAGCTAAATTTTAAGTTGTAACCTGGCCAGAGGGGGCCCCCAGATTCACCCTCAATCTTCTAAGCATATGGATTCTCACACCCGACTTGCTCTTATGTTTGAAGAGCTACCAAGCTCTACCAAGCTCACCCATCTGTCTCCAGTGAGTCACACCAGACTTGGTGGGGATATACTGTATCTGTGCAAACTTTGTAAAAATGACCTAGTCCCTTTGGCACATCTGATCCTTTTGGGTAAAAGTTCAGCATGAATCAGGGGGCAAGTGAAGAAAGAATGAGGTTACACCTTCTGATGTGAGCTTTTGTATTTTTGGGTAATGTAGTCATGTAATATTCATCCTCTATCCCTGGCTTTTTTTAAATGAAAGTAGATTTTCCTTCCTTTTCTAAGGTCTTACTTAGCCTTATTTTGTTGAATCTCTAAGTTATTTGGAGGAAAACAGAATCTTTTTGCAGTGGATGTTCTTACTCGAAACCAATGTTTATTTCTTTATATGATTGTCTTCAAAAAGATTCAGTGATTTCCAGCAAAAAAAAGGGAGACTATTGTGATATTTATTCTTTGCCATTTAAGTTTTTCTTGTTATTGTAAATTTTTTTCTGTGATTGTCAATGATGTATAAAATGTTTTTATTTTAAAATGCTTAATTAACCCATAAGGTGGCATATAAAATGGGATATTCAAATAGATAGATAGATAGATAGAAAGATAGATAGATAATTACAATGAAACACCACGGGGTTAAATCTTGTTAGAATTTCATTAACCAGTAGAGGGAGGCACATCCCAAGAATCTATAGTAAAATAACTGAGAAAGTAATCTGTGTAGAGTGTTAGAGTCTAACTACTGACTGTAAGGATACTGAATTGTGTATTTCTATACCTGAGCATTTAGTCTTGGTGAAAGCTGATGCTGAACCCCTCATCTTACAATGAGAAGAAGGAAGCTCAGCTCACACTTGCAGAAGTGACCCAGCAAATGAATGAGGACAAGGTGTGCTGCCCGCAGCATGGCCCAAGGGCACAGATGTCACCACCCTCCCTCTTACTCCAGATAAGATGTTTTGGTCCCCAAAGCTGCCATTTCAGCTGGGACTCTCTTTTTAGATGTCTTGATGTGCTTGTTTTAGAGGCTAACTCCATGGACCGAGGAGCTATACCTTTCTTCATCCTAAAGATTCACCAACTCTGCGTCCATTTTGTCTTTAGAGAAGGACAGAAACATTATAAGAAAATCTTTCCTTAACCTTGATGAAATATTAAAAAAAAATCCTATGGAGGAGGAAGCATAAGGATGTGTGGTAAAATTCAATATTCATCTTGACTTCATTCCCTTAGCTTAAAATGAAGTGTAATAAAAAAATTTTTAAAGCAAATAAAAGTGGTAATTGTACACCATGCAATGTGATATTAGTGATAAAAAATGATGAGTTCTTGGGGCCTCCCTGGTGGCTCAAGGGGTTAAGCACCACACTATGAAGCAATCCACAGCCTCTGCAGCACCAGTTCCATACCCAGCTGGCCAGGGAGCAAGCCACATGGTGCAGCAGACCTCTCCTGTCTCCCCTGCTGCTCCCCTCAGCAGTATACTTCGGTTAATCTGCCTGTTTTTTCCCCACTTGTCTCTGGGGAATCCTCTCACCCTGGCATCTCTGGCCTGTACCCCAGAACTTGTATGCATAAATAAATAAATATTTTAAATTTTTTTCTAAACTTGAAGTGAAAGTGGAAATCAGCAGGGGAAATCTCTTACATGTTCCTGCTGTCATTACACTAGAGGACAATTACCTGGACAGGGTAATTAACTCTCCTCGCTTCACCGCGGATCCCAAGGAGGCATTTAAGTGAACTGCAGGTGCAGGCGTCTCTCTTCTCACGGCTGACTGGGCACTGAGCAGCCAAAGCAGAATTTGGAGGTGGAAGATCCTCCCAGAGGACGGCTTTAAAGATGGCTGAATGTAAGTATTCCATCACTTTCCTGGGTGCCTGGAGCACAGGATGGCCCTGGAGCACTGGGGGGCAAGGGTATGTGCCCAGTATTCCCGCACTCCCATGGAGTCCACAGCCATCGGCGTCCCTCCTTCCCAACCTCCTTCCACATCTGTCTGAGGTTTGTGGTCCACGGAGGCCCAAGATGGCGTCGCAATGGCTCTTGATCACCAGGACCCTGAGAGGGAACCTCCCTCTTCCACTTAGCCTGGTCCCTCCACCCTCCTCCTGTCTTCTCCCGGTGCCACAGACACGAGCAAAGCTCAGGTCTTTTCTGGTGGGAAGTAGAATATTTCCCCCAGTAAAGAATTTTAACGAAAACAAAGGTGTACATTTAAGGGAGTGATAGTTTGAATTCTGGAGCTTGCTATTGTAAGGAGAGTTCGGGGTGATACAGATTCCAAAATAATCTTACTTTGTACATTTTATGCACAATAGGTTGTGACCCTGTGTGATTTCATTTACTATGTCAATATCCTCCACCACCAGGCTCATGCTGTCAAAAGATTGATTATCCAGAGCTGAGTTTATTAAGAAATAATGGACTAATTTAATATGATTCAATCAATATTTTCTACTCTAGTTGCCATTCACTTAATATTATGTTCAGTGCAGGAATTTTGAAGTTACTAAACTGGGTTAAAAATCTCGGCCTGTCACTCACCTGCCTGACCTCTGACAAGGTCGGTGCTCGCCTCGTGCCTCAGTTTCTCCATACGTATATTAAGTCAAACATGGCCGATTGTGTGAGAATAATGAGATGTGTGAATGAGATTGTGTGAATTGTTGAGGATTGTGCCTGAGCTTAACCATAAAATGACCTACTCAATTAAAAAGTAGTCTTCAGCAACTATAGACCAGACACACACTACAGAGTTGGGGGGTGGGAGGAAAAGAGGGATTAGGGTCAGAAAAAGGGGGTGGGAATTGTATGGGGAATATAACCAAAATGAAAATGCATACATTATGCAAAAATGAAAAATAATGTAAGCATTATATAAAATAAAATATTTTATTAAAAAAAGTAGTCTTCGGTGATACCATCCACTTAATTTGCTTGATTGTTGATCCTGGATAGACGAGTTTTCTTGAGTTTTGAGAAAAATGGCTTCACAGTTCCAAAATATTTTCATTGATCCTATGTAGCTTTCTGAAATGCTGGTAATTTTTTACTGGAGGCATTTGATACTGGATGGACACCCAGAGAGAACAGGATTTCCAAACCTACCAAATTATAATAAAAGTGAGAGTAGAAATAAAATGTGTTGATGACCACACAAAATTTTCATATTCAAAATAAGACAATGCTCAATTTATTGTTAATATAATTGACCACATTTTATGAGTTTAAAATGCATGTAATCATTGTATCATAAAGTGGCAGAAAAATATTTTATAAAAATATTGAGAATATTTCCTAGAAGGACTTTTTTTTTAAGATTTATTTATTTATTTATACACACACTGGGTATAGTCAGAAGCACAGGAGGGTGAGAGAATTCACCAGAGCCAGAGCAGGGAACAGAACGACGAAGTACACTGTTAAGGGGAGCAGTGGGGGTCAGGAGAGGTCTGCATGCCATGTGGGACTTTCGCCCGCAGGCTGGGGATCAACCTGCGCTGCAGTGGCTGCAGGCAGCTTCACAACCCAACGCTCAACCGCTGGGCCAACAGGGAGGCCCCTCAGAAGGACATTTCTTAAAAAGTTATTGCATCAAAAGCTCTGAGCGTTTTTATTACCTGTTGTCAAAAAGAGGCATGATAAATGTTTAAGAAAGTAGCATGTTTTCAAATATTTTAAATGTTGGGGAAATAGATCATAGCTTCTATTTGCTGAGCTTCTAGGATTAGATGACCTATTATAATTTTTTGATTAAAAGGTCTTGTGAATTTTATGTGGTAAGAACATTACTATATCACAATTCATTTTATTATTTTGCCTTGTGTTTATTGTGTATTTGAGTTTGAAGCAAAATGTAGTCATGGAAAATACAGATTATAGTGTGCTGCCTAACAATTTATTGGCAAATGGTAATATAAGCAATTATGAAATGTTACATAAGATCAGAGAGATGACACATGCCTGACAGATTAAAAATTGAGCAGATGAAATATCTTCATCATAGAAGTGACTTTAATCCATGCAGAAATCACATAATTAACTGTGGACAAGTGACAATATGTGCAAAAATCTTCCAAAAATTGAAAAGGTAAATATGAAAATGTAGGAAAGAGTCTGTGAAATTGTGTCAAGAAATCTTTTTCAGTATGCCAGATTAGGAACCAAAAATGTCACAGTAAGTTGACTACCTAACAATAAAGGAAATCTGTATAGCAAAATACAGATAAAGAATATTGATAATAAATAACAAGCTTGGAAAAGATTTAGCAAGATCTATGAAGGAGAAGAGTTATGATACCTGCTATGTAAAAAGCTCCAACAACAAATAATAAACAATGTTCTCAACAAATGGGGAAAAATGTATGTGAGCAAGTCAGTAAAGTAAGTGCAAATAAGGAAATAATGAAATAATATTTTACCAGGGAGAGTGTCAAGATTAAATCTAAATAATTCCAGGCAGTGTTGATAATGGGATGCCAAGGGATATTGTCATAAAAATCTTGGTATTTGTGTAAATTGGTACCAATTTTTAGAAAATAAATTGGCTACATCTGTGTGTGTGTGTGTTTGTCTGTGAGTGTGTGTACACAATTGCATGGGTGCAAAAATAAATTCCCAAATATTAAGAGTAGTTGGCAAATAGGAATCCCAATGATTTTCAAAATTGCTTTTATAATTGTTTATGTTGTTTTAAAAAATTATCCATACCTATGGATTAAGTTTTTGTTTCAAACGTGAAACCTTGTTCAAAACAAATAATTTGCATGAACTTAAATATTTAATAATTAGCTCAGGCTGTTTCTGCAGATTGAAGAAATTGCAAGACAATGGCTGGAGGAAGGAACAGTACAACAGTCACCAAATTCATCCTTTTAGGTTTCTCAGATTTCCCCAAGCTCAAAATTACTCTCTTCATAGTTTTCATGGGCCTTTACCTCTTGGCAGTGATCTGGAACCTGAGCCTCATCACTGTGATTAGAATGGACTCCCACCTACATACACCCATGTACTTTTTCCTCAGCAACTTATCCTTCTTAGATTTGTGCTATGTTACCTGCACAGTCCCTAAAATGCTCTCAGAATTCTTCCAGAAGCAGACAACCATCTCCCTTATGGGGTGTATTGTGCAATACTTCTTCCTCGGCATCCTGGGTCTGACTGAGTGCTGTTTCCTAGCAGCCATGGCTTATGATCGCTATGCCGCCATTTGCAATCCTCTGCTCTATGCTGTCATCATGTCTCCCAGTCTCTGTGTGCAGATGGTGGTTGGATCCTATATATCTGGTCTCTTTGGAGCAACAATCCAACTGTGTGCTTTACTTCAGCTTGATTTCTGTGGCCCCAATGTCATCAACCATTTTTTCTGTGACATGCCTCAATTATTAGCCCTAGCCTGCTCTGAAACCTTTTCCCTCCAAGTCATGAAGTATGTGTTAACAGTGATCTTTGCTCTGCTATCTGTCTTAGTCATCGTGATATCTTACGTTTATATTGTTGCCACCATCCTGAGAATCAGCTCAGCTGAAGGCAGGTCCAAGACGTTCAGTACGTGTGCTTCTCACCTGACAGCAGTGACCTTTTTCTTTGGATCAGCACTCTTTGTCTACATGCACCCCAGCACTCTGCGCTCTGACAAGATGTTCTCAATCTTCTATACAATGGTGGTCCCCATGCTGAACCCATTGATCTACAGTCTGAGGAACAAAGAAATCAAAGATGCCTTGAAGAGGTGTAAGAAGAGGACATTTTCCCATTGTCACAGCTAATTAAGTGTCTGGTGGGCTAGTGACCCCAGTGACTGGAAGTCTCTAGGCTAAACTAAGCAAGTGAAATACATTTAACCTTATTCATCCTAGCAGATGCCCTGGCAGAACTGCAAGTGAGGCCTGTCTTAATCCAGGCTTGGTTTAGGATCATGAAAATCCCGTGGTATCTTTGTGTCTTGGCAGTTGACTTTCTTACACCAGCAGTGACCTCACAAAGCTGTTAATGTGTCATTATTATACTAATATAAGCCTTTAGTGCCTCAGTGTTGGACCATACCATAGTCTTTCAGAGCTTCACACTGCAGACTTCTTTCTCAAACACCTCATCAACACCACATCTCAAGCAACTCCCAGAGGACTTTGTCCTCAGTGTCAATAAGCACAAATTCCCAGATTAGATTCACGGACAAAAGAACACAGTTTATACTAAAATAAAATCGCACATCTCCCTGTGAGGTCAGGTCCCCATAGAATCATTAAGGAAAAAATAATCCTTGTAAAGAGATATGAAAAATCTTCAGACGTTGGAATTTTCAACAAAGAGAACACTACAGCTGGAAATAGTCATGGGAAAACAGAGAATAAATCTCCCACAGAAAGAGCGAGGAGCTCTGCATGTGAAGAATGGGGGGTCAAAAGGAAAAGGTCTGGCATATTCATACAGTATTTTCCATAAAAAAGAAACAAAGTACCTACACAGGCTGTAGCACAGATGAGCCCTGAGGACATGCTAAGTGACTCAGTCACAAAGGACTGGACACTATATGATTCCATTAACTTGAGATCTTCAGCTTAAGAACCTCTGCAGAGACAGAAAGTAGGTCAGCGGTTGCCTAAGGCTGAGGTGTGCAAAGGATGGGGAATGGCCCCTTAGGGTCTAGAGTTTCTTTAGGTGAAAATATTCTTAATTGTGGTAATGGTTGCAAAACTCATGACTATCCTAAACACCACTGAACAGCACATTTCCAGAGAGAATCAATTTTATAATAGGTGAAGGATGGCTCAATACAAATTTTTTTTTTTAAAAGAAAGAGACTGGGAGATATCTAGTCCTAGGTAACATTCTTGGGAAGGCACCATTTCTGTAACTGCTGTTCTTTAGGCAGGTAGAAATGAAAGAGACAAAGAAAGTGACCCATGGAAATGACAGTATCTAAGAAAATGTGTTTAAAATTTTATTATTTTGAATTTATTAAAAATTAAATCACTTAGCCATCTCTGTGCCTTGTAATTTATAAAGTCATCATCAAGTAAATAGGAAAGAAGCTGCTCTTCTTTACACCAACAGAAGAGGGCGCGCTAACTCCAAGACGCTTTTAAGAACATGAAGAGCCTTCTTGCAGAAGAGTCAGATGCCCTTGTCTGGTGTGGGCATCAGCTCAGCACTCAGTCCGGTAGAGCAATGATTGGCTGGTACTGCCAGGCTCCCAGCAACCAGGCTTCCCCATCGCTTTACACTCGGGCAGGGTCAAGAGAGATGGATGTATCACTCACCAACAAGACACATTACTGGATAACTTCTTGTTCTGGGACAGAACTGAGCCAAAGGAGGAATTGAAGAGAAGTAAAGGGGCAGCCCCTTTGGTAAGAAGTAGAAGTAAAGAGATTCACCATAGGTTTCCTTAAAATGGTCATTTCTCTCTCTTATTTTTAATTTAAAATAAGGCTGACCACTCCTGGGTGCCATGCTTCCTGCTTTCCCCTAATAACTATGCCAGAATAGACTAGTTGCTAATTTTTAAGTTGTAACCTGGCCAGAGGGGGCCCCCAGATTCACCCTCAATCTTCTAAGCATATGGATTCTCACACCCGACTTGCTCTTATGTTTGAAGAGCTACCAAGCTCTACCAAGCTCACCCATCTGTCTCCAGTGAGTCACACCAGACTTGGTGGGGATATACTGTATCTGTGCAAACTTTGTAAAAATGACCTAGTCCCTTTGGCACATCTGATCCTTTTGGGTAAAAGTTCAGCATGAATCAGGGGGCAAGTGAAGAAAAAATGAGGTGACACCTTCTGATGTGAGCTTTGATATTTTTGGGTAATGTAGTTATGTAATATTCATCCTCTATCCCTGGCTTTTTTTAAATGAAAGTAGATTTTCTTTCCTTTTTAAGGTCTTAGCCTTATTTTGTTGAATCTCTAAGTTATTTGGAGGAAAACAGAATCTTTTTGCAGTGGATGTTCTTACTCGAAACCAATGTCTATTTCTTTATATGATTGTCTTCAAAAAGATTCAGTGATTTCCAGCAAAACAAGGGGAGACTTTTATGATATTTATTCTTTGCCATTTAAGTTTTTCTTGTTATTGTAAATTCATTATTTTTTTCTGATTGTCAATGATGTATAAAATGTTTTTATTTTGAAATGCTAAATTACCACATGAGGTGGCATATAAAATGGAATAATCAGATAGATAGATGGATAGATAGATAGATAGATAGATAGATAGATCGATAGGTAGAAAGATAGATAGATAGAAAGATAGATAAATAGATAATTACTATGAAGCACCAAAAGTTAAATCTTGTTAGAATTTCAATAACCAGTAGAGGGAGGCACATCCCAAGACTCTAATATAACTGAGAAAGTAACCTGTGTAGAGTGTTAGATTCTGACTAGTGAAGGTAAGGATACTGACTTGTGCATTCCTATACCTGAGCATTTAGTCTTGGTGAAAGCTGATGCTGAACCCCTCATCTTACCATGAGAAGAAGGAAGCTCAGCTCACACTTGCAGAAGTGACCCAGCAAATGAATGAGGACAAGGTGTGCTGCCCGCAGCATGGCCCAAGAGCACAGAATGTCACCACCCTCCCTTACTCCAAATAAGATGTTTTGGTCCCCAAAGCTGCCATTTCAGCTGGGATTCTCTTTTTAGATGTCTTGATGTGCTTGTTTTAGAGGCTAAATCCATGAACCCAAGAGCTATACATTTCCTCATCCTAAAGATTCACCAACTCTGCATCCATTTTGTCTTTAGAGAAGGACAGAAATATTATGACTATAAGAAAATCTTTCCTTAACCTTGATGAAATATTGAAAAAAATCCTATGGAGAAGGAAGCATAAGGATGTATGGTAAAATTCAATATTCATCTTAATTTGTTTCCCTTAGTTTAAAATGAGGTGTAATAAAATAAATTTTAAAGCAAATAAAAGTGGTAATTATACACAATGCAATGTGATACTAGTCAGTGATAAAAAATGATGAGTTCTTGGGGCCTCCCTGGTGGCTCAAGAGGTTAAGCACCGCACTATGAAGCAATCCACAGCCTCTGCAGCACCAGTTCCATACCCAGCTGGCAAGCCACATGGCGCAGCAGACCTCTCCTGTCTCCCCTGCTGCTCCCCTCAGCAGTATACACTTCAGTTAATCTGCCTGTTTTTTCCCCACTTGTCTCTGGGGAATCCTCTCACCCTGGCATCTCTGGCCTATACCACAGCATTTGCATGCATAAATAAATAAATATTTTAAATTTTTTCTAAACTTGAAGTGAAAGTGGAAATCAGCAGGGGAAATCTCTTACATGTTCCTGCTGTCATTACACTAGAGGACAATTACCTGGACAGGGTAATTAACTCTCTTCGCTTCACCTCGGATCCCAAGGAGGCATTTAAGTGAACTGCAGGTGCAGGGATCTCTCTTCTCACGGCTGACTGGGCACTGAGCAGCCAAAGCAGAAAGTGGAGGTGGAAGACCCTCCCAGAGGAAGGCTTTAAAGATGGCTGAACGTAAGTATTCCATCACTTTCCTGGGTGCCTGGAGCACAGGATGGCCCTGGAGCACTGGGGGGCCAGGGCATGTACCCAGAATTCCCGCACTCCCATGGAGTCCAGAGCCATCAGTGTCCCTCCTTCCCGACCTCCTTCCACATCTGTCTGAGGTTTGTGGTCCACGGAGGCCCAAGATGGCGTCGCAATGGCTCTGGATCACCTGGACTCCTGAGAAGGAACCTCCCTCTTCCACTTAGCCTGGTCCCTCCACCCTCCTCCTGTCTTCTCCTGGTGCTGCAGACACGAGCAAAGCTCAGGTCTTTTCTGGTGGGAAGTAGAATATTACCCCAGTAAAGAATTGTAACGAAAACAAAGGTGTACAGTTAAGGGAGTGATAGTTTGAATTCTGGAGCTTGCTATTGTAAGGAGAGTTCGGGGTGATACAGATTCCAAAATAATCTTACTTTGTACATTTTATGCACAATAGATTGTGACCCTGTGTGATTTCATTTACTATGTCAATATCCTCCACCACCAGGCTCATGCTGTCAAAAGATTGATTATCCAGAGCTGAGTTTATTAAGAAATAATGGACTAATTTAATATAATTCAATCAATAATTTCTACTCTAGTTGCATTCACTTAATATTATGTTCAGTGTAGGAACTTTGAAGTTACTAAACTGGGTTAAAAATCTCGGCCTGTCACTCACCTGCCTGACCTCTGACAAGGTCAGTGCTCGCCTCGTGCCTCAGTTTCTCCATACGTATATTAAGTCAAACATGGCCGATTGTGTGAGAATAATGAGATGTGTGAATGAGATTGTGTGAATTGTTGAGGATTGTGCCTGAGCTTAACCATAAAATGACCTACTCAATTAAAAAGTAGTCTTCAGCAACTATAGACCAGACACACACTACAGAGTTGGGGGGTGGGAGGAAAAGAGGGATTAGGGTCAGAAAAAGGGGGTGGGAATTGTATGGGGAATATAACCAAAATGAAAATGCATACATTATACAAAAATGAAAAATAATGTAATCATTATATAAAATAAAATATTTTATTAAAAAAAAGTAGTCTTCGGTGATACCAACCACTTAATTTGCTTGATTGTTGATCCTAAATAGACGAGTTTTCTTGAGTTTTGAGAAAAATGGCTTCACAGTTCCAAAATGTTTTCATTGATCCTATGTAGCTTTCTGAAATGCTGGTAATTTTTTACTGGAGATATTGATACTAGATGGACACCCAGAGAGAACAAGACTTCCAAACTTAGCAAATTATAAAAAGTGAGAGTAGAAATACAATGTGTTGATGACCACACAAAATTTTCATATTCAAAATAAGACAATGCTCAATTTATTGATAATATTATTGACCACATTTTATTAGTTTAAAATGCATGTAATCATTGTATCATAAAGTGGCAGAAAATATTTTATAAAAATATTGAGAATGTTTCCTAGAAGGACTTTTTTTTTTAAGTTTTATTTATTTATTTATACACGCACTGGGTACAGTTAGAAGCACAGGGGGGTGAGAGAATTCACCAGAGCCAGAGCAGGGAGCAGAACAATGAAATACACTGTTAAGGGGAGCAGTGGGGGTCAGGAGAGATCTGCATGCCATGTGGGACTCTCCCCCACGGGCTGGGGATCAAAACTGCGCTGCAGTGGCTGCGGGCAGCTTCACAACCCAGTGCTCAACCGCTGGGCCACCGGGGAGGCCACTAGAAGGACATTTCTTAAAAAGTTATTGCATCTAAGGCTATGAACATTTTTATTACTTGTTGTCAAAAGGAGGCATGATAAATATTTAAGAAAATAGCATGCTTTAAAATATTTTAAATATTGGTGAAATAGATCATAGCTTCTATTTGCTGAGCTTCTAGGATTAGATGACTTATTATGATTTTTTGATTAAAAGGTCTTGTGAATTTTATATGGTAGGAACATTACTGTATCACAATTCATTTTATTATTTTGCCTTGTGTTTATTGTGTATTTGAGTTTGAAGCAAAATGTAGTCATGGAAAATAAAGATTAGAGTGTGCCACCTAACAATTTATTGGCAAATCATAATGTAAGCAATTATGAAATGTTATATAAGATCGGAATGATGACACATACCTGACAGATTAAAAATTGAGCAGATGAAATATCTTCATCATAGAAGTGACTTTAATCCATGTAGAAATCACATAATTAACTGTGGACAAGTGACAATATGTTCAAAAATCTTCTAAAAATTGAAAAGGTAAATATGAAAATGTAGGAAAGAGTCTGTGAAATTGTGTCAAGAAATCTTTTTCAATATGCCAGATTAGGAACCAAAAATGTCACAGTAAGTTGACTACCTAACAATAAAGGAAATCTGTATAGCAAAATACAGATAAAGAATATTGATAATAAATAACAAGCTTGGAAAAGATTTAGCAAGATCTATGAAGGAGAAGAGTTATGATACCTGCTATGTAAAAAGCTCCAACAACAAATAATAAACAATGTTCTCGACAAATGGGGAAAAATGTATGTGAGCAAGTCAGTAAAGTAAGTGCAAATAAGGAAATAATGAAATAATATTTTACCAGGGAGAGTGTCAAGATTAAATCTAAATAATTCCAGGCAGTGTTGATAATGGGATGCCAAGGGATATTGTCATAAAAATCTTGGTATTTGTGTAAATTGGTACCAATTTTTAGAAAACGAACAGGCTACATCTGTGTGTGTGTATGTGTGCTTGTGTGTGAGTGTTTGTATACAATTGCATGGGTGCAAAAATAAATTCCCAAATATTAAGAGTAGTTGGGAAATAGGAATCCCAATGATTTTTAAAATTGCTTTTATAATTGTTTATATTGTTTTAAAAAATTATCCATACCTATGGATTAAAACATGAAACTTTGTTCAAAACAAATAATTTGCATGAACTTAAATATTTAATAATTAGCTCAGGCTGTTTCTGCAGATTGAAGAAATTGCAAGACAATGGCTGGAGGAAGGAACAGTACAACAGTCACCAAATTCATCCTTTTAGGTTTCTCAGATTTCCCCAAGCTCAAAATTACTCTCTTCATAGTTTTCATGGGCCTTTACCTCTTGGCAGTGATCTGGAACCTGAGCCTCATCACTGTGATTAGAATGGACTCCCACCTACATACACCCATGTACTTTTTCCTCAGCAACTTATCCTTCTTAGATTTGTGCTATGTTACCTGCACAGTCCCTAAAATGCTCTCAGAATTCTTCCAGAAGCAGACAACCATCTCCCTTATGGGGTGTATTGTGCAATACTTCTTCCTCGGCATCCTGGGTCTGACTGAGTGCTGTTTCCTAGCAGCCATGGCTTATGATCGCTATGCCGCCATTTGCAATCCTCTGCTCTATGCTGTCATCATGTCTCCCAGTCTCTGTGTGCAGATGGTGGTTGGATCCTATATATCTGGTCTCTTTGGAGCAACAATCCAACTGTGTGCTTTACTTCAGCTTGATTTCTGTGGCCCCAATGTCATCAACCATTTTTTCTGTGACATGCCTCAATTATTAGCTCTAGCCTGCTCTGAAACCTTTACCCTCCAAGTCATGAAGTATGTGTTAACAGTGATCTTTGCTCTGCTATCTGTCTTAGTCATCGTGATATCTTACGTTTATATTGTTGCCACCATCCTGAGAATCAGCTCAGCTGAAGGCAGGTCCAAGACGTTCAGTACGTGTGCTTCTCACCTGACAGCAGTGACCCTTTTCTTTGGATCAGCACTCTTTGTCTACATGCACCCCAGCAATCTGGGTTCTGACAAGATGTTCTCAATCTTCTATACAGTGGTGGTCCCCATGCTGAACCCATTGATCTACAGTCTGAGGAACAAGGAAATCAAAGATGCCTTGAAGAGGTATAAGAAGAGGACATTTTCCCATTGTCACAGCTAATTAAGTGTCTGGTGGGCTAGTGACCCCAGTGACTGGAAGTCTCTAGGCTAAACTAAGCAAGTGAAATACATTTAACCTTATTCATCCTAGCAGATGCCCTGGCAGAACTGCAAGTGAGGCCTGTCTTAATCCAGGCTTGATTTAGGATCATGAAAATCCCGTGGTTTCTTTGTGTCTTGGCAGTTGACTTTCTTACACCAGCAGTGACCTCACAAAGCTGCTAATGTGTCATTATTGTACTAATATAAGCCTTTAGTGCCTCAGTGTTGGACCATAACATAGTCTTTCAGAGCTTCACACTTCAGACATCTTTCTCAAACACCTCATCAACACCACATCTCAAGCAACTCCCAGAGGACTTTGTCCTCAGTGTCAATAAGCACGAATTCCCACAGATTAGATTCAAGGACAAAAGAGCACAGTTTATACTAAATAAAATCGCACATCTCCCTGTGAGGTCAGGTCCCCATAGTATCATTAAGAAAAAAATAATCCTTGTAAAGAGATATGAAAAATCTTCAGACATTGGAATTTTCAACAAAGAGAACACTACAGCTGGAAATAGTCATGGGAAAACAGAGAATAAATCTCCCACAGAAAGAGCGGGGAGCTCTGCATGTGAAGAATGGGGGGGTCAAAAGGAAAAGGTCTGGCATATTCATACAGTATTTTCCATAAAAAAGAAACAAAGTACCTACACAGGCTGTAGCACAGATGAGCCCTGAGAACATGCTTAGTGACTCAGTCACAAAGGACTGGACACTATATGATTCCATTGAAGTGAAATCTTCAGCTTAAGAACCTCTGCAGAGACAGAAAGTAGGTCAGCGGTTGCCTAAGGCTGAGGTGTGCAAAGGATGGGGAATGGCCCCTTAGGGTCTAGAGTTTCTTTAGGTGAAAATATTCTTAATTGTGGTAATGGTTGCAAAACTCATGACTATCCTAAACACCACTGAACAGCACATTTCCAGAGAATCAATTTTATAATAGGTGAAGGATGGCTCAATACAAATTTTTTTAAAAAAGAAAGAGATTGGGAAGTATCTAGTCCTAGGTAACATTCTTGGGAAGGCACCATTTCTGTAACTGCTGTTCTTTAGGCATGTGGAAATGAAAGAGACAAAGAAAGTGACCCATGGAAATGACAGTGTCTAAGAAAATGTGTTTAAAATTTTATTGTTTTGAATTTATTAAACATTTATTAAACATTTATGAAACATCATTTGTTAAACATCACTCAGCCATCTCTGTGCCTTGTAATTTATAAAGTCATCATCAAGTAAATAGGAAAGAAGCTGCTCTTCTTTACACCAACAGAAGAGGGCGGGCTAACTACAAGACACTTTCCAGAACTTGAAGGGCCTTCTTGCAGAAGAGACAGATGCCCTGGTCTGATGTGGGCACCAGCCAGCACTCAGTCGGGTAGAGCAGTAATTGGTTGGTATTGCCAAGCTCCCAGCAACCCCTCCCACTGCATTATGCTCTAGCAGGGTCCAGAGTGTATCACTCACCAACAAGACACTCACCAACAAGACACATTACTGGATAACCCCATGTTCTTGGGGCAGAACTGAGTCAGAGGAGGAATTAAAGAGGAGGAAAGGGGCAGCCCCTTTGGTAAGAAGTAGAAGTAAAGAGATTCACCATAGGTTTCCTTGAAATGGTCATTTCTCTCTCTTATTTTTAATTTAAAATAAGGCTGACCACTCCTGGGTGCCATGCTTCCTGCTTTCCCCTAATAACTATGCCAGAGTAGACTAGTTGCTAATTTTTAAGTTGTAACCTGGCCAGAGGGGGCCCCCAGATTCACCCTCAATCTTCTAAGCATATAGATTCTCACACCCGACTTGCTCTTATGTTTGAAGAGCTACCAAGCTCTACCAAGCTCACCCATCTGTCTCCAGTGAGTCACACCAGACTCGGTGGGGATATACTGTATCTGTGCAAACTTTGTAAAAATGACCTAGTCCCTTTGGCACATCTGATCCTTTTGGGTAAAAGTTCAGCATGAATCAGGGGGCAAGTGAAGAAAAAATGAGGTGACACCTTCTGATGTGAGCTTTTGTATTTTTGGGTAATGTAGTTATGTAATATTCATCCTCTATCCCTGTCTTTTTTAAAATGAAAGTAGAATTTCCTTCCTTTTCTAAGGTCTTAGCCTTATTTTGTTGAATCTCTAAGTTATTTGGAGGAAAACAGAATCTTTTTGCAGTGGATGTTCTTACTCGAAACCAATGTCTATTTCTTTATATGATTGTCTTCAAAAAGATTCAGTGATTTCCAGCAAAAAAGGGGAGACTTTTGTGATATTTATTCACCATTTAAGTTTTTCTTGTTATTGTGAATTTATTTATTTTTATTTTTTTCTGATTGTCAATGATGTATAAAATGTTTTTATTTTGAAATGCTAAATTAACCCATGAGGTGGCATATAAAATGGAATAATCAGATAGATAGATAGATAGATAGATAGATAGATAGATAGATAGATAGATAGACAGATAGATAGATAATTACAATGAAACACCACGAGGTTAAATCTTGTTAGAATTTCATTTACCAGTAGAGGGAGGCACATCCCAAGAAACTATAGTAACTGAGAAAGTAACCTGTGTAGAGTGTTAGAGTAGACCCTAAGAATACTGACTTGTGTGTTTCTATACATGAGCATTTAGTCTTGGTGAAAGCTGATGCTGAGCCCCTCATCTTACAGATGCATAGAAGGAAGCTCAGCTCACACTTGCAAAAGTGACCCAGCAAATGAATGAGGGCAAGGTGCGCTGCCTGCAGCATGGCCCAAGGGCACAGAATGTCACCACCCTCCCTCTACTCCAGGTAAAATGTTTGGTCCCCAAAGCTGCCATTTCAGCTGGGATTCTCTTTTTAGATGTCTTGATGTGCTTGTTTTAGAGGCTAAATCCATGGACCCAGGAGCTCTACCTTTCCTCATCCTGAAGATTCACCACCTCTGAGTCTATTTTGTCTTTAGAGAAGGACAGAAATACTATTACTATAAGAAAATCTTTCCTTAACCTTGATAAAAAATAAAAAAAAAATCCTATGGAGGAGGAAGCAGAAGTATGGTAAAATTCAATATTCATCTTGATTTCATCCCGTTAGTTTAAAATGAAGTATAATTAGAAAAAAATTAAGGAAAAAAAAATAAGTGGTAATTATACACAATGCAATGTGATACTACTCAGTGATAAAAAATGATGAGTTCTTGGGGCCTCCCTGGTGGCGCAAGGCCTTAAGCACCACACTATGAAGCAATCTGCAGCCTCTGCAGCATGAGTTTGATTCCCACTGGCCAGGGAGCAACCCACATGTGCAGCAGACCTCTCCTGACTCCCCCGCTGCTCCCCTCAGCAGTGTACTTCGGTCGTTCTGCCTGTTCTGTTCCCCACTCTGTCTCTGGTGTGTCTTCTCAATCCCCACACCTCTGGCCTGTACCCCCAGTTCTTGTATGCACAAATAAATAAATCTTTATAAAAATGATGAGTTCTTGCAATTTGTACAACATGGATGGAACTGGAGGGGATTATTCTAAGGAAAATAAGTCTCAAGGAGAAGAACAGATACCACCAGATGATTTCACTCATATGTGAACTAGAACTAAAATAAAAAAAAAGGTCAGAATAAAAACAAACAGCAACATACCCTTGAAATCTGACTACAAAATTTAGAATTCTTACAGAGGAGGAGGCCCAGTGGATTATGGTAAAGGACTATGGGTGCCTTGGTGGTGGGTGTGGTATTGTGACATATCTCTGAGAAAGTGTGAACCTATCATCTGAATCATATACAGTGTTGTAAACCAACCTTACCCCAATACAATTAACCAAAATAAATAAATAAAAATTTCATCATACAGACACACACACGAAAATAAAATTTTTCCTTGAACGAAGTAATAGGCACTCTCTAATATTTCAACCTATTACTTCTCATCTGCAAATATGGTACATTAAAACCTCTTCCTCCCTACTTCACAGGACACAACAAGAGGTGACGTTCGGTAAGAAGTTGTAAGTAGAGCTCAGCAACCCCAATATCCTCTCTAACCTGGTTCAGGAGGAAGGCAGTTAGCAGAGAACCCAGATTTCTGACCTCCAGCACTGGGAGATAATGTCTATTGTTTCAAGCTGTTGGGCGTATGCTTTGTTATTCAACAATAGAAACTAGTATCATTGCATGTTAACTAAGATCATCATTGCATCATCTGTAAACTATTTCCTCAAAACTTTGCAGCTAATATCCTGATGAGCATAGTCATTTTTTTTTTCATGTTTCTTGGTAGAAATGTCATATTTGAATCAGGAAATATTCACCAAGCCTCCATTTGATGCCAAACACTGTGCTAGCCTATGGGAACATGAATGAATAAGAAGTTAAACCTAAGAGACCTCAATAGAAATAATACAAGGAGACACATATTACCTGAGTCAAAAAGTGATGGAAACCACGAAGAGCAACAAGTACAAACTATGAGAGTTCACAAGAGGGAGAAGCCATATCCAGTTGAGGGCATCTAGAGCAGTTTCCTTAGGATGACTGTGGGGAAAGTGATATGGAAAAACAAGTCAAAGAAGGATTTTGTACATCAGTGAATGTCTTTGTAGGATTGGAGGCCATGTCTAAACAGCTGATGCCAGCAACCTAAGTGTGGAAATATTACTGTACAAAGAAGAAAATGGTCAGTGGTGGTGGAAGAATCCCTTTGAGCCAAGGTGACAGACTCATGAACTTGGGAGAGTCTGAGGAGCAAGAAGTCATACAAACCAAGAACAAATTCACTGAGAGTGGCAGAGTAGAAAAACAGGAAGTTTTGGTAAAGGGAAATTTTAAAGCTCAACATTTTAGAAGTAATCAGTAGTTTCCCACTTATGGTGAGTGGTAAGGTCTGAGATGTGGTTGCCAAATCCCATGACCTGGGTGGGGAGGGGGTGCCCGGAACCTTCCACTGGGAAGGGGAAAGGTCAAGACATTGTGCAACCAGGGAATGTGGAGCACCATTAACCAGGAAAGCATCTGACTTTTCTTTCCAGTTGCCCCAATACATCAAGGACGAAATAAGTATTGACTTGAAAGGCAGATAGAAAATTGAAATCAGCATTTCAGTGAAGTGAAGTCAATACAGAAATATTTCCTGCATTGTTAACCTTGCAATTTGGTCTAGAGGAGAGTCAAAAATGGATGAGCAATAGGTCACTCCGAGTCATGTGTGGGTGCTGTTAAACCGATCACCAAACTCATCAGTGGCCAACAGGTGAAGAGTAATTTCTTGGGATCTCAATCAAAGATAAAATAAATAGGCTATGCAGAGAGGCAACTCTTTGGTACCCCTTGCTCTACCCCACCCCCTCCATTGTTCTATCTGCCACAGCTATTTGCATCTAATATCCTGATGAAGATATTCATTTTTTTTCATGTTTCTTTGTAAAAATGTTGTCATGTTTGAATTGGGAAATAGTCAGCAGGCCTCCATTTGATGCCAAACATTGTTGGGCTGTGGAATACGAGTGGATATGAAGTTAAACCTAATTTCAAGACTAATTTGAAAATTTTCAAGACTAATTAATGATTCAGCCACATGAACTTGATACACTAGAGCTGTTTCATCCACTCTCACTTCTCCAAACCAGCATCTTCCATGTTTTGTGGAGCCTCTTGTGAACAAAGCCTTTCCCGCCATCTGGAATCCAGCTGCACAGCCTTCCCCAGTGAACTTTCATGGGCTCCAACCCTACTAGCTACTTGCCCCCAACCACAGCTGCTGCTTTTGCTGGAACACTAGTCCTTCTGACAAATACTTAAGACCAAGCAAATTCAGGAGAGTTGTGCTTTTCCCAAGTCTCATCAGATCATCTTCAGGTCTTGAAGGGGCCACTCAGTGTGCAGTGCAGGGCAACTCATTGGGCCCAGGAGCTACAGTGGCTCCCCACATGCCCCCGGTCTCAGAAAGCCTTCTTTAGGGAAGACTTAGGGTGGCTTCTCTCAGCAGGGGACACCACAGAAATCCATCTTCCCAGAAGAGACTCTGTTCTTCCCATCACTCCAAACCGAGTTGGAGGATTGGAATCTCTTTAAAGAGGAGACAATAGAGAACTTGTGGCTGACATCTGCCCAGCACATGTGTTTGGGAAACTGTTTTCTAGGTTTTACCATGCTGGTTTATAGATTCAAGAATGAGACTAGATTTCAGACACTGCTTTCTCCATGTTCTCTGGATGCAGAAAAATATCCTTTTATGTTGTTTTCAATGGACCGCAATAACTATTTACAATGGCAGACAAGACCACCAGCTTTAAGAAACATCACAAAGTCCTATAACCCTGTTCTCTGGCCATCCCTTCCCATGATAAGCCCCTCCTTTCCTAAGTCTGGGGTCCTTCTACTTCCCAGTTCCACTGGCCTCTCTATTCTCATGCAAACTCCCCCGTCTCTCTCTTGATTAAAGGCCCAGCCTCAGATCCTGGCTTTCCAATTCTGATGTGCAGCTGCAGTTAGGAAATGCCATTGCACAGCTTTCCTTTCCATGACCTTTCCTCCCATCTCCAAAAGGTTTCCAGTTCCCCAATCTTGAGAATTTTTTCACTTGAAATTGCCAGAGGCTGTGCCTACTTTTCCATTCCACTCTTTTCTTCACTGTGAAACTGGCATCTCACTTTCTTCAACAGCTGGCTCTACTCAAACGCACAGCCCCCAGGCCCACTCCAGATCGCCCATCTGGGGCCCACAGACTTCTATTGCAACCAAGCTGGGAAGACCACACCCTCCTTCCTTCTTGCCACATCCAAGGACCTTGTGTTCACTCTTCTTTCCTCTTTGATTTTCATGCTTCATTCACCCAACATCACTGGGTGGTGAGGGCTTTGAAGATAGAGAAGGAATTTAGGCACCATCAGGTTTTGAAAGAATAGCAACAAACTAATTCATGGTCTTGAGCAACAAACTAATCCAACATGATTGGATCTGTGGCTTTCAGGAAGGCCTTCTGACAAGGTTATAGGACTTTGTCCTTCTGAAAACAAAAGACAAGGTAGAAGATTGTGACTGACCATGAGCAATCAGGTTAAAACTACCTCATGAAAAGGGACTGGGGTGGAGACCTGTGAGGCCTTGTTGAATCCACTGAAGATGTTTTTGTCCTGCAAATATCAAAGGAAAATGAAGCCTTTTCTAGAATTCTCCCTTGGGGAGGAGGAAAGGGGAGAGAAGAAAGAGGCAGAAATTAAAAAATGAAAGCTTCACAGATGTCCAGAATCCCATCCTTAAGCCTTTTACTCTGCAACAGGAGTAAGAAACCTGAGGTTTGTTTTGTTTTTATTTTTATGTTTTTTTTTTTTAAAGAGGCATGTATTTTTAAATATTTATTTATTTGTTTGTTTGTTTGTTTGTTTGTACATGCACTGGGTAGAGTCAGAAGTGCGGGAGGGTGAGAGAATTCACCAGAGCCAGAGCGGGGAGCAGAGCAGGCAGAAGGACCAAAGTACACTGCTGAGGGGAGAGGTCTGCGCGCCATGTGGGACCCTCCTCCGGTGGCCGGGGAGCAGCCGGGGATCGAACCGGCCTCGCAGAGGCCGCGGGCAGTTTCGCAGCCCAGCGCTCAACCACTGCGCCACCAGGGAGGCCCTATTTTTATGTTTTTAATCTAGAGAAATCCATTGCATGTAAACTGTTGCATTGGTGATGGTGATCCTTTCCCTCATGTCAAGCCTCAGAGCAGGATCCCAAGAATGCAGGCGTCAGGCCAAGGACTAGGAATTTGAGGAAGGGGTATAATTTTGTTAGCTCCACAGTGGGAGACTATGACCCTAATGGAAGAGAAGCGGGTGGGGTTTGGGGTGGAGAAGGGAAACTGCAGCAGATTTTTCCCATCTGGAGGCAAGTTGAAGAGCTGCCAACACAAACAGGGCGTGGCCGCCATCTTTCACGGCTCCTCCAGAGAATCCTCAGTGTCCTGTGGGTTTGCACAATGCCCACTTCCTCCTCTTCCTTGCAAACCCCTCTTCAGACACACAAATAGACTTCGAGTCTTTTCAAGTTGGATATTTGATAAAACATAAACAAGACATGTACATGAGGAAAAGCTGACCCTCACCAAACACCATATGGTTTTTCTTTTAAACTCCCTGCATTTAAATCTTTTGAAAAATGAGATCTATCAAGATTTCCCCCTTTGCTGTCCATGTTTCATGTCTTTACAGGAATGAGGAGGGGTAGAGGAGCTTGGACTTTGGATTTTGGAAGACATTAACACAATTCCAGGTTTGTCACAAGTTACCTGTGTGATCTACCGCAAGACCTTTTCCTAAATTCCATTTTCTCATCTGAAATGCATTTAAGAATGCTTTCCCTTGGGAACCACTGTGAGGATATTATGAAATAAGGTATAATGAAGGGCCAATACAACACAACCCAAAAGGGTAATACCTGCTTGTCTTTTTCTCTTCTCTTTATTTCACAGAATCATAGTCTTAAATTTTAAGATAATCTAATTCAGACTCTGTTTTAAAATATAACTCCCTTCACTGTCAACTCTACTCTTTTTATTTATATCCAGCAGTGAAGAATTTACTCTTTTCCAGATCCATTCTACCTTTTTTGTTGTTGTTATTGTGCTTTGTTTTTTATTGAAGTAGCATTGCTTTACATCACTATATGTGATTTAGGGAGATAAGGTCCCTCTTCAGAGGAGTATCTCCACACCACCCCAGCACCATTCTACTTTTGGACTGTGTTATCATTCTCCTATAAAATATTACACTCTCTCTCCTCCTCCTCCCAACTTAGTACTGGTTCCAACCCTTGAAGTTACCCAATAAGTATCTTTACATTGAAGAGGTTTTATAAAATACCTAGTGCTTTCCAAAGGAAATTACTGTTGTTTGAAATAGTTACATAATTTGAAGCTGGAAACCACTTTTGGCTTTCACTGTCTCTAGGGATATCTTACTGGAACCAGACCAAGGATTGAGAATATAATGGAAGCAGGACCAATGGAAATCATCCCCACCCAACCAACGCTGGCATCCTCTTTATACCTCTGAGCCCTGAACGCCAGCCAAGTTGGTAATAGTTTCTCTCCGGGACCTGTCATACCTCACAACCTAGAGTAACCCAATGGTACCTAGGAGAGGACTAGACTTCCTTTAAAGCTGCAGAAAGTGCTTCCCTTGGAGGCCAATTTAAAGTAGCTACACCTAGATTTTATTTCTTCTCTTAACCAAGCCTAGTACCTCAGGTGCTAGCAAGGATGAGTGTTGTTCTTGCTCCAAAGGTCTATTCTTAGCCATCTGGATGAAACACAGACTTTAAGGAGCCATAGGTGAGTCTGCCCATTGTCCTTCTTGGGGAATGGGGCCTTGAGAATTCTAGAACCACAGAATGGGAGCATTAGGAAGGTCTTTATAGGAAGGGAAATTGGAGCAGGTAAGATGCTTGATCCTCTCTCTACTCTTCTGACTATAACCAAAGGATCTGGTTTGCTTATCTTATATTCTAGAATTCTGCAGAAGATTCTGTTTTTAAAAAGGTTCTTCTATTTACAAATGGAAATAGGAAAGGAAAGAAAGAAGGGAAAATGGATGGTTGCTGTGACCTTTATTACTATGTTCAAGCACATGCACCAGGGTTCAGGCAGCAGGTGTGGGGAGAGCAGGCTCTGGATTATGAATGATGCAGACCTGGGTTCAAATCCTGATGGTGTCTATCATTTAAGTACCAAAAACACCTCTTTCTCTCTCCAAAACATATTCCATTAATGTTCACAGTCTATTAGGTAGTCTTAGAATTGCCTCTGTTTATAATGGAGGGTGATCAGCTTGACCAAGCCACACAGCTAGAGAGCAGTAATGTAAAGATTAGAGACCAACTCTGCCTGATGTCAAAGCCCTGCTCTGAATGATCACAAATAATATAATGGATGTGAAAATGTTGCATAAACTCAAAAACATGGTCAAAATAAGTGGCTGTTCTCTTACCAAGGACTTCTATGTATAGACATATGTGTATGTGTGTATATATACACATATATATATAATTATTATTGTTATTATTTCAAGAAATTTTAACTCTCATTAGGAACTTTAATGTTGATCATATACCATATTTCTATGTCTTTACCTCCAGATACTTGGTCAAAATATGAGGTTATCAGTGTAGTGAGCCTATCAAATAATTGACAATTTTTAATCATAATAAAATAGACTAGGTATCAGTAGACTCTTGAGATTGAAATTAAAAAGAACTATGGTGCTTCTTGCTAAAATAGGCCTTTTAAGAGCATTGTTATGCAAGAACAAGAGGGGTAGAGCTCAGAACTTGCACAGATGGTTTCTCTTCCCTGAGTCACTGCCACCGAGTGAGGCCACCGCAGCTGAGGAGACTTCGTTCCTGAATCTACTGTCTCAATCCAAACCACCCCTTTTCTTCCTGTCTTTCGAAACAGCTTTCTAGTCTTCCCTTCCAATCTCTGCCCCATCATCTTTTTCTATGCTCTCGGTTATATTGTCAAATGCTCAGTTGATAACTAGGCACCTGTTGACAAAGAAAAAGTAAAATTTCAGCAAAAACATTGTTTCTCTCTTGCCCTTAGTAGAAAGGTTAACTCCTTAACATGGCATTTATTGAGTAGCTATTCCTTGATTACTTCTATGCCAGATACTGGTCTACATGTTTGGGATTGAAAAATAGACCAACATTTCAAAAATCCCAACCTTGATTAAGTGAGTTTACATTCTAGCAGAGAAAAACAGACACAACCAACACTATAAATTATTTTTTTCAAACATTTATTTATTTATGCATACAAGAACTAGGGTGTAGGCCAGAGGTGCGGGGGGGTGAGAGGATTCACAAGAGACAGAGTGGGAAGCAGAACAGGTGGATCTACTGAAATACACTGCTGAGGGGAGCAGCAGGTGAGCCAGGAGTGGTCTGCTGTGCCACGTGGGTCAGCTCCCTGGCCAGAGATCAAACTCATGCTGCAGTGGCTGCGGATTGCCTCATAGTGCTGACGCTTAACCCCTTGTGCCATCAGGGAGGCCCCCAACACAATAAATTATATCAAAGAACAGAACAAGTTAAAGGGGGGCAGAAGTTGAGAAGTATAGAGAAGATTGAAATTAAACATCTAAGTAGACACACACATATGCAGATAATATGCAGTGTAGGCAACATACATACACTACATGCAATTATAGAGATGAAATACTCAAATATCTTTTCCAGCTTACTTTTTAAAGATCTCCCACACTTTGTGTGCCCCTGCTGTCTCTGAAAACTAGACTTCTCTTTTTTTAGCCCTACTTACCCTTTGTTCCTGCCTCACCAACTCGTTCTCAACCACTGTGGTCTCCTGTGCTTTTTGCAAATGCTTTGCCCATCTTCAGTATAAGGCTCCCTGCACCAACTCCCTCCCAGCTCTCACACACCAGATTTTCATACTGCTAACCTCTTGTTTGTGGTTGGAATTTTCCTTAAACATGTTCTCCCTGAAGTCTGCACCACCTTGTCCCTGCTCCAGGGCTTGCGCAAAGCTTCTTAAAGAACACCTGCCACTGTATGCAGTGGTGCATCAATTTTCTGTCTGTCCCATGCGTTATGCTGAACATTTTGAGCTGAAGGATGATGTTTTATTACCTCCCAGACCATTGCCAGCTGTTCTATCAAACACACAGTACAAAGTATTTGATGAGTTGATAAAATTTGTGCAAAATGAGCATTAACATTTCTGTTTGAATATTTGTAAAACCCCCATTCTTTAGTGTCAAAGGGGGTTGCCAACTCTCCACATTTCCATGTGCTTCATTCCCCTGCTGACAGGAGAACTTATACCTTGACCCATATAACCCCGGCAGAACAAACTATGATGACAAGAAACACAAAATTGTATCTGGGCATTTAAATTGTTGGCCTATTTATTTTCTTTTAAAATGAAGAACATTTAGTCTAAATTTGAGCAGCTTAATAATCCAACCATGATACTTGGGGAGAAATTAAAAACAAGGAAGATATTAATCCCAGTACCGTTATTAATGGGCTTTTAGTAAAGTGGGGACGCTGACAGTGGAAGTGATAATTCAAACAATGCAAAAATTCCAGTCTATTCTGGGGTCTGTCACTTCTGTATAAACAAAGGCATCAGGTCAGGGTGACATGATCTCCCAGAAGGCGCCAATCAGGGCATCTGCCTCCTGTGCCTAGGATTCCCTGACAGAACAAAATGGCTGCTCCACCTGGATTTTCCTTGCCCCAGGAAACTCCCTGCAGGCAGCAGAGAGAAGATATATGACGGTGGGAAGGAATGGTCAGCATGCCGCCCCATTTTGTCCTTCTGGGATTTTCCAAGCATCCAGAGCTGCAGATGGTCCTCTTTGTGCTGTTTCTGGGCACCTACCTCATGACTCTGGCTTGAAACCTGAGCCTCATCGCCCTGATCAAGATGGAGTTGCCTCTCCACCCTCTCAAGCATTTCTTCCTTGGTAACTTGTCCTTTGTGGACATCTCACAGCCCCCTCCCTAGCTCACAAGATGCTCTGCTGCTTCTTCAAGGAGCAGAAGACCATCCCCGTCGTGGGCTGTGCCACTCAGTTGCCATGGGAGCCACTGAGCGCTACCTCTTGGCGGCCATGGTAGGACCGGTTCACTGCCATCTCTAGCCCCCTGCTCTACAGTCCCCCGGAGGATTCCTCACGGGATTGGGCCAAACTAGCTCCATATTCTGGCTCCATTTCTGTGTGCCATCCGTCACGAACCACTCTTTTTGTGACCTGCCACCCTTGCTAGTCCTATCTTGCTACAGTACCTTTCTCAACCAGGTAGTGAACTTTCTTGCGTGCACAGTTGGGGAGACATCAGCTCTTCTTGTCCTGGTTTCCTCTGGCTACATCATTGCCACTGTAGTGAAGATTCATTCGCCACAGGGAGGAGCGAAAGGCTTTCAACACCTGCGCCTCGCACCTGACCACAGTGATCCTCTTCTACGGCTCTGGCCTCTTCTCCTATTTCCACTCTAGCACTGGTTATTCACAGGACCAAAATAAGGTGGGGTCCATATTCTACGGAGTCGTGATCCCCATGCTGAACCCCACCATATACAGCCTGCGAAACAAGGAGATTAAAGCTGCATTGAAAAAGCTCAGGAAGAGAAAGAAGCAGATGTCCTCTCCGTGTCTTATAGTTCCTTGAGTTAAAAACGATCTTAAGTTTTGCTATGTGAGCAGGAATCTAGAAAACCTAAATAAGGGACCAGGAAAAAGAATAGCTATAAGAAAGAAAAAATCAAAATCAACAAACACCTATGAACCAGAGACACACTATGGGGGTGGGGAGAAATAAGGGATTACGGCCAAAATAAGGGGGGTGCAATTGTATGGGAATATAAAAATAAAATTAGAAAAAAGAAAAAAAAAGATTGAAAAAAAAAACCTATTGTTTGAACAATGATGTAAAAAATAATGAACAGATGGGACATACCTCAACTTAATAAAGACCACATATGACCAAAGGGGGGAAAAAAAAAAAGTTTTGCTATGTGGAAATAGGCAAAATAATAAGTCACTCAAAGAATCTGAGTCATAAGAAGTCATATCAAGGAAGGTCCCCTCCTTATATGTCTACTGCACCAGTAAACGCAGCAGTTTGTTTTCTTCCCTGTAGTTTTCTAGTCATTTCAAGTCTGGTCATTCATAATAGAAACTTAGGATGATGTAATAAAAACTTAGAAACCTTTTCCTGACGTGCCTCTGTGGCATCAGGTGCAGGGTTGGCACACCTATCCTCAGCATCAGGGGGGTGTGGTCCCCCGGGCCACAGGTGTTCCGTAGAGACCGCTTCACAGCATGACACTGCTCAGACCCATTCATTTGCCACTTGGAGCAAGTCTTCTTTTCTCCCTGCATTGGATTTGTATCTGTGGGAGGACCGGCACAGACCTGGTGGACAAACTTTGGAGCATGAAGCTGAGAGCCCCAAGTTGGATTCGGCAAGGGCTACTCATTACCAGGAGAGCACAGGACACCTGTCACTCATGTCTAAGAAGAGCCAAGGTCACATCTGCGGGGCCATGAAGTCCTCCGGGGCCAGAAATAAGGTCCCAAACTAGCAGATGCAACGATGGGCAGTCCCAGTGGGCAAAGCGTATGACTACCAGGGCGTGAGAAGCCATGCAGGAGAGCGAAGTAACATGAGGTTGATTTCCATGGCTGCAGTCTCCTAGTGATAGGGTGGGTGGACGCCTGGCTCAGGGATCACTGTCCCGGAAGAGGGGTTCCCCTGCAAACTCTGATTCCATATCCTCTCCGAGCTCAGTTGTCATTCTTCCTTATAGGGACAGTGAACTTGCCCTCTGTCCACGCCCTGCCCCCACTCCACTTTCTCTTCAGGTGCTAGAGTTTGTGTCTTGACTACTGTGTCTCTGGAACTTGACCTCAGTCTGTCCCACAATTCCCACATCCACGATTCCATTTTCTTGAATTACCTCAGACATGATCTGAGACAAGGAATCAAGGAGTGAACGTGGGTTTTAAATTGACTTTGATCCTATTTTACAAGCTGATTCCTGAACAAAGGACACATGTTTCTGAAGTCCGGCTGCTTTAATGACCGTGTATGTACATCGTGGTGGGTCACGGCAGCCGTTACATTAGCTATAACTTTTCTGCCTTGACCTTCTTCAGTCATGATGCTATTTGTTCTTTTCTCTGGCCACTTGGAGCAAACCAGTTTATATTTAGAAGTTATGACTTAGATTAAAGTTTCTTTTTTTAAAGATTTATTTATTTATTTATACAAGAACCTGGGTACAGGCCAGATGCGCGCGAGGGTGAGAGGATTCACAGAGACAGAGCAGGGAACAGAACAGGCAGACTGACTGATGTACACTGCTGAGGGGAACAGCGGGGAGACAGGAGAGGTCTGCTTTGCCATGTGGGATTCTCGCCAGCCAACTGGGATTGAACTCGTGCTGCAGAGGCTGCGGACAGCTTCACAGTGTGGCGTTCAACCGCCTGTGCCACCAGGGAGGCCCCAGATTAAAGTTTCTTGGCCCAGCTTTCCTTGATCCTTAATACCTCCAGTCAGTGTTTAAAAAAATAATAATAATAACAGTCAGAACACAACAAAACAAAAACAGACAATTATAAACCAGAGATATACTGCAGGGGAGGAGGAGGGAGTGGGTGAGAGGGAGGGACGAGCACAAGGGACTGTGGTGATGGTGCACGGGTGCCTTGGGGAAGGAGATTCTGTGGGGACTCAATCTGAGGGGGTGGGGGGAAGCAAATATTGTCTAAAAATTTTTTTAAAATGATAAATGTTAAAATAAAAAAAATAAAGTTAAAAAAAAGTTACTGCAATATGTTCCCATAACTTCTCTATTCCATCTATCAGCACCTACAAGATTTTACTCTATTTTCTTGTTTAGTTATCTGTTTTCTTCTGAACTTGTTAACCCCCTTGTCTAACCCACTTTCTGTTGCTTCCACAAAGCAGGGGGTGCTTCTGGGGCAAACTATGTGCTTAATAAATATTTGTTTGATAAATGAAAAAAATAAACTGAGATTTGCTTGGCAGATACTTTAGAGATTTCATGCCAAAAGAAGGGAATCCAAACTTACTGGATGTTATTTATAAGACAGGCACTGTTCCCAGCATTTTTTGAAAAATTGCATTTTAATTCTACAACAAACATGAACATTCTTTGTTTAAAAATTTAAAATACTGTAGGTAAAAAAATGTGACCTTTAATTACAACTTTCAATTTCAATTCCTTCCTGTAATCTCTAAGAGGTAGTAATGACTGCTTATGTTGGTATGTAAATTTACACGTTTCCTTCATATTAATATTTGTAAGTGAACCAGTGTCTTTCTGCATCTCTGCCTCCCCCTCGGTCTCTCTCTGCCTCTGAGGACCACTCTGACCCCTGGCACTAGAGGAGATGCTCCTCTAAGTCCCCTGAGCACCCGCGCCTGCCTCTCCATGTAGGGCATCCTTGTCCAATTCTGTTTCCCAGGAGGTTTCCCAACCTCAATGACAAAACAAGTGGTACATGATACACCATTTTTGTACATACATATGTGAGACAGCAGTGGCCTGACCCAACCTCGGATTTATTTATGTATTTATTGATTGATTGATTTAGTGCTATAAGTGACCTACTGACCAATTATTTCACTCACCTGTTTCACAGATAAAATTCAAATCTGTGAGTGGTGCAATATTTTGCTCATGACTCAGCTGGTTAATGAAAGCGTTCCTCTCACTCAGCAGGCCCCCTGAGTACCACACTCAGCAGACTGTTGCCTGTCAACAACTGACCCAGAAGGAGGTGAAAGGTTCTAGAAGGAAGAATGTGGCCTGGACAGCCTTGTTTCACATTTTGGCAGCTCTAACTTCCTGTTTTCAGGGAAGTCATGCTACTTCAGCTCTGTCCTGAGAATTTTATGGCTGGGGAAGATTTTCTCCTTCTCTTCCTAATTCTAATGCCACCACTGGAAGTAACTGACAGTTTTCAAATAGTGTTCCAGGGAACCCAAGGATCTGCCTCCTCAGAGGTGATGAGGTGGCCCAGGCAGGGGCCTCGAGGGCCTGGCCTCTGTGCCAAGAGGGATCTTCTTGTTCACGTGTTTTATCTATTAGTTTCTGTGTAATTTGGAATAAAGGCACCACTGTTGAAATCACTCTTATAATCTACAAATTAAAACAATCTGCTGATTTTGTGAATGAGGAAATAAAAGCCCAGAGAAGGGAAGAAATTTTCAAGAGCGCGAGAAGGGGGATTTGCACTGAGTTCTCAGGATTCCCAGTGTCTTGCACAAGCACATACACATTCACACTCTCACTCACACACATTAACATACTTTCACATGTGTACACATACACTTTCACACATATGCACACACACAATAACACACACATGTTCACATGCACAACATAATCTCACATGCACTCATTTGCACACTCACATACATAACTGCACACACAGAACTGAAGGGGACGGGGAGATGGAAGGACTGGTCATTTTTTTTTAATTTTTTTAAGATTTATTTATTTATGCATACAATAGCTAGGGTACAGGAAAGAGGTGTGGGGAGGTGGTGAGAGGATTCACCAGGAACAGAGTGGGGAGCAGAACAGGCAGACCGACCGAAAAACACTGCTGAGAGGAGCTGTGGGTGAGATAGGAGATGTCTGCTGTGCCATGTGGGTCAGCTCCCTGGCTGGGTATCTAACTCGTGCTGCAGTGGCTGTGGACAGCTTCATAGTGCTGAGACTTAACCCCTTTCACCACCAGGGAGGTCTGGACTGGTTATTGTTAATTTCTTATTACAAATAGAGTTTAGTACCCTGAACTGTTTCCACTCAAACCTCAGCTCTCCTCAGTTCTCCCTTTCTCTACTGGGGCCTCCGCTGTCTTCCATGTTCCCTCTCTCTGTCTCACTCATGCTGTAGCTTCTCTTTCCCTCCCCCTGTTCTTAAGGAAAGTTCTAGTTCCATCACTTTGTGAAAAGAGCAGTTCTCCATCTTCTTCCCAGGATTCAGGGAGGGAAAAGTCACATTTGAATCCTGTTCTCTCCCCATAGAAATGAAGTTGCCCCCTTTGGAAAAAGGGTTTCAGACTTCAAAAAAAAAAAAAAAAAAAAACAGCAGGAAAGTTTGGTTACCAAAGGCCTGGCACCAAATATACATGTGGACACCCATTATAACTATGACAAAGTTAGCTGTAAGAAATGACCACCACGAGGGAGAATTTGGTTGGTTGAGGTCACATGTGGAAGGTTGCCCTGTCCTTAGTCACACCAGCACACACACCTTCCTCCAAACACAGACTCAAGTTCACAATTGAGAAAGGGAAATCTTCAAGTGCCACAGAGAACACAAATCAGGGCAGTGAGTGGGCCAGGAGCCCCGTGGCTAAGGGGCTTTCCTACATCTGAGTCATACGTGGAACTAATCGCAGGCGACCCAGATTTTGAGGGCTGGTTGTAGAAGGTGATCGAGGTCACTGGTCTTGTGCACAATGATAGGGGTAGGGCGGGGGTGGGAGAGGGGTCAGGACTGTCTTAGGAGCCAAGAAGGCTGTGTCAGGCACCACATAAATGAGAAAAACTCCACCCCCTGGCCTGTGAAATGGTGATGGTGTTTCCATCTTCCAAGGGATAGCAGAACCCCAGGTCTGACTTCTCCAAGGAGACACACAGATGACCAACAGGCCTGTGAGAAAATGCCCGTCATCACTTACCATCAGGGAAATGCACATCAAACCCACAATGAGACACCACCTCACCCCTGTGAGAATGGCCCGTGTCAGCACTTTTGAAACAAGTGCTGGTGAGAGTGTGGAGGAGAAGGAGCCTCATACACTTTGCTGGGAATGTAGACAAGTGCAGGCCCCAGGGAAACAGTATGGAGTTATCTTGAAAGATTGAAAATAGGTCTACTACAATAAAAAAGAATCTTTTTTTAAAGATTTATTTATTTATTAATACAAGTACTGGGTACAGTCAGAAGCATGGGAGGGCTAGAGAATTCATCAGAGCCAGAGCGGGGACCAGAACAGGCAGAAGGACCGAGGTACACTGCTGAGGGGAGCAGCGGGTGCAACAGGAGAGGTCTGCTGCACCATGTGGGACCCTCACCGGTGGCCGGGGATCAAACCAGCACTGCAGAGTCTGCGGACAGCTTCGCAGCTCAGCACTCAACTGCAGTGCCACCAGGGGAGGCCCAAAAAAGAATCTTTATAAACATGAAAAATAAACATTAAAAATAGGTCTACCGTAGGATCCAGCAATTCCGCTCTTAGGTATCTACCTGAAGAATGCAAAAGCATTCTTGTATGACCTCCTATGTTCGCTGTAGCACTATTTATAATAGCCAAGCTATGGAAACAGCCTAAGTGCCCAAAGACAGGTAAATGGATTAGGAAGATGTGATCTATATACACAATGGAATACTACTCAGCTATAAAAAATGAACTCTTGCCATTTGGGACAAATGGATGGAAGTGGAGGGGATGATACTAAGTGAAATAAGTCAAAAGGAGAAAGACAAATACCAGATGACGTTACTTACAGGTGGAATATAGAGAAACAGAACAAAGGGTCAGTCATACGGAAACCAGTACCAAGCCCTGAAAATACAGAATTGAGGCCAGAGTTATGGAGGGGGATGTCAAAGTGGAGAAGGTGCACAATAGATTATGGTGGAGGACTATGGGTGCCTTGTGGTGGGTGTGGTGTGGTGACATACACCTGAGGGGTGTATTCCTATACCTCTAAATCATATACAGTGCCTAAACTGGTGTTGCTTCAATCAACAGGGGAATAATTTTTATATACTTACACAAGTTCAAAGATGCATGCCTAAAATTTGTATAGAATTATATAATGAAATGCTACTTCAATAATGAAAGAATAATTTTTTTATATCAAAAAATTAATTCCCAATGCTGTGTTTACACAGATGTTGGTCTTAGCTCACATTCACTCCACACCAAGAAATCATCACAAACGCTGGTCCAGGATGACGACGAGGCCTCAGCAGAGTTAAAGCTAAACCCCTCTTGTCGGGCCTTAATGAACTGGACCAAACTGACTCCTACAGCCAACCCCAGTAGAAAAGGAACTCAAGAGTCATCCATCTCAAAACACATAGTGAAACAAGCCACCAGAGGAAGTATCAGCAGGAACGGCTCGTGGAAGTGTGTGCGTGCAATGACTGGTGTGGAAGAGAATATCCTTACAGGGCTTTAGTCCAAGCTCACAGCTCCCAGGCTTCCAGTGAAGCAGGCTGCATCTGGATTGCACACGCCTGGACCAGACAGACGCTGGAAAGCATTTCAACCCAAATTCTTGTTTTGCAGATAGGGAAACAGACACCCAGAATGGGGAGTGTGACTTGTTGAAGGTCACTGGCAGGGCTGTGGCAGAATGAGGACTGGAATCCAAGTCTCCAGAGTCCTGGCCCTGTCCTACTTTTATTGCCACATGATACCCTAGTTTCCCAAGGTCAAGATTTAAAACCTAGCCTCAAGAGAGGACCAGGAAGAAAGAGCGACAGAAGGACCCACTCAGGACCCTGGAAAATCCAGCGTCCAGAGTCTTAGTAGCAAAACTCAGATTTCATGCCCTCACAACTAAAATTTTTGAGTAACTTATTTTCGCTGACCTGTTTCTCTTTCCTCTTCTTTCTCTACTTTCAATTGTTGTTGTTTTCTTTTTTCTTTTTGTTAATTAAGTTATCGTTGACAAATAACTCTGTGTGAGTTCAAGACCTACAGCGTTTTGATGTGTTGCATGTTAATGATCATCACCATTGTGACAGCTACAGCTACACTTCCATCAGAATGGTCCTTCCTTCTTTGTGGTGTGAACATTTAAGATCTAGTCTCACAGAATCTTGGGAGAATAGAATACAGGTGGCCAACAGCAGTCACAACACTGAGCATTTGCCCCCCCAGAACTTACCTATCTTCTAACTGCAAGTTCTGCCCTTTGATGCCCTGAGCTTCCAGGGAAGTGTTTGAGGAACAGTATAGCTCTGTCTGCTCACTTGAGAGGAACATGTTCCATGAAATATTGGAAATGTTGGCTGAGCATCTGCCATGTGCCAGGTACTGTGCTAAGCTCCAGTAACACGATGATGAGCTGGAAGACAGTCTCTTCCCATGAGTGCATGCTGTGCTGGGGACAGAGTCCATGAAAACTTCATCAATATACTATACAGTGATAAATTCCAGGGGTGCTATGGAACATAATGAGGGGCATTTTAATATTAGTTAATGCTCTATTTAATTAATGTTTCATTTAGAGGTACAATCCCAGGACAGCAAACGTAAGGAGAGAAATAAGTCCCGGAAGGACACAAAGTGGCTCTAATGGATTGTTAACAGAGCTGATGACAGTTTAATGAAAAGACATCGTTGTTCAGCCATGCATGTCCTCAGACAGACCCCACAAAACCACTAGTCCTCAAAATAGTCATCTGGAGGGAGAAAGACAGAGAAAATGATATGCCAACCCCTTCCTGCTTCTCATCTATAATTTGCAGCCTTCCCTGGCATGTCAATTTAATTACTCTGCATTTCTGGGTTGTTATTCAGCTCCTCTGACCAACTATCCCTAGCCTATATTTAATGCCCCAGTGCTTTATCGGCACCCCAAAACCGGGAAGGTGTCAAAGTCTCTTTGGGTGCCATAGCATTTAGGGTCTCCTGCAACAACCTAGGATGCAGCTAAACTTGGATTTTTGGATAAACATAAAATATGCCTCCAATATTTCATGGAAGATATACTAAAAAATGTTACCCATTGCTTATCTGAAATTTAAATTTCAGTGGGTGTCCTAAACTTATATTTGCTAACTCTAAGAGACTTCCTCATCATGGGCCTGGGCATTGGAGCTGGGGGCCAGCTGAGTTGGACACCACGTGGTCCTGGAATTAGGAGGATGAGCCAGGGATCTCCACTGGCAAAACAGCCCTGGTCTTGGGGAGCCGCTGAGGGAGGCTAAAAAGCAACACAAATAAGTTGGTGTGATTAAAAAAAAAGAAAAAAAAAAAAGGTCTGTGGATTCGAGGGAGACCTCTGAGGAGAAGTCATGGTTTTGTTTTGTTGGTATTTTTTAAAGTTTATTTATTTATTTATTTAAAAAATTAAAAACTGAAATATCTGTTTCTACTAATGTTGTTGAGAGAAATCATGTTTAAATTGTAATAGCAAGAATTAATCTGAGAGCACCTGAAAGAGCTCTCCAGGTTTGAGTAACTGCCTTCATGGTATTCTTTGCCTGTATCTCAAAAGACAACTCTTCTTTTCTCCTCAAATTTTATTAGTTTTTTACATGGCTATGTGATTTGGGGAATACAACATCACCCCTCATACCTGCACACGCTTCTCATATCTCCACCAAAGCTCTGGGCCAATGTTGGCCTTAGCCTTCCTACCACCATCTCCTCTGATAACCAGTCTGTTTTTTACAGTCTAGAAATATTTTGCTAGTTTCTTTTTTTGTTATTTATATACCGTAAGTGAGTGAGATCAAAAGACAACTCTTTAATTTGAGTCTGCCTTTGCAGGGCCTTCTGATAAACACACACTGTCACATGTTCTTACCTATTCAAATTCATGCTAGGGTGAAATTGTGGGAAACCCCAAAACTCCCAGGAGATGAGGTGTGACCTGCTTAATAGTCACCACGCAGGATGGGGTTCTCACAGATCTTATAGGGTCTCTTCAGAACAACAGAAAAAACAGAAAGAATTCTTCGCTAAAGCAACCAATGACTTAATTCACCTGGTGGTAAGTTAAGTTACAGATGGCATCACACCCAGCCTCTGAGGGAAGGAACTGACAAAGCAACACTTAAAGCCTCAATTTAGGAATCAGATCTTCAGAAAAGAAAATATTGTCACTATGGTGGCTGCCCCTCCCAGATTTTCCAGAACCAGGTTTATGCCAGAGTCGTCGTTCTGATCCATAAAGAGATTCAGACTATTTTCCTAGATTCCTGCAATAAAATAAGAAAGGGAGTGGTCCCTGCAAACAAAGCCACCTTTCCTCCCCCTTCCAGAATGCAGGGGAGATGAGGACGGCTCGGGGGACGCCTGAGTGAACTCCCAGCCCACACTGAACTAAGCCTCAGTTGTTCCTCATGGTTTGGCTCTGCATGAGGTGTCGTCGGAAGGTGCAGGTGCTCAGATGGAGAGAGAAAGCAGATGTGGGACTTCCCTCTGGAGGAAGTGAAATCACTCTTACGAAACACAAATGTCTTTTGTAGAATAGTTGCCTTTTCTTTGACAAACCGAAGATCAATTTTCAGACACAGGCTGTGGGGTGCGACCATCTGGAGAATTTATGTGATTTCAGATGCATTTCAGGACAAGAAAAAGTAGAGGAAATTGCTGGTGAGCAAGGAAAGCAGTGGGTGAAACTCCTGGTCAAACTGTGTGGTTGCTTCCTCCTGGTTGGCCATTGTAAGCGATTCCTCCTGGGGCAGGCAGATTTAAGTGGAGCTGAAATGTCCATTATTCCATTCTCCCTCTCATTGTGTCCCTGTGAGTTAACAAGAGAACTTCTGTGAACACAGCGGGGACATAGGCTTGGGATCATTTGAGGAACAGGAAAATTTCAGAAATAATTTGTTTCTTTTATTTTTTAAATGTACATTTGCTCATTTTTTTTTCTCTGAGTACAAAAAAGTGATGAAAGCTGAGTCCACACCACTTTGTTGGGTACTTAGGAGATTCTCAATGAAGATTTGCGAAGTGAGTGAAGATTGTTGAAAACTCAAAGGAAAAGGGGAAAAAAGTAAATAATTCAAAAAAGCTACCATGTGGATAGAATTACCATTGATGATTTAGTGACATCTCTGTAGTTATTTATATATTTGCACATGGCTGAGATAATGTGGAATGTATGTCATGATTTTTTCAATTAACATTGTGGCACACAAGTGCCTCATATTAAAATTGTCTGAAAATAAAATTATGATGCCTGGAGAGTATATATGGATACCAACCACATAATTTCACTCTTCATAGTTCTTTTACCTATTTTTATTTTTATTTTTGTGATGATAAATGTGAAGAGGAGGGTAGTCCAAAAGAAATGACAATGAATGTTTAGAGAGACTGGAAGTCTTAGGTATATCCATATTTACCTTGCTTGTCTTCTATTCACAGAAGAGTAAGAGCTCAGCAGGATCCACCAAAGGGAAAGCCAAGAGTAAGAAACTGTGAGCATGTCTCCAGGCAGTGTGACTTTTCTCATTCTGATGAGCTAGCCCTGTAAGAATTGGAGAAGTGTGTGACTAGTGCAAGAGATTGACCGAAGTACTTCAACTCCCATTTATCTAACTCTAGGATCATTCTACCAAGCTATAAATTTGTAACTAGCTAATTTATACATTAACCAGGACACCTGTGCAGAGTGGACTTCTCCAGCCAAGGACAACGAGGACCCTGGTTCATAAATTCACCCCTCTTGGGTTTAAGTAAATTCTTTGAAGCATACTGAGATGAGAATAGACCAGACAGTGAATATTTCCTGGTTTTACAAAGCACCATCAAGTTTTTAATAGTAAATAGTGAAGCTCAGTCTGTAAAGCTAGGTAATTGGTCTCATTATTTCTAAAAACAGACATCAGCTGCATCAGCGACAGTGGGAGCAGCCCAGTTCCTTTAAACCTCCTTTCCAGGTGATGGTACAGTGATACCTGCGAACTGAAACAGGACTTGTTTAGTCTCTGTCCTGCATTTGGTCCATGGTATGTTCTGGAGGCTCCATGAAGGTCTGTGTCAGAGCTTCATTAACTCCCCTCACTACCAATTAAGGAGCTAAGACACACCCTCATTGTCCCAAGGAATTAACAGAGCTGGGCTTCCTTAACCCTTGTCCTAGACCAATGGTTGAGGGAACGCTGTTCTCGGTGGTGGGGACCAAAGCGTCTGGCATTAACATACAAAAGGACATTCATGGAATTATGCTCTTCTGACGAAGTAACAAATGAATGGCTTAAATTTACAAGGACCACATTCATTTCTATGCATCTGTACTCAATCCACACACTTAACTGAGAATGAAAAACTAAACGGATATCGACATATGAACTGCACACACACAGAGGATGTATAAATGTGTACACACGCGACATGTTCCTTGGCCACTCTCTGCTTCTGGTAAATCAAGATCTAGAAGACAGTGTGGATTTCCTTCTTGCGTGAACCTGTCTGCCTCTCTGAAGGGAACACCACCAGAGGGGGGGCCTGGCTTAGCTGCAGAGGCTGAGGCTGTGTGGATGAGCTTCCAGCATCGAACGCGTGGAAACCTCTCCAGGCTGCTTCTGCCCTGCCCAGGTAATGCAGCTCCTGAGGAAGACCTGGTAGGGTTCGTCACCATGAAACCCACAGGACTTGTGAACGCCGTCACGCTCAGGTGAGTGGGAAGCCCAGGCCTCGGCCTGGTGCACAGTTAACTGAGACGTGGAAGCGGAGTGTCTCAGTAGGGGTGTGTGCCATTCTCCCCAGCATTTACAGTAAATGGAAGCTGGTATGGGAATGCCTGGAGAGAGCATTCTGGGAAATTTTGAGATATTAGGTCTAAGAGAATGAACAAAGAGCAAAATCAAAGCTTCCCTTTAAAGTCAGAAAGCTTGCTCAGAGTGAGCAGTGAGATGTGTGGTCAGGCTTTTGCTGAGAGCCCCACACAGGGTTGCATAGTAACCCCCTGGGGGTGGCAGGGGGCATGTAGCATTGTCTGTGTCTCCAGGTCTAGTTCAACATGATTTTTCCCACGTCCTGATAGACCTGTGTTCCAGTCAACTCTCATTTTCCCCTTTTGCAATTAGATTAGCCTAAAGAGGAACTGGTGACTGTAGGAGAACTGCTGAAATTTTTTTTTCTGCAACTGCTTGCTTTCCTTTCTGTTCAGTCTGCACCAAGCTTGCTGGTGGATGTGTGGTGCTGGTGTGTGACTGGGGCCGTCTAATCATGAACAGTTTTGGGGGCAACGTTGTCTTCTGTGTGCTTGCAGTATGGGCTAATATGGACATATCGCTGGGACAGATGGATGATACTGGATTTCAAAAATGCAAGGATGCCTTGAAAGTCCCTGTCCTGGAAGTCTTACCTGGAGGAGGCTGGGATAATCTGCGGAATGTGGACATGGGACCCGTGATGAACTTGACTTACACCAGCTGCAGGACCACCGAGGATGGACAGTACATCATCCCTGATGAAATCTATACTATTCCCCAGAAACAGAGCAACCTGGAGATGAATTCAGAAATCCTGGACTCCTGGATGAATTACCAGAGCAGCACCTCAGCCTCCATCAACCTGGAGCTCTCCCTTTTTTCCAAAGTCAATGGCAAGTTCTCCTCTGAGTTCCAGAGGACGAAGACTCTCCAAGTGAAGAACCAAGCTATCATGACCCGTGTTCAGGTAAGAAACCTGATGTACACTGCCAAAATCAACCCCACGTCGGCACTGAACTGGAGGTTTAAGAAGGAGCTCCTGGGCATCTGCGACCGTCTGGAGAACAACCAGACTCGTATGGCGACCTACTTGGCAGAGCTCCTGGTCCTCAATTATGGCACCCACGTGGTCACCAGCGTGGATGCAGGGGCTGCACTCATCCAGGAGGACTATATCAGGAGCTCCTTCCTGCAGGACAGCCAGAGCAGCCTCAGCGCCATCACCACGTCCGCAGGAGTGACCTTCCAAAACATCGTGAACTTCAAAATTGAGGACAAGGTAGTCTTGCAGGACACCTTCACCAAGAACTACCTCTCCAACCGCACCAACTCCAGGGTGCAAAGCCTGGGCGGCGTTTCTTTCTACCCAGGCATCACGCTCCAGGCTTGGCAGCAGGGCATCACCAACCACCTGGTGGCCATGGACCGCACAGGGCTGCCGTTGCATTTCTTCATCAGCCCCGACCTGCTGCCCAACCTGCCGGTGCCCCTGGTGAAGAAGCTATCCAAGACTGTGGAAGGCGCCGTGAGGCGCTACTACGCCTTCAACACCTATCCTGGCTGCACGGATGTCAATTCACCCAACTTCAATTTTGAGGCAAACACTGATGATGGCTCTTGTGAGGGGAAGATGACCAACTTCTCCTTTGGGGGTGTTTATCAGGAATGCACTCAATTCTCCGGGAGCGAGGTAGTGCAGCTATGCCAAACCTTGGAGCAGAAGAACCCGCTCACTGGCGCCTTCTCCTGCCCCTCTGGCTACTCCCCGGTCCGCCTGCTGTCGCAGACCCACGAGATGGGCTACAACCACCTGGAGTGCCAGCGCAAGTGCACCCTCCGCATCTTCTGCAAGACCGTGTGTGAAGACGTGTTCCGGGTGGCAAAGGCTGAATTTAGGGCTTTCTGGTGCGTGGCCAATGGCCAAGTACCCAACAACTCGGGGCTCCTTTTTGGGGGCCTCTTTAGCGAGAAGAGCATAAACCCTCTGACAAATTCCCAGTCGTGTCCAGCTGGCTACATTCCACTGAGTCTCTTCGAAAGCCTCAAGGTATGTGCCTCCCAGGACTATGAGCTGGGAAGCAGGTTTTCCGTCCCATTTGGTGGATTCTTTAGCTGTGTGGTTGGGAACCCTCTGGTGGACCCCGCCATATCCAAAGATTTAGGGGCCCCTTCTCTGAAAAAGTGTCCCGGGGGCTTCAGCCAACACCTAGCGCTCATCAGCGACGGCTGCCAGGTGTCCTACTGTGTCAAGGCCGGCCTCTTCATGGGAGGGGCTCTGCCCCCTGCCAGGCTCCCACCTTACACCCGGCCACCCCTCATGAGTCAGGCCCCCACCAACACTGTCTTGGTGACGGACCCCGAGACCGCCAGCTCCTGGATCAAAGACCCCCAGACGCACCAGTGGAAGCTGGGGGAGCCCCTGGAGCTGCGCAGGACCATGACCGTGATCCACGAGGATGCCGGTGACCTGTCGGCCAAAGCGACAATCGGGATCACCATGGGGGTTGCTGCCACCCTGGCAGTCGCCATCCTGCTGCTGGTCATCTACAGGACCCGCAAGCACAACAACAGGGGATACCAGGCGATCCAGGATGAGAGGCAGAGTCTGGCATCGGGTATTCCGGACCATGGAGACAATGCTGACCAAAAGCAGGAGCTGTGTCCAGCCTGAATCTCCCAGACTCTCGCGTCCATCTCCCCGGAGTTTCTAGCATGACCCTCACATCTCTCTCCACTTCTGTCTTCCTAAGTATTGAAATGGCAAGAACCACAAAAAGCAGGTACAACTTAGTGACTTCTTTAGGTCTCTGGGACAGAAAATTAATAGAACAACCTGGGGTGGGGATTTTAAGGAAAGCTCATCCTCTGCACTAAAATATAAAGAAGATGTTGTTTATCTTGTGCCTCACTAGTGATTTACTTCTAAGTGCACACATGTGGAAAGAGAGGGGAGCAGGTTGGTGTTTGGACTGGGGGGGCATGCATTTACGCTGGGGCTGGTGGTGGTTTCTAATGCAAGAGCTAGAAGAATTTCTGCCTTTTAAATGTTGCCCTTCCACTGTTTTGATTTAAAAAATTATATCTGGACTGCTTGCTCCTGGAGGTGAGCAGAGCCCCCAGCGGAGAAAGGAAGTTCTGTCGGCTACTCTTTTATAGATTTGAGGCTCCACGTTGAGCAGAGATGGTGTCTATCAAGTCCACAATATCCAACTTCCCCACGACCAAGACTTATTTGGACCAGACACTCCTGAACTTCACACTAGTGTCTTTTAGGAGCTCAAGAGAAGGGGTGGTTTGGAAATAGGAGTCAGTGAAGAAAGGGTGAAAACTAGAAAATATTCTGGTAATCACGGGATATTAGAATTCTTACCCACAGCCAGGTACAGTTGACCCTTGATTAACTAGGAACTTAGGGGCACCACCTTCCCCCCACCCCAGTTGAAAATCTGAGGATGGCTTTTGAATCCCCTCAAACTCAAGGACAGCCATCCTTTGGTATCCCCAGAGATTGGTTTCAAGATCCCCACCCCAAAATCTATGGGTGCTCAGGTGCCTCTTAGTGGGTCCTTTGTCCCCAGGGGTTCAACAACCAACTGCAGAACCTCAGGATAGGAAAAAAATCTGCTTGTAGATAGACCTGTGCAGGTCAAACCCGTGTTGTTTAAGGATCACCTGGACCTGGTTTCTTTCTGTTAGTTCATCATAAACAGGGCAAAGGCGCTGCAGACTTGGCCAGATAAACATTATAATTTCCTGGTGTATGTCACCCCAAAACAACCCTTCCTCTTTGATGAGTGGAACTTACCTTCCTGCCCCCCCCCCACCAAACACACACACACACACACACACACACACACACACACACACACACTCTTTTCTAGCATTTTTCTAGGACTGGAAGGCAAGGGAAAAAGCAAGAAGTCAAAATAAGCCCATGCCTAAGTACTCCTTCCTCCCTGAATCCAAAAGAGAGCAGAAAACAGCAATTAGCTATCCACCTTTATTTTTTCCAGTAGAAAGGTGACTGACATGATCAAATGCACATTTTTAAAGGAAATGAGAAAGTCATCAACACCACTTGTGACACACCTATTTCTCTTCCGAGTTGACTTCCCTGGGGCACCTGGTGGGGTCCATGGTGGTCCCTTGACACTTGGGGGTTGACCCAATTTGATATCAGGCTCAGTTAATTGTTACTACTAGGATGAATCTGTTCATGTTTCTCCTTGTTATCTTTGAAAGGTATCTATTTCTTCACCAAATCAAATGTCTTTAGTGATTTATCTTCTCTAAAGGTTCATGTTCACAAGCTTAGGCTTACAATATGTTTTTCTGAGAATTCTGGGGCGTTCCAGTCTTTGGGAAGACGGAGACAGGGGAGTCACTCATTCTGCCACTGATACAGAGAAGTGAATCACAGAAGTTGAGCCTGCTCCTTTGTCTGCCCTGATTTCAACAACCACATCACTTAATCCTGCCTCTGAAGCAGTAAAATGTTCTCCTTGGCCTCTGGTGTTTGGTGGGTGTGTTTCAGCCATGCTAACCACTTTTCTGCAAATACTGATTTTCCCATGAATTTTTTTTGAAGATTCCTCAGTCAGAGAGACAAAGAAAAATTGAAGGTCCTCAGACTTTTAATGTACTAACTACTCATTGATCTAAAATGTTCTTATGTTGCCTTATATTTCTACTAACACAAGTGCACATACTTAAGCATTAAAATGTATACTTAAGGAACAATCTGTCCGACTGTTGATCCGAAAATCTGGAGTGTGGGAGTTTGTCTGCACCCTCCATTCCCAACTGTTGAGTGGGGGGCAGGGGACTGTGAAGACTAACCTGGTCTAACTAACTGTGAAGACTAACTAATCCCACCCTATGGTCTGTAAAAAGCAGAAACTTTTGTCTGACAAAGGTGGCCCAGCATTTGCATTTTACTTGTCTGTTCTCATTAGTATTAGGGTTAATTAGTATTGGATTAATTAGTATTAGGATTAAACATTTATTTGAAAAAAACAGCCTGCAAACTACTGAAATGCACACGATATTGTAATCAAGTGGCAGGAACTTGGAGAAGCAAAGATTTGCAATTTTTAAGAGGGTCTTTCCCCTACAAGTTCATGTTCTTATTTCCCCTGTCATGTGGTCTGTTTCTTAGAGGAACAAGACGTCCTCCTCAGTCCCTTGGTCAATGTGTGGGTGGAAAAAAAGTGAAAAAAATTGAGGAAAGGGATGTTCTCTGTACCCCATGGGATGGTTTGTGGTCACTAACCCCAAATCCTCACAGGCAGGTGCTCGTCTACAAACACAACAGGCCAACAACAGTGTGCGGTTGTTCATTTGCCATTTATTGTTCTGCACGCACACCTCGAGCACCAGGCGGCGATGTCCTTTCAGAGCAACACCATGGACTTGGGGACACACCAGTACAGACGAGGGTTTCCTCAGCACCTCACCCCCCTCTCCCACAACACCGCCCACCCCCACTCAAATGCCAGTGACCACAGACAGGAAAGGGGACAGGGTCCTTCTTGTATTGCGTGAGCCCCCCCGCCCCTCATGCGCAGAACAGTGCATACCAGGATGAGTACTTTTGACTATAAAACCACAGAGAAGTCCGAGTTTTACAAAATTGGGGGAGAGGGGTATGGAAACACGAAGGCACACACAACCACAAACACACAATTAACCTCTTAAAGGATAAGCATCTGACAAGGTTTGTCTCCAATCCCATCTGCCATCCCTGGAGACTCAGGAAGGGAGAGAGGAGGCTGCTGGTGCTAAGACAATGAAGGGAAAGGCCTGCCTCCCCACCCCCAGCCTGGCCAGGGTCACAGCAGGGTTTCTGGTGGAAAGACACGCTGTGTCAAAGTGGCGGGTGCACAGGGCTCCTGTGGGCAGCGCCAACAGAGACTGTATCTTTCCAGGTTGGCAGTAGAGAAGGGACAAAGGAATCCTCTCCTTCTCCCAGTCCCACTTGGCACAGTGTTAGAAAGGAGATTCAAGATCCCTTCTGCTCAGAATGCCCCCCCAAGAAGAGCAGCTTGAGGACGAGGTTGTCCCTACTGAGCATTCTCAAAGAGGAAGAGAGGGTACAGACACAACTGACGTCCTGGGGGAAAGGCTTGAGGACATGAAGAGGAGCTCTCAGGGGTTGTCGCCTGGCCCACTTCCTGCCCTGTGTGCTACCCATCCTCTGCCTCACCCCCTTGGCTTCCCCTTTCCCCACCCTTCTCCTGCCTGATGCAGGAAAACCAGTCTGTCCCAGCTGCCCACTGACAGTTGTCAAAGCTTGTCTTCTCTCTTCCCCCCACTCCAACTGCAGTGTTCCTCTCCCCACAGAGTCTCAATCTATTTCCTCCTCCCTGTGGTGAGACCAGTGGCCTCTCAACAAGGGGCTAATGATACCAGGCCTTAATGAGACTCTCCGGGGATCTCTGGTAGCCTGGCAAGGGGCGTGGGCATTGACAAACTCTGCAGGGAGGGGTATCCCTTCCATCGAGTTTAAGGGTCTCCTCCCGGTCTCCGGCAGTCCTCCCCAGGGTGCAGTGAACTCAGGACCCAGCTTCTGGCCTACTGGTGAGATAAAATGGCTGCCTACCGATAGGAGACACAGGAACTAAGATGGCAGGCACAATTCTCCCTATCAGAGCTCCCTCTGCTGGAGGCAATTAGCGACCCTATAGCCATATGGAAAGTGAGGAGGGGTCAGGGCCCTCATGACCCACGGATCTGGGCTTCGCATGGGAGATCCACTGCGGGCACTTACATCAAAATGGCTGCCGGCCGCGCAGGAAGCAGCTCCGGAGCCGGCTCTCAGGAGAGCGTGGCTTCCGTTCTAACTTAAGTACCATTTTTGAAGGTTCTTTTGTTCCAATTTTTCTAGCATCAAAAACCTTCCAAATATTATGAAATATATATATATGCATATATATACGTCAAACCCCCAAAACATGAGGTATATAAATTCAAATTAGTATCTAGGGGAACTTCCCCCAAACACATAGTTCAAAGAACCCACTTTCAAAGGGGGAGTTGGGTTTCCCTTCTTGATCCCCCTTCTCTCCTCCCTGACCCTCAATTAACTTCCTAGCGGGAGAAGAAGGCAAGAAGGGGATGGCCTGGGAGGGGATGGACTGGGTCTTGGAACACTACTCAGATGCAGGCCGGGCAGTGAGGTTCCCACCAGTTAGGCGGGAGCTAGAGAGGCTTCCGTCACCCCTAGGTCAATCTAACCCATAAGAAGTTGCCGGCCCAGCACCATCTGGGCTCTCATTAGCACATTTGCATGGAGACAGATTGAAGCCCTCATAGAAACCAGGCTGGACGGGATTGGCTCAGATCCAATCTTGAAAGCTATAAACAGGCCGGTCCAGCCCTCCGCTTACACATCCCCCCAGGCACAGTTCCATTTCCATCAGCATCCAGTTTGCCACGGGATGGATTGACCAAGGGTCCAATTTACCAAGGGTAAGGAAGTCAAAGGTCCACAGCCTGGCTGGTGGACCCCCATCAGCGCCGGGGTTTGACATCTTGCAAAAGAGGGGTAGAAACATGACAGGATTCCCCACCAGCCTGGCCCCGGGGAGTGCGCAGGCACACGCGCGCACACGCGCACACACGCGCACACACACACAGATGCACAGACACAGGCAGCACAGAGCCCTGGGGCCCCACTCACAGTGACTTGATGAGACTTGTGGAATCTTTGAGCTGGTCTGGGGTGCGTTGGGAAGAAGGCTATATGGGCTCCTCTCCCTGAGGACAGTTCAGATGCTAAGTGGGATGCAGGCTCTGGTCTGATCAGAGGGATGGGGCCCGGGGGAGGCCGCCCCGAGAGGCACCCCAGAGCCCACCCACCTGCACAAGAGAACCAGACGCCTCTTTGGACGGGTCAGGTGTGAGGAGGGGGGCCGAGGCTGAGGGCTATTATGAGAGCTGGATCTGCCCCCAGGAGCCCCAGCCTTCCCAACCCTCCTGGCAAGAAGTGCTTCCTTGCTGTACACTGGGACATCGGATTCTGATGTCACAGCAGTTGAGTGGCTCACCCCTTTGCCCCCCAACCTTGCACAGTGAGAGCTCCTCGCCTCCAGAAGAGGAGAGAAAAGCGGAAACTCCGCTCTCAAAGCAGAGTGGAAGCAGCAAGAAGCAGCTGAGGCCTTGGACCTCAGCCTTCACAAGGCCAGGGCATGGGGTGCCCAAGCACTGCCCATACCCTAAATGTGCTGACCACACCCCCTCCTTAGAGGGCTGGGGGGTTCTTGCCTACCCAGCACCGAAATCTCCATGGGGACAGACCATGGAAGACCCTTGACCCCTGGCCCCTTTGTGTCGGATGAGGTTTATGAGAGACGTCACCTTACTCAGTCTGGCTCCCCTGTGTGGTTGGGGGCGGGGAGGAGACAGGACAGGAGGGGAGAGGAGGGAGTCGGAGCACAGGGCCAACTTCTACCTCGACTCTCCCCACCTCCTATCCTGTGGTCCCCAAGGTCCCTCCTACCCAAAAACCCCTCCGGCTCAGTCCTTCTCCTGGACGGTGCTGTCCTCGGAAATGCCCTGGGCGGCCAGTTCAGCCAGCACGTTATCCAGGTAATTGGCATCGGGGTAGCCGTGGCCAGTGAGATTAGAGCCAAACTCCGTCTTGTGGTGGACTTCATTCCAGATGACGGTGTCCGACTCGCCCGTGGTGCTGGAGGTACCGATGGCAAAGATAAGGCGGCGGTCCCAAGCCACGAGCAGCAGCTTCAGAACCTAGGAGACCAGAGGCAGACACGTGCTGATGAGAGTCTGTCCCCTGGGTGGAGGGAGAGCACCCTCCTGGGTCAGGATGCTCTAACGTGGCAGAGTGACCAGGAAGAGACTTGGACCCACAAGCTGAGTCCTGGCTCAGTCACTGACTCACTGGTGACCTCGCACAAGTGACTTCACCTCTCTGGGCTTTCATCTCCTGATTCACAAATGGCAGAGGCACAGTCTGCCTCCACATCTCATGGGCACTGTGTGAAAAGCCCTTCACACAGCGCCTGGCAGGTGCTGCTCAGCAGTCGTTAGCCAGGACACCAGAGCTCATGCCTGCAACCTCCTGAAGTCAGCCCTCCTCCACCACCTGAGTCTGGGTCCCCTCATGGTGACACGCACTGCCCTCTCCCACACTGCTTCATGTTTACCCACTCTCTGCTTGCCACACAACCCAGGCCGAGCTGGTGTGGAACTGTCTCATTCTACAGGTGAGGCCCAGGGAGTGTTGGGTTTGCAGAAAGTTCTAATTGAGCTAAAACTTACAAACTTATATATGTTGGTTGAACAGGTAAACACCAAACACCCTGTTCCAGGCCTCTGACAGCAGCACCCAGCATGGGGACCAGTACTGTTGGCTCAGGCGGGCTACTCTCAGCGTGGCTGGGCTGGAGGTCGGGACCACAAAGTAGTAGCAGTTGACATTAAGATCCGAGCTAGGGCCTCCCCAGTGGCACAGCGGGTTGAGCCCAGTGCTGTGAAGCTGTCCACAGCCTCTGCAGTGCAGGTTCCCACTGACCGGGGAGATACCCACACAGCACAGCAGACCTCTCCTGCCTCACCCGCTGCTCCCCTCAGCAGTGTATTTCAGTCAGTCTGCCTGTTCTGCTCCCTACTCTGTCTCTGGTGAATCCTCTCACCCTCCCGCGCCTCTGGCCTGTACCCCAGTCGTTGTATAAAAATAAATAAATCTTAAAAAAAAAAAAAAAAAAAAAGATCAGAGCTACCCGCTCCTGTGTGTTACGGCTCAGCGCCAGCAGCAGGGCAGGTAGCGGTTATGGTAGTCGGATGAGACAGGGGGCCCCAGAGCGCCTCGTAGTCCCCTTTCTGCTGGTGAGGGGACAGGCTCAGAGGAGAAAAGACCTGTCCTGGTCAAAAAGCCACAGTGCAGGGGGCTTGACTTGGGGTCTGCCTGCTCCACACCCGAGGTCTGCATCCTTAGGGGTCAGGCGGGGGTCAGCACCGAGTCCACAGGGGAGGCTGCTTCAGGGCCAAGCCTCAGAGGCCGGGGGAGGTGAGTTCCATCCACAGAGCCAGAGCGGGACAGGAATGAATGTGAGCAGGGGTGAGGACTGCCAGGCTCGCCACCGCGCCCTGCCCACTCACCTTTCGCCCTTTCTCGCTGTCGGGAAGGTAGCAGTGTCTTGGGAAGCCGCGGGCGCTGAAACTCTTCCCAGGATTTGGGTGTTCTGGGCCCTGAAAGAAGAAGGGGAAAAAATAACAAAGGTTATTTTTCAGAACATTTCTGATGAGGGGGGCACAGGTAGTGACGAACTCAAGTCATGCTTACAAAGAGCACGGCCATAGTCTAGACAGAGAACAACCTTGAGAGCAGGGCACAGAGGCTGGGCCTGAGCACTTGGAGTTCTCAGCCCTCGGTAAATGTGTCTGGGCTGAATAAATGAATGAACAAGTGAACGAATGAATGGATGGATTGATAGATGACAAACCTGCAAGAAAATACAGCCTTTCACTTCCTCTTATTGTGGCTGGTAGTTCCAAAAAGATTAAAAATGCAATTTAATTTTTTTTTTACTAGCAGGGTTGGGTTCAAGATCAGCTGTGATTCAGTGAGCAGGGAAAGGCGAGTGGGAGCTGAACAAGGCAAGCATGTCTGCACCCTTGGAGATGCAGTGGTGGAGACATCACCACTCTGAATTCACATTCACGGGAAATCCTTCCACGCTGACAACAGTCCCAAGGCCGCGCTTATTTCCCAGCCAGGCCTGGCTGGCGGCGAACCCGACTGCAGCTCTGTCTGTTCCTCGCTGCGGGCCTGGCCCCGGCCCAGCGGGCTGTTGCTCTCAGCACGACGCTAAGCTGGGCAGTCACGACTCTGCAGGCCCAGCTCAGAGCTTCCCCCCAGGGAATCGCTCTCTGCAATGAGGGCAGAGCTGAGCAGTCTGACTCCTCAGGAAGCACAAGCTTGCAGGACTGAGAAACAGCCTTGAAATCCTGACCTTCACCCCAAATTAAGCTTTTCTTGTGGTCCTTCCACACTCCAGCTTTCTCTCCCCTACAACTCAGCTGTGTCCTAGAACACACCCCCTTCTCTGTTTCCTTGTGTCTTTCATGGCCCCGAGTCAAAATGAGTCCGCTGCCCTCCCAGACAGGTGGACAAAGCCCTGTTCCTGACCTGGCCAGTATGAGCCAGTAAGAGCCAGTAAGAGCCTCAGTGATGACAGTGCCAGGTATTGGGCACTTTGGGACTGTGCCTGGTACCAGAATATCTACACATAGGATCAAGATCGCCGATTCGGAGGAGACCCCTGCACCCTACTTTGGGTTCCCAGGTGCACAGAGGAAGCTGTGCATGCTTAGAACAAGCTCTCAAGGGCAGGTGCATGTCCAAAATCCCCAGCTAGTAAGGAGTCAGCCAGGAGCTGGAAACAGATCATGGAGGGCTGAGTTCGCCTTGGCTGCACTGCCTCCCACAGCTATGACCATGGTGCCCCTCGTTTCTGCCCAGTGAGACAGATTCATCTTTCTCTGACTGGTTTGTAAATCCCTCAAAGAAAGCCATATTGTTTTTTATTCCATTCACTTACAGGCTATCATCACTACCCTCTGCTTTATTTCCTCTGCATCACACATCACTATTGGGAAGTATCTTATTTGTTGATTTATTTTATCATCATTCTTGTCCCACTAGAACGGGGACGGACCCCTGGGGGGCAGGGACTCTGTCCCTTTTGCTCACTTGTTCCGGAGCACCTGGCACCCACCCAGCCCAAATCCACACTCAGATGTTTATTCAATAAGAAACTAAATAGAGAAGGCAAGGAGGAGGGGGAAGGAGGGTGAAATAATAAATATTTGCTAAATAAATGAATCCAATTAGCACCCTAGAACATTTTAAAAAAAAGCTTCCGTGTGTGAAGGCAGGGACACATTTGTATTTGCTGCCAGGAATGGTATTCGGTCTGTTTCTTAGGACTGTGTTTCAAAGAATCAAAAGAGGAAAGAAATGCCCACAAAAGTCCAAGCCAAGGAATATCTATCACATTACAGATGCTAATACCATTTGACCAAGAAATTGCACTTGTAGCAAATAATTCTACAGACACACTCACATGCACACAAGGTCATTCATGGCAGTGTTATTAGCTGCAGCAAAAGACTGGAAACAATCCACATGCCCATCAAATGGGAGCGGCTGACTATGAATGATGGTCCGTTTATACAATGGATTACTGTGGCGACTTGAAGAATGAGGAAGCGTTCTCTGTACTAGAGGAAGGATGGACAGTTGATACTGTTGACTGAAAAATGCAGGGTGCAGGGCGATGTGTGTCTGATCTGTGCCCCCCACCCCGCTTTATGTAAAAAGGGAGGGGTGGATGTGGTCTTTGTTCCCTGGGTACAAAAGACCCTGGAAGGTCCGTGAGAAGCAGGAACAAAGGTATCGGGATGTGGGGTGGGGTGGACAAGAGTGAGAAGGAGACTTTTCAGAGGAGAATGTTTTCCTAGTTTGGGCTGCAATGACAAAATTTCATAGACTGGGTGGCTTTTCATCAACAGAAATTTATTTCTGCCAGCTCTGGACACTGAAGCCCAAGGCCACAGGAGCTTCAGGGCCAGGTGAGGGCAACCAGGACCCTTGCTTGGTTTCACAGGTTCCTGTCTAGACAGGAATTTGCCTCAAGATGAATCAATCTCGAGTCTCACCCAGCTCTCCTTGGATGATAAATTTTTTTAATTAAATTAATTTTCTTGGGCCTCCCCGGTGGCATAGTGGTTGAGCGCTGGGTTGCAAAGCTGCTCACAGCCTCTGCAGCGCCGGTTCGATCCCTGGCCACCAGGTGAGGGTCCTACATGGCGTGCAGACCTCTCCTGCTGCCCGCTGCTCCCCTCAGCAGTGTACTTCGTCAGTCTGCCTGCTCTGCTCTCCGCTCTGACTCTGGTGAATTCTCTCACCCTCCTGCGCTTCTGACTGTACCCAGTACTTGTATAAATAAATAAATAAATATTAAAAAAAATTAATTTTCTTACATCATTGTTCATTTTTGGACAGCATTTGATTTCTCCTCAGGTGTAGTTTCCATAGTTGTCCCGTCACCATAGCACCTGTCCACATCACCGCAGTCCCTTCCTCCTCTGTTTCGGCCCCTCCCTCCTCCTCCCCTGCTCTAAGTCTCGGGTCTATACTCAGCTTGCAAGTTTTGCCTTTTTTCTGACCCTTTGTTCAGTTTCTCTATATTCCACATATATATGAGAAACCGTCTGATATTTATCTTTCTCCTTCTGACTTATTTCACCTAACATAATCCCTTCCAGCTCCATCCATGTTTCCACAATGGCATGCGTTTATCTTTTTTCATCACTGAGTAGTATTCCATTGTGTCTATAGACCACATCTTTTTGAGCCATTCGTCTATTTGGGGGTATTTGGGTTGTTTCCATGTCTTGGCTATTGTAAATAGTGCTGCAATAAACATAAGTGTGCAGGTTTCCTTTGGAATTAGACAGGACTTTAGACATAGACTTTAAAGTTGATGCTAAAACGAGCCAAGACTTTGGAGAATACTGGGATGGAATGAATGTATTTTGCACGCAAGAAGCACATGAGGTGGGGGGGGAGGGAGTGTCCAGGGAGAAATGCTATAAATTAAAATTTTGTGTCCTTCCAAAGTTACTCTTTGACACCTAATCCCCAATGTGATGGTTTTCAGAAGTGAGGCCCAAGGAAGGTGAAAAAAGGGTGAAGCTCACATGAGTAAGATCAGTGTCCTTATAAGAGGCCCTGGAGCTGCCTCACCAATTCTGCCTTATGAGGACGAAGAGGGAAGACACCTATGAACTAGATTCTCACCTGACTGTGACTCTGCCAGCACCTTGATCTTGGATTTTATTATAGAAACCTGAACAGGCTAAGAAAAGCATCTTTCCTGCAAACATTTACACTTAAAATATTAAAAGCCACCAGCTCAGTGTGGACTCACCTGGATGCCAGGGGGGATGCTGTAGATGATGCGGATGGTCTTGCAGTCGGGGTGGCCGGGCAGGGAGTGAGGGATGAGGTGGTACTCCATCTTCCCCGGAGGCTGGGTGCCTGTCTTCACCCCATAAATGGTCTTACAGGTCGGACACTGCAGACTCCCATCCTGAGGAGACAAGTTAGATTGGGAAACAGTTTTGGTAATGCCCTCCCTACCCAACCTCAAAAGATACAAGAGATACGGGGCCAGGGGCACAAAATGCACCCAAATGAGCAACAGACCTTGGCTCCCACCCACTTTCCTGCTATCTTGGTCGGTTCTGCTTTCTCCAAAGTAACAAGAGGTAAATCCCAAAAAGAGCCCCATGCTCCATGCTAAGGAGACCTGTGCTTAAGAAGGAGACCAGCTGCCCAGGCAGGAGCATATGCAGGGAATCAGTTACTCACTAGGAAAGTCAGACTGTATGTTTCAAGCACTAGACAAGTCCCAGAGAGGATCACCTGGAAGCTTCTGGAAACTAAAGATGCCTGGACCTCTCACAGGTCACTGAACTGAACTTGGCAGCTACTGAGCACAGTGCTTAGGGCTGTGATGCTGCAGTCAAGTGACTGGATTCGATCCCCACTGCCTTCTAACTGCTGTGTGACCTGCACAAATTAGCTAACCTCGCTAGGTCTCAGTTTCCTTATGCAGGGAAGAAAATGCTAGTGTCTCTTCTCACTGGGTTGTTGGCAGGATTCCAGGGGATAATCCACAGGAGGTGCATCTCAATGTGATTAGTATTCCCACAGCTTGGGTGGGGAGTCTAATGCTTCTACACTTGGGGTGGAAAGAGAAGGCAGGCAGAGGTGTTAGAGTGCATAAGGAATGCCATTGATGTTAGTACTTTCAATCTTAAGACAGAATTTACTTTGTTTATTTCATTTATTCTATGTGCTGACATAGAATGAGAAGGGATTATCAAACCCCCTTTCATAGAGACGGGGACTTGAGCCACATTATAATTCAAGGGCTTGCTGCTTGTTAGGGCCCAGTGGGCACATCTAACCCAGCAGCACAAAACCTCAGTGGCACTGTGGGGGGGTTAGCCTTAGGGGGGGATCCCTGGATGCAGTGGCATAAGGGGTCATGGTTTGATAATAGGGGACATAAGGGGACATGGTGAGATGTACCAAGGCGGGGTGGGTAGGAGAGCCTCAACAGTAAATCCTAGTCCAGGATCCCACCAAGAAAAATGGCGAGGACAAGGACAGTGTGCATAGGCCAGGAGGAACTTGTATGAAGAGTTTTCACAGCTGGGTCTGGAGCTCTGGGACAGCCCTGTCTCTCCCCCCACCCCCCTCCCCGGAAGCGGGGCTCCTCCACAGAGCTATTTAAGGTCACATCAATTCAAGCTCTGCTCATTTAAAGGAATAGCTTGTCTTCCTTCTAGCCAGTGGAGATGGTCATAAAGACAGATCCCAGAGCTTGAAGTCAACAAAACAGGCCTCACTTTCCGCTTTGGCCTTGACCTGCTACATGACCTTGGGGGAATCTATTTCTCTCTGGTCTCTTTTCTCCCCTCTTCCGTGTAAAGAAAGAATGCATGTGTCAAAGTATGAGTGCAAATGAGGATAAGGGATAGTGTCTTGAGGGACATTTGGAAGCACCATGGAAATAAACGCCAGGATTAATATTTAGGTTATCTACTAGTGTATGGAGGTTATATACGAGAATATTCTTACATCCATAGGGTCATCATAAAGGGAATGCATATGCCGAAAAAAATCTTGACCCCCTCCCCCCAAATAATCTTTTATAATGCAAAGTCCCAAGGAAAGCTCTAAAAGCTTGGAAAAGGGAGCACAGGAGGCAGCCACGGCTGACCCCTCTGAGACTGAGCCCCAGGTCACCCTAGGGACACTCTGGTCACGGGGCTACATAAAGATGAAGGAAAAGATCACGGCCATATGACAAGGCCATACCAGTCTGAATAACAATAATGACCCCAGGGAAGAAGGTCTATTGTTTTAGCTCCATTTTCCAGATGGAAAGTGCCATCCCGAGGCTGAAAATCTTGCCCACTGTCATTCAGCTAACAAGTCAGGGCTCAGACTCAGGTCTGCTGTCTCTCTTGCTTCTGCTTTTGACCACAGCAAGAGAAGAACAGAGCACCCCCAAATCAGACATGGGTAAGAGGTTGAGGGATATTGGGAACCTCAGCTGCACCCACACTGAGCCTGGAGAAATGCTAGGACTGGAAATGGCAGGAATGAGGAAGGCAGGTTATTCCCGGCAGGGAAAGAACAGGAGAAAACAATCAGTGAGTTAGAAAAAGCTCAGACGCGGTGAGGGGAGAGTTATCATCTAAGGAGAAGCCCCATTCCTGGAAACCAGCCTAAGAGGCAATACCATCCCTCTGTCCTGCACAGACAAGGAAAGTTCCACAAGGATCCTCCTCCTCCTCAGTGGGAATTTAAGGCGGGGGCCACCACGTACACACTGGACAGTCTCTTAGTCCCTTTGAGGGGACCATCCATGGGATTTTGAAACTGTCCGAAAGAAATGAAGCCTGACTGAAGCTTGTTAGTCTTGGAGCAGGAAGGGTGACTGGAAATCCATCTGCAGTGGTTTGAGTGACAGCTCAGGGGGCCCCCAGGAGTGCTGAGAAACCCCTGCTGCTGCATTGATGCGGTCATTACCCCCAGCAAGGCGCCTGACTTCAGACAACCCCCCCAACCCCCAGAATCCTCAAAGCAAAGTCTCTCTCTAAGCCTTCCTCCCCAGCACAGAGACTGGAGGAACTGGGCAGCCAGCCCAGGCCATGTGGACGATAAAGACAGGCCTGGTCAATGCCACACATTTCTGGAGGCCTGATCCTACCCAGCAACCACGATCATCATCACTCCTGCTGCCAGGACTTTCTGAGGAGACCCCGGGCAGCCCAGGCGCCCCAGAGGCCCTCCCACTCTTCCTGTGCCCGGAGGCGGCAGCCCCGGCCCACGGACCTTGTTGCCGTTGTTGTACATGGCGACCAGGCAGTAGATGTGGTAGATGTGGCCGCATCGGGACAGCTTCCCCACCAGGTCAGGCTTGATGGTCGGCTGGGGGCCCTTGTAGCCCGAGGGAAAGGTGAGGCGCTCCATGCAGATGGTGCAGTCCTGGGGGGAGGGCAGAGGGATCAGACCTCAGAGCCGGGCGACCAGCGCATCTCTTGGGGGTCCCGTGAGGCCTGGGATGCCAGGAGAGCCCACAGCCAGGGTGGCTGGCCTTTGAGGATCTAAATATAGTTTTGACTGTTTTATGTATATTTCTGAAATGGCTCCTGGTGGTGACTGGGTAAAGTAGAGTAGTGGACACAGCAGTGGTCCCCTTGAGAGCTGGGACCCTGCACGTCCTCGCGGGGTGTCCAGTGGTCCAGAGGAACCCAAGGCTTGCTGACAGACCCACAGATGAGCTGTCCAGAAGCTGAACTACCAAGGAGTGATCTTCCAGGTGTGCCACGGGGCTGCTATTGATATTTAAGTAAACTGGCAAGGGGGTTCTCCCTGTTGGCACTCTGGACACTTGGGATGAGTGCCGGTTTGCTGTGGGCACTGCCCTGAGCAGTGTGGGGTGTCCGGCAGCATCCCCACCTCTACCCTCTAGATCCCCAGTGACTCCCTTCCCCTGTGCCCTCAGATCATGCACCATCACCTCTGGCTAAGAACCACTCCGCGCATCAAGCCCAGTGTAGCACCAGCCCCAGCGGCTGAGCACACTCGATTTCCTGGATTCAGACTGTCCTGGAAGCTAGTTTAGGCTCAGCTAGTACTTTGCTGAAAGGGGAGCTGGGAGAGCACAAACTGCAGCTGCAACAATGGGGTGAACTTGGAGCCGGGGCATCAGAGCTGAGCAGCTCTGCACCGCCCAGGCCTTGGAGGGTAGATCCTGGCGTGTCTGGCAGGGCGGTGGGGAAACCCAGCAGAGGAAATACTTGTGGGCGGGCGGTGTGAGGAGCACCCAGCCCCCCTGCACTCACCTCATCCGGGGGATGCCTGACTTTCTGCAGATACTTCTTCAGCACTTCCTCTGGGGTTTTACCTGCGGGGACAGGATGAGCAGGGTCACCAAGACAGAAGAGGTGAGGCAGCACTGGCGTGTTGGCATGCTGGGTGTGCCAGCGTGGGGACTGTTATCCAGGATGGGGCAGGACAGGGCAGGAGCTCATTCTGCCCATCTAGGGATTAAAAAGGAGTACGTTGGACAGAAGACGGAGAGAAGGTGTCAGGACATGGGGGGACAAGGGGATGGGCCCGCCTTTGCTCCCATGCTGCCCCCCGACATCCTCCTGTCTATTTTCAAAAAGCCCACATTTTGACAGTGATCACTGAGGTGGTTTCTCTTCCACAGAACCTAAGAGCCTGGGCCTGCCTGGAGGCTGCGATAAGCTAGCAGGAACCAAGCCCTCCGGAAACTGTCTGTAAAAAATGGGAGGCAGGCTCAGCGCCTCCATCAGACTCAGGCTAAGTGCTGCTCAGCCTGGAAGGTGGTGCCAGCGTGATATTATTTTTGGGACACCCAGGGAGGAATGACCACAGCTGTTGTTGGCACTGTCACTGCCAGCAGCACGGAATGGGGGATGCCTGGCAGGTGGCGATGATTCCAGAAATTCTTCAGCAGTGGGACCTGGAGGAGGCAGCCCAGGCTGAAGGCAGAGGAAGGTTAAGAGGGTCTTACGAGGACACCCAGGAGGAGAAAAAGGGTCGTGCCTCCTTGGGGGTGCTCAGCTTCCCAAGTTTCAGTTTCCTCACCTATGAAAGGAGATGAGTGATAGAGCCTCACGGGTTTGCCTTGACCATGAAGGCGCTAACGTAGCCCTTCAGCACTCTGCCAGCTAAGGGCCCGGCGTGCGCTATTAATAATAACAGGAAGAGTGAGAAAGTGTAAAATCTCGTTCTTTCCTGTCAGACCCTGAGTGAGGCAATGGAGTTCATTTCAGCTGAGAAATTTTGATGACCAGAAAATAGAGCAGGGGTTTGAGGAAGCAGCCCCCAAAACCGGGAAGCAGGCACTTCCTTCCCACTGTCCTGCTTCTCTTATGAGACTGAAGGTCCCATCGACCAAAAACCCATTACTTGCCAGGGCAATATACTTGTGAGCTGATTGACGCTTCACGAGTTTGCAAGGTGGGGGCTTAGGGATGATGTCCCAACAGTTAACAACCAATCCCAGTAGAGCACTTTGGGGGTGACCTGTAATCCTCTTGCTGTGATAAAGGGGAGAGGCAAGAGAGGGAGCAGCCTCAAGTTTGAACCCTGGCTTGTTAGTGCCAGGGGATGCCTGGGTCTGACTGCTTGTTTCTGGGACGGTGGGGAGGTAGGAAGGGGCTCCGAGGAGGGTCCGGGGGCTCAGAGGGCCATGGCAGCGTACAGGGGATGCATTCCAGGGCAAACCTGCTGGCAAACTGTGAGGTTTTATCCATTGGAAAGGTAAGAAAGCAGGATGTCGATGGTCACAGTGCTTGCAGGCAGCAAGCTGGAGTCTGCACCCCGTCTGTTTTGGCTCTAACCCCATTTGTTTATATGCTTGTGCACTACATTTTTGTATTTCTGAAGGTGACTCCATAGGAACCAGCCAACACCCTCTAGCAGAACCGTGAGGATGGCTGTGGGTGAAGCGCACCCCGCAGAAGCAGGGTGAAGGCACAGAGAGAAGCCAGCGTGTGACCCTGCACAGAGCCAGCCAGGGCCAGATCCCCAACACCCAGTCCCCCATAAGGTAAGGGGTTCATACCTTTCTTGGCTTGTTTCTTGGTGGTCTTGCGGCTGGTGTTGGAGACCCCTGGAATAGATTTAATTTCGCTCTTGCTGACCGGGGGTGGGTGCAGGACCAACTTCGGGGGCCTGGTGAGGCACACGGGCAGCCCCGCCGCACTCATGAGGATCCCAGTGATTCCTGCAGGGCAAGGCAGGAGGAAGGACTGGCAAGTCAGCTCCCCAACACCCCCGAAGCGCCTCCCTCCCCATTAGCCCACAGTTATTCCCAGCAGAGTCCTCACAGCTTGTGGAGTGTCCATGTAGGGCCCCTGGACATTGCCCAGAATCCTCTTTATGCCCGTATCTTCATCGGCATGCTCCATGCTCTGCTTCTGGTGATCAACGTTCCCCAAATCCTTCCTGCCCTACCCACCCAGCTCCTGCAGCTCCCCTGTGTTTTCATTGACCTGTGAGGTCTCGTAAGCTCACTAGTGGTCCTTGGAGACAAACACCAGCATGGGGTTTCCCTTACCCGCCAAGGCAGGGTTGACAGGGCTGGACCCATTGAGGTTCTTCACCGGCACAGTGGGGACCCTGTGGGAGCAAAGAGCAGATAAATTATGTTCTGATAGGTGGGATAAAGTGGGCCAGTGTTGGGGTTCCAAAGCCCACCCACCCAGGGGTTCCCCTTTCTTGCAGAAACTACTTCTCCTTAGTAAAGACCCAGCATAGCAGTTAGGGGTGACAGAGAAAACCCACATCATATGGTGTGACTCTCCCACTCACCCTCAGCACACAAATGGGTTCCTCAGTTCATTCAGTCAAAGTCCTAGCAAGGCCAATACAGCACTGCACAGTCTGCCCCAACCCCCTACCCCCCATCTCTCTCATTCCCTTCATATCATGCACCTCTCTATTCTGCTCGAGCTCTTCCTCCTACATGCCAGATGCATTCCTGCCTCAGAGTCTTTGCGTATGCTGTTCCCTCGCCTGGAATGCTCTTCCACCAGATAGTTGCTTAGCTCCCTCCTACAATGCTTTCAGTTGTGGCTCAAATCATATCTTCTCAGTGAGTTTGCAGAGACCATCGTATTGACTGCTGCCACCCATCCCAAGCCCCTTACCCTGCTCCATTTTTCCCCTTCTTTTTGACCCCATAGAATTTGACATGTTTTATATAAAGGTGGTGCTTAGTATTTTCCCTCCCAGAACTGAAACTCTGGAAAGGCAAATATCTGTTTCATTCAGAGCCTGGAATGGGCAATCAACCAGGATTGGTAGAAGGAATGAAACAATAAAGAGGCAAGTTCAAACCTAGGGGTACGGAGGAGTCACCTAAGGAGTTTTTAAAAAGATGGAGTTCCAAGCCTGAACCAGAAGCTCCACCTGATGCCCCAAGCATCTGCCTTTTACAAGCTTCTGCTGAGAGGTGGCAGCTGTGGCCAGTCTCCAGCGCAACATTTGGAAACCGTTGCTCTCACAGCTGTCACTTCTCCTTTTCCCTGAGAAATATAAATATCGGGCAAAGCTTCCTCCCCTGTCTGTCCTTCTCCCCAGCAACCTAAGCCAGGCTGGGAGAGAGAAGACACAGCTGCCCAGGAAAGACCAGGCCTCCCACGGAGCCAACCAGAAAAATATGGGCAGCCACGTGAGGCTGGGTCTTGCACCATTCCCTGCCCCCCAGGCTATGCAGCTGGGCTGGGCTGGGGAGTGGGCTGGACAGATCATGAACTGGGCCACAGGTGACACCAGGTGCCAGGCAGGCTGGGAACTGAGAGCGGGGAAGTTTGCTTATGATCTTGTTGATTACTTATCTGTGAATTCAACGAGTAACTCTTGAGCCCTACTTTGTGCTGGGAAAGGCTCTGGGTGATGCCAGGGGCCTAGTGTGGACAGGGCCACCCCTGAGGCCTAGACTATAATCACTAACAGATGCAGCGATCACCCAGTCCTAGGCACGGCTCTACTGCTAACCATAGACACACGCATGGAATCCTTCCAACCACATACACAGGAGGGACTGTTACAACTAACCCCATTTTAATAGCTGGGAAGTAAGGCACAGAGAGATTAAGAAAACTTGATGAAGACACCTTTAGGGATCTGAACCCAGAAAAACTGGCTCCAGAACCCAGTGGGTTAACCATAGCAGGACGCTGCGCTCTTGGGTCCACGCAATCCTGCATCACCCCACGCTGCAGACAGAACAAGAAGCTGGGCAGGGTGAGTGGTAAACCCCCACTCAGGGATGGGAGAGGAGCAAAGGGCCTCAAGTTGAGCCCTGGGGCTCTGGGCCCCACTGCTCTTTGGAGCAGGAGAGGCTGGGTTATGCTGAGTCCCTGGGGCCTCCCTCCCCAGGATGAGGTCACAGGCACCAGGCCTGTAAGAAGAATGTGGAAATAGCAGATGTGGGAGTATTTGTGTCTCAATAGCTACTTTTCCTCAGAAACTATCCCCAGGATAAATCAAACCTGGACCAGGAGAGGGGAAAGCTGAATACAAAACAAGAGAAAGTCAGCCAAGAAAAGAGGCACAGAGACAAATCCTGGAGATTTACGCAGGGGACAATTCGACACAGTGAAATACTAGCTAAAGCTAAGAGACAGAGGAGGTGGAGTGAGAAAGGTCAGCGACATAGGGGTGGTGGGGTAGAAATATTTTTTAAAAGACTGGGCCTCGGACCTGACTCTGGATGCTGCCCTGGCCCATGGGGTCAGAAACGGGGCCAGGACGGGGCTTCAGGAAACCAGGTTCAAGTCTCAATCCTGCCGGGAACTCCTCACAAACTCCATCAACTTTTTAAGCCCCAATTTCCTTATCTGTAGGGCCATGAGGGTTGGTGGGGGATTAGAAGATGCCAGGGAGGCTTCTGGACGATCTCCCAGTCCCATACCTAGGACCAGAGCTCTCCATTCTGGCTGATCCTCAGCCAGGGCTCTTCCTACTGGGAATGGCTGGGTGCAGGGGACGCCAGCGCTGACAGTCCCCTGCTCCCCACCAGGGGGCAGCATGCCACCCGGGCCGCATCTGCCTTACCCACCCCCTGGAACCAGCCACCTCATCTCTGAGGCCCCCACTCCTGCTGATAACTGTGATCTGGGTGACAAAAGCTACCTTTGTTCTCACAAACTGGACTGGCAGGTTTCCACACCCATTCTGGTTAACCAGGAAACAGCCCAGTGCCCCAGAGCACACCACCCCATCCCTCCCGGGCTGCCCTTTAAGGGCTACCCTTTGCGGGCTTTGAAGGACAGGGACCTTCCTCGTGTGCCCTAGACGCGCAGGCTGTGGGAGGCGCGTGTTGTGCCCCTGTTGCACCCAGGAGGGCTTGCCCCAGCCTGGGGGCGGCAGAGGGGCTTGGGGAGGGGGGTGCTATTTGACTAGCAATTCAGAAGAGTGTGGTGGAAGAGGTCCATGAGCCTGCCTTCTACCCCCACTGCTCCCAAATGCACTCCTTGAGGAGAGCAGCATTTGACCCACCACATCTGAGAACTGGACCCCCTAAATCTCTGTCCCAGGGGGGCCCAGGAAGGATTTAGGATCTGGGTCAACTGCTTTGCAGAGAGCCCAGCCCTGGGCAAATGTGGGTGATTGTTTACATTTTGTCTCCCAATGGTAAGAGGAAGTTGGGCTGGATAAGCCTTTTCCTGCTTTTTTATTCCAGTTTTCTTGCTCTTTGAGACTGGGCAGCACCTGGGCACCCCTCCCCCACCACTACCTGCTAAAACTGAGCCCCTGGAGAAGGCAGACCCCACAGCCTATTGGGGCCTGAGCCCTCCTTCTGGAACCCAGCAAGCCTGAGGCAGCTGCGACTCTCACAACCTCCTGCCAGCTGGGCCCAGCCAAAGCTGCCCTAGCACTTGTTGGACCATCAGGAGACCCCCGCCCCCATAATGCAGGGTTGCCCCAGTTGTGGAGGGGGCAAATTTTCATCTCTGTCCCTAAAATATAAAACTAAGAAAAAAGGAAGTGTTGCAAGGTGAGAGGACCAGTGGACACCGGGAAAATAGAGACCACGGTGAGGACCTGAGGAGTTTGTCTTGGAGTTCGGACCGACCCAGGGATCTCTGGGTAGAACAATGGGCTTGTCTCTGTAGCAACCGCAGGCCTCGCTGGAGCCAGAGATGCCTCAATCCTGGAGGAGAAGGCAGAGGGGCGACTCCAGGCCTCCAAGGCCCTGCCCCCCTCTCTTCTCTGAAAAAGCCCCCTGCTCATGTCTCTGAATAATTCACAGAACCCTTTGTTCCCCCCCAGACCCTTCTCTTCATCTCACCCTCCCCGAGCTTCCTTTTTTCCGTGGGAAAGTTATGGGAGAGGTCATGGGCAGAGGGGGCGGGGGACCAGGCCATTCGCAGACAGAAGGTCGATGGTGGTGTCAGACAAAGGGAATAAATACGCTAATTAAATGGGCAAGGAAGCCTGGAGAAGACGGTAGTGGGGGTAAGGGAGGTGGCCAGAGGTGAAAAGGAAAGGACTGGAGGATTGAGGGAGGCGGGGAGGGGTCCCTTGTCAGGAAAACAGCAGAGAAAAAAACAGCCTGTTTCTATAGCCCTTTGGAAACTGCCAGGCCCAGCCCTCCACCCAATTCTCTCCCCCAGCTATACGGGCAGCAGGGGGGTGAAGACTGAGATGAAGAGCTGCTACCCCCTCACAGAGATTTAAAGCGATTTGGGGTCCCCCTCGACTATGGCATGGGGGTCACTCAGCACTTGTCATGGGCCTCAGAAACGAGGCAGGGTGTTGGATTCTACTCATTTTGGACTTCAACTGCTACCCAGGGCCTACTCAATAGCTCCCTGGTAATCATGCTGATAATGGCAATAATAATAATAATAGATGCAGCTGATCATGACTGAATTCATAATATGTTCCAAGCATTGTGCTAAATTAACACTGAATCTTTCATTTAATTCTCATGACAAACCCTACAAGGAAGGCACTGTTACTGGCCCCATAGATGCAGACCTGCCTCCACGTTACACAGCAAGGGGCCTGGGTCCAAGCCCAGGCAGTCTGCACGCTGTGTTCTGGTCCATGCCACTAGCTTCTTCCGCTCTATCGGCTCCCCTGGACCTTGGTTAGAGACCCCAGTAGCTGCCATGACAGCATGGAGAAACTGAGCAAAGAACGGCATGCTCTAGGGGCCCTCTCCCAGATGCTCCAAGTCGAGAAGTTCTATGGAAATTCCTGTGTATCTGACCTCTTGCCAGTACTAAGTTTGCCTTTGCATGAATGAGGAGGTGGGCTTTAGTCCAAATAGCAGTGAATTAGGAGACTAAACCCTCCACTCTGTAGCTGTATGGTCCTCCTTGGGGGTTCATTCTGAGCTAAGTGAGCATGCCTCGCACCTGTAGCCCAGGTAAGGTGCTGGGAGAGCACAGGTGGATGGATGCATGGTGTAACTGCTCAAGGGTGAACCCTCTTAGAGGATTTTCAGTGACATTGGGGACAAGAAAGGCCAACACAGTAACCCTCACTTCACACCTGAGTGGCAGAGACGAGAGTGGAGGCTCTCCATGCCCTCCCCCCCACCCATTCTGCAGCCCACCTGCCTCTCCTCTAGGCAGCCTGAGTTTCAGGCTCAGACGTCCAGCCTAACTAAACTATTCTGACCAGCAGGGAATCCAGGCCACAGGGAGAGCCAGGTTCCCTCTGGAGGAAGGGAAGATGGGACAGGAGTTACAAGCTAATCTCAGCAGAAACCAGAGGCAGGAAGGCTGAGGTTGCTGGCACCACATGGACCTGCATCTCACACATTTTGTGATCAGAAAAAGTATTAGCATCAGAACCGCAACAGCACTAGGGCGTCACAGGAATGAGATGATGCTTGAAAAGCGCTGATACTCCCAGAGCAGAGGAAAGGAGCCCTCATCTGGCCCCTACTGTGTGTCAGAGGCTGTGGTCTGCTTGCCAGGGAGCAGCCAGGTCAGGAGCTGTCTGGGTGCTGGTGACAGACCCCCTCATGAAGCCCCAGTCTCAGCCCATGATCAGCCCCGGCCCTGGAGCAGGTCAACCTGTCGGTAACAATTTCTTCACGGGTCAAGTGGGGTCAACATTCCTCCTTCAGAGAGTAGTTTGGGGAGTAAATCAAGTGATAGAAGCCCCCTAAATAGAACACAGGGGCAGCTCAGTCAGTGCTGCCGGTGAGCACTTAGTACGGGGGGACCCTAGACCTTAGCCTCACGCCAGAGTCACAGATGAGGTTGGGACTGTCATATTAGGGGGTCTGCCCATGTCACACGACTAGTCAGAAGCACATTCTCCATTAGAATCCAAAGCTGCTGGAATACAAAGGCCAAGCCCACCCTCACCCACCACACCCTGGTGCCTTCCATGGCACCAGAGGGTCAGAACTGCGCACAAGGCCCCGCTCCCACACGCCGGCACGCGAAGCCCAGAGGCTGTCGAGGAAGCACCTACCCGGAGGCGATCAGCACCCGGGACTGGGCGATGGCCAGTCGCTGCAGGTTGCTTCGATTTAAGGTGGCCAGGGCCACCCTCCCCGTCTTGGCGTTGGCCCCCGCGGGGCTGGCCGGGGAGCAGGCGGTGGCCCCGGCGGGCGCGCTGGGGGCTGGTCTCCGGAGCACCTGCGCCGGGAGCGTCTTCCCCGGCCCTCGCAGGGTGCCGGTGCCGTCCAGGGGCCTGGCGCCCGGGCCTGGCGGCGCGGGCAGCTTGGCCGCTCCCGCAGGGGCCATGCTCTTGCGCGCCGCGGGCGGCGGCTGGGGGGTGACCACGGCCGCCTTCACGCTCATCACCAGGACGCACTGCGGGCAGGAGCAGGGCGGCGCGGGGGGCGAGGCGGCCGGGCCGGGGCTGGCCGGCCAGGACTGGGCCTTCGGCAGGGTGCCCGTGACCAGGGGGTAGATGAGGTCCAGGCGCCGGCGCACGCGGCGCTGGCGCTGGGTCTGCCGGTTGATCTGCCCCATCGTGCTGAAGTCGATGACGTAGCTGAAGCCGATGGACGTCAGGTCGATCCAGGGGCGCTGCTTCTCATAGGCGTGCTGGATGGTGATGCCCACCTCCATGTCGTAGGGCGTCCAGGAGCCGCTGTCGCTCTCCCACTCCCACACCACGCCCTTGCCGGGCGCCGAGGCCGGGTCGTAGTAGCTGCGGCGCACCGGGCGGAGGGTGCCTGCGGGGGGCAGAGCACAGGGCTGGGGTCAGCAGGCAGGCAAGTGTTGTGCTACATTAATAGGCAAATATTAAAGGAGTCCTACTGTGTGCCGATAGGACACGGCTTCCTGTCCTCTGGGACAGGGTGGGTAATCAGACGAGGTGCAAGCGGATGAGTTACCTGCTAGGTGAGAGAGGCAGGACCAGTGCCAGGGGCCAGAAGGGCCTGATTTGGAGTCAGGGGCCTTGGCTTGCAGCCAAGCTCCTTCACTTACTAGCTAATAGGGAACCCCTCAGCCTCCTTTTCTGCCTGGGAAACAGGGCAACAATTCCTTCTCAGGGTTTATGTGAGAATTAGTCACTTCTTCATTCAACAGATACCATTTGATAGTCAGACCCTGGATTTCTCACATGCCTTGATTTGCACGAAGCACAGAAAGGCTCTGGCACGGAGTAGGTGCTCAGAAATACGCCTCCTGATCCCGCTAACCTGCAGGGCCAGAAAGGAAAATGAAGCCTGTAGCTGTAGCCTCTGGCTCCCTATCCACCCCAAAACCTGAAAGCAGACCCATCCCCAAGCAGAGCTCATTTCATGGCATCAACCATGGGGCTGAAGGTTCCTGACTCAGAGCAGGGTGGGGAGAGGATGGCGGATGCTGGAATCTCATCTGACAGCTTAAGCCCCATCCATCAAAGTGGTGGGAAAAGGCTCTGCTAGTGGGCCTCCGACCCCCCCACACCCCCAACTCAGAGGGAGACACCAAGGCTGGGGACAGAATCCCATTCAAGGGGGAAGAAAAGGAACAATGGCTATTCAGGCCCTTGCCAGGGTCATAACCCACCCCCCACCCCATCTCCGAGCCCCTTAATGACCCAAAACATCAACATTCAGAGGCAGGAGGAGGAGAACAATCCCCTATTCAGGCCAGGATCTCTGCCGGGGGACAGGGAGGTAGCTGGACGGGGGGCCAGAGGAGGAAGAAGGGGGGCAACCGGTCTTTGGTTTGCCTCCGTTTCCTTCCTAGGCAGCCGGCTTGCTGGGGACAAAGAGGCCAGGCTTGGAGCTCGGCCCCTTCCAGCTGTGTGATGAAGCCTCAGTTTCCTCATCTGTTGGCGCTGCGGGTAGGGTAGCCACTTCAAAGGCTGGATGGGAGGATTAAATAAAGGAATGAATATAAAGCACTGGTACAACACTTGTCACATGGCAAGAGCTCAAAAAAGTGGCAATTGTTATTTGATTTGTTTTCTATTCTGTGTCTCAGCAAAATGGAGAAGTGGGGGATGGTTTGGGAGGGAGAGAGAGCAGGAAAGAGCAAAGGAATTGGGAGGGGACAGGGGCGAGCTTATATATAATATATACACACACGGCCTTCACTACTGAGCACGCACCTCAACCTGGCCATCCTATGAAAAGCTTTAGACAAGGACATGAAGTTTAGAAGCTTAAATGACACAGCTTATATACTCTCCAGGGTACCAGGCACAACGCACTTCACCAATTCTCACAACTGTGCTTAAAAGGTATTTTTATCAATCCCAGAAATGCCTGAAAATTGCCCCACAATTTCTGGAAACTCAGTCCTGGCTCTCACCTACTTTTCCAGGCTCATCTCCCTCTGTGCCTGTATTTTCCTCCACTCCTGAGAAACACGTGCCCCCTGCATCTTCGTGCATACCTGAGACACCCTGGGGTGCACACCCTCCTCTTCACCAGGCCCCTCCTTTTTACCTCCTGCCATTGCCTAAATCACTGGTCTTCATTTCTCCAAATGTTCTCCCAGTCACGCCCTACCCTCACAAAGTCTTGGGTGCAGCTCTGCTCATGCCTGATGTGTGGGAGCAGAGGCGCCCCTGTGCGGTCTTTGCATCCTACTTCCTAATTCAGTATGAGGCAGAACCAGGGGCTCTGTTGCGCACGCTGATTGGCTGAAGGCTACTTAGGTGTCTGATCATTCATCACATATTGCCAAGGCCCACCACCCTCTATAGGAAGGCAATGATCCAGGCACCCCTGAGGAGCTCCCAGCCTAAAACAGGAACAATGTGGGAACAACTGCTTATGAGGCAGGGGAAATCCCACCACATCGCTGTGGAGCTGAGATCACCCCATGACTTCCCTGAATTGGGACCAAGCCCCCTCTACCCGCCCAGCAACGCGGGTCCCTCACACTGAATGTATTCTGCCCACTTTGGTCCTCTCCCATTGCCACGATTCTCTGACTCAGGGTCTTTCCACAATGCTGGGCTCGCCCCAGAATACTCTGGCATCCTCTTTGTTGCACATCCTGCAGATTCCAGCTCATTTCCTCAAGGAAACCTCCCTGGGCTGCCCTGACCAGGTCAAATTCCCGATGCTATTTTTATATGTTTATACATATTTATTTGTGGGGTTAATTTGATGGATGGCCGTCTCCCTCACCGCACTCCCAGGCTCAGGAGAGCAAGGGTCCAGGTGTTTGCTCATGCGGAGCCCGCACCTGCCATGTCCCAGGGCTAAACAAGCAGCGACCGAATGAATGAGGTGGTGGTGCTGCTGGAGAGCGGGCGGGCATGGAGCACGGGGAGCATGGGACCTGGATGGCAAGAATTTCAATGAGCAGAAATGGCAAAAGAGGGCACTTCAGTAAAGGGACCTTGTGCATAGTTGGGGGTGAGTTTTGGATAACTCAAAGGCATGCATGTGAATGAAAGGAAGGACTGTTTGGGAGAAATAGAGAGAAACAGAAGGCAAAGAGGACGGTCAACCAGAGCAGGTGAGTTATAGCCAAGGCACAGCCAGTTTGGAATGCCAGGCGGTGGTGAGTTTAATCTGTTGGCAGTGAGGAGCTGGTGGGGACTGACACAGGCGAGTGACAGGACCAGAATTGCTCTGTAATTACTTCCAAGTGAGAAGTAACGAGGGTGTTGGCAGTGAAAATAAAAAGGAGGCGGCAGACTGGAGGACCCTGCAGAGAGGAAATAGGTAGGACTCAGCAATGAGACCCTGAGTGCTGTCCACGTGTGTCCCGGGACTCCCCTGGGGGATGGACGGTGCTCACTCTCCAGACCTAAGAGTCAGCATCTCGGGGAGCCGAGCCTGGGAATGCAGCTGTGACAAGTGTCCTGAGTGTCCATCACGTGCACTGAAGTTCCCACCGCTGGCCATGTGGCCCACGCACCTGCGCACACGGGGCACCCAGGGCAGCCTTGGGGTGACAGAATGAAGCAAAGTACCCTGAGGCTTTGTGCATGGGCCAAGGGTGAGGTGTGGGCACTGCTGACCAGCAGCGGGATGTGAAGAGGAGCTGGTATTGGGAGAACATTCTGAGAAGGGAAGACAGTGGGCTGGATAATATGAACTGAGTCCAGGTCAACCCTAGAGACAGTAGACAGACCTCAGGGCCAATGTTTATGGAGGCCAGAGGGGTGGGATTTCATTCTCTGGCTCTTTTCAGAAACCGCTCTATTTGGAATGGTCTGCGGGACCTTTCACTAACCAAGACCATGAACTGGAGGATCTGAGGAAATCTATCTGGCCCTCAAGTGCAAGGTGGCAAGGGAAAGGGCTCTGGTGGAATAGGGATAAACGATGTTTACAAACGAAGGTGGAAGAAGAAGAAAGAAAATAGTTTTTCCCGGCAACTCAAATACCTGCACCCCAAAGCACCCAAGATGTCTTAGCTGCTGGAACATGGGAGCCAAGACCTTCCAGGCCTGACCCAAGGTCTCCAGGGCTTGTCAGCCACATCTATGGTGCTGGCACCAGCTCTGTGCCAGATGCCCAGACCTCTCTTCCCAGCACTCCTTAACCCACTAGAATGTTCCATGTGGGCACAGAGCTGGAATTATCAGTGCTATGTCTGCATACCATCCACATGCCGGCACAGAATCAGTGCTCCAGAACTGTGCACCCTAAGAGTGGGGGGGGGCTTGATTTGGCATCTCAGCTGTGCCATTGAAAATGTTACAGTCTGGGCCTCCCCGGTGGCGCAGCGGTTGAGCGCTGGGTTGCGAAGCTGCCCGCGGCCTCTGCAGCGCCGGTTCGATCCCCGGCTGCTCCCCAGCCACCGGAGGAGGGTCCCACATGGCGCGCAGACCTCTCCTGCCGCCCGCTGCTCCCCTCAGCAGTGTCCTTCGGTCCTTCTGCCTGCTCTGCTCCCCGCTCTGGCTCTGGTGAATTCTCTCACCCTCCCGCGCTTCTGATGTACCCAGTGCATGTATAAACAAAACAAACAAACAAATAAATAAATAAAAGCATGCCTCTATTAAAAAAAAAAAAATTAAATTAAAAAAAAAAAAAGAAAATGTTACAGTCTGAGAGCAACTTAAGAGTTCAACTGTTTCCTTCCCTCTAAAGTGGGAACAATAGGTCTTTCCTAAGATTGCTGTGAGGATTAAACACAATCATGTGTGAACTGAACGTGCTGGCAGGATGAGGGTGCAAGGTGCACCCCCATCCTCTACCTACCACGTGGCCCGTGACACTTGCCTCCTCCACCCTTGTGCTGACGTGGGGTGGGCTTATGGCGGGGCACCTAGAAATCAGCTTTGATGCAAGTCAGGCTCCCTCTGACCCTTCTCATTACATCGAAGACATCAAAGTTTGCAAAATCTGCCCAGAGAACTCTGAGCTGGAGAAAAGCTCCTCCTCACCAGGCTGCTTCTAAGTAGCATCATCATTCCCCGGCAGGGTCAGACCCCTCCACCTGCCACCTGCATGGTGGGGGGAGGGAGCCCCAAGAAATCTTAGGGCTACTCTTCACAGACAACTGAGCCTGAGCAGCGAAGGGGTTGCTCAAGGTCATGCCGGGAGCTGTGAGTCTGGGACGGATGGAGTCTGAATCACATCTGGCTGGCTCCAGCCTGGGTCTTCCCCATCCCACAGCCGGGCCCGCAACACACCAGCCTCGGGTGTGCTGGAAGCTACAGCGACAGCCACTGTCCCGACAGAAAAAAGTAACACCCGGTCAGGACGATTGACCAGAACTTTGGGAAGCCCCTGACGCCTCTCTCCTCTGTCCCTGGCCTGCGGTCAGACTCCCAGCCCAGAATGCCTGAGAAGACCCTCGCAGAATGCTGATAAGCTGAGACTCTGGGGGTCTGGAGGGAAAGGACCCAGGGCAAGCAGAGAAGGGGGACGGAGGTGTCTGCAGCCACCCAGACATCTCCCTGGAGACGGGCTGGCCCAGGTCAGGCGCCCCAGCAGCCGGAAGGGCACACAACTTTAACCAACAAAGCCCCCAGGTCAGGAAATGTCCCTACAGGGAGGACTCAACAGCACAAGAGAGGAATCGCCTCTAGACAGGGGACTTCCAGTTCTCCTTTGTCTGTAGGGTGTTTCTGCTTCCCAGCTTCAAACTGAGGACTGGGGACGGTGGGGCACTGTGAAACTTTGCCAGTGCTTGGCCAACGTTGCCTGGGAGCCGATGGTTTGAAGTTCCCACCCTGGCGGGAGCACATCAATGAACTGGAGTGAGAGGAACTCTGTGTGTGTGTGAGTGTGTGTTGGCAGGGAAGGGAGGAGGGGGCTGAGAGCCCAGACCCGGAGATCGTGTTCTGCTCTGCCCGGCTCCCTGGCAGACCCAGCATTCCTGAGGATTCGGCCTGGTGGGCACCTAGGGGCCCGGCGCTGGCGTGCAGCCCACTGTTGACCCATGGACCATCTGAGCGAGAGGATGAAACCTAAGCAATCTGAATGGCCGCCTCAAAGACCGACAAGAATGTGAAACACACCCTGAGCGAGTGTTTAATATGATCCCAGGCCATTCTTGGCTTCCGGTCTAAAATCTGCGAAGCCTCAGCCTGGGACTGAACTGCCAGCAGCAGGCAGCAGCCTCTCCTCCGGGAAGGAGGGGGTGGGGGTCCCTCCAGTCTCTCAACCCAGCTGTCTCAGAACTTCACTTCTGTGGGAAGGGTCGTGCCAGGGTGCCAGGGGCCTGCCTAGCCCACACACCCCCAAGCACGGATGATGCTTTCACTCTTCCCAAAGGTGGGACGGAGGCTGGGGCCTGCAGAGATGGAGTCTGCAGTGGGAAAGCTGACACCTGCCTGTTTGCTTTGAACCGAAATTCCCTGTCAGGTGCCTACTTCACTGCTGCCCCCTCCCCGCCCCCCCCGCCCATCACCAAGGCTCCCCCCCACCCCCTGTCCACCTTCACCTCCAGGACCTCTACCCAAGTTGCACAATTACATTCTCTCCCTCCCCCTCATCACACTTAATCCTCTTTCTCAATCTCCCACATTCCTTCTTACTCCCTCCTCCTCCCAGCCACTCTTAGCTCAACCCCCACTTTCCCACCCAGGTTTAAGCCCCCCAAAAGGCTAACACTTCTGGAATCCTTCCCCCAGAAAGCTTCTCTCAAAAGGTCTTCAGAGTCCTTGGCAATAGGTGGTTGGGGGTTAGGACTAAAGAGGAGGTACGTGGTGCCAAGATCCCCTTCCCATGACCATGGCGATTACCACACAGGATGCCAACTTGGAGGAGGCAAAGATGTCCCGCCAGGACAGCTGTTCTCTGACCCGCTGGGACTCTCCCGCCTCCGTGGAGCACCCACCCCCCACACACACCTGTCTCTCTAGGTTCCTGGGTTACACTCTGGCAAGCACAGCCAGAATTCCTGAACAACCCCACCCCCATGAAGAGGCAGCCACAGAGGAGAGACTTCCCCCACCCCTACCCCCGCCCCCAGAGGGTCCAGGGAACCTGGACACAGGGGCAGATGCAGGGATGCTGCTCTGCCCTGCCCACCCGCACTCCAAGACCCCATCCGCCAGCCTCCCCCTGCAGCCTCTCTTCCTCCTGGGCCCTGGAAAGGCGGGTCAGCAGAGAAGTGGGGTGATAATGGCCACAGTGGCAAGTGGATTCTCATGAAAACACGCGAGCTTCGCGTAGGGGGTGCCCAGAGCGCCCCTCCCAGGCCCGGTTTCAGGAGGCGGCTTGGGGAGACTTTCTCCTCTGGAATCCTCCTTCTCCGACAAAGGGAGCAGCGGCTTCCCTGCCAGGCATCCCCTGCCCGGTCCCTCCCCGCCTGCATCTGCTCAGGCCTGTTGCTTCAGCGCTCGCGCTGCACAGCCGCGTCCCCGGCCGGCCCCGCCGCGCATCCGGGGCGCTTCAGCCCTGGAGGCCGCCCCCACCCCTCGCCGGCGCTTCCCCACGGAGGCCCGGCCCTTCCACACTAGACAGCTAGGCGGTTTCAGGGAGTCCCTGCGTCCAGGAGGACCGTCTCCATACCCAGGACCCCGCAGTGGCGACATCCCAGGGGGTCGCGGGCGGCCCTGGGGCGCCTGAGGCAGAGCCCGGCGCCTTTTCTGGGAGCTGGGGCTGCGTGTGGGCTGGGGCGGCCCCAGGATTTTTACAGCGGAGGACTTAGCGTCACCCCGCTCTTCAGAGGGTCTTCGGGTCGGGCCGAAGCTGGGGTGCAAGCCCAGGACGCGGACCTACGCGCGCGGACGTCCCCGCAGGCGCTCTCGGAGGGCCGGGGCGCTCGCTGCGCGGCCGCCTCTCGGTGACACCCCGCGCGGGGCGCGCACAGGGTGGGCCCGGTGGGCTCCAGACGCGGGAGGGCGGGAGGGCGGGGGCGGCCGGCTCACCCGTGTCCTGGCGGAACTGGTTCATGGACTGCAGGTCGATGATGTAGGGCGCCAGGCGGCTGTCCACCTGGCCCAGCACCACGCTGCCCCCGCGCGCGGCCCCGCGCGGACCACCGCCTCGATGTGGTGGCTCACGGCCGGGCTGTAGGGTCGCCAGCGGCCGTGCTCGTTCAGCCATTCCCAGACCACCACGGCCGAGGCCAGGAGCATGGCGCGCCCGGGGCTGCCGCGGCGGCTGCGCTGCGGTGCCGGCCTCCGGGGCCCGGCGCTCCCGCCCTCCTCCGCTTCCTCCTGCGCCGCCGCCTCCGGGCCTCGACCGCGCCCCCCGCCCCGCGCCCCGCCGCCCCGGGCAGCCTCAGCTCCGGCCCATGGGCCCCGCCCCGGCCGCGCATCCACCGGGGCCCGGACACCGGGGCCGCCTGGCTCCGAGCGCGCGCCGCCGCCGCCGGGCTCCGCCGCTGCAGCCGCTGCTCCGGGGGGTCGGGGCGCTTCATGCAAATGCTCCGCTCCCGGCAAACGCGCCCCCGCCTTGCAAAGCCGCCCGGCGGGCGCGCGGCCGGAGCCCCGGCGGCCGCGAGCTGGGACGCACGGCCGGGCGAGCACCCAGCCCTGGCACCAGTTGCGCCTCGAGCCCTGCAGACTCCGGGGTGGGATCCGGCCGCGCGATCGCGCTCCGACGGGCACGCCGCGCACCCCGCCCCGCGCTGCTCCCCCGCCCGGGCGACAGCTCCCCCTCCCTGCGGCTCGGCTCAGCCGCTTCCAGAAGGCATCGCCCCTCCCCAGCGGGGCGCACTAGCAAACCCGCGCCCGCGGGGGGTTCCCCAGAACCTAGAGGCGGAAAAACGACCCGCCTTGACGCAGCTGTCGCCCTCCGCCTCTGGGCGACCCCCCCCCCCCCACACCAGGGATGGATTATTTCTTTTAATGCAGCGTGATTAGTGGCCGGTACGCGAGCTCAGACACGTAGTGTCTTCGGCTCGTGCACACACGCGTACACTCACTCGCGCACACACGCGCCCGCAGCTCCACGCCCTCCCTGCTCCGGCTCCTATTACCTCATCCTCGTCCGCATCCCCGGCTGCCAGTCAAGGATGCAGAGACACGCCCCCGGCCCCTCGCGGGGTGCCCTGGACCTCACGCGCCCCCTGCTGGCCCCAAGTGGCCAGTGCTGACCGGTGGCTGCACACTAATTACAGCTCAACTCCAAGCGCAGCTCTGGGGACCCTCTCCAAAGGGAGGCAGCACTTCGGTGAGTGATGGATTTATGTATCTATGTAGAAAGCAAAGTGACTGGTTGGTTGGTTTGTGGCTCTGCTAAACCTCGTCAAAGTCAGAAGACACACGGTGATGTATTTATTCTGTAGGATTTCTGTGACCAATAAATGAGAGACTTGACAGGCACAAGTTAAACTTGGCCATTTTCGTTGCCAGTAATGTGGAAAATGATCTATAATGGGTGGATTCTGACTAAAAGCACAGGTTGATGTCAGATTATATGTTAATCTAGCCAGCAAACACAAACATTGTTCTGCTGAGATTGTAACCACATAAACAGTGAATCACAAAATCAAGATCCAAAATAGGACATGGAAAAATGAAAATAGATTTTGTTAGGGATTGGAATTATAAATCTCATAATCTTTCATAATCTCATGATTATTGTTTTAGAAGATTTGCTTTCCTTCTCTCTTGCTTTTCTTGAATTACAGTTGTCTTTTCTCCCATCATTGGTATTTTCCGTAACTTTTCTGCCTTAATCTATTTCCTCCCAGAGTCCTAACTATAAAGCAAAAGGAAAAACAGCACACACATTCTTCTTCAGGTGTCTTAGCACCATAAACAATGCTGGCTCCATAACATGTAAAATGACGAGGAACGGATATAATAAGAGGCAAAGTACATGGCAAAGTAAAAGTGTTTCGATGTGAAAGAAGGGAAGAGAGAAAATGAGGACAGAGTTGTATAAGAACAAAAGCAGAATTGAACAAAAGGCAATATAAACTTTTATTGAGTTATTTTACTTCCCATCATGATATTTATTTTACTTCCCATCATAATTTTACTCCAATCATGAGACCTAGAGCATGAAGACTACTAAACTTTCGTGCGATCTGGGTAAATATGGACCCAGAAACTATTAGTCATGTTGTAAGGGGTTGCTACAAGTATCAGGGAGAAATAGCACCTGGCCAAATAAGAGGGCTGGTGACAAATGTTAGATTGGCTGTTGTTTTGTTTTGTTTTTTTGAGAGATGAATGGGAAGGGGGAAGAGACTGGTTCCTATAAATGTCCACTTTGATTTTCTATCAAGTCTTCGTGTATCTGCCAAGTTAAACTAGTAGAGTATTACAGTAGAAAACAGGCCAAATGATATGAGGTTTGTATGGAACCTATTTCATTTGCAAAAGAAAGTAAATATATAGGTAACTTGACAGTAGTAATCAATTACAGTTGTAAAATATATGTATTTTGGATAAGAGGATTTATAATTTATAAAAACACACTGTCGAAAATTTCTTACTATGTCAATATAATGATGTTGATAGTAACTTATAAATATACCTTTCTTAGACCTTCTGAGACAATATTAATATTAAATACTCTGTAACATAAATGCCTGAAAGCTTCAGACATTTCATTTTAGTATCCAAACTGTATCTCCCAAATTGCTTCCTGTTCCCTCCCATAAGTGGCACAGTAGTCTTTAAATGATGTGCCCAATTTGTAATTTGGAATATGGGAGTTATAGTAAAACGTCACTGATTAAGGCTGACTGGAATGAATTCACTCTGAATTGTTCAAGGTGTAATTTGATATTATTCCAAAAATGCCATCCTCAATCCTCTTCTTCGCTCACCATTTCTACATCCTTTGGTAAGTATTCAGAAAGATCTACCTTTATTTCATCAAACCATTGTCGTCCATCTTCACAATGATAAATATCACAGAGGATGGATATCATAGATGAGCCAAACTCAATGATACTATTCATCCCTCTTTCATCTATAAAAGCAAAGCCAGCATTATGAATGGCTACCAACGCACCACTTGAATTAAATACTGGGGAGCCAGAAGAACCAAAGTAAAAGAAGGTGTCATAGGTAATCACGTTGGGGTTGTTAACTATTCCCTGGAAACTCTTTCTAGTGTACATGTGGACAAATGGGCCGCCGTTTTTGACACGTTGTTCACATTTTTCTTCTCGCTGACTCAGGGGGATCACAAAACAGTGATCAATTTCTTTCGCATTTCCATCTGGGTGGCCGATGATATATACCAACCCATTAGGTGGTGTAGAATTAAATTTATCACATAATCCTGGAGAAATGACTTGTGCATTCTCCTTCAGTTTCAGAACTGCATAATCAAGAGTTGCATCAGATTTCAAAAATGATGGATCAATGGAAAACCAGTCATTTTTTTGAATTGTGGTCTCGTAATAATTGAAAGTCACCTTTGCACTTCGACTAATTATGCTGTTCCAGTCACGGACCTCTATTCCTTCTCCCACAAGCATACGCAATACATGCTGGGAAGTGAAAATGTACGGCCATTTGAAAACAAAACAGGAGGCATGACCTCTTCTCCCGTTGTTGTCCCATTCCATGAACCCAACTGAGTCAAGGAGAGGATGAACAAGCTTTATGACTGCGCCCGTAGTAAAGCTCTTTCTCTCTTTCCCAAAATTTGTTTTACAAACTTCGTAAAAAGCCTTTGAGTTTTCCTCATCTTTCCTTAAATAAGCTATCATTTTCTGACTTTCCGTTCTCAAAATGGGGTACTGCTCCACAAGTGCTTCATTCAATAGAGTGGTGTTCCTGTTCTGTGGCTCAGCGTTCTCAGTCGTGTTAGCCCTCGTGAGCCTTTTCTCAAACTCCACCTCAAAGACCCTTTCCTCTATGTCATCCACCAGCTGTGTGCTTTCTAAAATGGTGTCGGCATTTTCAATGAGTTTCCAGCCATGATCCTTCAGAAAAGGAAGCAATCTGCCATCCTTGCACAAGGCCTGCCTGATGGTTTCTCCTTTGAAAGAGTAGATGCAGAGTTTGCCACCCTTTCTGTGAAGTCCGGGGAATTTCACGATCTTTTTTCTCTCCTTCCCGATGGCATGAATATAAAACTTGACACACTCGCCTGACCCGTGGTCAAATCGGCCAAATATCTGATTCTCTTTCTTATGCTTACTTTTACTTTTGACAAATGTAATTTCCACATGGCAGTTTTCAGGCAAACAACTCAGGGGCATCCCTGGGTTGATGGCCGCATCAATGCCTTTTATGCCTTGTATCAGAATCTCTTTGCCTTTATGGGAATCAATCTTTTTTTTTAAATCCTCACTCTCATTGATGAGCACCTCATACAAGCTAGCTCTGAAACTGCCTCTGACCTCACGTGCCCTGCCGTCTCCACAGTTCGCCAAAGACACCTTCAGTGTCCTAGTGGTGGGACCTTCAGCCTGGAGGTTAGTTTTGTCTTCTGGACATTTTTCAGAGGATGTTTGTGGAAGACTGGGATCATTCTGCTGGGTTTTGCCAACCTACAAAGAAATGTTAAATCATTAAAAACTCTGAATGCAACCCTCGTCTTTGTACAAACTATCTCTCCAACTGCCTCTGACCTCATATGCCCTGTGGTCTCCAAAGCTCGCCAAAGTCACCTTCACTGTCCTAGTGGTGGGACCTTCAGCCTGGAGGTTAGTTTTGTCTTCTGGACATTTTTCAGAGGATGTTTGTGGAAGACTGGGATCATTCTGCTGGGTTTTGCCAACCTACAAAGAAATGTTAAATCATTAAAAACTCTGAATGCAACCCTCGTCTTTTATTTTTCCTTTCAGTATGCAATTTACAAAATTTCTCTAGGAAATTCAGAACTAATCTCAAAAGGCCAATGAGCAGAATTAAATCGGGATTTAAATTAGGATCCAGAATAACAGCTGAGTTTCTTGTCCTATCGATCAAATAAATTCTTAATACTGTTATACTGGTATATTTTTCTGAGAATATAAGGAAAAAAACACCTTTTGTTCTAAGTGCATCAAAACCAGAGGTGCTTAAAAACCTGCCAGCTGTCCCATAGTGTTATTCCAGGTCTTGTTTATTATTTTCAGCAATGTAATTTTTCCTTTTTCCAAGTATGCTGACAGATCACAGCAAAAACGTATTCTTAAGCACCAAAATCACAAAGGATCAGTTACCATGGTTTCTTACATTAGAACCATCATAAGTTAACTAATCATTGGGTTGTAAAAATATAGCTCTTTTTAATAATAAAAACCCTGACTGAACCAACAATGATCAGGCAAAGAACCCAAATTTTCTCATAGAATTAAACTCAAAATCCTATTAAGTGATAATAATGAATATTGCCTTTATCAATTTGTTAGAGCAACTGAGGGGTAGACAGTGTTGCTTATCAGTGCCTTTCCTAGGGTCACAAAATAACCAAGAATTAAGTAAATATCAGAACTCAAATACGTATTAGTCTAATACTTCTATTAGACTGTATCATCTTTTTTTTTGGGTAAACTTGATATCCATAACTCCATTTTTATAGGGCATTATCTTAAAAATCAAGGATGGGATAGGAATTAAATAAGGAGAATTGACCAAATAATAGACATTCAATAAAAAATGAAGGACATCTGGTTCCTCTGTCTAAAGATTCAGAGTCCCCACGCCGTAACTCAATCCGGCTGATGCCAGCAGAAATGGGCTCACATGCCAGGGACGACCCTCGCTGGTGATGCAAACAGCCAGGGCTGCTGTGAAGATTCAACATAACATCATGTGTCACAGTACCTTGTAGACATAGTCATCCATTTTCTTATTTCCCTTGGCATCGGATGAGTTGATCCGGCGCTTCTTCAAACTCATGGTAACTTGAAAATGAAAAGACAGTTCAGCTGAAACAATGATTTCAGAAGTATGTTCATAGGTTTGGTTAACTGCAAGAGGAGATGACTCCCCACATCTCACTTTCTCCCCTTCGCTCTAACTTCACTGTCCTCAGAGATGACTTCGAAGTAGACAGTTTATTCACCAACATAGAGTCACCTCAACACGAAGACGCCTTTTTATACAGCACTGCATGTCAGACACTTTACCACTTTATAAAACTCATCTCCAATCATGGGCCTCCCTGGTGGTACAGGGGCTAAAGTCTCAGTGCTATCAAGCTATCTCCAGCCACTGCAGCCTGAGTTCCATCCCCGGCTCAGGAGGTGACCCACATGGTTCAGCGGACCTCTCCTGTCTCACCTGCTGCTCCCCTCAACAGTGTATTTCAGTAGATCTGCCTGTTTTGCAACCTACTCTGTCTCTGGTGAATCCTCTCACCACTGCACCTCTGGCCTGGACCCCAGTTTCTGTATGCATAAATAAATAAAAAATAAATCTTAAAAAAAAATCTCCAGTTGCCCAAGGCACTATATAAAGCAGGCATCTCTGCATTCTGCAAATGGGCATCTGTGTTGGTGCCCTGCCAAGGCCACTGCTCATGCCAAGGTGGGATCCAAATGAAGCTACAAATACCCCTCAACAGGGGATGAGTCAAAGAATTCAAGCCTGTGCTCTGACCCAGACATCACAACCGGGCCCATGTAAGATGGAGACAGTGCTGGGAGGGAGGCTTACAGGGAAGCGGATGGGAAAGCCCCATGGAGGCACAATGAACTCAGAATGCGAGTTTACCTGGTGAAAGAGTCAGGAACGTTAGTTACTGCGTTGGTTTTTGGTCTGCAGAGGTATCGCTCCCTCTTTCCTCAGATGAGTCTCTAGGAGAGAACAACAACGTAAATAAAAAGTGAAATCTTCAATGGTGACAAGTGACACTGGAGCTGTGCCTGGCAGCCTTGTGCTTCACACCCAGCCTCTGCCATGGACAAGGTGTGATGCCCTATGTCCCTTCCATCAACTCCCTCATGTAATGCTTCCAAGCCTGTGAGGTGAGGATTATTTTTCCCAAACTGTAGGAACAGATCAAAAAAAAAAATGGGTAAGATTTTCATATATAAAAAAAAGCTGAAAAGCAGAGAGATTGAACTATTGATCACAATGACCCAGAGAGTATTATTTTGATTATAAATATTTGAAATCCAAAAAAGTTGAAATAGAAAAAAAGATCCCAGTGAACCATGCTATATCAAGAGGTGCAATGTCCTCAGCTAACCCGCTACAAACCCTGTTTCATAGCTGGGAAAGGTTCTGATGACCTTTTCCTTTGTTTTACAGCAAAGAGAGAGCAGTGATTGCTTGATGCAGCTTGCTCCTGGGCCAATTCCCAGCAGCCTGGAAAGGCTAGGTCTGTGCTTTTATAATCCCTCTTTTCTGCCCATCCTCCCTCTTCCTCTCCCTCCCCTTCACCATTTCCCTCGCTTACTCTGTCCCCTCCTCTGCACACTTCCACGTGCTTGTTTTCTGCCTCCTTTTCTCCCCAATCAGATCCCAAGGCTTCACCAGAGCCCAGGCCCGCAGATGCCAACAGATCGCCCAGTGCTCGCCAGTGGACTGCACAAGGAGGAAGCACTGAAATAAAACCTGGTTTTCTCAATATCAAGCCCCCCAGGAGGGCAGCACTGCCAGGCCAGGGCCTCCAGCCCCACAAGGTTCTGCCCCTCCCATCCTGCAGTTCCAGTTCCGAAGCTGCCAATACCCAGCACAGGCATCACGTTTATGTGCCCAAGAGAGGTAGGTTCTTGGTGATGGGGGGAGGGCGAAGGCCCCTGGGCTCTGAAGACACAGCTGTTGAGCACACACACAGCTCAAACTGTGTCCCCAGGACAGGAAGAGGGGGGTCTAGCTCTGATCTGAAAGGGCTTCTGGTCTCGGGTAACTGCTGCTTTGGGGACCCTAGGTCACTTTTGCTTTCATATTCACCCTCTTCCACCCACCACTCCTCACCATCTCTCCTGGTTCTTTGCACAGCTGGGCAGGACAGAAACCGGGCTGTCTGCAGCCTCTGCAGACCTCTCCTGTCTCCCCGCTGCTCCCCTCAGCAGTGTGTTTCAGTCAGAATGCCTGTTCTGCTTCCCGCTCTGTCTCTGGTGAATCCTCTCACCCCCCACACCTCCAGCCTGTACCCCAGTTCTTGTATGCATGAATAAATAAATCTTTTTTTAAAGAGAGAGAAACAGGAAGGGCGGGGGAGGGATGCTGTGGATGAGTTTGCTGTAGTGGTTTGGTTTCAGAAACGAAACCTCTGAACTTCCTAGTCCTTAGCCCCGGCTTGAGAAACAGATTTATTGGTGGTTAAACTCTTCTGTTGCCTGTGAACTTTGCTTTTACACAAATACAAGCGGCAAGGATAGAGGTACCTTGTAGTACTGCTAAGAAGGCAGGTCCCCCACCCCAGGATAAGAGTTCTTACAATTCTGATATGTATGTATGGTGTGTGTGTGTGAATGTGTGTGTGTGTGTGTGTGTGTCAGAAAGATTCCTGAAAACGTTTCTTTACACCCAATGGGACAAAATAAACTCAGCACCTGGGGAACCCAACCAAAAGAATCTGGAGGTCTAATTTCCTCACCCGACTTCGGAAAGCTGGGGGAGAGTTGGTAGGAGGGTAGAGAGAGTTGAGAGGAGGGTAGAGAGTTGGTAGACTCATTGCCACAAAGCAGGGAGCAGCCCCCCCCCAGCCCGGGGAAAGAACCCCGCCCAGCCCCCCACAGCCCCCCACTCCCCCCCACACCCCCTCACTCCCCTGCCCCCGCGCAAAACAAGCCCTGCCCCGAATCTTTCGCTCAGTGCCTCTGGTTCACTCCTCTGGGGGAATCTTCGATGCCCTATCACGTCCTATGAATTATCCCTCTCAGCTTGTTAAAAAGACCTGATCCCGCCAGAAGCATCGGGATTTGCAGGGGGGGATTTCAGGAACAACAGTGGAATTTGCGCTTTTGACGTTGCCGCCCCCCCCCCGCCCCCCAAGATGCGCACATTTGGCTGGAGCCCTGTGAGTCCCAAAGTGACTTTACAGGAGTAAACTCTTAACCTGGGGTGAAGGGAGCGGGAAGGGGGTGCCCACCACCCACCACGAGAAGCTGCCCGACGGCTGCCCTCCCTACTCCCCACACCCCCCAAAAAAAACCCTCCCGGGCTCTGGGCTGAGGGTCTCCTGCCTGGTGCCTTTGCCCACCACCTCCAAGCACCCCACCCCGCCCCAGGAGAGGCCGCACTCACCGAAGCCGAGACTCCGTCGCAGGAGCGCGGGTGACCGACGTGCGCCTCCTCGAGAGCAGCGGCACGAAATGGCGCCCAGGGGGTCTGTCATCCCGCCTTTACGCTGCTGCCAGAAGTTGGCGCCGGCCGCCCTGGAGACTGACAGCCCGCGTGGCCACTGGGCAGCGAGGCCGCGGCTGCGAGCCCGTCCCGGGCGGGCGGTGACTCACGACGGTCCATTGGCTGCGAGGCGGGCGCGGGAAGCCAGAGCCCGCAACTGCGAGCAGCGGCGCCCGGAGGCCAAAGCGCGGAAAGCCAAAGGCTGCGACTGCCCGGCGCGAGGACCGGGCAAGCAGGGGCGCGGGGAGGCAGGGTCGGGGGGAGGCAGTCTGGGGGTGTGTGTACTAGAGCGCCGGGCGGAAAGAGCGCGCGGAGGCGGGGCGCGCGGAGGCCGGGCGCGGGGAGGCCGGGACGCCTGGAGGCCGGGGCGCTGGGAGGCAGCGCGGGGAGGCCCCGGCGCGGGGAGGCTGGGCGCGGAGAGGAGGAAGCCAGGCAGGGGCTTGTGCGCCAAGGCTGACAGCCACGGAGCTGGCAGACAGGAGCTGGCAAAGCAGGAGCGGGGTGGAGAAAACCGCGCTTGGGGCCCCTCACACCTCCAGGTGCCAAGAAGGGGCCAGGAGACAAAGCAGGGCAGTGGCGGGATTGGGGGCAGTGGAGGAGTACCCCAAAGAAGGAAAACGCCCCCAGGCGCTTTCGAGGGGGGTGGACAGTCCCCAGAAGCCCTATAAAAGTGAACCCAGCGCCCTAAGCCTGGGCTCCTCCCTTGGACCCCTCCTGCAGTGGGGCGGCTCTCACAATAAACCTGGGCTTCCTAATCTTCTGCGATTATTCCTCAATGGCTGGGACTCAAGAACCCACCCGCTGGACATGCGCTCAGCAGCAGGAGGCAGGGCCTGGAAGGTGGGGTGGTGGGGCTGGGGGGGCGCATGCGGCAGAGCCGGCGGACACGCGGGGGTGCAGGGCATCAGGAAGGAGGGGGCGGGGTGCGGGCTTGGTGTGCAGCCAACGCTGGCCCCTTCCACGCCCCCCCCACCACCTGCTGCAGGCTGAGTGCCCCACCAGATGAGGCAAAGCTCCAGGCCCGCTCCTGCAGGCTCCCAAGCCCCCAGAAGACCTGTGGGCGCCCACGTGCTGCGCTTGCAGGGAGCGAAATGACCCAAAACAGCCGGCAGCCCGCTCCTGGGGGGCCAGGGGGACTGGTCAAATGGGACTGGAGTCCCCAGCAAATGAGCCAACTTCGCTAAAGGACCCGTGCGCTGGGGAGCTGTCCACCAGCAGGAGAGCCCAGGGGCGCACTGCTATGCGCAGAAATTTGCCATCCTGCGGGAAGACTCCAGAGTTAGGCGCCTCCAAACTGAGGATCCAGAAAGTGCTTTGCAAGGAAGGTGTGAAGAAATCTTGTTTCAGAACGACTAAGAGAGACTCAGTGTTGGATGATGTTTCTGAAAAGCTGGCCAGACAAGGGAAGAATATATTTATAGGTGATGAAAACTCTTTTGTATGAAACCCATGGAACAGTTGTTGATGTCAAGTTGACGGTGTTGGTGGGAATAATAGGTGAAAGCTTTTCCTAACTTGACTGAATGTATAAAATATACACGAAGCAACAACCACTGCTTAAATTCTAGGTGCTCTGTGGGGTTTGGAGAGAGTCAACAAACGTATAGTTGTAAAAATAATGGCCAAGAAGTTCGAAGTAAAGAGAAAAGCTGTCACGGTTTTTATCAAATCACTGTTATTCCTTAAAACCTCCTAAAATGTCGCAAGGGATGGGTACCAAGATACAGACAGATGAAGAACAATTAGATCTGCTTGTGTGGGTGTCCGGAAGTCAGAGAAGCAGTGAGGACCCCTGGTCTTTTGATTGAGCCACTAGAAGGACAGCGTGTCCGTGGCTGATGGCTGGGTCAGGACATTTACAGCTGTCCATTAGAGCCCTGGCCTTGCTTTTCCTTTCAGGAAAAGCTTTGGCACAAACCCATTGCCACCTGGTAGCAGTGCTCAAGGGGCCCTTTGAGCTACTTAGAAAACTTAACTTCCAGTGGATGCTTCTATGACACTGTTGAAATTGTCTGTCAGCGCTGGGGACAGAGGGTTTGCCCTGAAGAGGCCATGCACTCTGCACACTTCCTTGAAACAAAACATTGTGTTGGCTGTACCGAGTAAGTCTGCATTTTATCATCAAATCAAGATCTTTTGCTTGGAGTGGCAGTGGCTGTGTTATTCCGCTAATGTCAAACACTTGAGAAGCAAAGACACTCACCTGGCTGGAGGAGGAGAGAATGGGTCAGACACCGCAGTCAGGCCTGGCGGAGTCAGGGGACAGGCCAGTGCTGTTGGACAGTGAGTCCTTCATGGACCCCTGGAAGATGTCCCCCTCCCCTTCCCCCCACATCCAACAGAGGGGACTGGTCTCTATATTTAAAGTTGCAGATGTCATTTACAATAGACCTCTCCTGTCGCGCCCGCTGTTCCCCTCAACAGTGTATTTCAGTAGATCTGCCTGTTCTGCTCCCCACTCTGTCTCTGGTGAATCCTCTCACCCCTGCACCTCTGGCCTGGACCCCAGTTCCTGTATGCATAAATAAATAAAAAATAAATCTTTAAAAAAATCTCCAATTGCCCAGCAAAGTAGGCCTCTCTGCAGATGGGATAATAGAGCTTGCGTCAGTGCCCCGCCAAGGCCACTGCTCATGCCAAGATGGGATCCAAATGCAGCTACAAATACCCCTCAGCAGGGGATGAGTCAGAGAATTCAAGCATGTGCTCTGACCCAGACATCACAACCGGGCCCATGTAAGATGGAGACGGCGCTGGGAGGGACGCTTACAGGGAAGCGGATGGGAAAGCCCCATGGAGGCACGATGAGCTCAGAATGCGAGTTTACCTGGTGAAAGAGTCAGGAACGTTAGTTACTGCGTTGGTTTTTGGTCTGCAGAGGTATCGCTCCCTCTTTCCTCAGATGAGTCTCTAGGAGAGAACAAACGATGTAAATAAAAAGTGAAATCTTCAATGGTGACAAGTGACACTGGAGCTGTGCCTGGCAGCCTTGTGCTTCACACCCAGCCTCTGCCACGGACAAGGTGCGATGCCTTATGTCCCTTCCATCAACTCCCTCATTTAATGCTTCCAAGTCTGTGAGGTGAGGATTATTTTTCCCAAACTGTAGGAATAGATCAAAACAAAATGGGTAAGATTTTCATATATAAAAAAAGCTGAACAAGCAGAGAGATTGAACTATTGCTCACAAAGACCCAGAGTATTATTTTGATTATAAATATTTGAAATCCAAAAAAAAAAATATTGAAATAGAAAAAAAGACCCCAGCTAACCATGCTATATCAAGAGGTGCAATGTCCTCAGCTAACCCACTACAAGCCCTGGTCCTTAGGGCCAACTTGAGAAACTGATTTATGAGATATTTGAAAGGTTGGAAATAAAACAGTCACTTTACCTTCTTCTGGAACGGTATTCAACACACTAATTATCAAAGAAATATACATTAAACCACAATGTGACACAGAGTAGATTGGCTATTATTTTTTAAAAAGTAACAAGTTTTGGTAAGGATGTGGAGAAAAGTCTATCTTGGCACACTGTTGGTAGGAATATAAGTGAGCACAGTCATTATAGAAACTAATATGGAAGATTCCCCACCCCCAAATTGAAATTATTATCTCACAATTACTCTGGGTAAACAAAAATAAGAATTATATCTAGGTCCTCAGACATTTATGCCAGTCAGTGTAGTGAAATAATAGATTAACTGGAAAAAAAAGTATATAAAATTTTTTATATAAAACGAAAAACTATAAGAAGTGGGCATAAGCAGGAATAGCCATTTCAACATTGAGGGTAAGTAAACCATGAAAGATGGTTAAACAACATCTGTCAGGAGAAAAATAACCATACTTTAAAACAAGCTTTTGATCCCATACACCAGTCAAAATGAGTAATGTATCAAAGTTTGCATATTTTATTCACTCTGCTTCTTGTTTCTTTCTATATGCCTAATTCCTGTTTTGTCCCTGACTATTTAGCAAATATTTTGCACAAGTCTTGATTGTTCATTCCCTTCGCAATGTCTTTTTGCAGAAAAGATCATTTTAGTTGTGATGATGTGGACCTTAACACTTTTTCTACAGTGGCTCATATACTTTGACATTTACATAAAATGCTTTGCCTAACCCATGGCCACAGAGCTGTGCTGCTTTCACGAGAAATGTGACAGTACTAGGTTTTATATTAAGGTTGAAGATTCATGCTGAAAAAAAAAAAGTTTTATATATGGGGCAAACAATGAGTCAAAAATTTTTGTGCATGGTATAAACCAAATTTCATTTAAAAAAATTATCCTTCCCCCATGGATTTTCCTTAGCATATTATCAAAAAATCAGTTGAGCATATATGCATGACTCTCTTCCAGAACACTATATTTGCTCCACTAATCTTTGCACTAATACTTTATTTTCTATTTTAATGTTATACTGACACCTAAAATCAGATTATGTGAATATAGTACCTTTATTATTCTTTTCATTTTTTTTTTTGCTTTTTCACGTAATTTGTAGAATCAGCACATTTCTGTGATTACATATACTTTCCACTTCATAAAAATACATGCTTTAATTGGGGTTGCTTGAATCTATAAAACAATTTAGGATTGCATTTAAAAGATTGATTTTTCACAGTTGAACTTCAGGGAGTATGCTTTATTTTCTCTTCTTATTTGCATTCAGGTTCCAACATTTCTGATTTATTAAATTTTAATCTGTGGGTATAGAGTCTAAGCTTCCATGTATTTTCTATAATTCTTCTAAGAAAGTCTCAGGTACTTAGCTAGCATTGGTCCATAGATTATTCTATGGTATCCCCAAGAGAAGATTGTCCCTTCTAACTCAAAATGTTTGACTATTAAAATATCAATAAGCTTAAATAATTTTCCAACATAATTCAGAAAAATAGTATTTTAAAATTTGAAAAAGTATAATTTTTTAATTAAAGAATTAAAAACTTCTATCCTAGGTTATGCTTCTTTATTATATTTCAGCATGTCTATGTTTATGAGATTTTTCAGAGAATTATGAGAGGTTATATTCTCAGGAAGAGAATACTGGATTCTAGAGAAATGAATTAATCAACTTCATTGTTTTAAAAATAAATTTGAATGTACACGGATGCATGTTACATTATTTCTAGGTGACAGCATTTCAAGAATGATGGCATGACACTGTGGGCTTGCTATGATCAAGTAGAAATAGAGGGTGAAGTCAGAGAAATCTAGGATTGGATCCTCATTCTCTTAAAAATTGCACAACCTTGGGGCAAACTATGTGCCTGTTTGGCTCTTGGTTTTCTTCTCTATAAACAGATGTTGAATTATCTATTGTACAGTTTCTGTGTAGATTACGTTAGATGATGTGTACATTTAGGATTTAGTGGGAAAACATGATTGAGTTCACCATGTTTATATTAATAGGCTTCAGGGGTGATTTTGAGATGCAAGTCTTCCTGTTTTTACTGTTCCTGGCAATTTATCTGTTCACCCTGATAGGGAATTTGGGGCTGGTTATATTGGTCATTGGGGATTCCTGGCTCCACACCCCGATGTACTACTTTCTGAGTGTGTAATCCTTCTTGGATGCCTGCTATTCCTCCGTTGTCACCCCCAAAATGTTGGTCAATTTCTTGTCAGAGAACAAGGCCATCTCGTTCGTTGGCTGTGCCACTCAGATGTTTCTCTTTGTGACTTTTGGGACCACGGAATGCTTCCTCCTGGCCGCGAAGGCGTATGACCGCTACATGGCCATCTACAACCCGCTCCTGTACTCGGTCAGCATGTCCGCCAGAGTCACGTGACTGTTAATACTTTTAGTCACTGTTTATTTGTTTAAATTCTGTATATTTTTACAAACCATTTCTTTCTACTTGTTTCTAAGATCTGTTATGCTCTTCACAAGCAAATTATTGAAATAGACCCATCGTTCTCTCATTTTACATGTAATGGAGAATGTTGTAGTGCTAAGAATTGAAAATAAATTCAGATATGTGGCAACCCATAAACATGTGCCTTCATTGCATTAAATGAAATGTTTTTGACAGTTCTTTATGTATATGATCATCCTATGTATTGGCATTGCTGTGAGCCTGACTTATGATATTATATGCATTGACATAGTAATGTCCCTGATGATGAACCTGTGGAACCACCTGAGATAGAGCAACATCACTTCTCAGTTTAACAAGAACCCCTTGTTTAGGAAGACATGTGTTTGTAAGCAGACATATAGTAACAAGGTCAGATGAAAAATCTAGTTGTGCTGAGTTACTGTGTAAATCCAAATTAACAGGTGGTCCTGATTATATTCACTGAAAAGTGGCAGAAATATATGTACGAATATTAAGCCAATTTGGGATGCCTATGCATCTTATGATATCTTATCTCATGATCCAAATGGTTTGTCCAGATTTTAGTGAGATCCAGCTGGCACTATCATTTGGAATAGTGATGTTCCTCTTCCTGCAGACAGCTGCCAGGAACTCTGGGCTAAGTCACTTCCTGCTCCAGGAATTTGCCAGGAGCCTCAGAATCTTCATCCTTTACTGCCCAGTGAATTGTATGGTCTCATTGTTGTAATGGTTCCTTGAATAAATTCACAATGTGATTATGTGCATTTAACATAGTAAGTTGTAAGTAAAACCATTTCACTCCAGCAGAAGTTGGCACTATACAGATCTGAACATTATGCAATAAATATTTATTCATTTAGGGGAATTTAACAAATAACAATACATCTCAGACACTGGTCTAGATTCTGGACTAGATTAAAAATAAGTCAAATATGAGTTAAGGAAATTAAAGTGCATAATATGTAAAGTAGTGATATTTGCAATAGGTGCATTTAAGAAAGAAGACATGAGGAGCTGTAAAGGAAGTGAATTGCAATGGTCATAGTCTAAGATGTCTCACAAAGGGAAATATTCAAAGAAGGAATCATGTGAATATAATTGTAAATAGGATTCTGAATAAAAAATGCAGAAAAATTACAGGCGATATATTGGGAAATAGATGCTCGTCTTAGCAGTGTTGGAATTTTATTTAGTTTCAACATTCACATTTAGGGACATCCCTTTAGATTACTGTATTGTGTTTTAAAGAGACTTTTCCGTTGGCATCTAAACAGTTTTCACAGAATAAAATTTATAGCAACAATGATATTAAATATAATGAAAATATGGGAAGAAGAAAGGAAGACCACTACCACTTCAAAATAATTTTGTGCTCATACACTTATGCAATGAAAATGCAGTTTGAGGAAGGAAGAGTAAACATTTACTTAGTAGGCTGCTTTTTCTTCCTTGGTTCTTGGCCTGAATGCAGAGGAGTTGTGGGCTCTGCCAGGGCATCACAAGGTCAAAGGAATCCCGGGTAAAGCTGAGAGAGGACCAGCTCATCAGGGAGACCCATACACATGGGCGGGGGTTCAGCTCTGGGAAAACACAAATTGACCATCCTGTTGTAGCTTAGCCTTGAATGTTGTTTGTCTCTTGTCATTCTTGAATTTAAGTGTAGTTTTAATAAATTCATGTGTCTAGTTCATATGTGCCCAGTAAAATAAGGAATGAATTTTTTGCTTATGGTCTGGATGAGAAAATAAAATAGGAAAAAAAAACCAGCATGGTGTTGACCTCAGGAATTTGGATCTGTGGTCCCTGAACAACAAGCTCTGTTTAGATTCAGGCCAATGCATAAACCAGAGGACGGAGTAGAGTGACAATGAATTCATAGAAAATTGTACGGAAATATGCAATGTAATTTTGCATTGATTACTTGTTAATTGCCAAACTAGGCAAATGAAATTATAAAATAATTTTACCTGTAACTATTGGGGGCTACTCAATTTAAGTAATATGGATATTAAGGTTAATACTATACATTTAAAACTATATGTGACAGCCTACAAAGTGCATGTTTACCCTTCTTTCCATATACATAAATATAGATTTGGGTAAATATGTAAATATATATTTATATATATCAATGCTCATATGTTGAAGACATCACTCCTGGTACTTCTGTATGTAGCTTTAGTGATAAGATCGTTTTACTGGTAATTATTTAAAACTAAGTATTGCGAGTATACCCTAGTCCAATGGACTGGTGTCATGGAAGAAAGGATCACAGCACAGAAACAAGGAGGGTAATAGACACAGGAAGCTAGAAGAAAAGACATCTATCGAGATGAAGGGAGAGGGCCTCTCACCAAAATCAGCCCTAATGCCAACTGGATGTCAGGCTCTGGATTACAGAACAGTGAGAAATAACTTGTGAATGTTTCACAAGTTTTACATTTGGTTATAGCAAACCTTTTACATTTGGCTATAGCAAACCTAACAAGTAACACACTCAGTGTCAGTGCATATGTGCACATGTGTTCACATGTGTGTGCAGGTGTATATATCAGAGTGAATGGAGGAAGAACAGAGAATGATAGTGTTTTCCTGTATGTGTGGGAACTGCTTAGGTAGAGGCGTGGCTACGATCTTTATATGAAAGTGCCTACCAAATATAAAAAGAGATGCTACAACAAAGTTTTTAAAAGCCTTTTTGATTATGAGACAAGGAGCTTAATTCCGTATTTATTTCATTGTAATGGTGAAAGTGAAAAATATACTTTTTATAGTAAACCTACTGTCCATACACTATTTGAAATGAAAGTATGGTCTCATAAAATATATAAATATTTCACTGTGGAAAATAAATCATTTCATCTCTGATGCCTTCAAAATAGATGGTTGAATATCTAGAAAATCTTTGTTCATCTCCCCAATCAAAAATTTAGAGTTCTGCAAAACAAGACCAAAGCAGACTCTTCATTATGTGGTTTCAAGGAGAATCAACTGTGTCTGAATACTTAACATAGTTGTATGAGTTCTTGAACTTTTTTCCTTGGGAACAGGCCAAACTCTTCTCTTAGGAATTAGTCTCACAAGGATGACCAAAGTTTGCATTATCATCATCCCCACTATATCAGGTGCCCAGAAATATAAGGATGAGAGACAAAGCAGCTCTGTCTGAGATTCTCAGAACTCCCAGATATATTCTTTATAGACATCACACCAGGCAAATTTCCACTTGACCAGAATCTTAACAAAATTACTAGGTTAATTTATTTTGCATCAGAATTAAAAAATATGAATGCACAAAAATTGAAAAAGACCTTATCACAAAGAAAATATATATTACAGAAATTTTTGACTCAGATGTATTTCATATTTTACTCTGAGAAAAATTTGAGGTTGACAAATTTCTAGATAGATCATTTTGGAGAAGCTTTTTTTTTTCTTTCTACTGACATTGGCTCACAGTAAGTATTACGTTCAAAATTAAGAGTTTTATTTAGAATCAAATAAAATGGCAAGAGTCCTGAAGGGCATGCACACACATGTCATTTAGAATTTCTCGAAATGAGGCAAGTTCTTCTGGAAATGGAAATAGAGAGTGAATGGAATCAGGGTAAAATTCAGTGACTACAAAATTTCGGAAACAATTTTGCAGAAATTTGATTTTAAAAGGTCAATTTATGAAAACATTTTATCTTCTGGAATTTTGTACTGATTTCAGCACATATTAAAAACTCTAATATACCATATTGAAGTTCTTTTAATTTGATGTTGTCATTAACATAAACATTTTTAGAAATAAAAAAGATTAGATTTATGCCATAAAACCATACTTTATTGGCTTATATACATACATATAATTTTTTACAACCTTGGTGAAATTAATTTTAATGAGGAATATTGTATTTTATAAGCTCTCTATACTTAGTTTATCTTGTATACTTAGAGCATGATCATTTAATAGCTTTCACTAAGGATAAATTTATTAACTGTCCTCTTCCTCATCTAAAAAAAGATGGCTAACAGTCACACCAATGGTATATTTTATTTGAAATAAAAACATGAAAAAAAAGAGAAACACTTAGAACAGTGTCAGCTTCATACCAATTAAGCAATATATCTGGATTTATTACATCATCAATAATAATTAACTTTTACCCATTTCTATATATGACAATCAAATTCAATTTCTTCACCTTATTCTGTAAACCACACATTGTTTTCAACCACTAAATATTTAACTATATACAGACACAGCATTCATAAAAACCTAACCTTTTGATGTTATATCCACTAAGTATAGAATTTGACTTCTCAACAGGTAAAAGCAGTGGAGAACAACACATAGAAGAAATAATACATATGTGCCTTACTTCATCCTTTTGGAATTTACAAATGCTGAAGACATCCAGCTGGTGCTCTGTGTGCTCTTTCTCCTGATATACCTGGTCACTATGCTGGGGAATGCAGGGGTGATACTGCTCATCCGCCTTGATGCCCAGCTTCACACCCCCATGTATTTTTTCCTCAGTCACCTGTCTTTCATTGACCTCAGTTACTCATCTATCATCTCACCTACAACCTTATAGAACTTACTGACCTCCAACAAGAGGTCAGATTTCATACATGACTTGCTTCACTCAACAGTACATTTTTGTATTCTTTGTTGCTGCTGAATGTATTCTTCTCTCCTCCATGGCCTATGATCGCTATGTAGCCATCTGCAATCCTCTCCACTACCCTGTTGTTATGTCCACAAGACGCTGCTGGTCCCTAATGTTCGGGCCCTATTTGATAGGTGTCACAGACTGTTTAGTCTCTCTGTTTAGCATGAGGAAATTGACCTTCTGTAACTCCAATGAAATCCCTCATTTTTTTCTGTGATACATTCCCTCTTATAGCCCTGTCTTGCACTGAAACCCAGGACATTGAAATCATGATATTTCTTTTTTGCTGACTGCACCATTCTGGGGTCTCTAATCACAGTATCATTTTCCTATGTGTCCATTCTCTCTGCCATCCTGAAAATTAAATCCACTTCAGGAAGGAGAAAAGCCTTCTCCACCTGTGGCTTGCATGTGGTGGCAGTCACCATCTTTTATAGCATCATGATCTTCAGTTACTTAAGACCAAGAACATCCTACCCCTTGGGAAGGGACCAGGTGGCTTCCGTGTTTTACACTATCGTGACCCCCATGCTGAATCCCCTCATTTATAGTCTTCGCAACAAAGAAGTGAAAGTGTCCTTAGACTCCTGCAGAAGAGAGAGGTTTCCAGGCACTTGAGATAGTGATGTCCAGGGGGTTGAGGGTCCAGGGTGTTTCTGGTGCCGTGGGGCATGGGGGCATTCCTAGCGCCAGATGTGTGTGTGTGTGTGTGTGTGTGTGTGTGTGTGTGTGTGTGTGTAAGCGTCTCCTGAGGTCACTCCTTTTAATGCAGACACGCACACATGTGTAACATCCCAAATGCTGGCAGCTCAGTCCAGAAGCGCGACACCACCTTGTTCTCTTCCCCGAATGCGCGAGAACCCCCATTTCAGCGGGTTCTTGCCTCTACGTCATTCTGTCTCCCCATCTTCAGGGCTCTGACGTCACACACTCCCGCTTCTTGCTCCCCATCTGCACACGCCCCCCTCCACTACTCTCCCAGCTGCGTCCCCCTTAGGCCAGCCTACCCGCCCCTCGGCTGCGGCTCCATCCCCCCTGCGCCTCCCGCCACCCCAGCACCTTCTCTGCCCGCCCGTGTCCCGCCTCGGCCGCACCGCCCCTCCGCGCCACCAGGCGGCGCGCGCCGCTGCTCCGCCCCTGGTTTCCTCCGCGAGTCTCTCCTTCCTTGGCCTTGCCCCGCCCCCTGCGTGTTGACGTCACGGCACTGTGTGCCTACGCGAGAGCGGCGGCGGAAGCTGAAGTGGCGGTGACGCGATAACCGGGAGCACCCGCCCGGCGGAGCGGGCCCGCAGGGTGAGGAAGGAGAAGCCCCGGGCGTGGCAAAGCACAGGAGGGGGGAGCGCGCGCCGCCTGGTGGTGAGGCGGGGAGATGCGGCCTCGCGGGGAATCAGGAGGAGACGCCGGGGCGGGGGCGAGGCCGGGGCGGGGGCGAGGCTGGGGCGGGGCGAGGCCGGGCCGCCCCTTCTCTCACTGTGGGGGGCGGCGGGCTCGGGGCCCCCTGTGGCCCGGGTCCGTGTCCCCCGCGTGTCTGTGATGCACGTGGACACGATCTGCTGTTTTACTGGCTGCGGAAACTCTAGGTTCACAGCATGTTCAGAGACGTGGGCTCTTCGCCTCCGCGTCCGCTTGATTTTCTAAACTTCAGCGCAGCAGGACGGGCGGGGGCGCCCCGTGAGCACCCCGGGGCCGACCCGCTTGCCCCCGGGCCTGGAGGGGCCCCCTACACCCCCGCCCCCCGCAACCCCGCCCCTGCCCCGCCCCGCCCCAACACTGGCTCCTGCCTCCCCGGGCCGGGCTCGCCTTGGCACCGGCTTCTCCGGACGTGGGGTGAAGTCCTTGCCCGCGGGACCCGGTTTCGTCAGGAGCCGCCCCAGAGCGAGGGGGGGCGAGGACGTCTCCCCGCCGGGGGTGCCTGCAGAGCGGTGAGTCGGGGGACCCGGGCCGGGCGGGCGGGCTGTGGGGAGTCTGCGCGGGCCATTTCGGGTCCTGGAGGAACATGGGGGTCAGGACCTTCCTGAGTGTGACCTGGGGGTGCCTGCGCCCCTGAATGAGAGCGCGTCCCCGTGTTTGCTCGCAGCTCCTCCCTGCTGCACTGATCACCCCTGGATGGGTTTTCTGGGCTCCCCGTTCTGTTCCGTTGATCTGTGTGTTTTATTTCTGTGGCCTAGAATATAATCTGGGGAATGTATTGTAAACTTTTCTGGGGCTGCCGTCCCCCTCCCCACGCCAGGTCTGGCAGCAGGAGGGCAGAGTCGAATCCCAGTCTCCCGGGGTGCAGGTTCTGACCCAGTGGGTTGCGTGGTGCCTGGGGCTCCGCATTTCTCACGGGGTCTGAGATGCTGCCCGTGCTGGGCCTGGACCCACGTCTGGGGGCTGAGGCGTCACTACCTGTCGTGCAGGTGATGTGGCCATTCAGAGTCTGGAAGAGGGAACTTTGACACCTAGAAACTGCCCCATGAGGCGACTTTAGACTCCCCTTGACTAGAACCAGGCTGTCCTGAGCCTTGAGTGACCAAGAGCCACACAGCTGCCACACTCTGGCTACAATATTTGGTTTTCAAAAATGGGTTTGTGTTCACCGATTCAGTGTATTGAAACCTGTGGCCATCTCTGTATCACTAAACGTCACCCTGAGATTTCCACAGCAGGGACAGCTGGGCGCTATCACCAATGGGGACGGAAGATCTTTCATGGGGAATCATCTGAGACACTGAAGGGCCCATTTCAAAGCTCTTGGGGCCTGTTCTCTCCTGATACCTGGCCCTGCGAGGATCCCTCCTGTTTCAGAGTGTGAATAAGCCACAATCACTCATTCCCTTGGGAAGTGGACATTTTGTAGATACTCTACTGTTTAATATTTATAATCTGTTAAACTGATATTACCTCCTTCATCATAAATCCTTTTATGCTTGCTTTGGAGAGAAGTTGAACAGGTCAGGGGAGGGGAAAGAAATCCATGTTTATTGAGCACCTGCTGGAGATTACCTGACTCCGTGCAACAAGTTCTTCACTTAAGTTATGTGATCTCACTGATGATACCTTAGAGACATAGTTTCTACTCCGTAGTTGAGAATCCTAAGGTCCAAAAGAGACAAGGAACTTGTGTTAAGATCATACAAATAAGGACAAAGGTCAGGGATTTTTGGACTCCATATTTTTGGCCGAATCAGAGTTTGTCAAATGAGGCTAAACTGTAAACCCCCTCAAGGCCAGGGGGAGGGGAGGAGTGGGCGCGACCCTGTCCATCCTCAGGAGGCTTCCTCCTTCATAAGGAAAGAGCCTCAGGTTAAAATAAAAGTTTAATGTATCACTGCGTTACATGCAGATGCTGTCTTTAATGTTGCACACGATTTCCTTAATAGTTTTAGAAATAGCTCTGTCCCAATTGTGGTTGCTACTTGTAAGAAACTGCATTTCAAAATAGCCTTTTCTGTAACGATTCCCATACAGCAGGCTAGCTGCTGTACCTACCAGACGGAATTCCTGGAGATCTAGAACAATCGATAAGACAGGGATGCCTCAGCAGTGCCTGCAGTATTATTCAGGATAAGACCTCCCCCCTTTAATTGTTATGGATTTGATCTATCTCATCTATACAATTGGGAAACATACTGGAAGCAGTGACTGGTGTCCTCATGATGTTGGTATTCATGGTGATTGTTTGGTTATTCATGCTTCCTCTGTTGACAAGTTTCTCAGTGAATTTGTGTCATTTTGTGATTAGATTTAAAAAAGATTATTTACATAGTTCTAAAGTTTAGATTCTTGCATATCACTCTTAGTAATTCTCTTTCAGTATCGAAGAGCACACATCCATTCTCTGAAATGATCTTAATTATTTTTGTCATTACAATGAACCGAATGTGAAGTTGAGTGTGAAGATGTATGTCCTACTTTAACAAAATGCCCTGGAGAGTGAGGCAGCTCTCCCTCTGCCTCTGACTGTGCAGGTGTTTCTTTGCACAAACCTTTTGCGTTTACAGCTCTTCCTGCCTGCTGGTGTCTGTGCACTGTCCTGTACTGACCTTCAGTTTTAAATTGTCCTTTGGATATAAACAAAATACAAAACAATTCTCTGGAGATAAAAAAAAGGTCTATATCATCATGATACATGTTCTTAAGCATTTTGTGACAAGCGTTTCTCTATCCAAGCACAGACTGTGATCATCTGTCTTTATTAGGTTTGCCATAGTGGGCATAGGGCCAGCTCCAAACAGCAGACTTAGCAAAATGAATTTATTTGCTTTAATAGGTGTACTTACACTGCACCAAATAAAAGGTGGTACAGGTACACCTTGGAGATATTGTTGGTTCATTTCCAGAATACCACAACAAAACTAATATTGCATAAATCAAGGCATTACTTTTTTGTTGGTTTCCTGGTGTGAATGAACATTGTTTGCTCTATAGTGTAGTCTATTAAGTATGCAATAGTATTTTGTCTAACAAGAAAATACCCTAATTAGATATCGCCGAGACATGAGGTGAGCATATATTTTTTAGAAAATGGTGCTGCTGGACTTACCCCAGTCCAGGTTGCCACACACCTTAAATTTGTGAAAAGCAGTATCTGAAGCAAAGCAAGCAGGATGGGGTGTGCCTTTATAGACACTTACGAAAACGATCCTTTGGGTTTTAATAAAGTATCCACATCTGGATAAGTAGACTTTAATTTAATGATGATATCTGTACATAACTATTTTTTTCAACAGTTATGTCAGCACAGGAGGGTGTGTATTCTTTTCCATGATAGAAAATACTATGAACACTCAAGATAGTGAACAAAGGTTAGCTAAGTGCCTGCAGTCTGCCAGGGACTGGGCTATACACACAGCCTCTTTAAAATTTATTGTGGTCTTTTAAAAATGTCAAAAACTTATAGCTATCATTGGTTGAATCTCAGTTGTAAGTAGAAAATAGGGAGTTTAGTTTTTATTATGCTATTGAACAGCTACAGAGGAAACATACATGACTTGACTTCTGGTCAAATCCTTCCCCAGGCTGTAAATCCATGTGTCTGCAGTGAGGTAGCCAGTACTCCCTGCCACCACACTCTGATCCTTTTGCTCCCCAAACTGGACATTACTGTTGACATTTGGGGTCATGGTACCATTGCTGTGCTTTATTGCTTTGAATAATTGGTGCTTTTTAGATTATTTTTAAAAAAGATTTATTTAAATCTTGTGAGACCCTCACCAGCCGGCTGGAATCGAACTGGTGCTGCAGAGGCTGCAGACAGCTTCACAGTGAGACGCTCAACTGCCTGCACCACCAGGGGAGGCCCAACAATGGCATTTTTAAAGGAAATAGGAAAAAGACACCCCATGGCTTTCTAACCCCTCTTCAATCTCCAAACCCATCTAAATCTTTCTTGGTTTCTTTTTTTTAGCAAAGTCTTGAACTTTACTTTTAGCCCGTAATGTTAGTTGAATCATTATTTTTAGTAAAAATTCAGTTTTGAAAGCAAAACATTGTACATTATTTAAAAATTGTTCTATTTCTAAATGTATTGTACTCTAAATTGCTTCACCAATTCTATTATCATTATTGGGATGTACCAATCTTTAGATAATGTTAAATTTCCACTTAATGTTTTTTTTAAATAAGCATTGTGTAGATTTCTGTCTTTCTTTTTTTAATTTTTATTTATTTATACAAGCACTGGGTACAGTCAGAAGCACTGGAGGGTGAGAGAATTCACCAGAGCCAGAGCGGGGAGCAGAGCAGGCAGAAGGACCCAACTACACTGCTGAGGGGAGCAGCAGGTGGCAGGAGAGGTCTGCGCGCCATGTGGGACCCTCCTCCGGTAGCCGGGGATCAAAATGGCGCTGCAGAGCTGCGGCAGCTTCACAACCCAGTGCTCAACTGCTGCGCCACCGGGGAGGCCCAAATTTCCACTTAATGTTTAAAATTGTACTTTTTTCCTCTTCTTTAGTCTTGAATAATAACTTGCTTTAATATAATCAATCTCAATCTTTCCTTATTCAGAAATCTGCAGAACCTGTTCCTTTCACTTCTAATATTTCCAAGAAAGTGTGACTTTATGTATTGCTTTACAATTGAACAAAATTTTCTGAACTCTGGAAATTCGGAAGATTTTTTTCTAAACTCTACCAAATTTATCTCTCTATGTCTCTACTCTGTTGATCAATCGACCTGTGATCAGTCGATCTAACTATCCATCCCTCCACTATCTATCATCAATCAATCAATCAATCAATCATCTATCCAGTGTTTTTACTTTGCTTTTTTTTTTAAAAAGATTTATTTATTTATGAATACAAGAGCTGGGGTACAGGCCAGAGGTGCGGGGGAGTGAGAGGATTCACCAGAGACAGAGTGGGGAACAGAACAGAGCAGAACAGGAAGGCTGACTGAAATACACTGCTGAGGCGAGACAGGAGAGGTCTGCTGCGCCATGTGGGTTTCACCCTGGCCAGCCTGGGGATTGAACTCATCCTGCAGAGGCTGAGGATTGCTTCACAATGTGGTGCTTAACGCCTTACGCCACCAGGGAGACTTTCACTTTGCTTTTTGTTTTTCTTCTCTTGTACAGGCACAACAACAGTTTTCACATTGATTTTCCATTTGTTATGTTCCCTAATTACAATTTCGTTTTATGTCTTTAGTTAATTTGTATTTTTTCCTCAAAACAGTAGGAGATTTTTATCAAACAGATTCTCAATCTCTGACTCATCTCGATATTTTAATTCTGTTGTTTTCTCCTCCTGATTGTGTTTCTCAGTTGTACAATAGCATACACATCTTCATTCTGTTCATAAATTAACGTTGCATCACTTTCTATGACTTTATCACTCCTGTTTCAAAAGAGTAGTTTTGGAAAATTTCTGAGAGAGTGGGTTGTTTTAGCCTGCAATTTCATTTTGTTTCTCTTGAAAATCATCCATCACACATCATTCATCTCTATACTGCCTAACATTTCCTGTTTTCCTTTTTTTTTTTTTTGCTATTATACTTGAAAGAGAACTGTGTAAAATTCATCTTGTTGGGCTTCCCCGGTGGCACAGCAGGTTGAGCGCTGTGCTGTGGGGCTGTCTGCAGCCTCCACAGTGTGGGTTCGATCCCAGCCATCCGGCCAGGTCCCAGATGGTGCGGTAGACCTCTCCTGTCATGCCTGCTGCTCCCCTCAGCAGAGTGTTTCTGTCGTCTGCCTGTTCTGCTCCCTGCTCTGCCTCTGGTGAATCCTCTCACCCTCCCGCACCTCTGACCTGTACCCCGGCTCTTGTATAAAAAAAATTCATCTTGTTGCCGTGTTTTTCTTTCCCTTTGCTCATTTGTGAAGAAATGCAGTTCTCTGTGTACTTAATTCTTAATTGTGATTGGAATTGCATATATTCTTCTTCCTGCTTAGATGTGTGATTTTTAATTTTTGTTACAGAAATTGCTAATGGGTGATCTCAGGGTTGATATTATTCATATTGTATTTCATTCTTGGAATGTCTTGTGTTTTGAGAGAATAAATTGGGGTGAAAAGAAAGTCAACACACAGGGAAACTCTTCTGGAATGATCATTTCTGTGCTTGTCTAATAAGATTTGCATACGGTTCCCATAAGATCAAAGCGTGCTCTGTCCAGTTGTGGGGCCCTCTGAAAATGACTTTCTCTTCTTTAGAACTTTTTTCATGGATATATTTTGTTACAAGGTCTGTGTCCTTGACCAGGGCTGCTTTCTGTTCTCTTATAGCTTGTATTTTTCAGATAAAGTGGATATCAACAGAGTTTTATGTGTTCTATTTATTTCTTAAAATCAAACAAAAAGCAGTGAGAAATAAATGTTAAGACAAGGTGGAAGCTAATGACCAGTCCTGACTGACTAATTTACTCATTTATTCTACTTTGAAGAAGATATACAACTTTTAGACATTATGAAAATGTTTTCATTCTTTTGTTTTAAATATATAATTTCTCTTTAATGTAAGTACAGTACAATAGGAATCAACTATATTAAATGTCAGAATAAAAGTTATTTTCTCAAAGCGGACATGCAATTCAAGGTCAGGGAATTGTTCTCACCTTTCATGACATCTGGGTTTACAAAGGATGAAATGTGGAGATCCAGGCACACATCCATCCCTTTTTCATTTGAAATCATTTCGGTAGTCCAGCACCTCTCTCTTATATGTATTACTATAGAGAGAAAACTTAGAAACATTTTTCAGAAAGAAGGTTATTTTTCGTGAATTGGAAGTATGTAACCATAATCCATTTTGACAATAAAATGAAATTATCCTTTCTCACAAAGTTAAGGTGGTGAGCAGCTATATTGCTTATTATTTTTTGTTTCTGGAGACAGGAAATGCATAACCTATACAAGAATTGAGTATCAAAGGTTGCCGGGTTTTATATATAACCGGAATATATATATACACACACGCATATCCATGTATACGTTTTGAACATGGAGTGGGGAAGTGTGAACAAACAAGCAAACTCATCTTCCACAGAGAAGCATGTTCTGAAGAGTAATGAAATAGACTGAGTTGTCTCTCCCAGGGTATGTGCCGTGAGAATGATCAGAAAGTCCACAGGGATGGAGGTTCCTGCCTGGTCCCCCTGAGCCCGCACTGCCCGCGCCCGGTGGCCTCCGGGGTCCACGTGCCGCCTCTGGAACGGGCCGCAGCTGCTCCGAGTCCTTCGTCGCTTTTGCAAATACATTCGTGTCCGCGGGACACAAAACAAAAAAGGCATAAAAACGGGACACAAAACGGCGCGTTTCCCTGTGATTGTGGGGGGCCTTGATTTCCCTTTCAATATGTCTGTACTCTCCAGACTTTCACACACGGGTGAAAAAGTTTTTCCATCATAAAACGATTTTTAAAGACATGTTCCGACTTTGGCCTTGGCCCCCTCCTTCCTGCTGTCTCCCCGTCTGCGGCTCAGAAGCAGTTCTCGCCAGAGCCGGGGCGGGGGCCCTGGCAAGTCAGGGTCCGCCTTGGAGCCCCCCGGCCGGGGCTCGCCGCCTCGGGGGCAGCCAGGCGAGGGGGACCTGCGTCCAGTGGGCCGGAGCCTGGTCCCGAGATCTGCTCGGCGACTTCTTTACTGGGAAAATGCAAATCGTTCTCATCTTTCAGACGCTGTTCGCCGTCCTGCGGCCTCGGGAACATCCTGTGGGAAGGAAACTGCTGGTGAGTCGGGGGAGCCCGCCCCCCAAACTGGGACGCGCACGGAGAAACGGGGAGGAATTTTTAATAGTGGGTGGCGTCAGGTGTCCCGTCCCCACACACATCTCTCCAGGGAGACACGAGCAGGTTTCGGGGGTCCTCGGACCACAGTGGGCACCGCCCTTGGGCCAGGGGAGCCTCTGGGGGGACAGCAGCCGGGAGAGGTTGAGGCGCCGGCCCCGGCAGGGGAGATGGACCCGCAGACCCCTGTGAGCTCCCCCCCCACCCTGGGGCAGCCCTGGGCAGGGGGAGATTCAGCTCCTGCTTTGGGGGCGGGGGGTAGGGGTCAGTGTTCTTGACCCAGCTTTTTGTCAAGGGCATGTCCTGCACTGAATCTTGGGCCACAGCGGCATGGGATGGGGGGCGTATTCTGCTCCCTTGCAGGTAGAGGGGTGCATGGAGGTGCAGCCTGCTGGGGTCTCCCCTTCCATGTTCCCGTGGACCTCTGGTGAGCTGGAGACTTTCGTGCAGAAACCTCCATCTTGGGCAGGTGTTTGCCCTGGGGGATGTCCCCCCAGTGGGTCTGGGCATCACTCTGCAGCGTGGGAAGGACTGAAAGGGGTGGAGAGGGGGACAGAGACCCCTCGTGGCTCAGGCATGTTGTTCCAGCAGGTCCTTCCAGGACAGACACCTAAGGCGGTGGAGACCCCGGCAGCAAGGCCCCAGAACTCAGGAGCCTGAGGGCAGGTCAGGCGTGTCCTCTCCCCCCACAGCCCCTGGAGGGGGGACTTGCAGAGAGGACTCGCAGGCGCTGCCCAAAGCTGGGGGCGGTTACTGGGGGGGTCCCTTGTGACCTTCCCTCTCCTGTTTTGACCCCCTCCCTCTCCACTGTCGTGTGCCTCAGACCTATGGGTGCCTCCCAGTTTTGTGTTTTTTCCTGATCTTTTATTCAGTTTCCCTACATTCCACCTGTAAATGAAACCATCTGATGTTTATGTCTTTCCTTCTGATGTATCTCACTGAGCACCATCCCTTCCCGCTCCATCTATGATGCTATGAGTGGCATGAGTTTATCTTTTTGATGGCTGAGTAGTATTCCATGGCGTGTAGAGTCCACATTTTGATCCGTTCATCTGTTTGGGGGCATTTGAGGAGTTTCCATAACTCGGCTCTTATTCAAGGTGCCGCAGTGAACATCCAGGCACAGGTTTCCTTCAGATCAGTGTGTCTGTGTCCTAGGAGTGGGGTCGCTGGGTCCTGTGGCAGGTGCATCAGATATTAGTTAATGGACAGAATAAGCTGCATCCCACACTGCTGCTAAAATATGAAGCACTTCGACCTCTGTCCTTGGGAACCTGGAGTCGCCGGGCACAGCTGGGGAGCACAGCTGGGGTGCACGGCCGCTTGGTCGTGGCCACCCCCCAGGCGGTGCCTGGAGGCTGAGCGCCCCCATCATTTATTGATAATCTATCCGAGTTCTACTTTCTGTTCCAGAAAGGAGTGTGTTTTATGTTCTAAATGCTGAACAAGACGCCTGGGAACGGCAGCCGCGGGGACTGGTCACTGAGGGTCACAGAGTGTTTCTAGTCAGGAGAGCCATGGCCGCCGGCAGCTCACACACACATTCACGCCCATGTGCTTGGCTCCCGTGTTGTCCTGTGGGACCCCATGCGAGTGCCGGCACCCCATCTGGTGAGGGACACCCTTTCAATTAGACCAGGGGTGGCTGACCATGTTTGGAGACATCTGTGGGTGTCAGGACTGGATGGAGAGTGAGGAGCCGCAACCTTCCCGGGGAGCCCAGGGATGGGGGCGACCCCAGCCATGCCCAGAACAGCTCCCCTTAGACAGCAGAGCTGGGGTGCAGGCCTGGGGTGGTCCAGTGTGCCCCGCCTGTGGTAAAGGAGGGCAGCTGCTGCGTCCCCCCAGCCCCCCAGCGCCTGCGGGTTACTGCACAGCCAGTGGGCAGGGAGCCCCCAGAGAAGCCGCAGCGAGGAGCGCCGAGCAGGCCGCGGGAAGCAGCAGGACAGGTGGGGCCCCCAGCGGCTGACCCAGAAGGTCTGAGCACCCCCCAGCCCGGCTCCCCGCCCCAAGTGGCGCAGAGGGAGGCGCCTGTCCCACCCAGGCCGCGGGGCTGGGGCTGCCAAGGACGCCCCGCAGCAGCAGCAGGGCGGGGGGACGGAGGGGACTCGGGCCCCCCCACCCCCCCGCACCGCCCCGGGCCGCAGCGCAGGGTCACCCCGAGCCGGAGCAGCCTCTGGTGGGGGAGCCGCGGAGAGGCGGGGGCTGGACCAGGGCCCCCAGCGTTGGGGTTCAGGGCAGGCAGGGGGGGGCTCTGGCGGGGGCGCTGGTGTCCCCCACCTGCCTCTGGGGTCACGGGGTGGGTCAGCGTGTCCAGGAGGCCGGGGTGGTGGCTGCGGGGCCCTTCCCTTGGGGGTGCTCGGATCTGCTCCCTCTCCTTCAGCCAGTCCCGCCCCCCCTTGCCAGGCCCTGCCGGCTGGGGCCTCAGAAGGGCAGCTCCGGCCTCTGCGGCCTGGGGGGTCCCCTGTCGGGGGATTCACCGCAGGGTAGGGGTGGCTCTGGGTGCCTCGTTGGAAAGCAATTGTGAGGTTTTTTTTTTGGCTTAAATTGAAGGTTTTTAAATTTTTCTTATTGTATATATTTTTACATCATTTTCATCTTTGCACAATGTATGCATCTTGGTTATAGTCCCCGTAAAATTTCCACCCCCTTGTTTGGATCCTATCCCTTCTCTCCCCCCACCCCAGTGTGTCTCTGGCTTATAGTTGCCTGTTGATTTTGCTTCTTACTTTATTATAATTAGTCTTTTTCCTGGTCCCTTATTTGGGTTTTCTAGATTCCTGCTATGAGTGAGACCATCCGGTGTTTTTCTTTTTCTTTTCCTTCCTTCCTTCCTTCCTTGCTTGCTTTCTCCCTCCCTCCCTCCCTCCCTCCCTTCCTTCCTTCCTTCCTTCCTTTCCTTCCTTCCTTCCTTCCTTCCTTCCTTCCTTCCTTTCTTCCTTTCTTCCTTCCTTCTCTTTCCTTTCCCTTTCCTTTCCCTTTCCGCACTGGGTACAGTCAGAAGCGTGGGAGGATGAGAGAATTCACCAGAGCCAGAGCGGGGAGCAGAGCAGGCAGAAGGACCGAAGTACACTGCTGAGGGGAGCAGCGGGCGGCAGGAGAGGTCTGCGCGCCATGTGGGACCCTCGCCGGCGGCCAGTGATCAAACTGGCGCTGCAGAGGCTTAGGGCAGCTTAGCAACCCAGTGCTGAACCGCTGCACCACTGGGGAGACCCTGTTTTTCTTTTTCTTTCTGGCTTATTTCGCTGAGCATGATCCCTTCCAGCTCCATCCATGTTGCTGTAAATGGCATGAGTTTATCTTTTTGGTGGCTGAGTAATATTCCATTGTATGTGTGTGTGTGTGTGTGTGTGTGTGTGTGTGTGTGTGTGTACCATATTTTTTTGATCCAGTCATCTATTTTTGGGCATTTGGGTTGGTTCCAGGTTTTCCCTATTATAAATACTCCTGCATTAACCATAGGGTACAGGTGTCCTTTTGAATTAATGTTTTTGTGTCTTTTGGGTAGATTCCTAGGAGTGGAATTGCTGGGCCATATGGAAACTCCATTTTCAGTAGATTGAGGAACCTCCACACAGCTCTCCGTAGTGGTTGCCCCAGTTTGCACTCCCACCAGCAGTGCAGGAGAGTTCCTTTTTCTCCACATCCTCGCCAGCATTTTCTGTTGCTAGTTTTTAATATGTGCCATTCTCACTGGTGTAAGATGGTATCTCATTGTAGTTTTAATTTGCATTTCCCTGATTGCAAGTGATGCTGAACATTTTTTCATATGTCTGTTGGCCATTTGCATTTCCTCTTTGGAGACGTTTCTTTTTAGCTCCTCTGCCCATTTTTTTTTAAATATTTATTTATTTATACAAGCACTGGGTACAGTCAGAAGCATGGGAGGGTGAGAGAATTCACCAGAGCCAGAGCGGAGAGTAGAACAGGCAGAGTGACAAAGTACACTGCTGAGGGGAGCAGAGGGCAGCAGGAGAGGAGTGCGCACCACGTGGGACCCTCAGCCAGCGGCCAAGGATTGAACCGGTGCTGCAGAGACTGTGGGCAGCTTCGCAACCCAGCCCTTAACTGCTGCGTCACTGGGGAGGCCCTTCTTCTGCCCATTTTTTGACGAGGTGATTTACTCTGTTTTTTTGTTGAGTCTTGTCAACTATTTGTAGATTTTTGTGATCAGTCCCTTATCATTACTGTTGTGTGCGAAAATTTTCTCCCCATCAGTGTATTGTGTCTTTGTTTGGATTCATGTCTCTTTCACTGTACAGAGGTCTTTACCTGATGTCATCCCGCTGTGTATCCTTTCCTTCACTATCACTGCTTTGGGTGATGTGTCTTTAAAGATGTCACTGAGGTGCATGTCATGTAGTGTTTCACCTCTATTCCCTTCTATATATTTTATGGTTTCAGGTCATGTCCAGTTCTTTAATCCATTTTGAGTTGGTTTTTGTGCGTGGTGTGAGGTAGCAGGTGGGGGCCCTGAGGGGAGCGGCCTCTGCTGAGGGGGTCAGTGAGGAGAAGTCCCGGCAGGTTCAGGACACGGGCAGGCAGGAGGCTGCTGCCCTGCGGAGGGAGAGAGTTGGTGACAGGAAGTGTTCCAAGGCAAGGAGAGGGGCACTCCAGACCCCACAAACCTGCCTACTCTGAATGGGTTCTGCCATCCACTGCATCAACACAAATAAGACTTTTGTGGGAAGGAAATTTAATACAATTAGTGAACAATACAGAAAAGACAAAAACATAGTTTCTAAATGAAGCACCTAAAGTCACCCCTCCCCTCGTGGGTAAAAGTCCACCGAGGCAGGATTGGCCCAGAGCAAGGCCCCAAAGCCTGTCACAAGTCTAAAGCACCTTCCATTGGGGACCTACAGAAAAGCATCAGAAACAACCAGACAAGTCTGGGAGGAAAGAGCAAAATCAAGACAAAAACTGCCATTGTTCCCTCCCACAGGTCTCTTATCCCCGTCTGAGACACCCAGTCCATGACCAAAAGGCAAGCGCAATTTCGCCATGTGTCTCTCAGCTCCATGTGCCTCCTCCAGGTCTCCTGGCTCCATCCTGCGTCCTTCCTTCCTCAGTCTCCTCTGCAGCTTCTTCTCCCTGCTCTGCTCCACCCTCCGTTTGGGTGGGGCAGGAAACCTGGAACCTCCCCCTTTCCTGGGGACTACCCTGTTACAATAGCACCTGCATAGTCATCGGTGGGCAGAGGGACAGCTGCCCCTCGCCAGGGCAGAGACTGCACGGGTACAGTCCTTTTCTCTTTGGGAGGCGTCAGTCCTCTGTGGAGTGGCCTGTCTGTTGCTGAGGTTGGATAACTTGGCAAAAGTAGAAAGAGGCCCGGGGTTCCAGGATGGACCCAATCTCCCTATCTTTACCCTCAGACCTGTGCTCCACTCCCTAGAGCATCTCATCCTGCTTGGGCCTTAGGCCTTGTGACAAGGCTCTGTGCCTGAGGGCCTTGATTTCTACACTGAGTTAATGGCCGTGTTACTTCCCTCTACCCCCACCTCCTTGTGTGAGTCAGGTTCTGGTCTCGGGGCACCCCCTCTCCAGGTTTTTCACTCTTGTCCTCCATCAATTCTTCCAAGGTAGGAAACTCAATTTGAGACATGTTTGTAATTGCAGTTTGGCAGGGGTGTGTTATTTTTTTCTTTTGACTCATTCATTCATCACTGCTGATAACAGGGGAGTACCCCTCCCCCAGTCTCTGCAGCTTGGCCTGACTCCAAGCCCTAACCACCCACCACAGAACAGACTCAGGGATGTCAAAGTCTGGGCCACAGTGTACTGTACTGCACCATGATGTGCAAAGAGAAATGTTATATGTGGAGCCGAGAGCCTTCATTTTTCTCAGAATGTATTTTGATAACAGCTGCTTTTTAAAAAAGATTTATTTATTTATGCATACAAGAGCTGGGGCACAGGCCAGAGATGCTGGGGCAGGGTGGGGGGGCAGTGAGAGGACTCACCAGAGACAGAGTGGGGAACAGAACAGGCAGACCGATTGAAGTACACTGCTGAGGAGAGCACTGGGCGAATCAGGAGAGATCTGCTGTTCATGTGGAATGCTCCCTGGCAGGCTGGGTGATGGAACTCTTGCAACAGTCTGCTGATTGCTTCATAGTGTGGTGCTTAACCCCCTGCGCCACCAGGGAGGCCCTATAACAGCTGCTTTTTAATGTTTTCAATAGGATCCATTTCAGGATCTGCAGGTAAATGACGTTTTAGTCATGCTTTATTTTATTTTTTTACAGATTGATTTACTTATGAATACAAGAGCTGGGTGCAGCCAGAGGTGCGGGGGTGGGGGTGAGAGGAGTCACCAGAGACAGAGCAGGGAACAGAACAGGTGGACTGACTGAAATCCACTGCTGAGGGGAGCAGCGGGCATGACAGGAGAGGTCTGTGGCGCCCTGTGGGTCACCTTCCTGGCTGGGGATGGAACTGGGGCTCCCGAGGCTGCGGATGGCTTCACAGTGCGGTGCTTAACCCCTGTCCCACCAGGGTGGCCCCTCCTCATGCTTTTATGTCAGCTTCAGGTAAGGGCATTTTTAAGAATGATTTAAAAAAAATAATCTTTCCCAGAAACGGCAGCCTTGTTTGCCGTTTTAATGACTAGCGGACACTGTAGGGTCACAGTGTATTGGGCGAGGAGGAGACGTGTCAGCATCTCAGTGTTTGTTTGCGAACCCTCCCGCCAGAGCCTGCGGCCGGGTGGGCGTGGCCTCCGGGAGCCCCTGCGCGCCCGGCCCCGCCCAGCGCACCTGGCTGCACCTGCACCGTTACCGCGCATGCGCGCTCGCCCAGGCCCCTGGCCCTGCTGGCCCCCGACTCGGGGTGAGGTTCCGGCTGGGGTGAGCCTGGTCCTTCAGGAGCCCCGCGGGGCGCCGCTGCCCTTGACCTGGGGAGCCGGCGGCGGGGAGCGGACAGGTGAGGGCTCGGGGGAGGCCCCAGGGCTCGGGGCGGCCCCAGAGCGCGGGCTGGGTGTGGAGAAATGGGGCTTTGGGGTTCATTTTGGGGCCGGCAGGACGCAGGGGTCTGGGTCCCTCCTGCGCGTGGCCCCGCTGCTCCCTGAGGCGTTTGCACCCGACTGGGGCCCGCGAGGGCGCCCCGGCAGGTCCTGGGCCTCCCTCCCCCCGCGGGCCTGTGCGTTTCCATCCCGCGGTCTACAGTGCAGTTTGGGGACCGGGTTTTCCACGTTCCTGGGGTCCATCCTCCTCCCGCCCCTGGTCCAGCAGGCAGGAGGCCGAGCCGTGTCGTCTCCCCGGCGCAGGCTCTGACCAGTGGGCCGCGTGGGCCTGGGGCTCTGCTTTCCTCACGGGGTCTGGGGTGCTGCCCCTGCTGGGCCTGGGCCCACGTCTGAGGGCTGAGGTGTCACTTCCCTGCCGTGCAGCCGATGTGGTCATTCCGAGCCTGGAAGGGGCTTTCACACCTGGAAACTGCCTCCAGAGGCGCCTTTATATTTTTTTTATTTTTTAAAGATTTATTTATGCATGCAAGAACCACAGGCCAGTGGTATGAGCCGGGAACAGAACAGGCAGATTGACTGAAGTACACTGCTGAGGGGAGCCGCTGGCAAGTCTGGAGGGGTCTGCTGCGCCATGTGGGCCGCTCCCTGGCCCCCTGGGGATCAAACACAGGCTGCAGACGCTGCAGATCGCTTCATAGGTTGCTTCTTAACCCCTTGCACCACCAGGGAGGCCCATGGGCTGACTTTAGAGTCTCCCTTGAGTAGAATCCAGGCTTTCCTGAGCCTTGAGTGACCAGGAGCCCCATGGCCTGCCACACTCCAGCTGCAAGTCTTTGGTTTTCTAAAGGGGGTTATTATTAACGGAGTCAGTGTATTGAAAGCAGCGCCCTCTCTATGTCACTAAAGGACCCACCAGCAGGTGCAGCTGGGCACTGTCACCTACGAGGGTGCAAAGTTCTTCATGGGGGATCATCTGAGACCTGGAAAGGCCCTTTCCTGAGCTCTTGAGATCTTTTCTCTAGGACACCTGGTGCCAAGAGGATCCCTCCTATTTCAGGGGCTGCATCAGCCACAGTGACTCATTCCCCTGGGAACTGGGCATTTTGTAGATAATCCACATTGCCTCTTAACCGTTCTAATGTGTTAAAGTGATGTTACCTCCTTCCTCGCAAATCCCTGTTACGAGGAGAAGTTGGGCTCCTCAGGGAAGGAGAAAGGAATCCCGTTTACTGAGCACCTGCTGGAGGTGACCTGAGACCCTGCAGTGCACGCATGACTGAGTGAGTGATCTCCATTAATGACACAATAGAGATGTTGCTCCTACTCCGTGGTGGAGAACCCTGATGTTGGCGTTCCTGCAGCTCCTTGACATGGCTCTGGTTATGCCCAGAGGTGTTTTTCCTTCCTCATTGCTTCATTGGAGTCTTGGCACCCAAATAATTGACGATGCTTCTGGCCTTGTAGGGTTGGCAAGCCTGCCCAGAAGTCAGCCCATGGCTGCACTTCCACAAAAGTGGAATGCTCTATGTTGCTGCCACCATCTTTCTTGTTGACTTTGGAATCTCTGCTACCAGCATCAGGATCTGAGCTCTAGGAGGAGACTGAAAATGACAGCGTGCCTTCGGGCCAGACCCTGGGGATGGCTATAAACGGGGCAAGTTTTGGGAACTTAGAAGTTTCATTCTATTCTGTCCTATTCTTTTCTGTGTTTTGTTTTTTGGTGGTTTCAGGTCTCATAGCCGAGTCTGTTACCCATTTTGAGTTGATTTTCATGTGTTACATGAGATAATGATCTAGTTTCTTTATTTTGCTTGTGGCAGTTCCTATTTTTCAGCACCATGTATTGGAGAGGCTTTCCTTGTTCCAGCGTATGTACTTTGCTCCTTTCTTGTATATTACTTGTCCATAAACATGTGGTTTTTCATCTGGGCTCTCAATTCTATTCCATTAGTCTGTGTGTCTGTTTTTGTTCCATTACCATGCTGCTTTAACTTCTCTGGCTTTATAGCATGGTTGGAAATCAGAGGTGGGATACCTTCATTTCCCCCCTTTGATCTCAGAACAGCTTTGGCTATTTGGGGTCTTCTGTGATTTCTGATGAACTTCAGTAATCTTTGTTCTATTTCTTTGAAGAACGCCATTGGGATTTTTTTGGGATTGCACTGAATCTCTAAATTGCTTTGGGTTGGATGGCCATTTTGACAATGTTGATTCCTCCAACCCATGAGCTGGGCATATCTTCCTGTTTGTTTTAAGAAAGGAGGATCCAGTACAGATGATCCAGGGTCTGTGGGCCAGGCTGAATTTCATTCTTTGTCCTTAGAGTAATGGATACCAACATAATCCTTGTTGTTAGCTTTCATAGCATTTACAGGATGACACTGAGAGTTTCTTGTGTTTTTTTTTTAAAGATTTATTTATTTTTTTTAAAGATTTATTTATTTATTTATATAAGCACCGGGTACAGTCAGAAGTGCAGGAGGGTGAGAGAACTCACCAGAACCAGAGCAGGGAATAGAACAGGCAGACTGATGAAACATACTGCTGAGGGGAGCAGTGGGCACGGCAGGAGAGGTCTGTTGCACCATGTGGGACCCTCGCCGGTGGCCGGGGATAGAACCGGTGCTGCAGAGGCTGCAGGCAGCTTCGCAGCCCAGCAACCAACTGCTGAACCACCAGGGGAGGCCCAAAGATTTATTTATTTTTATATCAGAACGAGGGTACAGGCTAGAGATGCGGGGGGTGAGAGGCTCCACCAGAGCCAGAACAGGAAGACTGACAAAATACACTGCTGAGGGGAGCAGCGGGCTAGACAGGAAAGGTCTGCCTCGCCATGTGGGACCCTTGCCAGCTGGCCAGGATCGAACCTGCACTGCAGAGGCTGCGGACAGCTTCACAGTGTGGCGCCCAACCACCTGCGCCACCAGGGAGGCCCTCTTGTGTTTTTTAAATAATTAAAATGTCTAGCCCATTGCTCCCCCCCCCACCAAAAAAACCCTTTGCTCATATGAATTACCTCTGCATTTTGGCAGGAACTTTCACATTATGCATAGGAATATAATAAAAATGAACATAAAATTCTGCCTGACAAGCATAAAACAAAAGAAAATATTTGGGAATGTGATTTATTTGATACATAAGATTAACTGAATGTTGATAGAAGAACAGTTAACAGTTTAATGAAAAGTATATTATAATATTATATATATGATATAATTTCTTCAGAATAACATTTTAAACATAATGATCAAGCTCATATATAAACATAATTAGGAAATTTCTAGAAGAATCTGAGTGCATACAGCATCATACAGTTCTTGAGATCACAGGGTTATATCTTTCTCAGTCAAGTAAAAAGGTCATGATTTGTGTACATCATTTTGGTAAGGTTTTAGAGACGTCAGCACATAGGCATCATTGAGCAAACCTGAATCTATTACAATAGTATTTTGCAAGGCATTCGTATTCCTGAAATGTCACATTAGCTATATGAAAACTATCAATATTTATATATAAAAAATTGATAGAATTTGTGATTACTGAATAGTCTAAGTTGTCAAACTCATCCAGATACTTCTTTTACGTCTGAGAGAAATGTGTACTGTTATGGAGCATCAGGTAAAATCCAGCTGTGCTTTAATCCCATTTCAGTCTATCCTCACAGAAAATATTGACTCTTTTTTTCCTTCAGACATGCAGCTGTCAACTATCCTGCTATGGGTCTAGATTTGCATTATATATTTCTTTCCTACCTGTTCCTTTTCATCTAAAATACATGTTCCATGAAACAACTTTCACTGTCTGAATAACGAAGGCAGGAAGTGTGGTCTCATCACACCTGTCAGAGAATGTTCATGGGCACAGCAAGTAGTATGGGCTAAATTTAAGGGAATGTAGTTCTTTTAAGAAGTGGTAAAATCACTACTTATCTACAGGCATTGTTAATGTCATGGTTATCATTCCAGTAACAATTTCATTTCATACCAATCTATATGACCAACTGCTCCCTTCCCCAGTAAATTCGATAACACAATGCAATACCCACAAAGTATGTGTGCTTGAATGAAAATAGATGAAGTTACAGAGCTCCTAGGGAGATACATAGACTGAAATCTCTGGAAATATTAAAGATTTGTAAGCAATAGCAGAGAGTATATTCATCATAAAGATTAGTGAAGACACACAAGATTGTGGTGATCATTAAATCCAAATGCAACAGTTCAGAATAAAACATTTTTTTCTTATAAAATGATTCTTTCTAAGAAACAATTCTGATGGAACCAGTTTTATCTTGCGAGGTCTTGCAAGAATACTCGCAACCTCTGGCTCACAGATCAAGTATCCTTGAAAATGTCATAGCATATCACATCCATTCTTTGGGTGTGGACTAAGAGTTCATTGAGAAGGAACATGAGTTTCTTAACATGTCCTGAGGTGACATCTGTCACATCTGTTCACTTTCCATTGGGAAGAACTAGTCACATGATCACTCAGAACTGCGCGGGATCTGAGAAAGCTCCTTTTGCCTCATTAATTTCAGGCTATCACTATATTATAGAGTTGAAAAACGATTTCTAGGTAGCTTCTTGTCTTTGATATAGAGAAATGTTGCTATTCAGTTGTTCTGAACATAAGAGGGTTTTTTGCTATTTTTGTGGTATTTTTGGTCTGCTTATACTTTGCCTGCTCAGTTTTCTGGCCAACTAGGTACATATAAAGCCCCAAATATAAAGTAACTCATATTGGGAACAGTAGTATGAAATAAGTCCACTAAAATGAGGTCAGTCTATAGAGCTCATCTCACTAAACGGGGGAAAGAATTCAATTCAATATTCTATATCCATGTAGAATGCATGAATTTCTTGAGATTAATGTAACATTCACAGTGATGATATGCCGGGGACCAGCCCTTTAGCTTCGGCCCCACGGTGTGAGGCCCTTTAACTTAGCTGCTTGCCAGTGTCTTATCTGGCTGGGGCATCAAGGCCCCCTGCAGCAATGATACCCTGAAACATCATTTTTATTTACATTATAAAGACCCATTATATTTTTGGGTACAATGAATAACATTATATATTCTGAATCTTATAGGAACTTCCAGAGAAATGAAATAATGTCCCAAGCAAACATGCAGGAAATGAATTAGCTTCATAGAGTAAATGCCACATTTGGCCTTATACGGTAGCAGCCCTGGATGAGTCACTGATAGGGCTTTAAAATGGAAATGTTTGCTGGTAGCCCCTGACTTATTCTTCTCATCTTTTTCTCCCAGAAGAAATACTCAGTGAGTACAAAGGAGATTGTTTTACAGTAATAAACACTTTCATTTCACAAAGTAAAAGGAAAGTAAGAGGGCTCATTTGCACATCTGGACCTGGGATTTCTTGCATGGCGCTCCAACAGTAGGCACGACTCTTGCAATGTCCCCAGACCCAAAGCTTTCCCTGTGGTCCTTGTGCTCCAGAAAATTGGTGATCTTGGCTTTCTTTTCCTTATATAATAATTTTTTTTCTTTTCTGGATTTATTGGACTGCTTTCTATTGAAATTTTCATCTTTCTCCAATCTCTCTCTCTCTCTCTCTCTGGTCTATAGGTGGAGTGTACTGATGATGAGCCTCATGCTGGTTTTCATGGAAAGCCTTGTAGGTGATATCTACGGCTCTAGGTTTGTGAGGTATCCTTTCAGAATGCTCAGGTAATGGTGCCAGGACGAGGTCCAGATCCCAGCACCTCTTAGCAAGTTTCTGTCATGAACTGTGCATATGTGGGGATGGACCCAACCTCCATTTCTGGAGGACTGTAGGGCAAGGAGAGGATGAAATAACATATTCAGAATAGAGATAAAATATACGAGTCACAAATATCCTAACCTGCAGGATTGTCCTACGGAGAGGAGAGAGTAATAATGTTCTTCCCAGACAAACAAAAGCTGAAGAAGTGGTCCACTAACACTAGATCTTCCCTGAAAGAAATGTTAAAAATAATCTCCTGTATAATTTAAAGAGAAGAAAATGCAAAAAAAAAGAAGAAAGAAAGAAAGAAAAAAGAAAAAGCTGAGCAGGGAAATAGAACCAGAAAACTAAAGTCAAAGTGGCAGTAGAAGATCCTCTATTGAACTCACCCATCCAAAGGCAGAGAGAGGCCAACCTTGGTTCAGGAATCAAAACCCAAGTTTATGCAGTCCCCGGGAGACCCTTCTGAGCCCCGAAGATAAACAGGCTCCCGGCTCAAGGCTGAATATTACACCAAACCACGGAACAGACTCAGGGATGTCAGAGTCTGGGCCACGGTGTATTGTGCCGCACCGTGATGTGCAAAGAGAAATCTTCTATGTGGAGCCAAGACCCTTCATTTTTCTCATAATGTATTTTGAATAGCAGCTGCTTTTTAATGTTTGCAATAGGATCCATTTCAGGATCTGCAGGTAAATGACAATTTTAGTCATGCTTTTATTTTACTTATTTTTTTACAGATTTATTTACTTATGAACACAATAGCTGGTGTTAGGAGTTGGCGCCTCAACTCCGTCCGGGGTTCCCAAAAACTACACGGAGCCAGAGATGCAAAAGCAAAAAGGCTTTATTGCTAGCTTAAGCTAGGGTCTGACTCTGCCTGGTGTACTGACACAGCAGTCTCATCAGGTTGAGAGAAGGACCCCTTTAAGGGTGACAAGCTGTTTTTTATACTCTGTTTACAGCAGAAAAAGGGGACCTTTCATATCAGAAAAAGGGGACCTTTCACAGCAGAGACCAAGTTCAATCTGATTGTGTACCTTTCTTTGGCAACCTTTAAGTTTTGTTTATCCTTGCCTTGGGGAACTTGTGGTTTTACCCTGAAACGAAACTTGGGCTCAGCTGTGCTCTTCAAAATGGTCATCTTCCTTAAAATGGCTGCTGTCTTGCTATGTTTGGTCCTTCAATATCTTACACTGGGGTGCAGCCAGAGGTGCGGGGGTGGGGTAAGGGGATTCACTGGAGACAGAGCGGGGAACAGAACAGGTGGACTGACTGAAATCCACTGCTGAGGGGAGCAGCGGGGAGGCAGGAGAGGTCTGCGGCTCCCTGTGGGTCACCTTCCTGGCTGGGGATGTGATGTTGGCACCAGATGACGTGATGAGTCCCTTCGTGGTCGCCAGAAGGGTTGTAGAGTGCGTGCGGGTCCTGGGGTTGACTCTGGCAAAGGTGTCCCCAGAGCTCCCATTTCAGCGGCACCCGGCGAGTTCCCCAGGCACGTTTCTCCACGGGACAGAGACATTAGTTACAGTTAAAGAGTGGGTTTATTAGGGAAAAAGAAAGGGACAGGTTTTGCTGAAAGAGGCCTGCATGGTTGCATGCGGGCGGCCTTGACAGGTCACGGCAGGCAGGAGGCTGCTGCCCTACAGAGGGAGAGAGTTGGTGAAAAGAGGCACCTGCACAGTCACGGGTGTGCAGTGGGACGGCTGCCCCGAGCCTGTGCAGAGACTGCCCTGATACAGTCCTTTTCTCTTTCGGAGGGTCACTCCTCCGTGGAGTGGCTGCTTGTTGCTGATATTGGGTAACAGGCAACCCTAGAAAGGAACCTGACATTCCAGGGTGGGCCCAATCTCCATATCCTTCCCCTCAGGCCTGTGCGCCACTCCCTAGAGCATCTGATCCTGCTCAGGTCTCCTGCCTTGTGGCAAGGCTCTGGCGCCTGAGGGTCCGACCGCCACAGCTGGGTTAAAGGTCGTGTGATTCCCCTCGACCCCCACCTCCTTGCGTGAGTCAGGTTTTAGTCTTGTGAGGCCTCCTTTCCAGTATCTCCATTCGTGTCCTCCATCAGATGGATCTAGCGTTGCAGAGGCTGCGGATGGCTTCACAGTGCAGTGCTTAACCCCTGCGCCACCAGGGAGGCCCCAAGCCTTGCTTTTATGTCAGTTTCAGGTAAGGGGATTTTTAGCAATGATTTAAAAAAAAATCCCAGAAATTCAAGCAACCTTGTTTGCTGTTCTCATGACTTGCAGATATTTTAGGGTCTGGCTGCAGTGGACGCTGTCAGTGAAAGGCTGAGAGTCCCGGAGCCTGCCACAGACACACCCGTGCCTCCTGCCCCAGCCCGCCTGCCACAGCCCACTGTGACCTGCTCATTAGCTGGAGTTATGTTGGGAGAAGGCCTTGGGTTGCACTAAAGGTTTCAGGGAGTGACTGATGGACTTTCTCTGGCCAGGGGCCTGACTGTGCACCCCAGATGACCAGGTGAGCTCCTGGAAGTCTCCTGCTTCTCTACCCCCTGCTTGCTTTAAGGTGCGAATCTGCCCCTGCCAGGGAGATGGGTGCTCTGTAGTCCGATGGCTCAGGGCTCGGACTTTGGAAAAAAGATCACCTCTGGGCCTGCGGGATAAATAAAGATGAAATTCTTCTATAACCTCTTACAATCTAAAAATCAAAAGTTAGAAGGTCCTAACTCTACATGCAAATAAAGTGAGGTGTATTAAGAATTGTATTTAACAAGGCCTCCTCTGGTGGCACAGGCCGTTGAGTGCAGCGCTGTGAAGCTGTCCACAGCCTCTGCAACACCGGTTCGATCCCTGCCAGCCGGAGAGGGTCCTGCATGGCACGGCAGACCTCTCCTGTCACGCCCACTGCTCCCCTCAGCAGTGTATTTCAGTAGATCTGCCTGTTCTGTTCCCCACTCTGTCTCTGGTGAATCCGCTCATCCCCTGCATCTCTGGCCTGTACCCCAGTTCTTGTGTGCATAAACAAATCTTTTTAAAAAGGATTATGCATACAAGAATTGGGGTGTAAGCCAAAGATGGGGGTGTGAGAGGATTCATCAAAGACAGAGTGGGGGACAGAACAGGCAGACTGACTGAAACATTGCTGAGGGGAGCAGCGGGGAGACAGGAGAGGTCTGCTGCACCATGTGGGTCAGCTCCCTAGACAGGGATCGAGCACAAGCTGCAGTTGCTGGTGATAGCTTATAGTGCAGCGTCTTAACCCCTTGCGCCCCCAGGGTGCCCCTCTGTTCTCTTATTTTCCTTTTTATAAAGGCAATGAACTAGTCACAAGGAGGAGCTTTCAGTTATGTAAAATTTTGTTTTATGAAATATCCTGGCCCCATTCATTATTTTGTCCTGCTCCTCTCGTAGGTGTAGACAACTTTCTTGTATTTGGAAGCTGGAAGGGCTCAGATATTGTCTTGTTTTCACTGATTTATTTTTAATTAAAGCTATATACAGCTGTGCATTCAACAGAATAAATTTCTAAATTTATAAATGAAGAAAAAGGGCAAAGGATGTTTATTTTGGTTGAAAAGCTAGCCAGAGCACAGGTTCAGGGTAGAAACCCAAACACTCTCACTAAAAAAAAAAAAAATGAGGTGACCTTGACATTAACTCCCAGCGCTGCTGCTCTGCCCTCACCTATGTGACTAGCAGGAGGCCATGTTTCATCCTCAAATGTTTTTCTGTAACCACATGGAATTCTTAAGACTTTTTAAAAATTACTTTTCCCCTGCCAAGGAGCAAGGAGGTCATTTTACCAATGGAGTTTTCATCAGCTTCTATTACTGGTCCTGATAATGATAGGGAGTTGTGTATGTTATAGAAGAGTAGAATAAATTAGGATGAACAATATTAAAAAGTACTCTTGTGACTTAGCATGTTTCCTTCCTAGTTTTTCCCCCATATTTGCAATTGTGAAATAGAATGCCTGTGTAGAAGGTAGGTAGTATTTGAGACTTAGAAAATGAGCTTCCTTTAAATAGGTCAAGAAATATAAAGTCACATCATATCATGATCTTCGCCCATAAGGAAGCCCCTATATGGCTGTCACTAATTTTTTTCTTTGCTCTTCACTACATATCCTAGGTATGTATCCACTGCATGTACCATTAAAATGTGATTTTAATTTTGTCTGGAATTTAATATTTAAATTAAATCATGTTCTGTTTCTGTCTTGAATGTCACTCAACAGTATGATGGCAAAGCTAGTCCACATTTTGGATGTAGCTTGAGGCTTTTATTTGCACTGCTGTATAATATTCCACTTGGTGCACAGTTGTTGTTTACATTGTGTTTTACTCACACATAAGGGTTAAGGAGAGTATGCTTACATCATCGCTAAAAATTTATATTCTTCATCATTTAACACTGCACTGTAAGTACTCTCCACAGCATTAAAAAATATTCAGCGTTACTCTATCTGTCCAGTCTTTACATTTAATTTTGTATATATTGGGGGTTTTTATTTAGATAGTTTCAAATCACTTTACTGTAAATAAAGTGTTGGTGAACAATTTTACACAAAGATTTTTATCTGAATTTGAAAACATTTTCTTAGGTCATTTCCAAAAATAAAATTACTATTTCCATTAAAAATTCAAGTATTTTAAATTCAAAGTTCCCTGCAGAGGGGTTGTGAACTTACTTCTCAGGATTAGTGAGGGCAGGTTTCCTAGTCTCACTAACAGTCTATCTGGTTTCTCTGGACACACATTCCCACCGTGCTCTGCTGCTCCTGCCTCTGCGCTGGCTGCCCCTTCCCCGCGGCCGTCATGGCTGTTCCCCACCGTCAGTCAACTCCACCCCACAGGCCCCCTCGTGGTCCCCGAGCTCGGCCACCTGCGCCTCTCCTCCCCTTTGGCCGCTTGTCAGGGATGCCCTGTCTCGCCACTGATGGCCACCAGGAGGCGCCCTCCCGTTATTTTTCACATGGTCCTCACCGCCCTTTCCATTGCCTGAAACACGTCTCTGCCTTATTGACAGTCCAGCCTGCACATTATTCCGGGCTTGGCCCTGTTACCTCGTTCCTCCTGCCGTTTCCCGCCTTCCTCTCCACCTCTCACCCCTCCAGGCGCTTTACCTTACCCATCCCCCTGCCATCATCAGTCTGCGTTTTCCCCGCATTACCCCCCCGGGCCACAAGGCGGCGCCACCCGCTCCACCCGCGCCTTCATTGCGCGGCCGGGAGCCGCTCTTGGCGCCACCACTTATGGACCCACTCGCGTTTCGGGCCGTGATATTCCCACGATACCACCCCAGTCCACAAGGCGGCCACACGCGCTCGTCTCACTCTTTTATTTTTGCCTCCGGGAGCCGCTCTTGGCGCCGCCAGTTCTGGTCCAGCTGCTGCCTTGCACTGCGACTTTCCCACGATACCACCCCAGTCCACAAGGCGGCGAGACGCGCCCATCTCCCTCCTTCATTTTCCCTCTGGGAGCCGCTCTTGGCGCCGGCACAACCAGTCCTGCTGGCGTTTCTGGCCTCGATTTTCCCACGATACCACCCCGGTCCACAAGGCGGCGACACTCGCTCCTTTCGCTCCTTTAATTTACCTCCGGGAGCCGCTCTTGGCGCGGCCATTTCCTGTCCCGCTAGCAGTTCTGGCCGCCATTTTCCCACGATACCACCCCAGTCCACAAGGCGGCGACACTGGCTCGTCTCGCTCCTTTAACTCGTCCCCAAGAGCCGCTCTTGGCGCGGCCATTTTCGGTCTAGCTGGCGTTTCAGACAGCGATTTTCCCACGATACCATCCCCGTCCACAAGGCGGCGACACTCGCCCATCTCGCTCCTTCATGTTTCCCTCCGGGAGCCTCACTTGGCGATGGACAGCACTTCCAGTCCTGCTGGCATTGCTGGCCTCGATTTTCCCACGATACCACCCCAGTCCACAAGGCGGCGACACTCGCTCCTTTCGCTCCTTTAATATACCTCCGGGAGCCGCTCTTGGCGCGGACATTTATGGTCTAGCTGGCGTTTCAGACCGTGATTTTTCCCACGATACCACCCCAATCCACAAGGCGGCGACACGCGCTCCATTCGCTCCTTTAGTTTGCCCCCCCAGCCGCGCTTGGCGCTGCCGCTCACGTTCCGCCAGGTGCATCCTGGGAGTCTCAGAGTGATGACGTGTTCCGAGGGCGCGCTTAAAGGGCCAATACTTCAAAGGGCTGCTAAAGGACCGGCGGGAGGCCTGAGAGCGCCGCTGGCGCCGGGTAATGGCGGAGCTGAGAGGAGTGAGGCCCGCGCCGTGGCGCAGGGGAGGGCGGGAGGCTTCACCAGGACAGCGGGACAGAGCAAGTGACGGCAGGAGAGGAGACCTGGCCTCACTGTTCCTGAGAAGTAAGTTCGCAACCTCTGCGGGGAGCTTTGAATGTAAAATAATCATGTTTTCCGTTTTTTTTTTTTTTTTTTTTTTTAAGGATTTATTTATTTCCATAACCCCCGGGGACAGGCCGGGGGCGCGGGAGGGGGCGAGGCCGCCGCAGAGACAGGGCGGGGAGCGGAACCGGCCGCCTGGCGAAGCGCACCGCCGAGGGCTCAGCCGGGAGACAGGCGGGTCCGCCGCGCCCTGCGGGCTGCTCCGAGGCCGGCGGGGATCGACCCGGCGCTGAGGCTGCGGACGCTTCAGAGCGCAGCGCTCAGCCCGCTGCGCCACCGGGAGGCCCTAAAATACATTTTCAATGGAAATAGTAATTTTATTTTTGGAAATGACCTAAAGAAATGTTTCCAAATTAAGATTAAAAAATTCTAATGTGTAGGGCCTCCCCCCGTGGCGCAGCAGTTGAGCCTTGGGTTGCTAAGCTGCCCGCAGCCTCTGCAGCGCGGGTTCGATCCCCGGCTGCCGGGGAGGGCCCCGCATGGCGCGCAGACCTCTCCTGCCGCCCGCTGCTCCCCTCAGCAGTGTACTTCGGTCCTTCTGCCTGCTCTGCTCCCCGCTCTGGCTCTGGTGAATTCTCTCACCCTCCCGCACTTCTGATTGCACCCAGTGCTTGTATAAATAAATAAATCTTAAAAAAAAAAACCCTATGTGTAAAAATGTTCACTAACACTTTATTTACAGTAAAGTGATTTGAAACTAAATAAAAACCGCCAATATATACAAAATTAAATGTAAAAATTACATACAGTAACACTGAATAATTTTTTTTTAAGATTTATTTATTTATACATGCACTGGGTACAGTCAGAAGCGTGGGAGGGTGAGAGAATTCACCAGAGCAAGAGTGGGAATCAGAACAGGCAGAAGGACCGAAGTACACTTTGAGGGGAGCAGCAAGCAGCAGGAGAGGTCTGGCGCCATGTGGGACCCTCACCCGGCAGCCGGGGACCGAAGCAGCGCTGCAGAGGCTGCGGGAAGCTTAGCAACCCAGCGCTCAACTGCTGTGCCACCGGGGAGGCCCAACACTGAATAGTTTTTAATGATATGGAAAGTACTTATATTAGTGTTAAATGTTGACAGTGGAGATATCTAGCAATGATGTCATTCCACCACAGAAGGAATATATTAATGAAACATCCTCTCCTTACCCCTTATCTGAGTAGAACAATGTAAACAACAGCATCAAGTGGACTGTTATACAGCAGTGAGAATAAACACTCTAGGTGCATCCAAAATGTGGACTAGTCTTGCCTTCATACTATTGACTGTCATCTGAGACAGAAACAACATCACACAAAATTAAAATCACATTTTAATGATAAATGCTGTGATACATAGCAGGATATGTAGTGAAGAGCAAAGAAAAAAATTAGTGACAGCCATATAGGGGCTTCCTTATGGACGAAGATAATATGATGTGATTTTACATTCCTTGACCTATTTAATGGAAGCTTGTTTTCTAAGTCTCAAAATACTACCTACCTTCTACACAGGCATTCTATTTCACAATCGCAAATATTGGGGAAAAAACTAGGAAGGAAACGTGCTAAGTCACAAGAGTATTTTTTGATACTGTTCATCCTATTTTATTCTACTCTTCTATAATATACAATTTCTATAATATACACAACTCCCTGTCATTATCAGGACCAGTAATAGAAGCTGATGAAAACTCCATTGGTAAAATGACCTCCTTGCTCCTTGGCAGGGGAAAAGTAATTTTTAAAAAGTCTTAAGAATTCCATGTGGTTACAGAAAAACATTTGAGGATGAAACCTGGCCTCCTGCTAGTCACATAGGCGAGGGCAGAGCAGCAGCGCTGGGAGTTAATGTCAAGGTCACCTCATTTTTTTTTTTTTTTAGTGAGAGGGTTTGGGTTTCTAGCCTGAACCTGTGCTCTGGCTAGCTTTTCAACCAAAATAAACATCCTTTGCCCTTTTTCTTCATTTTTAAATTTAGAAATTTGTTCTGTTGAATGCACAGCTGTACATAGCTTTAATTGAAAATAAAGCAGTGAAAACAAGACCGTACTTCAAAGTCTGTGCCCTTCCAGCTTCCAAACACAAGAGTCCTGAAAGTTGTCTACACCTACGAGAGGAGCAGGACAGAATAATGAATGGGGCCAGGATATTTCATAAAACAAAATTTTGTATAACTGAAAGCTTCCCTCTGTGACTAATTCCTTGCCTTTACAAAAAGAAAAAGAAGAATAGGACAGAATAGAATAGAATGGAATTCCCATGTGCAGCTCAGGCTGTCACAGATCAGTATCAATCCAGTGTCCTGGCAAAGATCATCGTTGATAGTTCAACTGTGGCTTTAACTTTCTGTCTCTCCTAAAGCTCAAACCCTGGTTCATTAAATGGAGACGCCACAGGCAGTAGGAGAGCCGGGGGCATTAAAACGCTCACGTGAACTTTTGTGGTAGCTCCACAGTGGCCTTATTTTAATACCGTATCCTCTATAACATGATAAACCAGTTTTATCTCGGGAATATTCTTTCTTCCTCTTTCCCAAATACATCTAATGTGTCCCAAATACATCTAATGTGTCCACCAAGGTGGATTTTTTTTAATGCTCTGTTTTATGAATGTTCCATACTAGGAAAAAGTAACATATCAGGTGGGGGACTCACTACCTGTATGCAATTTATTTTATTTCATTGCAGTTTCAGGATAAAGTATTTCTCTCAAAATGAGAAGATACTCGTGTGGGGGAGCCATGAATGAGATGATCTCCAGAGGTGATGACAACATTGATCATGGTTTTTATTAACACAGATTAATTTTTCATTTATGCGTCGTAATCAAAGCTCTCCCATCTGAGTGTCACTTACCCGAGCTTCCCGGTCACCCTGAGCTGCGTCAACACCAGGGGCGCTGTTCATTAGCCTGAAACAGAAAATACATCACGGGATTGATTATATGAGCATTTTCAAGCAAAAGAGAAATGGCTGCAGCTGAAGGTACAGGGCATGTCTCTTAGGAAAAGGTTATAAAGAGCACAACAATTGTACAGATCTCCCGCTGTCCTGCTTTGGGGGGCACTCCGTGTCCCTTCCCAGTGACCTGATGCTGCACCCAGGAATCCTACAGGCCTGGTTCCCCTTCCCACTCTTACTCAGTATGACCTGATCCTGCGGGTTCTCAGACTCACTGCCTCACGGCTGTGCAGCTTCTGCCAAAGGGAACCGCTCCCCTGCATGAAGGTCTCCGCTCCTGGCGAGAGGCTTCTGCCCCGGCAGGATCTGGAATCAGATATGGGGCAGTTCTGCACTCAGGGAGCACTCACAGAGCTACTGGGACTTCACCAGAAGAGAGGGGAGGGCAGGAAACAGTGGTTGGCACACCTGGGAGGGGCGGTGTACAGGGCAGCGCCCCCAGAGAGGAGGGCAATGCTGTGCTCAGGGTTAGAGCTGAGTTTTGGGTACCAGCAGCGTCAAGTATCCACCATCATCTCCACCCAGGCCCCCAGAGTCATAAAGTCAGCGAGTTGTCTGCACTGTCGGGGAGAGGAGCCGCGCCAGCTGAGAGGTCCAAAGATAGGAGGGTCCCCACTTGGATGTGGGGCCCGCAAATCAGTGCTCTTTCAGTTCATGACATTGGGGGTGCAGTGAGGGGGGCGGGGAGGAAGGGGGAGCAGAGTAGTGGTGAAGTGTGCAGGGAGGGCCTTGAAAGATGGGGCCCTGGAGCCTTGCATGAAGGCACAGATGCCAGGGGGTCCTCCAGGCCTGTGACTGCCTTTGTGGCTCCACTCTGCTCCCCCCCCCCCACTCCCGGGGTTGCAGAACTGTGTGGCCTCGGAGAGGCTGTTTCTCCAGCTCTTTCTTTGGAGGCCTAAGCTGAAGGCGAGTCCACTGCTCTCAGGGGCTCCCCGACAGGGGGAGATTACAGGAGAAGGGACCCTGCAAGCCAAACACCCAACAGGGAGAAGGGGAGATGCTCCCCCAAAACACGGACCCCCGAACAGCACTTGGGGTCAGCGGGCCGAGGAGGTGCCCCAGCGATTCTCTGATACTCTTGGGGGCACCTGCTCTCCCGTCTCCCTTACACTGGAGTGAAATGGGGCTCCCCTCGGGGTGGAAGCAGCGACCCCCCCAACTGCGCACACCCGGGCACCCGCTCTGCCCGCCCCACGCTGGGCCTGGGGCGGGAGGGGGCTCCGCCAGGAAAGTTTACTACGTGCGCCCCAAAAGCCACCCTAAACCCGCAGGAGTGAAAGCAGCCCGCAGGACAGAGGGGAGCCCGACCCGGGGGCGCCCTCAGGGCCCTGAGGAGCCGGGGGCGAGCCCGCGGCCTCGGGGTCACGCTCGGGGCCGGGCCCGCCCTTGTGCTCCTCAGGGCCCAACAGGAGCCCCAGAGCCCGGGTCCCCGTCCAGCCCTTCCCGCCGGCCCCGCCCGCCCGGCCAGAGAGTCCGCGGCCCGAGGAGGAAGCAGCAGCCCGCCCGCCCGGCGCTCCCCGCCGGACACGGTGAGCACCGCCGGGAAGCGCCTCCGCCGCCGCCCCTGCCCCGCCGCCCGCGGGCCCCGCCGCCTCCTGAGTCTCCCGGCCCGGGGCCCGCGCTGCCCGAGAGGGGAGAGGGGCGCGCCGGGGGCCTGTCGGCCTGGGCGAGCCGCCGGGGAGGGAAGAGGGGGGATATGGGGGGGCGGGGGCGCGGTGGGTGGCTGGGGGGGATGTGCTGGGTGCCTGGAGGGGGGTGTGGTGGCTGGAGGGGAGACGCGGGGGTGGCTGGGGGGACGTGGTGGCTGGGCCCCTCCCCGCAGCCTCTCGCGTCTCCTGCTCCAGCCGCACACCCGGCGCCGGTTACCTCCGCGTGGGGGTCCCACAGAGGCGGGGTTCAGGCGCTCCCCCCACCCCCGGGCAGGAGGTGAGCCCCAGGGTCCCTCCGGGCTGGCCCCGCCCGCGCCTCCGCTTCAGCCTCCGCCCGGAGCCGCCCGGGAGGGCCGAGTGACGGGGCCTCCCTGAGGCTCTCGCGCTCCGGGCGCCCTGGGGACCCGCCCGCCGGCGGCAGAGCGGGCTGGGGGCTGCGGTCAGCGGCTCGGCCCTTGAAGTCCCAAGGAAAGTGGGTCGGAGCGGCCCCCCACCCCCGGCGCCTCCGCAGCCCCCCGCATTCCCCGCCGCCGGTCCTCGCCCCGCTGTCCTGTCCCCGCGCAGAAGGCGCAGGGAGGCGGAGGCGGCGGGACGGGCGCGGGAAACGGGCCGCGTGACGGGTCTGGCTGAGCGGGGCCGCGGGACGCGGCGTCCCGACCGGTCCCCGCGGCCCCTCCGTCCCCGGAAACGCCGCCGGCGCCGCCCGGACCCGGCCTCGGGCTCCCGACCCCGCGGCGCCCCGGCTCCTGCGCGCCCCGCCCGGCGTCTGTCTGGGGCCCTCGACACCCCCTTCCCTTCCCTTCCCAGGCGCTAGACCCCGCTCGCGCCCCGACGCCCCGTCTCCGGACAGCGCGGGCCGGCCCTGGGGAGCCCGCGGCCCTTTCGCGCCCACGGAGCGCCAGGGCGGGTCTCCGGGCTCGGGGGCCGACGGGCACCTCACCCCCCCCACCCCGTTCTGGCCCCGCAAAGCTCGGCCGAGGGCGCGGCTGCTCCTTCGTCCGATGCAGCGCCCGCCCGGCCCGGGAGCCCGACCCGCCCGCCCTCGGCGCGTCTGGGGCGCGAGCTGTGCAGGTTATCAGCCCCTGCGCCCCTCCGCACCCCAACATGACTTGGCGACTGCCGAGAGCCCGCGCGCACGCCCGGGCCCTTCCCCGCCCTCCCGAGCCGGGGTCCCGCGCTTGCTCGGGCTCCGGCCCCCCAGGACGCTCGTGCCCGTCAGCCCGTCCCGAGGGGCGACCCCGGGGCTCCGGGGACACGTTCCCCGGCGCAGACGCCCCGCTCCCCGCGCGCCAGCTCCGGAGGCGCCGCCCGGCCCCGGACAGGCCCCGCGGCGGGCGCGGGAAGGCGGGGGCTGCGGGCGCGAGGTCGCGGCGCTGAGACGGTTCCCGGGCTCCCCTGGGGCTCCTTCCCCGAGACCCCGGCGCCCCCTGCTCTGCCCCCTCGGGGCCCGCCGGCGGCGCGACAGGCGTGGGGGCCGCGGGCGTCAGGGGCGCGGGCGGGTCTGTCGTCGTCACCCGTGTTCGCACTGGGGAGCCCCCGGCGTTTGCGGGGAAAGGGCTCGTCCCAGCGGCGGGGGATCGGCCGAGCCCGCGAGCGACCGGCGGGGGCGCCTGTGGGCTGAGGGCGCCGCGGGCCGCTGCGTGACCTGGGGTCGGCGCCTCCGCCTCTCCAGTCCGCGCGCTGGCCCCGCCCCCGCGGCACGCCCCGCCCCCGCGGGCTTCTGGGAGCTGTAGTTCCGGCCGCGGGACGCGTCGCACCCCAGCGCAGCGGCGGGACGGGTGTCTCGGGGCCGAGAAGCGGCCCGAACTCGCCGCACCCGGCGGAGGCCGCCCAAAGCCCCCGGAGCGGGACCCGGACGGGGAGGGCGCGTCTGCGCGTCTGTTCCCTCGCGGTGCAGAGGCAGGGCGACCCCCCGCGCGGTCCCTTCCCCCCCCGCCCGCCCGTCCTCTTCCCAATGCCCGCTGCGCCCCCGGGAGAAGAGGGGTGCAGCCGAGGGCGCGGGATCCCCAGCATGAGGGAGCCCCCACACCGACCCGCGCCCGCAGCGCCCGAGCCCCTGCGCCATCTGACCCTCGTCCGCGTGGCCGCAGCTGCCCCGCCCCGGCCTGGGCCCCGCTCCCGCCCCCCTCGCAGCCGCCCCCGCCTGGGCCCTCCTGCCCTGAGTGTGTCCCCCCCGCCCCCTGCTCCCCATGCTCCCCAGGACAAAGGGCACCCAGGACAAAGGGCGCCGGCTCGGGTTTCCCTTTTCAGCCCTGCAAGGTCTGGAACCGAGACTGCGGCGGAGCCGCCGGGAGCAGGACGCACGGGCTGCAGCCCCACGGGACTCTGCAGCGGAGAGACTGGCCGCGCACGGGGGCCGGCACCGCACACCAAAGGACCCCCTTCCAGGAGCCGCTGCCTTCGGGGCGCCCCGCTGCCGCAGCACCCCATGGCCCACTGGGCGCAGGTCCGCCGCAGCCTCCCTCGGAGCCATAATCACAGCAGGACCCCAGCATCTTCTCACCAGTCACGGCCCCATGGTGGGCAACTTGTGCAGTCAAAAAGATAACCAGCCACCCCTCCCCGGGCACCGAGCCCCCCCAGGTACTAAGTCCCCCCCAGAAGCACAGAGTCCTCCCAGGGGCCCCTCCCAGGCACCATTGTCTGTGGTCCCCTGGCCGCCTCTGCTCTATTTCCCTGTAAGCGAGGGTTCCTGTGACTATTCGCTCATTTGCCTGAGTGCACCCCCACACGGCCGGCCCCTGGGGATTCCGTTCATTCTCTTACACGCTACACACGGGGTACCCCGAGATGCCCACAGTCTGGGTTCAACGCTGACTGACGAACTGCCCTGTGCCTGGGAAAACACGTTTAAAAAACAATGAGATTTGTCAATTATAACAAAAAGTATAAAGCGTGGTGCATTCCTTAATCCAACACCTTTGAATTGTTAAACGCCACCAAGAAAAACAAGAGTTTACTAAGGTTTATAACACATAACCGCTTTTAAAATAAGTCATGAAAGTATGTTTCCAAATTCATTTTGAAATAAATTCATACGATCTGACTTCGTTTCACTGGTAAATACCTTTGCTTGCGTGTCTAAGCAAAATCATCTCCTAAATAGTCGCAGCGTCATCCCAAGAGTGAATCTCATATCCTTGCACAAGCCATACTCAGATTTCTTTGTTCCACCCCCCAAAGTTTGAAAAACATGATTTATTTGAAAAGTTAAGCCAAGGGGTCTGTGGGTGTATAACTGGAGGAGGAGAGCCCAGACCCGGGAGGCCTCTCAGCTCAGCTCAGCTCTGCGAAGGAACCAGGGACTGTAGGACTTTTTGCTTCTGGTCTGGCATTGCCGGCACTGGCCCTGGCACACAGTAGGTCCTCAGAAAACATCCGGGGAAATGAGTAAGGGGGGAAAGCCCTGGCCTGGCCCTGGCACCCAGGAGGTCAGGAATTGTGGGGTCTGAATCTCCCCTGTACTCTGGATGTCGGGCTTCAGCACACAGGGGGCCCTCAGGAAGAATGAGTCCTGGGGTGAAGGGCCGCACGGTGAGCATTCACAGCGCTAGCCCTGGGGGCCCTCCAAGTCAGAAACCAAGCGTTCTGGTTCTTTCCTGCACCTGCTGGGAGGGCCCAGAGGAGCCACCCCGCCGCGGAGCCGCCTTGAGACCATGCGCGCTGCTGCAGGGCTCTGTCAGAGGAGGGTCCTGGCACCCCCCAGCTGAGACTAGCGGACGCCGGCGGGAGCGGAGGGCGGCCCTGTCCCCAGAGGCGCGCGCGAAGGGGCCCGCGCAGGTGGAGCGACCTCAGGGGAGGGCCTGAGGCCACCGCCTGCGGCCGCCCAGCAGGAGGCCTGACCTTGGGGCAACCCCTGCGCCCCCAGCCTCCAGGCGGGCGCCGGACAGCCGCTCCCCAATTCCGGCCACGGGGAAAGGACTCCCCGCCGCCTCCGCTCCCGCTTCCCAGGGCCGGGCCATTGGGTCGTGTCCCGCGTCCTTGCGGGGCTCGTGCTGGTGCGCGCCGACCCCCGCCTCACCTCGGCCGTCGGGTCTCGTTGTCTCCCGGGAGCGCAGCCGCCTGGACCCGCCAGAGCCGCGCGCGAGGCGGATCCGGCCGGGCGAGGTGGGGGGCGTGGGCGCCCCCTGGCGGCCGCATAGACGGCGCCTGCCGCCCGCACGCCCACCCGCGAAGGGGATGGATTTGGCGGCGGCGCCCGGCGCGCGGTTCCAGGAGGCCGGGGCGCGCGGGCGGGATGGGCCGGTCGGGCGGGCTGTGCGCGCGGCGCCCGACGCCGGGGGATTGTGGGCGCAGGTTTACGGGGAGGCGGTCAGCGCGCTCGCCGGGAAGGGCAGGGGCTGCGCGCTGCGCGGGTCGACCAGCAGCTGCCGGGATCCCACGCGCGAGACCCCTGCAGCCCACCCGGAGCCTGGGGCGTCCGGGACGCCAAGCCCGCCTGGGCCCGCACCCGGCGCGCCCGGTACACACGCAGCCCGCCCGGAGCCCGGGACCCCAGCCCGCCCGGAGCCCGGGACGGCCCAGCGCGGGGCGCACGGTCGGGCCCCGGGGGAGGCGGCGGCTGTCCCGCGCTGAGGCTGCATCTCCCTCGGCCCGACTGCCGCGCCCCGCTCCAGGGGAGGGAGCCCCGGGGTGCCCGGGGGTGTGAGGGGCGACGGGGGTCCAGCCCCGCTCCTGCCGCTGCCGTGCCCGGAGGTCGCAGGGGCCGCCGCGGTTCGGCCCAAGTCTGCGGCAGGAACCGCCACCGGAATGAAGCGGGGCCGGTGCCCCCGGGGTGGGGTCGGGCCGGGGCTGGGGGCCGAGCTGCGGGTGGGGGCGGCGCCGGAGCTGGGGCAGGACCCGCGAGCGGGGGGTGTCCGGAGCCGGAGCAGGGCAGCAGCCGCGGGTGAGAGGGCCGGGGGGCCGAGTCGTGAACCCGGAGCCGCGGGCGGGGCCGGGGAGGCTGAGCCAGGCCGAGAATCTGGGGCGGGGGCGGTCGCGGGGGCCGAGGCGAGACCCGCGAGTTGCGAGCTTCGCGCTGGAGCCCGCGGAAAGGCCGGGGCCGGGCGCCGCGAGCCAGGGCCGGGGCTGGGGCGAGGCCGCGGACTGAAGCTGGGCCCTGGAACCGCAGGACCCGGGTCTCCGGCGGGATCGGGCCGGAGCCGCCCGCAGGGAGGGCCGCGGCGGGGACCCGGGACGGCCGCGCTCCCAGCGCGGAGAGGCCTCCGCCCGCCCGGACGGCCGAGGCTGGACGGCCCCGCCGCGGGGTCCCAGCCCCTGCCCACGCCGCCCCGCGCCCGAGGTCGACCAGAAGCCCCGGCGCGCTCCGGAGCGGCGGGAAAGGGGTTGTGCGGGGGGCCCAGGGGCCGGGCCGCCGCTCCAGGCACCCGCGGGGATCTGCGGCTCAGCCCCGCCTCTGGCGCTGAGGTTTTTCTGTCCCAAAATCGGCGCTTTTTGCCACCAGACTATTGGTTTCTCTCACTTGGCGAAACTCCACGCCTTCCCTTACCTGCGTCTGCGGTTTCGAACTTTGGTACCGGCTCGTGTGCCTGTTTTGGCGCATTGAAGCAGCGCCCCAGACTGCAGTAACCCTAGGCCGTGGTGTGAACACAGCCGGCTACTCTACGTGGTCCCGGGTGGGCATCACCTGTCCCCAACAGTGAAGGGAATGTGCGTCAAAGGAGAAACAAACAGAAAAACTGCTCATGCTGCGAAGTCAGTTTCCAAAGTGAATACATCTAGAACAGTTCAAGGTGCTGCCAAGCAGAGCGTTGCCCGACAGGATTGTGTGCTTTCTTGCAGGTTCCCCAGAACCTGACAAACTGCTGTGCTTCTTGTATAACGCAGATACTGGACCCACACTGCACCCCCCACCTTGGAAAGCTAGTGATGGGGCGCTGAGTTGGATGAGAGGCTTTGTTTCAAGGATAGATAACACTCACCAGTGCCCCATGTGGTATGGTGAGCACTATGATCTGTTCAGCTCTTCCTGTGAAAAGGGGGGTTCTCTGTGCCCACAAGATGGGCTCAAGCACACATAACTGTAGAGAAAATCCCTGAGACTGTTACAGGTGTAAACCTTGCACAGGCACCAGTGCTGGAAGTTGCTCTCCATGCTGTGGGTGTGGAGCACTGAGGCTGGGAGCATGCAGGTGTCCTGGCATGGGTGCATGTTTTCTGTGGAGGTGTGTCCATGTGGGTTTAGAACTTGCTCCTCTTTGTTCCTTTTTGCTCATCTATAGTGCCTGACCCCACCCAGTGTGCCTTGCTGTTCTGATGCCCTGAAAGCAGCACCACAGCAGTGGGTGCTGCTCTGCCTTGTGTCCCAGTGGCCCCCATGTGGTGGTGCTGGCCTCAGACCAAGTTTGGATTGAGTGAGTTGTCCACAACCATGTACTGGAGGGAGTGTGTGGCTCCTTTGGGAGCTTGTCCTCACCTCCTGGATGGTCAGTCATGTAGTTTCCAATGCACTGGCCCTGCTGTGCATATGTACATCCTAAGTTGGGCCTGTGGCCTTTTGTGGTATTCTTTGGCCATATGCTCCTGCCTTTGCCACCACCAGGCCCCACCTGCCTTTTGGCTAACACTGTGCCAAAGTCTCTGGATTTCTTCCCAAGGCTACTACCCAATTGGGGTGCATGAAAGGGCCCTTGTATTCTACAGCTGATTCTCACTGAGCAGGTAAGTTGTATAGGGATCCCCAGGTGAGTCTTGTGCTTGGGATCAGTCTCCCCAACCCCTCAGAGCTCATGAGGGTTCCTGTGGCTGCTTAGCTGGGCAGCTGGTGGATTGCCTGGTTCTTTCAGTGGGGTGTATTGCTATCTGGTGCTTTTACTTTGGAATGAGCAAGTACTTTGTGCCCCCCCCTTGTTGTGCCCATGGGTCTGTTTTGGGGCTTTTGGAGGGGCAGCCATTGTGTGGTGCTGCTGGAGGAGATGCCAGAGGAAAGCCCTAGTGTATAATAGAGACCTGTTGGGCCTGCCTGGGAGCTGGTGCTGGTTGGGACTCTTAGGTGTGTGATTGTCCCTGGGTAAGTACCCAGGCTATGGTAGGTCCAGCAAATGTTAACTTGGATGGCTCTGGGTTGGCTGTACTTGTTTTGCCTGGAAGTGTCACATGCCTGAGTTTCTGGGTGGTACCAGTAGTACCAATCTCCCACATGGTGTTGGTTGCCCCCCAGGAGCTGGTGTCCTTTGGGCCCTGTGTTGGCTGGCTTTGGGGTAGAGCCTCTCTAGCTCTGGGTTGTTTAGTGGTGGTGCCCCTAGTGGGGGGTGACCACAGTTCCTGGTCACTGTTGCTTCACTGCCCCTATCACTGCAGCCTTCCTCACTTTGTGTGGGCAGGGTGATTCCTGAATTGCCAAAGGCTTTGTTGGGCAAGCAATTGGTTTATATTGGCTGAGCCCCTTCCCTGTGTGGGGGTCAATGCTATTGAAAATAGGGGCTGTTGGAGTAAATAGGGAGAGACCTGAGTCACCAGAATGGCTGTTCTTGCTCCTTGATGTAGGGCCAAGTGCTGGCTGAGTCCTGCATACAATGGTTCCCTGCATGTGAGTGCTGCAGCTTTGAGAAGGGGTATCCAGCTTAAGACAGTGGGGGGGCATGGCAAGCAATGCCCAGAGGTGTGCTTGGGCCACAGCCTTTTAGACAGCATCCATGGGGATGTCTGTGGGAGTGCTCTGCTGTTGTAGCTTTCAGCAGGGACTGATGCCTTGGTTTGTGCCCCTATCTACTTGAGTGGTTCTGTGCCCTGTTGTGTTCCCATGTTCCACCTGTCACTGAACTGCCCCTGGAAGAGTGTTTAGTGTTCGCCCCATTAGTGTGGTTGGGGCCATGGCCTGGTCTGTCATGGTTGTGATGGCTCCTTGTTGCAGGCCCTTGCATCTCCTATGGCCACCTTTACAAGGTTTGTTTTTACTCACTATGAATAACCCTAAAGAGTGGTATGGAGGCTGGGCTTGATACCTGTGTTCTTGTTGTTGGGTGCCACTTTTTATTCACGGATTTGAGATTGTGCTGGTAAGATGGGCTTGTGGGGTTTGCACTTATAAGGGGTGGGACTTGGAGTTTCCTACAAGCTTATAATATGCTTAAGAGCTGGTACAGTGGGTTGTGTATATACCCCCTACGTGCTGAGGCATGAGCTGCAGCCTATAACCCCTTTTTTAAGAGGGTGTGCTGTCTTGGATATGCACCCTGTGGCAATATGGTATTGTGAAGCACAAAAATTTGAGTGCTGAATTTAGCTACCTTATGTGTGGGGCTGTGGCTGGGCCCAGGCCCCTAAGCCCTTGGTGGTGATATTCCCTGGGCTTGTGACTCTAGTGCAGTAGGGCTGGGAAGGTGGGGTCCTCTGTGGTTTAAGCTCCTGCTTCTTGGGTTGATGACTCAGTGCTTGGGGGGTCTGTTTTTGTCATGTGCTTTCCTATTGATTTGACCTAGCCCTGCTGTATGTCTCAGGTCTTTGATGGTTCACTGGATGTATGAACAAGGTGGTTGGGGGGTTTGCTTGCATGTAGTGTATGTCTTTACTGCATTGTTGCTGGAATTGGTCTACCCTACATGAGGTGGGGCCTGGGCATTGTCACGTGGTGGCTGGCTGGCGTGTGTTAGTGGAAGAGCTCTTGGGGCACGATGTGGTGGCTTGAGGTCTGTTTTTGTTCATTGGGAGGCTCCTATATACCAGGAGGGCCTGAGCGACTGCCCACTAATGTGCAGAGGGGGGGGTGGGAAGGAGTGCTTTTTTATCCACCTTCTTGCAGCTCTGCTTGGTCCGTTCCTGTGATGCAGGAGGCCGCCTTGGGTTTATTAATAGGCTCCTCCTCCTCGCCGGGTTGCCGGTGGGGAGGGGGGACCACTACTGCTGCTGCACCCTGCTGAGGTCGACCAGTTGGCCTGTTCGGGCTGCGCAGGTATTCAGATGGGTCGATCAGATGGCCCGTTCAGATGGCGGCAAGATAACAGGTGCGGTAACAACTGGGCAGACAGCGCAGGACAGCGCATGATGGTTTGCGGGGCGGGGCGGGGGGGCGGGGCGTGATGAGGCTCCACGGGCCAAAACAGCAGGGCAGGGTGGGGTGGGGTGAGGTGGGGTGGGATGGGGCGTGCGTGGGGCGTGGCGGGGCGTGGTGGGGCGTGGCGGGAAGCGACTAGACGCGGAGACATTTCAGATTTGTGTCTTTGTCCCTTTACATGCCCCTTTTTGGGGTAACTGCACCCCAGGATCACGATGGGGAGAGACCCCTCTATTTCAAACCTGCATGTCCTTATTTCTTCAGCAGGAAAAGGCCTTGGAATCCCAGTCAAGTGACATGAAGGGACTCATTTCACCATTTATTTGGGGTTTCTTGCATGAATCCCACATTCTTGGGATTCGAGAAATGGAAAATTAGCCTCAAAGACACACACCCCCGCCCCAGGTTGTGATTCAGGCGGGCCACAGCCAAGGCTTCCAGAAAACCTGGGAAAGCGGCAGAGAGGCCACATTGCCTCCCAGAGCCAGAAATCAAGAAAGTGACTTTTTGGGTCAATCCAGTGGTTGCGAGTTAGAAACAGGGCAGTGTGACATAAAAAACACGGGGCATCCAACTTCAGGAAGCTGCCAAGGCTGGTTCCACTGGCTAATTTGTCAGAGAACACAAAGCATTCACCCTCAACATTGACACCAGGAGTAAAAACACATTTTTTCAAACCCAAGACCCAGTAATGGGAACATCGCAAAGCTGGAGGAGTGGATACAAATCCATCCTGATGCTGTTTCTTCGGAGAAGCAAGAGTCAACTAGGCCAACACTTACAAATCAACCAAAAAGGGAAGGTAACATGGTAGAAAGAAGGCAAACATGGGAACGGCTGAGTGGGAGGATTTTCTAGCAACAAAATCCATCATCAGGATGAATGAAAAACTGCAAGGGATACACGGGAGCCAAGACTCAGCCTCCCTCGCTCCAGGACGTGATCCCTCAATGGCAGCTTCTTTCCAAATGTCAAGGAAGGACTGTTTACAAGCAGATAAAGGGTGAGTCTCTAGCCGTGACCCCGAACTCCACAGACACAAGACTCCTCCGGAAACTAGACGGGGGTTCAGTAGCTGGAGAAGTATCCTACACCCCAAGGACACAGGTCAGGAAGCTACGAGCACTGTCCACCCCCAGAGCTCCCTCCGTCCACCTTCTGCGAGGTCGGGCTGCACCTCCAGCTGGGGGCACCAGCGAATCCCTGCCCCCCCTCCCAGTGGGATAGGAAACATTTGCATGGAGGATGACTTCGTTCAGGGTCACGGGTGCAAAGCCTCCCCAAAAGGTTAAACGCAACACAAGAAATGTCCCAACGGGTGTTGGGCGGGCACTTGGCCTCAGCGGCCTGCCCTTCAGCTGCCCGGTCACTTCCTTGAGGACGCGGAACCCTCGGCGGCGGCGGCGCGGTGGTCAGGAAAAGCGCCAGGGGCCTCCCGGTCAGCACCAGGAGCAGGGAGAGCACACACGCCACCAGGGCGATGGCCGTCTGCTGGGGCGCTCTGGGCCACTCCAGGAAGCCCTCAGACCGAAGAGGGGGAGACAACGGCCCCCCGTTTGCAGGACGAGGGTGAGGCCCAGGGATGGCTCCGCCTGCACGGGCCGAGCTGTTGCGATTTCAGAAGGACGCGACCGGGTGACAGATACACAAGCCGCGTCCAGGGTGCCCGGGAGAGAGCGTGGCCACTCGGCGGGGGAGGGGGGGGCGTGGGGTGGGGAGGGCGGCAGCAGGGGTGTGGCAGGCGGCCTGCGAGGGGGGCAGATCCCCGGGTCAGGGGCCGGCTTTGCCCATTGTTACTACTGCGCCCTCCCCCGGCGTGTCGTCCCTCCTGCCTCAGTTTCCCGTCCTGATGGTGGGGAGCCATCGCGCCCACCGCACGCCCGCGCCGGGAAAGCGAAAGCCGGGACCCCATGTCACCGCCCTTCCAGCTTCCAGGGTGGCCAGATTCCAGCAAAGCCATCCATGGGGGGAGCGCCCCCCTTTCCTTGTGACCCGTGAAGTGGAGCGCGCTCCCCCCGCGTCCCCGGCCCTCCCCCTTCCCCGCGCCCAGGGGTTTCCACAGGGGCCTCCCCAGCCTGCTGCCCCCCCAGGGCTCAGGTCTGGGGCCTTGGCCGAGGCCAAGATCTGATTTCTTGGGCGCCCCCCACCTCCCCAGGTGCTCCCTTGCTTGTGCTGCCGCCTGCGTCCCAGCCTTGTGTTTAGGGGCTTGGCCTGTCCACAATTTTTTGAATAGTTTGAGGCGAGGATTTCACTTTTTTCTCAAATGGATAAATACTTGAGCCGTCCCAGTGACCCAGACAAGCAGAACAACTGACTGACCCGCAGGGTCCATGCGCACGGCCCCTGTGGGCATCTCGGGGAGCCCCAACAGCCCAAGGGCAGATGCCGCGCATGGAGAAGGGAAGGAGGCCTAAAGGGCTTCCCTGTCTTGCCCCGGGACACGCGCCAGGAAAGTGGGGTCCGAGACCGGAGCTTATGGGTGCGCTTTGTACTGTCGAAGCCAAACCCCTTTGTTGAGAGGCGTCTCCATACCTGGACCCGCCGGCTCTTCACGGTGTGGAGCCAGGAGGAGCCTCCAGGAATGCTGTGTCCAGAATGTTCTGGAAGGAGTGACAGATAAAATGAGAATACCCGTTAGGAGGCTGCTGCAACAAGTCAGGTGAGAGAGGACACGCCTGCAGCCAGGTGGTGGCAGGATGGAGCTCAGCAGACAAATTCGGATGCGCCTTGGATACGAAGCTGAGGACGCCATCGTGGAGGAGACTGCAGTGGGGAGGGGAGGGCAGGGGCTGTGGAAAGTGTTTGCACTTTTGAGTCCCAGCATCTGCATGTCCTGTAGGGCCCTGTGTGGGGTGGAGATATATTTTTTAAAGATTTATTTATGCATCCAAGAGCTAGGGTGCAGGTCAGAGATGTGGGGGTGAGAGAATTCACCAGAGCCAGAGCGGGGAGCAGAGCAGGCAGAAGGACTGAAGGACACTGCTGAGGGGAGCAGCGGGCGGCAGGAGAGGTCTGCGCGCCATGTGGGACCCTCCTCCGGTGGCCGGGGAGCAGCCGGTGATCGAACTGGCGCTGCAGAGGCTGCGGGGCAGCTTCGCAGCCCAGCGCTCCCGGGGAGGCCCGGATTCACCTTCTATCTGAAGGACGCCTGGGGAGCCCCAAAGGATGAGCGCTCTCTTCACCTCCTCTCTCCCCGCCTCCAAGGCCATTGGGGGCGGGGGGTGCGGCTGCTCAGACTCAGTGCCATCCAGGCCGCAGAGGCGCCCGGGCGGGGGCGCAGGAGGCCGCGCTTCAGCGCCTGGAGGCGGACACGGAGGGTCACGCTCAGGAATGAGCCCGGACCCCTCTATTCCTCCAGGCCCAGTACGAACCCCAAATGCCCCCCAGGTCCCCACATCCAGCCCTCCCGCCCTGGGTCCTCCCACTGCCCTCCGCAGTCAGCCGCCCTCAGGGAGATGTGCTCCCCGCCCCTCGCCCTCGGCTAACCTCCTCCTCTGCCGGCCCGAGGGGCCCCTATAATCCCACGGATGAGGACCCCCGGCTGGGTCTAGAGAGACCAGGTTCCAGCAGCCCCAACTCGCCCCAAGGTCGGGGAAGCGGGCGGGAGCGGAGCCACAGCAACAGCACTGCGCGCATGCGTGGGGAGGGCGCGCAGGTGCGGCAGGTGCGGCAGGTGGGGGCGGCCACGCCCCGACGCGCCCTCGGTGGCCACGCCCACTGCGCAGGCCCGCTGCAGCCGGCAAGTTGGAAAATCAAACTCAAGTGGCGGCAAATACCCTGTCTGTTCCAGAAATACACCAACGAAAATCCCAGGAAGCCAGTAAAATGGCAAAAAGGGTCTACTGGGATTTAAAAACTTGCTCAGGGCCTCCCTGGGGTTAAGACGCAAGCTATGAAGCTTCCGCAGCCTCTGCGGCACGAGTTCGGATGCCCAGCCGGCCAGGGATCTACCCACATGGCGCAGCAGACCTCTCCTGTCTCCCCGCTGCTCCCCTCAGCAGTGGATTTCCATCAATCCCCCTGTTGTGCTCCCCACTCTGTCTCTGGTGAATCCTTTCACCCCCCAGAACTCTGGCCTATACCCCAGTTCTTGTATGCATAAATAAATAAATCTTGCTCAGGATTATTTAGCAGTGACCACAGATGCCTCACCAAACCCGCCCCTCCTCCTGGGAGGCAGAATGGGGTGCTTTCCCCACCCCCTTCAAACAGTGCTACCATCAGTCTTGGGTGGAGCCAAAGCTCTTTCATCATATTTCTGTCATCATAATTAACACGATTACTTTTCTATTTAATGTAATAGAGCTTTCCACTTGATTTTAGAGCCCAGGTGTACAGGGAAATGCTTTTGTGGCTACAAGTTACAGAAAAGCCTGACTTCAACTATTAGGAAAATTCTAGTTTACTTAGGAATTCTCAAGAAGGCTGGGACTGTTCCAATCCCAGGTTCTTTCTGTCCTCATCTCTGCTATCACTGGCTCTGGGCCAAGGGAGCACCCTGGGATGTGGAAGGACGGCTGCCCCAGTTGCAGGCGTCATGGGACAGCCCAATAGTCACAAACGAAGAAGGGAGAGAGAAGCAAAAAGACTCTTCTTACACCTTTCTTCCTTACCAGGAAGGGGAGTATTTTCAAGTAGCACCCAGCAGAATTCCTCTTATGTCACATTGGCCAACATTGGGTCATACGTTTTCTCTAGACCCACCTCTGGTAAGGGAAGGGACCTCTGCACTTGGAGCCAAGTGTGAGATGTTCTCTAGAGTTAATGTATTATTCAGCGTAATTGGGGTTCCCTCAGGAAGGAAGAGGGGAAACACCCGGGCGGTCTTCCATGTGGAGAAGATGGATAATGTGTCCTCAAACAAATGGAAGGCAGTCAAGGGTAGGAAGGAAGGAGAAGAGACAAGAAAGGAAGAGGCAGGAAGGAGAAGGGGAGGAAGGAAGGATGGAAAAAATATGAATTTACCTTATAACGGATCATATCTTTATGACTTACTACAGTGTCATAGTTTTAAAACTTTTTGCAGCGATCAAAACTTTCATATCAAAAATACAAAATCTTGGTTTCTGTCATTCTGTGAGTCAGTATAAAACAAAGATAACCCATTTTCCATCTATTATAAAAGTAACAGACACCAGATTTTTTTTTCTTATTCCTGTTTTACTTCTTGGGAAAAAATATTCCTTGCCATTCTAGAGTGAAGAAAAGCACTTTCTTTGGCGAGTTTTAAGGAAACTGGACAAAACTAAATAATATTCTTCTGCAAACTTAATTTTTTTCAAGGCAGTAATGTCTCCCAAACCCTCTTTGTGGACTGCCCTGCTCTGTGGATGTGCTCTTTGGATGCTTAGGTATTGTTGGTAGAATCTCAGGAACCACGTTCTGGAAGGCCCAGGTTGTGGAGTCTTCCTTCCGTGTGTCTGGGTTCCAAGAAGCCAAGACAGGAGATAAACACCAGAAACAAAGAGACAGAGGTGCAGAATTATACCCCTCACCATGAAGTCTAAAAGTAGAGGTGTTCAGTCAAACAGTGGGTAGCAAGGTATGGACCTATTTTCACCACCTTGCTGCCAGATGGATCCAAGCCCATTTCAATCTTTTCTTTTTTAAAAGATTTATTTATTCTTATACAAGAGCTGGGGTACAGGCAAGAGGTGTGAGAGGGTGAGAGGATTCAACAGAGACAGAGCGGGGAACAGAACAGGCAGCTGATGAAATACACTGCTGAGGGGAGTAGCAGACGAGGCAGGAGAGATCTGCCACACCCTGTGGGAATCTCCCTGGCCAGCCGGAATCGAAATAGGTAAGATTAGATGGATACAAATATTGATGCAGATAGAGGATAGAGAGATAGATATAATGTACTTAAAAATATATCCATAAGATAAAATTGACTGGCAAAAGAAATGCATTTTACATCTTGACAGGTACTGTGCACCAAAATGTTATGCAAATTTACCTTCCCACCAGACCTCCAGGTAAACCTCACCATACTAGATTGTGTCCATTTATTTGGTGTCAGAGTTACGCAGATGATCATTTACACTGCACCATCATTTTGATTTGTATGTCTTTATGAATGTAACTGAGAGAGCTGTCCCATGCTTGATATCTACTTGCCTTTTTATCGTCACTGAACTGTTGATAATCTGTTTTCCAATAGAATCGTTTACCTCTTTCTTGCTGCTATGATGAGCTCTTTGTAAAATAAGAAGCCCATATTTGCTTATGTGTGGTAGAAACTTTCCCTTTGTTTATATTTTGATTTGGCATATTTTTTGTAAAAGTTAAAATGGGGGCGGCAAAATTAGTAATATTTTCCTTCATTACTTCTGTTACAGGGCAGCCCTGATATAAAATGGGTTGCCTGACTGTGGGTCCTCAACCGTGCGCTTATAAAGGACTTATTAATACTCTACTGCAGGCACACACGAAAGGTTAATAAAAGGTTTATTGACAAGGGAAGGGGAAATGAGGAAATGTACAACTCAGGGAGAAAACCCTTTCTGCTGCCCTGGAATCCCAATGGCACTCTGAAAGGTGGCCTTGAGCCACGAGCCGTGAAGCCAAGAGGAGAGAGAGCCCCCAAGGCCCACATGTCTCGTTTTTATACCAAACCTGGCTGCTTAACTCCACCCTCAGATCCCAGCAACCTTCCCGTAGGTGGTGATGGGATTTCTCTTTCCCAATGTCTTGATGGCTTTGGTCTGGAGTGGGGGTAGAGTACACAAAGCCTGTATAGAATTAGATCAGGACATCCTTTCCCCCTAACATTTCCTTCATCAAGATTACTTTTGAAGTCAACTATCACTATCTTTTCTTAGAACTTAAGTTATAAGAATTTTCAATCTATATCATTGCTTTCAAAAGATGGTGGTTATGAACTCATAAACTCAGTGATCCCTGGAATAACGTTTCTCTGAAATCTTTGGCATTTGCAGACAGACCCTTTTCCTTTCTGTATATCAGATTTGACAAGGTCAAATCCCAGTACTGCTTCTCTTCCCCATTATATTGGTGTGTAAATGATGAATATTTGAAGAAGTCAGTTCAGTTAAATAATTATATTAACATTCATGGTAACAGCTTCAAGTTTCCTAATTCTTTATTGTGAAAGCTATTAAATGATGAAATTTTATCCACATGGTACCTAATTCAACTCTGATGTCATTTACTTAGGGTGATGGTCCTTTCACTGAAAACTTTGAATGGAGCATTGTGAAGGATGTAAGGAAAATTATCAGCAAAAGGTTTAATGATATTGGGGTTGAGGGGGAAAAGTTACACTACTGAGAAAAAATGTTAGTCAGACTTGACTTTTTTCAATCTGGGTTCTAAAAACTCCCAGCATATGTTTCAAAGAACTGAAAAGTATCAGGGATGCTTTCACAAGTAACAAGTTAAACAACAGGTATGTGTATTCATCAGCCAGGGCTGCCATAACAAAGCACCACTGATCGGGTGGCTGGAACAACAAAATTTATTCTCTCACAGTTCTGGGGGCTTGAAAGTTCAAGATCCAGGTACTAGCAGGGTTAGTTTCCTCTTAGTCCTCTCTCTTTGGTTTGTAGATGGCTGATCTCTTGTTGCCTCTTTATGTGGCCTTTTTCCTCTGCCTGAGCAGCCATGGTGTCCTGGTGTGCCCAAATTTCCTCTTCTTTTTTTTTTTAAAGATTTATTTCGGGCCTCCCCAGTGGTGCAGCAGTTGAGCGCTGGGTTGCGAAGCGGCCCGCAGCCTCTGCAGCGCCTGTTCAATCCCCCACCACTGGGTAAGGGTCTACATGGCACGCAGACCTCTCCTGCCACCTGCTGCTCCTCTCAGCAGTGTACTTCGGTTCTTCTGCCTGCTCTGCTCCCCGCTCTGGTTCTGGTGAATCCTCTCACCCTCCCACGCTTCTGACTGTACCCAGTGCTTGTATAAATAAATAAATCTTTAAAAAAAAGATTTATTTCATTTATGTATATGAGAGCTGGGGTGTAGGTCAGGGGTGTGGGACGTGAGAGAACTCACCAGAGACAGAGTAGGGAGCAGAACAGGAGGATCTACTGAAATACACTGCTGTGGGGAGCAGCAGGCAAGACAGGAGAGGTCTGCTGTACCATGTGGCCACCATGAGCCTGGCCAGAGATCGAACTCAGGCCATAGCAGTGATAGCACTGAGCCTTAACCCCTGAACACCAGGGAGGCTCCATAAATTTCCCCTTCTTATCAGTCAGAGTGAATTAGGACCTACCCTAAATGTATCATTTTACCTTAACCACCTCTTTAAAGACCTCACCTCCAAGCCTGGCTGCATGCTTGTAACAGGGTGGTTCCCAGGAAAAGGGGAAGTTTCAGGTTCCCTGCCCACCCAAAAGGAGGGTGGAGGGTAAAGGACCTATACAAAGAAAACTATAAAACACTGTCAAGAGAAATAGAAGACACAAAGAAATGGAAAGACATCCCCTGCTCATGGATTGGAAGAATTAACATTATCAAAATGGCCATCCTACCAAAAACAATTTACAGATTCAATGCTATTCCAATAAAAACTTCAATGACATTCTTCAAAGAAATAGAACAAATATTTATGAAATTCATATGGAGCCACCAAAAACCCTGAATAGCCAAAGTTCTCCTGGAAAAATAAAAAAAAGAAGGGAATGGATGTATCACACTTCCTGACTTCAAACTATACCACAAAGCCATAATATTCAAAACTGCATGGTATTCGAACAAGAACAGTCACATGGACTAATGGAACTAAATAGAAAATCCAGAAGTAAACCCATCGATTTATGGTCAACTAATCTTTGACAAAGGAGCAAAGAATATGCAATGGATCAGAGAAAGTTAGTTTAATAAATGGTGCTGGGAAAACAGGGTCGCTACATGCAAAAGAATGAAGCTTGACACCTGCCTCACACCATGCACAAAAACCAACTCAAAATGGATTAAAGAACAAGACATAAGACCTGAAACCAAAAATATACAGACAGAAATATAGGCCAAACACTACATGACATGCACCTCAAAGGCATCTTTACAGATACATCACCCAAAGCAGTGATAGTGAAGGCAAAGATAAACAGCTGGGGCTAAATCAAATTAAAGAGCTTCTGCACAGCAAAAGGGACAGTAACCAAAACAAAGAGAAACCCTACCGACTGGGAGAAAATTTTTGCACATAACACTAATGATAAAGGACTGATCACAAAACTCTACAAAGAGCTGATGAGACTCAACAAAAACAAACAACCCAGTCAAAACAAAAATGACAGAAGTAAAAAGACACTTTGCCGAAGAAGAAATGCAAATAGCCAGCAGGCACAGAAAAGACATTTAGCATTACTGATATTAGGAAAATGCAAATCAAAATCACAATGAGCTGCCACCTCACTCCACTGAGAAGGCTCCACATTAAAAAAGGGAAATTGGAAACAACAAATGCTGGAGAAACGGTGGAGAAAAAGGAGCCTCTAACATCACCGGTGGGAGTGCAAACTGGTCCAGCCACTATGGGCAGCTGTGTGGAGGTTCCTCAGAACACTGAAAACGGGCCTACACATGATCCAGCATTCCACTCCTAGGAATCTACCTAAGGGACAAAAAAAACCCAGGAAACCTGAACTGCTGTGTTCATTGCAGCCCTATTTACAATAGCCCTGACATGGAAACAACTCAAATGCCAGAAAACAAATGAATGAATCAAAATGTTGTGGTATAGTTACACCACGGAATATTGCTCAGCAATCAAAAAAGACACATTCATGCCACTGGTGGCAATACAGATGGAGCTGGAAGGGATGAGCTAGCCACAAAAAGGCAGGAGAAAGATAAGTATCAGGTGGTTTTACTTACGTACGAAATATAGAGAAACTGAACAAAAGGTAGAGAAAAACAACTCTAGCAGGGTGACCAAGACCTGAGGCATTCAGCAGGGAGGGGCAGGGAGGGGGGTAAACAGAGGGGAGGGAAGAGCACAAGGTGATGGGTCATGGGTGCTATGGTGGTGGGAGAACTACGGGGACCACCCCTGAGGGGAGAAACCAATAACTAGACAAAAATGAACAACTATGTAAGAAAAGAATAAACGGGCCTCCTTGGTGGAGCAGGAGGTTAAGCACAGCGCTGTGAAGCTGTCCGCACTGGCAGTTCGATCCCCACCGGCCACAGAGATGCCCACATGGGACGGCAGACCTCTCCTGTCTCCCCCGCTGCTCCCCTCAGCAGCGTATTTCAGTCAATCTGCCTGCTCTGCTCCCCGCTCTGTCTCTGGTGAATCCTCTCACCCTCCCGTGCATCTGGCCTGTACCCCAGCTCTTGTATAAATAAATAAATAAATATTTTTAAAAAAAGAAAAGAAGAAAAAAGAGATGGTCTTTAAGGACAGGGAAGACCCTAAGACAATATAAATAAATAAATGCCCTAAAGGGGGTCTCATCCTGAACAAGGCTGCAGGCACTGCCGAGGCATCCCCTCCTCACCAATTGTTCTAGATCTCCAGGAATTTTCTCTGGTACGTGCAACAATTAAGCTTGCTGCATGGGAATCATTAGAAAAAGGCTATTTAAGAGACTACAGTCTCTTAATAGCAGCAGGGATTAGAGCCAGTCTAAAACTATGAAGTCATTCACATTCAATATTAATGGCAGCATCTTCACGTGGTGCAATGACGTGCAAGTTTTGTTCTGTCTTGTTTTAGGCCAAGCCCCTTCCTTATGGAGGAGGATGCCCAGCACCCAAGGACCTGTTCTGAGGATGGGTGGGGGTGCCCACACTCCTTCCTTCCCCCTGGCCTCCAAGAGGGTTACCATTTACCCTCATTTTAAAACTTCTGGTTCAGTACAAAATACAAAGATTTGGGTTCCCAAATACATCTGGCCCTTGTGCTTATTTTTGGATCTCAGAGAAGTCACTGATTCCTTTTGGACCTCAGGGTCCATGACTACAGGGTAGGAATAGTATCTCTATAGAGTCATTAATAGAGATCACGTACCTAAAGCGATGAACTTGTTGCTCCAGCAGGTGCTCAATAAATGCCGATTCCTTTCTCCTTTCCAGAGAAATTCAACTTCTCTCCAAAGCGAGCGTAACAGAGGGATTGGCAAGGAAGGAGGTAACATCAGTGTAACACATTAAAAGTGCAGCCTCCCCCCCGCCCAATGGCCTAGGGGTTAAATCTCAGTGCTGTCACCACAATGGTCTGAGTTCAAGCCTGGCCAGGGAGCTACCCACATGGTGCAGCAGACCCCTCCTGTCTCACCTGCTGCCCCCCTCAGCAGTGTATCTCGGTAGATCCACCTGTTCTACTCTTTACTCTGTCTCTGATGAATCCTCTCAGCCTCCCACACCTCTGGCCTGCACCCCAGTTCTTCTATAAAAAATAAACGAAAGCTTTAAAAAAAATAAAGTGGATTATCTCCAAAATGTCCAGTTCCCACATGAGTCACTGTGGTTTACACAATCCCTGAAATAGGAGAAATCCTCTTAGCACCATCGATAGAGAAAAGATCTCAGGTGCCTCATTAGCGCAGTAGGTAGCGCGTCAGTCTCATAAAGATCTCAAGAGCTTAGAAAAGGGCCCTTCAGCGTCTCACATACTCCCCATGAAGAAACTTTCCAGCTGTTACTGCTGCGGGGTTTCTCAGGTTGGCCCTTCAGTGATGCAGAGAGGGCCGCTGCTTTAATACACTGAACTGGTTAATAACAACCCATTTTAGAAAACCAAAGACTTGTAGCCAGAGTATGGCAGGCCATGTGGCTCCTGGTCACTCGAGGCTCAGGGAAGCCTGGATTCTATTCAAGGGTTATTGTAAAGTTGCCTCATGAGGCAATTTCCAGGGTCAACCACCCCTTCAAGGCTCTGAATGGCCACATCACCTGCACGACAGGTAGTGACGCCTCGGCCCCCAGACGTGGGCCCAGGCCCAGCACGGGCAGCATCTCAGACCCTGTGAGAAATGCAGAGCCCCAGGCACCACGCAACCCACTGGGTCAGAACCTGCACCCCGGGAGACTGGGACTCGACTCTGCCCTCCTGCTGCTATACCTGGCGTGGGGAGGGGGACGGCAGCCCCAGAAAAGTGTACAATACATTCCCCAGATTATATTCTAGTCCACAGAAATAAAACACACAGATCAACGGAACAGAACTGGGAGCCCAGAAAACCCATCCAGGGGTGATCAGTGCAGCAGGGAGGAGCCGCGAGCAAACACGGGGACGCACTCTCATTCAGGGGCGCCGGGCACCCCCAGGTCACACTCAGGAAGGTCCTGACCCCCATGTTCCTCCAGGACCCGAAATGGCCCGCGCAGACTCCCCACAGCCCGCCCGCCCGGCCCGGGTGACCCGACTCACCGCTCTGCAGGCACCGCCGGCGGGAGACGTCCTCGCCCCCCTCGCTCTGGGGCGGCTCCTGAAGAAACCGGGTCCCGCGGGCAAGGACTTCACCCCACGTCCGGAGAAGCCGGTGCCAAGGCGAGCCCGGCCCCGGGGAGGCAGGAGCCAGTGTTGGGGCGGGGCGGGGCCGCAGGGAGGGTGTAGGGGGGCGCTCCAGGGCGGGAGCAAGCGGGAAAGCCCCGGGGTGCTCACGGGGGCGCCCCCGCCCGTCCTGCTGCGGCTGAAGTTTAGAAAATCAAGCGGACGCGGAGGCGAAGAACCCACGTCTCTGAACATGCTGTGAACCTAGAATTTCCGCAGCCAGTAAAACAGCAGATGGTGTCCACGTGCATCACAGACACGCGGGGGACACGGACCCGGCCACAGAGGGCCCCGAACCCGCCGCCCCCCACAGTGAGAGAAGGGGCCGCCCGCCCCGGCAAAGCCCGCCCTGGCACATCCTGATAATTCCCCGCGACGCCGCATTTCCCCGCCTCACCACCAGGCGGCGCGCGCTCCCCCTCCTGTGCTTTGCCCCTCCCGGGGCTTCTCCTTCCTCGACCCGCTGTTCCGCCACTCTGGGGCGGGCGCTCCTGGTTTTTGCGTCTTCGCCACTTCCGTTCCCGCCTCCGCTCTCGCGTATCAGCGTGCCATGCCGTGACGTCACCACGCAGGGGGCGGGGCAAGGCCGAGGAAGGAGAGGCTCGCGGGGGGAACCAGGGGCGGAGCAGCGGCGCGCACCGCCTGGTGGCGCAGAGGGGCGGTGCGGTGCTGGGGCTCTGGGACAGCGTGAGGCGCAGGAGGTTGGAGCCTTGGCCGAGGGCGGGTCAGCCGGGCAGGGTGGGGGTGGGATGCAGCCCGGAGAGTCGTGGGGGGGCCCGCGCAGAGGGGGAGCAGGAAGCGGGAGTGTGTGACGTCAGAGCCCTGAAGATGGGGAGACAGAGTGATGTAGAGGCAAGAACCCGCTGAAATGGGGGTTCTCGCGCATTCGGGGAAGAGAACAAGGTGGTGTCGCGCTTCTGGACTGAGCTGCCAGCATTTGGGATGTTACACGTGTGTGTGTCTGCATTAAAAGGAGTCGTCATTCAGGTTTTGAGACGTGACCTGAGGAGACGCTTCCACACACACACACACACACACACACACACCTTTATTTGTAAACTTGCTAACCAGCATTTTCTCATACTTACAAATACTGAAAACAATCTCAGTCAAAACCCCAGGAAACAGTGAACTCTGTAGCACTATGTGCGTGAGACCAATGGAGCAACGAGGCACCGTCATTCTGAATAGTTTCACATGACTTGGAAAGACTTGTGATGTAATGTTAGATGAAGGAGGAAAGATATAAAATGGTCGGCATAGCCTTATTCCAGATATACAGATATAACATAATAGGACTGATTTAAATTTTAAATTTCAGACAAAATGGAAATCACGTGTTATGTCTGCATTGAGTGATACACACTTAGGTGATGAGCTGTCATGAAGGGTGAGGGAAATGATAATGACAGCCACATATTCCTGCCTACTTGGGGAGGGAGCTTATGATATAATGTGGCCTTAGGTTTCTTCACCCAGTTAATGGGTGTTCCTTTTTGTAATTCTAAAATTTCACACTTATAGTCTCTGCCCTTACACACGGGTGTTATAGTTCACAGTTCAAAATATTGGAAATTATGTAGAAGAAAGTAAGCTAATTCTTAAAATGATCTATTTTTAAAAGATGGATTTATTTTTGTACACACAAGAACTGGGGTCTAGGCCAGAGGTGCAGGAGGTGAGAGGATTCACCAGAGACAGAGTGGGGATCAGAACAGGTGGATCCACTGAAATCCACTGCTGAGGGGAACAGCAGGGAAACAGGAGAGGTCCACTGTGCCTTGTGGGTCAACTCCCTGGCTGGGGAGCAAACGCAAGGCATGATGGCTGGCAATAGCTTGATAGCGCTGGGACTTTCACTCCTGCACCACTAGGGAGACCCTAAAAGTATTTAACTTTCAAGGAAAAATCACAGCTCACTGTTCCTCATTTTATTTTATTCTAACATTCAAATATTCTACAATGTACACAGCTCCCTTTCAGTTTCAGAACCAGTCAACCAAAGCAATTTTAAAAATTGGTGCAATCATTGGTGCAATTACACCCCCTGCTCCTCGGGAGGTGAAAAGTAACCATAGATTTTGTAAAGAAATCCTTAAAAATTCTGTTGCTGTTACAGAAAAAATTCTAAGGGTGAAAATATGGCCTTCTTGATAGTAAAGCAGAGGTGGGAAGAGCAGCTACATAATATCAGTTAGTGTCAAGGTCACCATATTTTTTGTTGTTGCTGTTTGTTTGTTTTTGTTTACTGAGGGAGGTATCATAAGGACAATTTGTAAATCTTTACTAACCCAATTATGGAAGGTTCCAGCAATCTAGGGTGGGGTCAGAAAAGATGATCAGCCAGAGGTGGGGGCAGAAAGGATTATCAAACTTAGAAGACCAACCCATTCTGACCCAAGGCAATAACTTCCACACTCATTCCATCAAAGAACATCATGAAAGAACACCCCTTCCCCTGGGAAGATGCAGCTTTTGTTCTTTCAGAGCCTATCTGTGTCTATGCAGACGTCTCTCTTCCCTGCTCTCTTTTCCTCAATCACCTTGCCCTGTGCTGATGACAGGGAACATTACTGAATTATTTTTGAGAGGATCCAAGATTCCCCCCATACTGAACCCCATCACCTGAATTCCATTCAATGGGTTTTCAATTTTTAGCTTGAACTCATTTGTCAGTCCAAATGAGCACATTTTACCCTTTGTCAATTTTTACAATATTTATTGTCTTAATTAACAAGCATCATCTAGTTCTAGGTAAAAATGAAAAACAGTGGAAATAATGAGGCACTAATTCAAAGTCCAGATCCTTCCAGCTTTCAAATACAAGAGTCCTGAGGCCTCCCTTGTGGTGCAAAGGGTGAAGCATGTAATCAACAATGGCGCCCCCACGGCCTGAAGGACCAGGCTCACCCGAGCTAGAACCTCACCCCGAGTTGGGGACCAGCAGAGCCAGGGACTGGGACGGGGCCTGGGTGAGCGCGCATTCGCGGTAGCGGCGCAGGTGCAGCCAGGTGTGCTGGGCGGGGCCGGGCGCGCAGGAGGCCACGCCCACCCGGCCACAGGCGCTGGCAGGAGGGTTCACAAATAAACACTGAGATGCAGACAGATGTCTCCTCCTCGCCAAAAATACTGTGACCCTACAGTATCTGCTAGTTATTAAAACAGCAAACAAGGTTGCTTGAATTTCTGGGAAAGATTATTTTTTTAAAATCATTCTTAAAAGTCCCCTTACCTGAAGCTGACATAAAAGCATGAGGAGGGACCACCCTGGTGGGGCAGGGGTTAAGCACCGCACTGTGAAGCCATCCGCTGCCATGGACCAGCGCAGCGGTAGACTGGCAAGGCAGTCCCAGGGATGTGAAACTCGTGCAGGATGGTCAAGGATTCAGCGCATAAATGACAGACACACTTCAAGAGTGAAGATCTGAATGTAATTTGTTCAAATTATTACGCATATTTATACATTTTCAAAAGGCATTAGATCACACAAAATCTATTTTCCCAGCATAACAATGTTTCTTGTTACCTAGGCATAGAACGCAATTTTCTAGCTAATGGTTTACAAGTTGCTAAGCATATGTGTTTACAATACATTTCCTGAAACTGATTTTTACATATATAGAAAAAGTCAGGTAAGAAAATAGTATAATTATAGATAAGTTGCTAAGTTACTGCTTATTCAGAAACAATGACTAACTGGTTAATGGTTAAACTGCTTTGTAGGTAATTCCATCAGGCTTGTTTGTAGGCAACGCTCTAAGCAGCCTTGTTTTCAAGCAAAGGAGGGGATTTTTACTGCGGACTTATTGCCTAGATTGGGCTTACAGCCCTTTAGCCATTTGTCTACTTTGAACGCCACAGATTATTAATATGAAGCCCCTCAGGGACTGCGCCTGTCTTAGGTCGTCAGGAGTCACAGACATGAGGCTGGTCAGTGCCTTCTTTAGTCTGCCCCTGATCTTACCTGTCATTGACTGTCCAGTCCAGCGCACAGGGGACGGGGGTCTTGTTCACTCAGATGTGTCTGAGTGAAAGCCTCCCTCTTTCCAGTAAATTCACTGGTGTTCAGCGGCAGAGGCAGCCACAATCCGCAGCCTCTGGAGCCCCAGTTCCATCCCCAGCCAGGAAGGGCACAGGGCACCACAGACCTCTCCTGTCTCCCCGCTGCTCCCCTCAGCAGTGGATTTCAGTCAATCCACCTGTTCTGTTCCCCGCTCTGTCTCTGGTGAATCCCCTTACCTCCACCCCCGCACCTCTGGCCTGCACCCCAGCTCTTGTATTCATAAGTAAATCAATTTGTAAAAAAATAAATAAATAAATAAAGGCATGACTAAATGTCATTCACCTGCAGATCCTGAAATGGATCCTATTGCAAACATTAAAAAGCAGCTGTTGGGCTTCCCCTGGTGGTGCAGCGGTTGAGCACTGGGCCTCTGCAGGGCTGGTTCATTCTCGGCCGCTGGCAGGGGTCCCACAAAAGAAAAAAAAAAGCAGCTGTTATTCAAAATACATTCTGAGAAAAATGAAGGCTCTCGGCTCCACATATAATATTTCTCTTTGCACGTCATGGTGCATTTCAATACACTGTGGCCCAGACTTTGACATCCCTGAGTCTGTTCTGTGGTTGGTGGTTAGGGCTTGGAGTCAGGCCAAGCTGCAGAGACTGGGGGAGGGGTACTCCCCTGTTATCAGCAGTGATGAATGAATGAGTCAAAAGAAAAAAAGAACACACCCCTGCCAAACTGCAATCACAAGCATGTCTCCAGTGGAGTTTCCTACCTTGGAAGAATTGATGGAGGACAAGAGTGAAAAACCTGGAGGGGGGTGCCCCGAAACCAGAACCTGACTCACACAAGGAGGTGGGGGTAGATGGAACTAACACAACCATTAACCCAGTGTAGAAATCAAGGCCCTCGGGTGCAGAGCCTTGTCACAAGGCCTAAGGCCCAAGCAAGATCAGATGGTCTAGGGAGGGGCGCACAGGCCTTAGGCTAAAGACCGGGAGATTGGGTCCCTCCTGGAACCCGTGGCCCCTTTCTACTTTTGCCAAGTTATCCAACATCAGCAACAAACAGGCCTCTCCACAAAGAAGTGACGCCTTCCAAAGAAAAAAGGACTATACCCGTGCAGTCTCTGCCCTGGCGAGGGGCAGCCGACCCTCTGTGAATCTGTGACTGTGCAGGTGCTTCTTTTCACCAACTCTCTCTCCCTCCACAGGGCAGCAGCACCTGCCTGCCCATGCCTCTGGCCTGCCCCATTGGTACTGGATGGCAGTCTCAGTTTCCCTCTGTGGTGATGCAGCAGGTGGAGCGCCACCCAGTGAAGCTGTCTGCAGCCTCTGCAGCACGGGTTCGATTCCTGGCTGGCCACGGAGAAACCAACATGGCGTGGCAGACCTCTCCTGTCTTGCCCGCTGCTCCCCTCAGCAGTGTCCTCCGTCTGTCTGCCTGTTCTGCTCCCCACTGTCTCTAGTGAATTGTCTCACACTCCAGCGCCTCTGACCTGTACCCCAGTTCTTGTATAAATAAATGAAATCTAAGAAGCAAAAAAAAAAAAGGAAACCGAGTGGAAAGTGGTTGAATTTGTGGACAAACCTGAGGGCAGCAGACTCATGTCTGACAAACCCCGTCCTGCTCTGGGCAGGGGGAAGGGGCTTTATGCAAAGGGGAAAGAGGGGAAGAGGGAGGGTCTGCAAAGGGGAGGGGAAATGGTGGGCCCAGATGGGCGAGCTCCAGGCTGCTTTCCTCAGCTCCGGGGAAGGGGAGAAGACACACCTGTCACATGAGTGGGGAACTGCCAGAGTTGGGGGAGACCAACTTGTGCATTCCTCCCTGAGGGATCCGTCACTTGCAGCTGCATCAGATGTGCCCCAGCAGCTCAGACCAAATTCTGAGTAAATAAACATTTACAATAAATACTTCATTAGCTACAGGCTTCCTCCTTTATTTTTTTAGATTTATTTCTTTATGCTTACAAGAGCTGGGGTGCAGGCCAGAGGTGCAGTGGGGTGAGAGGAGTCACCAGAGACAGAGTGGGGAGCAGAACTGTTCCAGGGAAGCCCTGATACAAAACGGGTTGCCTGGCTGTGGGTCCTCACCCGTGCGCTTAAAAGGGACTTATTAATACTCCACAGCAGGCAAACACAAAAGGTTAATAAAAGGTTTATTTACAAGGGAAGGGGAAATGAGGAAATGTACAACTCAGGGAGAAAAGTGGGAGATAAAGTCTTAAATGCAACGGACCGATCCACCGACCTGGAATCCCAAATGGTACTCTGAGAGCTGGCCACAAGACAGGGGATGTGAAGCCAGGAGGCCAGTGAGAGAGAGACCCCAAGACCCACGTGTTTGGTTTTTATACCAACCCTGGCTGCTTGACTCCAAGCTCTGGTCCCAGCAACCTTCCCTTTGGTGGTGACAGGATTTCTCATTCCCGATGTCTTGATGGCTTTGGTTTGGAGTGCGGAGGGGAACGTCAGCCCCAGAATAGTGTACAATGCATTCCCCAGATTATATTCTAGTCCACAGAATAAAACACACAGATCAACGGAACAGAACGGGGAGCCCAGAAAACCCAGCCGGGGGTGATCAGTGCAGCAGGGAGGAGCCGCGAGCAAACACGGGGACGCGCTCTCATTCGGGGGCGCCGGGCACCCCCAGGTCACACTCAGGAAGGTCCTGACCCCCATGTTCCTCCAGGACCCGAAATGGCCCGCGCAGACTCCCCACAGCCCGCCCGCCCGGCCCGGGGCCCCCGACTCACCGCTCTGCAGGCACCCCGGCGGGAGACGTACTCGCCCCCCCTCGCTCTGGGGCGGCTCCTGAAGAAACCGGGTCCCGCGGGCAAGGACTTCACCCCACGTCCGGAGAAGCCGGTGCCAAGGCGAGCCCGGCCCCGGGGAGGCAGGAGCCAGTGTTGGGGCGGGGCGGGGCAGGGGCGGGGTTGCGGGGGCAGGGGTGTAGGGGGCCCCTCCAGGCCCGGGGGCAAGCGGGTCGCCCCGGGGTGCTCATGGGGCGCCCCCGCCCGTCCTGCTGCGGCTGAAGTTTAGAAAATCAAGCGGACGCGGAGGCGAAGAGCCCACGTCTCTGAACACGCTGTGAACCTGGAATTTCCGCAGCCAGTAAACCAGCAGATCGTGTCCACGTGCATCACAGACACGCGGGGGACACGGACCCGGCCACAGAGGGCCCCGAACCCGCCGGCCCCACAGTGAGAGAAGGGGCGGCCCGCCCCGGCGCCGCCCGCCCCGCCGCCGCCCACCCCGGCGTCTCCTCATGATTCCCGCGACGCCGCATTTCCCCGCCTCACCACCAGGCGGCGCGCGCTCCCCCTCCTGTGCTTTGCCCCGCCCCGGGGCTTCTCCTTCCTGCACCAGCGGGCCTGCTCCGCCGGGGCGGGCGCTCCTGGCTTGCGTATCACGGCCACTTCCGCTCCCGCCAATGCACTGTGGCGTCAGCACGCAGTGCCGTGACGTCACCACGCAGGGGGCGGGGCAAAGACGAGGAAGGAGAGGCTCGCGGGGGAAACCAGGGACAGAGCAGCGGCGCTCGCCGACTGGTGGCGGGGAGGGGCGGTGCAGCCGAGGCGGGACAGGGGCGAAGGAGGCGCTGGGGCTGCTGGAGTTGCAGGGGGTTCGGAGCCGAGGCTGAGGGCAGGTCAGCCGGGCGGGGGAGGGTGAGACGCAGCCCCCGGAGAGTCGTGGTGGGGCCCGCGCAGAGGGGGAGCAGGAAGCGGGAGTGTGTGACGTCAGAGCCCTGAAGATGGGGAGACAGAATGACGTGGAGGCAAGAACCCGCTGAAATAGGGGTTCTCGCGCATTCGGGGAAGAGAACAAGGTGGTGTCGCGCTTCTGGACTGAGCTGCCAGCATTTGGGATGTTACACGTGTGTGTGTCTGCATTAAAAGGAGTCGTCATTCAGGTTTTGAGACGTGACCTGAGGAGACGCTTCCACACACACACACACACACACACACACCTTTATTTGTAAACTTGCTAACCAGCATTTTCTCATACTTACAAATACTGAAAACAATCTCAGTCAAAACCCCAGGAAACAGTGAACTCTGTAGCACTATGTGCGTGAGACCAATGGAGCAACGAGGCACCGTCATTCTGAATAGTTTCACATGACTTGGAAAGACTTGTGATGTAATGTTAGATGAAGGAGGAAAGATATAAAATGGTCGGCATAGCCTTATTCCAGATATACAGATATAACATAATAGGACTGATTTAAATTTTAAATTTCAGACAAAATGGAAATCACGTGTTATGTCTGCATTGAGTGATACACACTTAGGTGATGAGCTGTCATGAAGGGCGAGGGAAATGATGATAATGACAGCCACATATTCCTGCCTACTTGGGGAGGGAGCTTATGATATAATGTGGCCTTAGGTTTCTTCACCCAGTTAATGGGTGTTCCTTTTCGTAATTCTAAAATTTCACACTTATAGTCTCTGCCCTTACACACGGGTGTTATAGTTCACAGTTCAAAATATTGGAAATTATGTGGAAGAAAGTAAGTTAATTCTTAAAATGATCTATTTTAAAAAGATTGATTTATTTTTGTACACACAAGAACTGGGGTCTAGGCCAGAGGTGCAGGAGGTGAGAGTGTTATAGGACAGGGAGAGGGGCACCCCAGACCCCCACAAACCTGCCTATTCTAAATGGGTTTTGCCATCCGCCACATCAACACAAAACATATGACGCTTTAATGGGAAGGAACTTTAATAAAAACTAGGAAACAATACAGGTAAGGCAAAGAGTCTAGTTTCTAAATGAAGCACCCAAAGTTACCCATCCCCTCGTGGGTAAAACTCCATCCATATGGGGTCGGCCCAGAGCAAGGCCCCAAAGCCTGCCACAAGTCTAAAACATCTTCCAGTGGGGACCCACAGAAAAGGGTCACAAACAACCGGACAAGCCCGGAAGGAAAAGAGCAAAATCAACATCCAGATAAAAGCTGCCATTGTCACCTCCCCACGGGTCTCACCCACATCTGTGTCACCCAGTCCACAACCCAAAAGACAAGCGCAGATTCTTCACATGTCTCTAGGCTCCATGTGCCTCCTCCAGGTCTCCTTGCTCCATCCTGCTTCCTTCCTCAGTCTCTTCTGCAGCTTCTTTTCTTCCTGCTCAGCTCCACCCTCCCTTGGGTGGGGCAGGGAACCTCCCCCTTTCCTGGGGACCACCCTGTTGGCGCCAAATCTGTTATAGGACAGGGAGAGGGGCACCCCAGACCCCTACAAACCTGCCTATTCTAAATGGGTTTTGCCATCCGCCGCATCAACACAAAACATATGACGCTTTAATGGGAAGGAACTTTAATAAAAACTAGGAAACAATACAGGTAAGGCAAAGAGTCTAGTTTCTAAATGAAGCACCCAAAGTTACCCATCCCCTCGTGGGTAAAACTCCATCCATATGGGGTCGGCCCAGAGCAAGGCCCCAAAGCCTGCCACAAGTCTAAAACATCTTCCAGTGGGGACCCACAGAAAAGGGTCACAAACAACCGGACAAGCCCGGAAGGAAAAGAGCAAAATCAACATCCAGATAAAAGCTGCCATTGTCACCTCCCCACGGGTCTCACCCACATCTGTGTCACCCAGTCCACAACCCAAAAGACAAGCGCAGATTCTTCACATGTCTCTAGGCTCCATGTGCCTCCTCCAGGTCTCCTTGCTCCATCCTGCTTCCTTCCTCAGTCTCTTCTGCAGCTTCTTTTCTTCCTGCTCAGCTCCACCCTCCCTTGGGTGGGGCAGGGAACCTCCCCCTTTCCTGGGGACCACCCTGTTGCAAGAGGACTCACCAGAGACAGAGTGGGGATCAGAACAGGTGGATCCACTGAAACCCACTGCTGAGAGGAGCAGCGGAGAAACAGGAAAGGTCCGCTGTGCCTTGTGGGTCAACTCCCTGGCTGGGGAGCAAACTCAGGCCACAGTGGCTGTAAATAGCTTATAGCGCTGAGACTTTACCTCCTGTACCACTAGACTCTAAAAGTACTTATCTTTTAAGGAAAAATCACAGCTCACTGTTACTCATTTTATTTTATTCTAATGTTCAAATATTCCACAATGTACACAGCTCCCTTTCAGTTTAGAGCCAGTCAACCAAAGCAATTTTAAAAATTGGTGCAATCATTGGTGCAATTACCCCCCTGCTCCTCCGCAGGTGAAAAGTAACCATAGATTTTGTAAAGAAAGCCTTAAAAATTCTGTTGCTGTTACAGAAAAATTTCTAAGGGTGAAAATATGACCTTCCTGATAGTAAAGCAGGGTTGGGAAGAGCAGCTGCATATCAGTAGTGTCTAGGTCACCTTGTTTTTTTGTTTGTTTGTTTGTTTTGTTTTGTTTTGTTTACTGAGGGAGATATGACAAGGACAATTTATAAATCTTTACTAACCCAACTATGAAAGTTTCCAGCAATCTAGGGTGGGGTCAGAAAAGATGATCAGCCAGAGGTGGGGGCAGATAGGATTATCAAACTTAGAAGACCAATGCATTCTGACCCAAGGCGATAATTTCCACACTCATTCCATCAAAGAACATCATGAAAGAACACCCCTTCCCCTGGCAAGATGCAGCTTCTGTTCTTTCAGAGTCTATCTGTGTCTATGCAGACGTCTCTCTTTCCTGCTCTTTTCCTCAATCACCTTGCCCTGTGCTGATGACAGGGAACATTACTGAATTATTTGTGAGAGGATCCAAGAATCTCCCCATACTGAACCCCATCACCTGAATTCCATTCAATGAGTTTTCAATTTTTAGCTTGAACTCATTTGTCAGTCCAAATGAGCACATTTTACCCTCTTTCAATTTTTACAATATTTATTGTTTTAATCAACAAGCTTCATATAGTTATAGCTAAAAATAAAAAAAAACAGTGAAAATGGTGCAAGGGGTTAAGCATGCAAGGAACATGAAAAGCTCACAAGCGAGATAAATACACAGGCTAAGAGTGAAACTAAGAGTATGTGAAGGTGCCTGCGAGCGCCGTGAGTGAAGGTGGCTGCGGCCACATCCTGAGTGTCGACGATGATGAAAACAGCTGGTGCTGAGCCTCACCCTGACGAGGATGTGTGGGACAAGCGGATTCGTGACGCAGTCTCGGAGCAGCCCCAAACCTGGCTCTGAGCGAAGGACTTGCCGGAGGCTCCTCTTCCGAGTCCAGCTCGCTGCCCCCCTCTGCGCTCAGACTGCTCTGCAGCCAGAACCTCCTCACTCCACTTTGGCACACCACGAACCGAGCCTCACGCCCCGGTTCTTCCTCCCACAACCCGGCGGCCTGCTCCCTGGCAGGCCTGCTCCCTGGCTGCAGACCGGCTCAACATCCTGGGGACCATCCGGACTCTGGGCCCTGGAGCCTAGAGACTTCCACGGCCGGAGGATTTCCCCTGCGTGGAAAGCCCGGCTAACACACGCCGCGGCTCCTGTCTTCAGCCGGAGCTACTCTGGGAACTTGGGTTGCCTTGCCTGTGAGAACGTGTGTGTGTGACCAATACAGTAATAAAATTCTCTTTGAGAGCCAGCTGCCGACTGAAGCCAATTAATCACGCTCGCGGTAAGTCTCAGCACTATCGAGCTACCGGCAGCCACTGTGGTGCGCGTTCCACCCCCAGCCTGGGAGCTGCCCACATGGTGCCGCAGACCTCCCCTGTCTCGCCCGCTGCTCCCCTCAGAAGAGCATCTCTGCATCTCTGGCCTACAACCCCCGTCTTGTGTGCATAAATAAATAAAAAATTTTACAAAATAAACAAGTCCAAGAGGCCTGAAAGTTGTGCATAACTATGGGAAGAAAAAGACAAAATTTTGGATGGAGCCATGACATTCCATAAAACAAAATTTGAAATAACTGATAAAACCTTCCTGTGATTAGTTCATTGCCTTTGCAAAAAGAAATAGAGAACACAAGAGAATGGAAATCCTGTATTCCAAGCCAACCTGTCACAGATAGATATAAATCCAGTGTCCTGCCAGACAGAACACTTGCATTTCTGTCTCATCCTAGAAATGAAAACCTGATTATTTCAGCAGAGGTTCTGTCATTGACAGGAAAGATGGTGTATCAAAATTTTTATATTCATTCTTTTGTGGTAGTTCAACAGGGGTTTTATTTCTGACTAAACTTGTAAACCGTGCAAGGTCAGAAGTTTCATAAATGGAAAGGGTGCTAAGGCTCAAGAAAAGGAAGAAGAAGAAAAAACTGGGAATAGCAAGAGGCACTCAAGGAACCCAAGAACGCCAACAATATTTCACTCCCATTGGGCTAAAAAGGTGCCCTTGAAATGAATTTCGTCCACTGTCAATGGAAGGAAGCCACTGACACAGAGCAGACGGCTGTTGCCGTGTCTATCCGTGGCCTTTATTGTTTGGGACAGGGTGACTTTCGAGGTAGCAACGATGGCAACAGATGTTCTGGTCTCAGCCCATTGGAGCAATGTTGAAGTGGAGCTGCACGCAGGCCCCACCAAATGGACATCCTCACTGACATTTCCACCCCAGACATGGGGACACTCGAGCCTTCCCATTCATCTTACAGTTTTCACACTGTCACCATCTCCGGAGGACACGTGGGCTACTTACCTGTATCTCACCTTGAATTTCCACACCGACGTGATGCAGCGGGACCATGGGGAGGGCGTCGCCACCAGGAGTCCCGTCCCCTCCCGTCCAGGCTCCCGAAAGACTTGGAGTGAAGTCCGGCCTGGGCCTGCGGGGTCAGGGGTGGAGGGTTAAGGGGGGCGCAGGGCGGGCAGGGGTGGGGGCAGGAACCCGGTCCTGCGGGACCCAGCGGGGTGGCACCCTCTGCGCTTCCATCTGGGCAGGAGGGGAGCCCAGAGGGAGGGGAGAGTGAGGAGCATCTCCTGTGGGCTGCCGATGGCAGAGTGGGGGGCACCGGCCGGGAGGACCCGGGGAGGGAGGGCTGGGTGTGGAAAAGCGCCCGGCGCTGGCAGGTGGCGTTGTGGGCACGGAGGAGCGCAGAGGTCCGGGTTCACTCCTGAGCAGCCCGCTGGGTCAGAACCCGCACCGTGAGGGGGCCCAGGAGACCCACGGGCGCGCGAGGGTCTGATCCCTGCTGTGCTCCGAGCGGAGACTCAATGGAACGGGGTAAAAACGCACCGCGGTGCCCCCCGGAGCTCGCCCTGCAGCCGCGTCCACCACCCCTGGGTCCCGCTGGAGCCGGTCGCCGCCCGGGACGGAGGCTGCACAGACTCCCTGACCCCTGCACCCTCCCCGCGACCACCGCCCCCTCCCCTCAGTGCCCAGGAGGGGTGAGCGCCCGCCTGGCAGCGTCGCTCCAGGCATCGCGGCCCCTGACAGCCCAGAGAGGCGGGCGGGGCTGCCCCGCACCCCCCAGCAGGGCCAGGGCCGCGCCCCGCCTGCACCGAGTAAGGAGGGAGGGGAGCCGGCAGGCCGGAGCAGCCGAGTCCCCCCGAAGCCGACCGCAGGAGCGCAGGGGCAGAGCGAGCCTGGAGCGCGGCCTGCGCCTGGCGCCGCCGGGCTCTGGCATTGTCCACAGGCTTGGCTCTTTGATCAGTTTTCTATTTAATTATTTTTCTATTGCACAGATTGGGAAACAAGGTAACTAAATGGCCTCCGGGCCGGCCTGCGGCGATGGGAACTCATGTCAGACGCCAAAGCCCAGGGAAAGTCTCTTACTCGGCTGCAGCTTGGCAGCAGCACATTGTAGCTACATGGGGTGCATCACCTCTCCCCACTCGCCCATCTGTCCTCCGTCCCCCGTTCCTCTGCACGGCCTGGCGCTAGTCCCTGGTACACGGACAGGAGCCAGGGCTCTGCTGGAGAGGTGAAAAGAAAAGAATATTGACACCTATTTTGTATCAGTATGTATCAGCTATGAATTCATTTGATTTTCTGTCATTAGATACCAGGATGGCGTCTGAAGAGGCAGAGATGCAGAAAATCCACCCTTGCCTTTCAGGAGATCCTTGACTTAGGTGGTAAGTCATTGAACTCTTGTTTTTGAAACAAATTGAGCATCATCATAGATATACATTTTTATATATATTTCTATATCATTTTATAATTAACATACTAAATACTGTATACACTTAATTTCACATGTTTAGATAAAAATGTAAGTGGAGGTTCCCATGGAGGGCAGCCTGGAACCCTTCACCCCTGTATCCCTGAACCCCTGTGCCCTGCTCTCCCTCTTCTTGCTTCAGAGCTCTGTCAACTCTCTCCAGGGAGACCCTCCCTGACAACTTCCTACATAATAGTACCTGTCCCTTCCGTCATTTTCTAGCCATTATCTTGCCTTATTTTTCTAATATTTTTCTCACTGTATTGTAATTATGTTATTTTTTTAATGGCTTACTCTTTTGTCTCCTGCACCAGAAAATAAGCTTCAAGAGGGCCAGGGTGGAGTCCTCAACGCTGGTGACTGGGAGAGGAAAGTCATGAAGCAAAAAGGGCTGGGGCTGGAGGGAGGAAGCCTCGAGCATCCTGCAACTCCCTGGAGCTGGGGTGGGGGTACCACGAAGATGAGGGACTGTCTGTCCTTCCGTCTACATACTCGCAATCCTCAGAGCCAGAGTCACACAGTCCTTTGCTCTATCTCTGTATTCTGCAGTCTCTTCCTCTGCGCTCTGACTTTTAGTAAGAGACAGCGTGCTCAGTCCCCACACCCATAGGAAGCAAAGGCAAAGGCCCAATACACAAGGCCTTCAGCAAGCAGAGTTGCGATTCAGAGAAGGAAGCCACTGTCCGTGCCTCTCAGCACCTCCTCACTATGGCATTTGTAGGGTTGTAGATGGTGTTCTGGGCCAGGAGCCAGAAGACTGATCTCCATGTCTGCATTTGCCTTGGAAGTAAACAGTGAACAGGATGGTTGAACAGCCCCTTCCCAACTGTGTGATGCCCTTCCCATGGGCACGAGACAGGCACCCTAGGAGTTGACCTCTCTTACCAGAATGTGTCCTGATGAAGAGCAAGCTTGCAAAGATATAAGAAAAACATTCTGAGGTGCCTCCATGGGGGTAGAGGTCATTTGTATGTAATTAGTGAGTCCCAGATGCATGGAGGAAGGGAACCAGGCACAGACCCTCGAAGAGCAAGCATGGCCAGGCAGGTGAACAGCTGAGTGTGTAGATGGGCTCCTTGTCCTGAGAACCCCCCAGCCTAACCCCCACAGCCTCACCCCACACCCCTCACTGAAGCTGGGCCTGCCAGCTGCACCTGGGTCTCTGCAGCACTGCTCATGAGAAGAAACAGCGCTTGGCAATCCTGCATTATTTGATAACCTCAAGGTTGGGCTAAACCCTACTTTGTTCTGTGCTTTAGATGGTAAGCCCCATTCTGAAACGCCATTGCTAGCCAGCTGCTTCTCACTTCCCATACGGCCTTCGGTGGTTCCCTTCTCTTCTTGAGCCTCAGTTTCCTCATGGGTAAAATGGAGAAGATAAAATTGTCAGCCTAAGACATGGGAGCAAAGACATCAAAGAAATATATCTGTGGAAATCTATCACCAATCTATGATTTACCTGCAAGCATAACTCCTTTGCAACAATTTTCACAGCAGCCAAGAGGTCAGTGCTTACATAGGAAGATGAGTTGATCTGGCCTGAAATGAAAACTTTTACCTTAGATCTATTTCTTATAGCTTTTCAGAGGTCAGAGAGGATGGTCAAAAGGACATTCACAAAAACCCCACAATACCTGAATTTGGGGCATGAGGAGATAAAGATTTGGAATAAATGTAGATGAGCTCAGGAGTCAAAGCAGATAGGGGTGGGTGTGCATGTTGGGGTGCAGGCAGAGGGGCATCCTGTAAGCTGCTAGTGAGGTGCTAGGACCCCAGGGTTTAGGGTGGGCCCTCGGGAAGACATGCTGTCCTGAAAAGCTCTTGCTTTCCAAAATATTAAAATAAATAAATAAATAAAAATAGAACTGTAATAGGAATTGCTGTTCAAGTTTTCAAAATGTCACCTCTGGGCACACACGCAACATTTCTGCCATGAGAAAACCAGGCTTCCTTGCCAAGAATGTCTGCTGGACTGTCCCTGCTTCTCTCCTAGGGTACAGGAGCTCCTTCAGGGGGAAGAAGGAAGGAGAAAGTGATTCCTCCTCCCCTAGGGCCTCTTCTCTCTGCCACGAAGAAACACAGTGATTTTGTTTTCAGAGATAGCCCATGGGGTGAGCTTCCGGGCAGCCCTTGTCCTGAATGGATGCCTGCAGTGGTAGTGAGAGAAGAGACCTCTCACTGTGTCCATGAGTGGCAGGCTGGGCAGCATCTCAGTGGAGTTAGTGAACGACTGACCGCAAGGGCAAGTGTAGCAGTGAACAAGGGGCCTGCAGGCAAGTGAGGGCTGGGGACTGCCTGGAGGAAGAGTCAAAGACAGAGGGCATCATGCCTGTCTTCAGCACACCAATAATGATAAGAAAAAATGTAAAAAAGAAGAGAAAACAGATTTGTAACAGTCAAGAAAAAATAGTACAGTCACTACAGCGACTGGACCAGGAATTTCAAGCAACAGGTCAACCTGGAGGAACCAGCCCCAGCCTGAGATGCTGTGGGACAGACTGCTGTGGAGAGAAATGAAAACCTCTCAAGTTCAGGGCTGATAGTCGTGAGAAGAGGCCCAGGATGTGCTTTTGTTGTGGCCCATCGAGTGAAGCCCTCTCTCTCCTTCAGCCTCACAGCCCTGTTTGTCCTAAGCAGTGTGGCCCACAAGCCAGAGTGGTGAGTGTGGGCTCTGGGACTAGCAGTGTGGGGCTTGCTCAGGGGTGACTGGTTCCAAGGAAGAGCCTGGGCCTGTCACAGCCACCCCTGGCGGAAGCCTGCTCTCCCCTCCCCCACAGTCCCTGTAGTCGGCTGTGATAAGCAGACGAACAGATGCACAGGGGCTCTCAAACACAGAACAAGTAGTGAATCAAAAATCACTAAAAAAAAAAAAATCAAGTTACAATAGCACTGGTAAATTCGAATGGTCATTATTATTTTTTAAATCTTCTTGATCTTTTGCTTTCTGAGAAAGAGTTCTAAATTCTCCCATCTTTCTGTGCACTGGCTGAGTCCTCTGTGTCCCTCTATATTTTGTAGTTACCTTGTTTCATTAGGAAGATTCAGCACTTACCTTGAGAGAAGATTCGAGATTTATCAGATGCTCACCTTAAGTTCTGTGTGGTCAGGTGTTGATGTTATTGCGTTGTTTTCGGTTGATGTTCACGTAGCTTATCTCTCTCATCCTTTTAACCTTCACATGTTGATTTTCCAGATGTGTCTGTGGGCTAGAGGTGTGTGCTCTTTCCCCATTCATACACTGAAGCCCTGACCTCCATGTGATGATATTTGGATGTGAACAGTTGAGGTCATGAAAGTGGGGGCCCCCATGATGACATTGGTATCCTTCTAAGCTGAGAAAGTATGACCAGAGCACCCTCTCTCCCGCTCTTTACCACACGAGGCCATAGCTCCTGAGCAGCCAGGAGAAGACGCCTCAGAGCAAAATGTACCTTGCCCATACCTTGATCTTGGACCTTCCTGTCTCCAAGATAGTGATAAATAAATTTCTCATCACTGAATGGAGAGGGTTTTGTTCCTGCAGCTTGTAAAGACAGGCACATACTTCTTGGATTTTGTTTTTAACTCAATGTATGAGAGGTCAGTATTTCAATAGGAAAATTGATCCATTCACTTTTATTGTGGTTATTGCTAAATGTATTGCTAATTGCTTGTTTTTCCTCCATATTTAAAAAAAATCTCCTAATTGTCCATGTTTTCTTATTATTTCTTAAATTCAGGTTTATGAGCAGGTGTGGGAATTGCTATCTAATGGAGTAAGGCAGGGTCAGGTGAGGAAGCTGCCACCTGTACAGTGGGCTACACCTCAAACCCTGGATAAATATCCTCATTTGGAGAGAGGACTTGCCTGAGGCACCATGTGGAAATAGGCAAATTTTATTTGCTTTCTCTTCTTTTACTCTCTGTATTTGCTCCTGTATTTTGAATGCCAGAATATAGCTATTTACATGAACAGCCAATCCTGTTTGGCTGTGCATTTGCCCAGGAGGGGAGGGGTAACGTGGCATGCTTGATTTAGAAACTATATTATTTCTCTTCTTTCTATTGCATGTTATTTATCTCTATTGCACTCAAGTTGTATTTAAGTTCTTTTCTATTGAAGTTCTTATGCACTAGAGTATGTTTTGTCTTGATGTGGCAGGTGGCAGAACCCATTTAGAGTGGGCAGGTTTGGGGGTCCCAGAGTACTCCTCATTATGCCTGCTAACACTTGCACATGAGGCCAGGAAGGAAACATCACATCACAGACCTGTGGGACTTTTCATTCACTGCAAGCACAGAAGGGTAAACTGGAATTATCTACTGGTACAGGTATTTCAGTCATTGGGTGCCCTTGTCCTTATTTCCGTATCTAGCCAGGGTTAGGCCCTCCCCATATCATCAGCAGGGTTTTTGGGGAGCCTGATATATAGTACACTGGCAGTGTCAGTGTGCAGCTCTGGATATAACCTCGACTGCTCTCACTCTGCGCTGCCTTCCAGCAGCCCTTCACCCATCCAGAATGAAAGACATCCAGCTGGGAAAACTTCAAGTTCAGAACCTGACTGTGAAGCATAACTTTCTTCCCTGCTCCCATAACTCCCCCACACCATAGAGACTCGACTATAGAGCTCTCAAACACTTATTTGATTAAATATCCACCTTTGCAAAATTGTTCATTTTGACTGTTGGCAACCGTTAGTCATCTCAAGGAACGAATTTTTCCTCTCCTCACTCCAAAACTGACTGATGGGAATTACTAACATGTGTAAATAGCAACAGTAAAGAAAAGCTGCAGGACTGACAAGCACATGACAAGCTCATTCCTCTCAAACTCATTATCAGGGTGGCCTACCTCACACCAGCTCCCAGGCTGGTTTTTATTGGAGGCACTGAACTTCACAATGTCTTTTGTTCATGAAAGACTGAGTTCAAATATTCCACTTTCATTGCTTTGAGAATGTAAGCATCTTTTTTTTTGGTATACAAGAACTGGGGTGTAAGCCAGAGGTGCAGGGGGTGAGAAGATTCACTAGAGACAGAGTGGGGAGTAGAATAGGTGGATCAATTGAAATACACAGCTGAGGTGAGCAGCAGGTGAGACAGGAGAGGTCTGCTGTGCCATGTGTGGGATTAGCTCCCTGGCAGGGATCTAACTCAGTTTATAACACTGAGACTTAACCCCTAGACCATCAGGGAGGCCCAGGAATGCAAGAATTCCTGTCCCAGCACCCAAACTTTCTCAACAATCTGTGAAGAGCGGGACAAAGCAGCACTATCAGTGAGTCAGATTCTCTCCTGCTCCTCTCACCTAATGAATAACTCAGTACAATTGCTTAGTGGCTCACAGACTTGACTTTACATCAAATCAGCTGGAGCTCTTATTATGGGTATGACTGTGGAGACAGGTGGTGGAAGGAAATCAGGGGACAATGATGGTTGAAGAAGATGGGCCAGCCATTGGATATGTCCTTTACATGTTTATTGAAATTAGACATAATTGGGCAGTATCCTGAAGAGAAGAACTAAAATCTGAAAAACATGGATAATAACTTTGGGATCAGTTGATTAAAAGCAATAGAGAGGATAGTAGTAATATATTATGATTACATGAGAAATTAGGAGTTTCTTAGGAGTTATAATTGGGACAGCACCAACCAAGTCCACAGTGAAAGACAAGCCTGTTAACCTTGCTCAGGGTTTTGGACTAAGACACTAATAGTATAGAGTTTGGGAAAAGCTTATTGAAAGGAAAAACATCTCCATGGGATATATACATATACATGTACACACATATATATACACATATATGTGTATATATATGTATATGTGTGTGTGTGTATATATGTATGGGGGGAGAGAGAGAGAGACTATATCTATACTTTAGGTTGGTTGATCTTCCTTTATTCACCTGACTGAATTCCAGATTACTTTGCAGTGTTATAAAATTTTTAATTTTCATGCGGAGACTTTACTTGAGATCTTCTGAATAAGTGTCCCACAAGCGTTAGGGATGTTATCCAAAAAATGTCAAAATTTTGTTAAAAGCTGAAGGATGAAAGAACCCATTGGTGGGTGGATGACACATATGACCCAAGATTTGTTATGTTGATCATTGAAACCAGGGCCTGGGTATGTGGGAGTTCATTATTCTTCTTTCCTCTCTTGTGTGTAACTTTTACGTTTTCCATTACAAATTGCTAAAGTTTTTTTTAACTTAAAAGACCCCCAAATCTGTTGACTTCCTCACAGTTTTGCAGCAGTAACTGGGATGAGTAGGACTAAGGTTGGTCGGGTCCTGTGCCTGACTCGGTCACACACTAGCTGACCTTGAGAAGCTGGATCCTTCTACCGAATGCCAGTTCTCTCATTTGAAAATCTGGGGGTTCATCCTGCATTTGAGTCAGTGAGAACAATCCTTTAAACTACAGGTTTTAGGGTCTTACCCAGACATAATAAATAAGAAATGTTAAGATGGATTTAGGAGAAGTTATCTAGACAAGGTTTAATTTTTTAAATTATCAACAGTGGGCAGGGGAGAAAGGGGTGACGGGGAGACTCAGCAACCTCCAGTCCGAGTTCCTTTCAACTTCCTTGCTAATTTCCCACAAATATTGAACTGCGAACTTGGGAACTTAACACATTTATTCTGAACTAACTTGATTTAAAAATATTTTTTTATTTCCCACCTCTTGAATCAAGTGTTGTCTTCTATTTTGCAAAATTTATTTCCAGTAGGAATAACTGAACAATAACTATAGTTAAGGATTTGTTCATGTATTTTTGTCTTTTGTGGTTTTCCACAGCTATAAGGAAACTGGCAGATAATGTAGCCTCAAATAGCCCTGAGCAGTCAGAAGCAGAAGGACAAGTTTTGTCCCACGACTCCTTCACAGGCCCTTGGCAAAGGCCTTGAGTCTTGAGTGTCTGGGATCAGACTAAGTTGATTTGAGACCTGTTGTCATTGTCTCTATCCTGTGTGATCTTGATTAAGCTACTTAATCTCTTTACACATCAATTTAGTCCTGAAAGGAATGTGGGTAATAGCAGTGCTGACTCCTGGTGTCGTTACGAGGGCCAAGTAAAACAACACATTAAGCACTGGGATGAACCCATTTATCGTTAATCACTCCAAAGACGTTAGCGGTTACTATACAGAATCTATAAGCAGTCAACTTAGGAATATCTTTGAATTTCTGTTTGTTACAGTCTCACTGTCCTCACATTTAAGGGTTTGTGGGAAGATTTAAAAGGTGACCTTTGTAAATAGCAAATGTTTCCTCATAAATCATGAGAGGGAGGTAGAGATGGGCCTGGGTCTCTCACAACCCCTATTTTATTACGTGTTCTTGAGAAACATATAGTTTTGTGGAAAGAATTGGGGTGAGCCAAATGATTTTAAAAGCATGATTGTCCTTCAAAACTAAATATGTTCATAGAGAGGTACATGTCTCTGTGCTGTCATAAAACTATCATAATAAAAACTTCAAGTAAAATAACACTGTTACAAATTTACATCCCTCCCCCCTAAAATAACTAAGCTTATTGACACTTCCAGTAGATCAGCCCACTATCCTAGATGTCACCCTTTACTTCTCTCTCTTTCCCAGTCACTCATCAATGTGTCAGTTCCGTCTTTGAACTATCTCAAATCTATCTACAATGACATCAGTTATAAAAAAAATTATATCTTTGTTGGCAAGAAATAATCTCATTTTATAATGAGGCTGAAATAATAGATTATGTAACCATATGCAATTTTGTGAACAAATTAATCAAACAGATTTACAAATATGTAAAAGTTCTTTGATAGATGGTGTGATCCACTTTTGGTTGAAAAGAATTACTGTGACTGTAAGCCCCAATGCTTTACACAATAAGCACATCTAGTTAGTGCTAAATCCTCTCGTGGTTTGTGACATGTATTCTGAAGTGAATGAAGCAGGTTTGTAGGGGAAAATAAACAGGCCCTGTGGGGGACTCACCCCAGGAGACCCCACAGGATCTTTGAAAGAACTTGGTCTCTGGCTTCTGGTGAGGGCCTTGCTGCTGGTCTGGGTTTTTGACACCCTGGGGGAGATGTTCCTTCACTCAACATCATCCTTATCTGTATGAAAAAGACACTTGAATGATGAAAATTGTGGGTCTGCTAGACTTAAGCATTCTGCTTGGCCAGCATTTTTTTTAATGTAGCCCAACCTTACAAGGTGCCTTCAAATCAATCCAGGGCAGAAAGCCTGATCTCCCTGGGTAATGGATACATCCTGAGGTATGACGGGAATGCCCAGAGCTGTTGATTGATGTAGAACTCGGCATCTCAGAAGCTGATGGGGGAAGTCTTATTGATAAGATTGGAACTATGGTGGGGATGGGGGGACCTAGGATGTGATCTCAATCACAAAATAAGGGTGGGAAGAGCACAAGGGACTACGGTGATGGTGCACGGGTGAATTGGTGGTGGGAATTTCACAGGGACTACACCTGAGAGGAGAAAGCATGCATTGTATAACAATGAAGAATGATGTAAAATATATATAAAACAATTTTTTTAAAAAATAGATAAAGAAATACCTGGGGACCAGACTCACGATCCCTGAAGCCCTAGACGTCAGAGCACATTTTCTAGTCTCGTCTTACCCTCATTTTTTTCTCTCTGTCCTACTTCCCCACTCAACTGATGCTGTGTGATTATTCCATGAATAAAAAGGCCAGGATCTTTTTCAGCAGCAACCTGCATTGTGTTACCTGCTCCACGACTCCCATTTCTTTATCAGTGTGGTGTGCCGATACAACAGAAAATTCATGAAGTTGCTCTAAACTGTTCTAGAAAGTACAGTTTTGATGACTTGTTTTCCCTTTTTCTCTCTGCAGGTCTCAGGAATGTTAATGTAGCTCTTGCTCTCTAATGCTGGTTTTTGTAAAATGCATTGGGGAGACCCCAATCTAAATGACCTGGAGAAGTTCCTGTCTTTTTCACAAGCAAGTCCAGATGATCTGGATATGGATGGAATGAAGACAAGCTTTGGGAAACAGTTTTTTTACCTCGATTTCCCTCTGAAATGAAATCCAGTCCCTCTCAAACTTTTGTGCAGGAGTCATTTCTTCCCTTTGTGTTTGTGTTCTCCCCTCACTTTAGACACAAAACAAGTTTATGAAGTTCAGCAACAGCAACTTGCCTGAGGTGCTCTTGGCTTTTCTCTCGTCATAGATGGAGGAAAGTTGTTCAGCCAGGCATTTTGCAATGAAGTCAAATGTCCCCAGTCTTTTGTTTGCCCTGGGGTTACCATTTAAATATTGCTCCAATCAGCCCATTTCTGGCAACTCCAAAAAATGGCCTTGTTATCATACTGAGAAGAGCCAATCAGTTGTAAGTGATAATGAATAAACCAAAAGCTTTAGTGAGGAAGTTTTCATAAGCTGCTTCATCCAGCCTATAAATTAGACACTGTTCAACCCGGAACAGGTCCAGATTTCCCCTCGTCCTCATGGTCTCCCGCTTTGAGCCAATGCACACAGCCTCCGGTTTACTTGATAGGAACCTATGACTTCTTGCAGCTTCATGCTAGAGAGTGACAACCTAAATCAGCCCAAGTGAGTGTGGATGAGTCTCTAAGGTGGTGGTCCCAGAAGCTTCTGTTCCTATGTGAGCAGCTGCAGAAGGTGGTATCTCTACAGGCTTATAGAAGAAACTTCAGGTAAACAGAATGAATTTGGACAGCCAGTCTTTTTCCCTCTCAGCCTACAATTAATCAGCACTCTGGTTTTTAAATAATTTGAATTTATTCTTTTTATCTACCTGTAGATCCTCAGAGGAAACACTGGCCAGTGTCCTAATAAGACTCAAATGCTCAAAACTGTTAGTTCCCTGAAGCTAGCAGTTATTTAGGAATCAAGAAAGCCAGTGTGCGTTATTTTGAACTGGTAAGCTGCCCAAATCCTCTCCTTGAACTTAAAAAAATGATCCATATATGTGAACTCCCATGCAGGTTTCAAATGCCCAAGGTAATACTGTGAGTAAAGCTAAGAATCAGCATTCTCCTGGCCTCCCTTCTATACTTCGGTGGCATTATTTGTTCATTTGCACAGAAAATTAGTTCTTTCTTTGAGTTCTATGTCCATGGTTAAGATGACCCTTTTCCTGTTCCTGTCACTCTCTGCATCTATTGATACAAAAATCTAGCTAACTGCCTTTTTCTCCATCAAACTCCTGCCACATCCTGGTGCTGAGTATAACCCCAGAAACTCCCAGCCCCTTAATGCCTCCTACTCTTTGGACTTGAAATGAAAGACAACAACCGTACATCCAGACCTGATCTTCAACTGAAGTCCTCACCTTAAATGGTCTAGTTTCGGATCTCTACTTTTGTAACCTCTGAACACACCCCCCCAGGCTCTACCCATCACTATTCTCAGACCATAAAACGTGCTGTAACCCCTGGCTCACTCCCTCCTGTCCTGCTTGACCCGTGTCCACTTTACATCCTTCCTTCTCTACCAAACCCCACAATTTAAATTCACTGAAGTTTCTCATTCCCACATTCTCAAATACCTTGTGCTTTATCTTTCTTTCTGCTCTAGCCTAGAAAACTCTAAAGAAGCTATGAGCTCCTAGTCGGAGCTTTCTCCCACTAACATCACAAATCATTCAAACCCTGAGTGGGTTTCTTCCTGTCAGGCTTTGAAGTGTCTCTTATCAAACCAGTGCTCAATTCCTGCATCCAAGGGCACCGCTGTTCTTGCTCCTCGTCTCTCGGCGCTTCTCAACATTGGGGTCCCCCGGCCACTCCCTTCTTTAAAGAAAGTGTCTCCTAGTATGATTTCTGAGATACTTCTCTTACTCTCCACACTATTCTCTGCCCCCACCCTCTGCTGGCCCCTTCTCTTCTCTGGTCTTTATCACTCAGGACTCAGCGTGGGGGTCAGGGGGCATCTGTTGGATCAGGTGGGGGATTCTACTGCCTGGAGATGCTGAGATAAGCTGAAAAGATGTTTCCCCTGGTGGTGAGGGTAGTTGGCTGTGCTGGCTGAGGGGTGACCCCATGTATTGTGGCTGGTGGCAGCGGGTAATAGCACGAGGCATAACCTTCCCCTACCCTCACAAAAGGTGCCCACAGAAACCCACCATTCATCATTTTCTCTTTTGTTGAAAAGCCATATTTTTCTCAGACAGTTGACTGAGACTGCCTGGACCAAAAAAGGAAAATTCTACTTTTTTCTCTGTTGGAAAATGTCTGCCTCTGTCCTGTCAGGGCCACCTCTAGAGGTTGGAGTCAAGAGAACAATAATTCTTGTCCACTTGAAAAACCCTTGGGGTGGGGGATAGGGGAAATTCAGCAGCCTCAGCCCTTGTGGTGTTTGTGGTTCCAGAAAGCACAGAAGATAATGGCCTTACTGTGTCCCCAAGCGTGCAGGGGGCTTTCAGGATGAGAAATTCAATTAACCTGAGGTCCTGACATCTTCCCAAACACAGACAGCTCTGCTTAAATTGGCTCAGGAAAATCAAGGGATGGCTTTGAAGTTGCACAGTACTTCTCCTTTATCAGTTAACTAGGTTGGCTAGAAACCTGTCTCTGTTAGTCAATTGAAAACGTTAAAAATTAATGAAATGTCTTCTCTCCTTTGTGGAGAAAAAGCAATCACACATTCTTGCTGCGCATATAACATCCCATACAAACCAAGGCCCCAAACTCTGAGGACAGGTCGGGTCTCAGAGAAACCTGACATTGGCCTCCCAGGCGTGAGACATCGGATGGCTTTGAATATCCTTTCTTAAATTTCTCTTTTGTTGAACTTTGAGTTTGCTTCACAGCAACGATCATTTTAGACCATACCTGGAACTGGTGCAGGAAAACTGGTGCTTAGTCTTCAAGAAAATTGAGAGCTGACTTCAGAATTGAAGCAAGGTGGGGAGCGTTGGGTGGGCTAAGAGCAAAGAGGGAAGGAGGCACAGTGGTCTGTGGTGGGGGACATGGGTAAGTTGGTGGTGGGTGCACTACGGTGGTGATACCTGATGAGGGCACCCCAATATTACCTCAATCAAAATTTAATTAAGTAAATAAAAAGAGAATGATGTCTTCAAAGTGTGTTTAAAGACATAGGAAAATGTCCATGTTAGAAAGTCAGTAAAATACTTGCCATACCAAATCAGTAATATCAAGAGGGTAAGTGAGTGGTTATCCACATAGTTTTATATCTGACTGAAAGTCTTTCTGAAACAAAGTAGGGACGGATTCTGAAAAAATACATTATTCTTCATTTGCATCTGGACAGCTAAAGACAGCCATTGCTCAGATGTGTGGTCTGGTTTGACTCAAATGTTTGAGGAAATTTATCTCCCCAGATACGCTATGCCTCTTCTTACTGTGGAATTTAGTGCTAAAACATCAAGGACCCCCGAGATCTGGCTGCAGCCCAAGCTTCAGTTCCTGTGTGTACAATAGAAGAACTTTCCCTCCGCTGGTGTCCAGTGACCTGGGTGTTTTCTCCTTCCTCCTCTTCCTGCACACGGCTCTCACCTCACCAGGCATTTTTGTTTGTTTTGTTTCCTTAGATTGAATCCTGGGGAAGGGGGCTAAGGTGCTACGCAGGATGTTTGTGCTTCAGGAACCCCAGCAGCTTCAGATTCTGTATGAATCCTTGGAAAAGCACATCACTGAGTCCTTAAAGGTAAAGGGCTGAGCAGTGAGGAGGACAGACTCAGGGCTGAGGACCTCCAGGGCACACGGAAGCCAGGTGTCAAGTCAGGTCACTCCCGCAGGGAAGCGCTTAATACCCAATGCAGCCACTTACTTTGCTTGTTTTGGGAGCCTCTTAAACACCTCTTGCAGCCATGCTTCTGCTCTCTGCGGTGGGTTTCCTTCTCTGCTCCAGTCTACCACGACGTCTTCCTGTCTTCCACTTTACCAGCCCCTCTGCAGCTTGGTGACCAGATTCACCTGAAATGAATATGATCACATCACCCCCGAGGCAAATGTTCACACTCTGTAATTGAGCAAACAAAATTCTGCTCATGCAGCTCTTTCTGTCTGCTTGTGTCTATGCAAGTGTTCTTTATTCTTCTATCCCTTTTCCTAATAAAACTCCTCCTTAAATATAAAAAAAAAACAAACAGAAAAAAAAAAGTTCTGCTCCTGCCTCTTACATCTTCACCTGACACGCCCCTGGCGCTCCCAGACTGCCCCCACTGTGCTCCTCATACTTCCTCAGGTGCAGCCACAACTGCCACACCTGCCACGCCTGCTTTTTCTCCTGCATGAAATCATTTGCCTTCTTTCACTCTTGATTTTTCCAGGAAAGACTTTATTGATATCTCAAGACCCAATTCAAGCATTAATCCCCAGTAAGCCTCTCACCACTGCCTGGACAGGTAGTGCGTTTCCTCCGGGGTTCCCACTCCATTACCCGTGGGCCTCTGCCAGAATACATGCCCTGATATGATTAGACCCTGTATCTCTTTCCTTCTAGACTTAACCTGAAGGCAATAGCCACGTCATATTCACCTTTGAATTTTCTAGACTTAACACAAATCTTATACAGACTAGTTGCCAAATAAATGGTGTGGCATGAATGACAAACATAGGGAAATGACATGAAATTTAAAAAAAAAAAATAGCAGGTGAGACTCAGCGCAGCCTGTTCCCAGCCATTCAGCCATTTTCCTGGATCTGCCTTCCTGAACACTTTGGCAGCTGGCTCCCAGAGAGTAGGCCACCAAACCTTTCTGGAATCAATGATTGTATTCTGCCACATTTCTCCTTACGTCTGGCTTAGTTCCATACTATATCCAAGACCCTAGCTCAAAGGAAAAGTTAAATCTTCTGTTTTGTTTTGTTGTTCTTAGGTGTATGGTGTCATTTTCAACATGAAAAATAAAAACCCTTTCAACATGGAAGTGTTGGTGGATGCCTGGCCAGATTACCAGGTAGTCATTACTCGGCCTCAGAAACAGGTGAGCAAACCAGCTACTGGGCCTGGGCCTTCTCTCACCCTCTGCATGGGAAGGAGGCACGAGGAGGAAGCCAGAGGCTGGGGAGAAGAGCCCTGGCACCCCTGACAGGTTTTGGATGGGTGCTTGGGAAAGAGGGCAGGACAGCTCCATAAGGCATGGGCATTGACATAAAACCAACCACCCAGGTCTTGTAGATGACATTAGGACCCCAGCTGGCCAATCTTTCCCATATACCTCAGCATAGATGCCCGTGGCTGGAAATGAATAGGAAACATTTCTTTCTCCTTGTAACTAAACATAGTCAAATTATACTTGGTCGGTATTGGGTTTTAGATCTAAATCTGCCAAGTGACTAGTTGTGTGACCTTGAGAAAGTTGCTGCTTCCTTTACTCTGGAGTGAAGGGTAGTTGAGCAATGGACAGGAAGATCATGTATACAGAACAGGTACATCTTCCTCATCCTCCAGATTTGGGGAGTATAGTAAATCTCTTCCATTCAAAAGAAGGGCTATTTTAACTCCCCCAGTTCTCTGTTTACATAGTAATTAGGGCAATGTGAACACAGCACCACCTGCAGCGACCCCCAGGGGGGTGTCCCCAGCAGAAGGTAAGCAGGCTGGCAGTGCAGGTGGGGCTCTCTGCTCCAGGTACTGCTGTGAGCTCTGGCATATGGATCTTTCTAGAAGTTTTCATTCACAGGCACACCAAGAGCCAAAAGCCATGTCAGCTCTAGAGTGTTGGGTCAGAATTAGCTTAGCATGCCTTCTCCCAGACCCAGAGTCTTGACCCCAACCCTGTTTCTGGTGCTTCTTTCCCAAAGTTAGGCATTCTCTCTTTTAGATCCTTAACACTATTTCTGGTTTCTTCTCTCCTAGACAGGAGAGCTACTCACCCACCCAGTAAAATGCAGCTGACTTTAGTGCCTTATCAGAAAGAAACCACCTTCTGTGTGTCACTAGCTATTTATTTGTCAAGGTCTAAGGCCATTTTCTGCAACTTTCTCATAAAAGTAGAGCCTATCAAACAATTGGTCTCTAGCACTGCAGCACTTGCCAAAAACATGTTGTAAACTGACTGATGTTTGTTATATCAGGAGATGAAAAATGATTTGGATCATTATACCAACTCTTACCACATCTTCGCCAAAGCTCTGGACAAGCTACAGGAAGTTCTGGCACGCCCCCAGGTTATCAACTGGGAACAAACCTTCCAGATCCAAGGTAAATGATCTGGGCTAAAAAACAAATCCCCTGTGGTTCATCCCTAGCAAATACGGAAGATGAGAAGCACTGTGTTCTCTCTGCTCTCTCCAGGTTGCCAAGAGAGCTTGAGCGCAGCAATAAGAAAGGTTTCAGCTTCAAAGTCAGTGCAGGTGGATTATACAAAGACCACACTCTTCGTGATCGAATTGCTGCCGATGAAGCTCAGGACAAGTGATGATGAGGTGGACTTGACAAAAATGCCTAAAGTGGATGAAGACAGCAAGTGAGATTTTATTGTTTGCTTGCTAGCTCCTGATAGAATAATGCAATTGCCCTAAGGGCAAGGCCTGGAAATGTAGGATTTGAGACTAAACTAAACTATGGTGGGGTCCACAACTGCCTGAGCAGAGGAGGGGCCCTGTGCTAGCTGATGTTTGCTGATCGTAGGCAAGACCTGTTAGCTGAGGTCCTCGACATATATGAATTCACCTAAGTCTCACAGAAGTCCTCTTAAGAGGGTATTGGATAGATGTCCTTGAAAAATCTTAACTGAACTATTTATTTTCTACAAAAATACTACATGCTTTACAAAGTATACAAGCATATAAAGTAAAAACTGAAAGGTTGCCCACTTGGGTTCCCCACAACCTCCCTATCTAGGTATAAATATTCTTTTTTTAAAGATTTATTTTATTTATTTATGTGTACAAGAATTGGGGTGCAGGCCAGAGGTGTGGGAGGTGAGAGGATTCACCAGAGACAGAGTGGGGAACACAACAGGCAGATCGACTGAAATACACTGCTGAGGGGAGCAGCGGGTGAGACAGGAGAGATCTGCTGTACCATGTGGGTCAGCTACCCTGGCTGGGGATCGAACTCACGCTGCAGTGGCTGGCCATAGCTTGATAGTGCTGAGACTTTAACCACTGTGCCACCAGGGAGGCCTGGTATAAATATTCTTAACATTGGTCTGTACTTTAGAATTCTGTGCATGTGAGGATTTTTTTTTTGGTAACATACACACATGTTGTATATTGTACCTCACTTTTTTCATTCAGCAATATGAGATATATATATATATATATATAAATATATATATATCTTTCATGTAAACTCATAAAGATCTTTTTCATATACTTGAAGCTGTGCAGATTTCCATAATAAGGATATATGCACTTATGTTTCCCCGTATTAACACACATATCTCCGGTTCTTCCTGGTAACAAAAGCTCTGCAATAAATGTCTTCTACAAGTTGTATGATATTTCTGAAAAATGGATTCCTAGAAATGGCTGGATCAATTAATATGTATATTAAATAAATATTAGCAAATTGGATGTTAAGACTGAGGAATTTCATATGTGACAACATAGCATATGAAACAACCTAAGTGCCCAAAAGTTGGAGCATGAATAAATTCATTGCGATATAATCTGAATATTGGAATAATATGCAGTCATGAACAAAGATAAAGCAGTTCTGTTAAGATAAGGAAAGAATTCCAAAATATATTGCTAATTGAAAAAGAAACAAAACATAAGATGGAAAGAACAGTGTACCTGCATGTGGTCATCATGTGTACACATGTGATCATAGTAGGTACACTTCTAAAATTGCATAGAATGCCTCTGGAAAGTTAGTAAATGTACTACATTACTATTTGCCTCTACAGAAGGTAACTAGGTAATAGGGTAACAAAGGAAGAAGAATTATTTTCCATTATTAATTTATACTTTATGATTATATTACTAATTATAAAAAACAAAATCTTAACACACACATATGATTGATTTATCTTGAAGAGCCAACCATCTTCAAATCCTGCTTTTGGACAGTTGGATTATCTGTGGGGACCTTAAGAGAAGCAGAGGCGCAGGGAAAAATGTTAAATAAAGATGAAATAATACTTAATCTTATAGTTCTGGAAATCTGGAATGAAGCGCCTGTCCTAAGGTGATGCTTCCCTTCCCCTGAACCCTAAAGTCCTATTTTGATCTCTTGCCACTCTGGGTTTGGCTATACCACAGAAGAAGGGTAAGGAAGGATGCTCCAGGTCTGCAAGGAAGCAGACTAGGGTCAGGTCCAGATGAAAGAGCCAAAAGCCTCACTCATCTGTAGTGGAGTGACTCGAAAACAACAAATTCCTCCTCCTCCTGGAGAGGGTAAAACGTCTTTGAGATCTTCCTTTTGCCCAAACCCTCTACCCACAGAAGATGTTTTTCTGATTTTACGGATAAGAAAAGTCAACCTCAGAGAACTTGTGCAGGGAGAGAATTAGGATTAAAATCCTGCTGGTGATCACCCAGAAATTCACCCTTTTTCTCCTCCTATTTTGCTGATTCTTAGACTGCATTTTTATACTCCCTAAAGGTTGCAGTGATGGACTTAAGGACCCATGAAGCCATAAGATGTGGCTCTTGTCTTCTTGTGACACACATTTTATGGACATATTTGTTGAAAGAAACACTATCTTGTATATTTAGATATTCTGTAGCATAGAATTCAAAACCCAAGGGTTTCATATGTAGATCCCAAAGACAATCCAGCCACCAGGACGGGCTGCCCCAGCCTAGCTCCTTCGGCTTCAGGAACATGTGCCCACACTCTTCCTTGGGGTTTGCTTGGACTTCATGGTGTGATGTGCCATATCACCCTGTCTTGCTGGTATGAAATAACTCTAAAGTGCATAGGATTTTCTCCCCTTCTATTATTTGGGGGCGTTTTGAAGCAGACATAGAAAGAGATTTTCATGCATCTGTTTCCTCCTCTAAGCTGAAATAAGAGGATGGTGTCATATTTATTTTCTGCAAACCTGGCATCTAGTAAATGTTGGGGGAATAAATGTACTTTTTTTCTTGACAGGAAAGAAAACTTTGTGGGCATCTTCTTGGACACCTCCCATGCAGGGCTTGTGAATGAGCAGTGGGACTTTGGGAAAAATGAGAAGAGTTTGAAATACATTGAACGCTGCCTCCAGAATTTCCCAGGATTTGGCATTCTGGGTCCAGAGGGGGTCCCTGTCTCTTGGATTGTGATGGAACAGTCCTGTGAGTTGAGAATGGGTTACACTGTCCCTAAATACCGAGGCCAGGGTAACATGTTACCTGGCCAGGGAAATTGGTTATCACTTTGGAAAGTATCTGGCTCAGAAAAAAAGTGCCATTTTACTTACATGTGGCAGGATAAAAAGTAAAAATCCAAGATACATTGAAAAGTTTTGGGTTCAAGGTTGCTCCTTGTGGCTGGCATCAATGGAAATGCACCCCCAAGAAATATTGTTGATTGGCACCATTTTAAAGCCTTTCTTATCAGTGAAAAAAATCAGTCTAAACACCAACAAGATAACACGCAAAGCACCCAGTTGTTATGTGGGGTTTGTGCTCGACCGAAGACCACCCTTGCAAAATATCTCTGTCTCCTTCCCCTCCACTAGGAAAATCAGAAGCTTGGCCCTTTGCTGTCACACTTTTCCTTTATGGAGACAGAAATCTATGAATTAAAATGTTAATCATTAGTGTCAAAATAATGTGTTTAATGCCATGTTTTTTTATTTGAAGTCTTCTTTCATGGAAGAATCATGCTTTTTATAATGCTTCTCTGTCTGAAAATATAAAATCTGCTTTGAAAATGTCTCCTTTGGAATCTTTCTCTTCCACCTACAAAGTTTTCCAGAGAACCTTTCAAAAGCCCTTGACATCATGGTTTTTGATGTTGACTGTCCTCTGAAGAGCTCTGAGACATTCTACTGAATTAAATGATGTGGCTGTCAGAGAAAGTTTGGTTTTCTGAGTGATTTTTAATCACAGGGGCTTGGTAGGTTGAGTAATGTGGCTTGACTTTGTATTTTCAACATGATTTTTATATATATGTTGCATTTAGCTTCCTATTTATTGTAATAAATTGACACAAATTTAGTGGTGTAAAGTAACAAACATTATCCACACACCTGAAACTTATACAATGTAAACCAAAATTACCTCACTAAAATTCATTGAAAAAAATGTGTCATATAATATCTCTGGTAGTCAAAAATTCAATGTGGGTCTGATGGGATGAAAATCAAGCTGTTAGCAAGACAGTCCTTTGGGGAGCTTGAGGGTAGAATCTGTTTCTGGGTCTTTCCCAGTTTGTGGAGGATGCCTCCCTCCCTTGGCTTCTGGGTCCTCCATGCCTTACTATGCGCCCTCCCTCTATTTCCACCCCCTTCACTTAGTCCTCTGTCTCCCTCTTGTGAGAACACTTATGATTACACTTACCATTCATTTGGATAGTCTAGGATCATCTCCCCACCTCAAGATCCTTGATCACATCTGCAAAGTTCCATGTTGGCACATAATGTAGCATTCAGAGCTTCCAGAAGTTTGGACCTGGAAGTGGTGAAGAGTCATTATGTAGTTGATAGAAGAACCCTGCACCATCTTCAAAGGAAGACAACAGTTTACTGAGGATCTACAATGTATCAAGCAAAGCATCCATATCTGACTCCCAAAAGTGTCTAATTGGGGCCTCCTGGTGGTGCAACACACTGTGAAGCAATCCACAGCCTCTGCAGCACAAGTTTGAGGCCCAGCCAGCCACCAAACAACCCACATGGTGCAGCAGACCTCTCTGTCTCGCCCGCTGCTCCCCTCAGCAGTGTACTTCAGTCAGTCTGCCTGTTCTGTTCCCCACTCTGTCTCTGGTGAATCCTCTCACCCCCGCATCTCTGGCCTGTACCACAGTTCTTGTATGCATAAATAAACACATCTAAAAATTTTATAAAAAGTGACTAATTGGGTCACCTCTATTTTCGGCCATCACCATTTTTGGTCGTCCCTTAACTAGTGAACCCTGCTCTTACACAATCCAGTACTCCACTCCAGAAATCCATTTCCAAGAGGAAACAACAACATATGTCTATACAAAGGTGGTAAATGAATGTTCATAACAGCTTTATTTATTTATAAGAATAAAAAGCTGAGAACAATTTAAATGTGCTTGTAAACAACTGATAAAAAATTGTTGTACACTGCAATACCACTAAGTAATGAAAAGGAGCAATTATCACTGCATGAACAGTGCGCAAAGTGTAAATTGTTTAGGCCAAGTCAGAGTTTTTTAACCTGGGTGCTGTTGTCAGGTTGAACCCAAAAGCTCTGGCTTCTACTTGCTAGATGTCAGTAGTGCCTCCTCTGGTGAGAAGTGAAAATATGTTTGGACATTATCAAGTGTCCTCTGGTGGTGAATTGTCCTCAGCTGAGAACCACTGCTATACCTCTCTATTTATAAATTGGATGCAGGATTCAGATCTGAGTCACGATTATTCATCACCTGCTTTCCAAGTCTCTCTTTTTTTACACATTGTTGGTCTGTGCTTACTATATTTAATATGTGGGAGCTGGGTCTTGTCTTCTACTGCAAAACATGTATTTAACAATCATCAATATACCTTTTAAACCCCAGACTTAGTACTGACTCTATATCATCTCCTCTTTTGCAGTCTGTTCCCACAGTGTGGATTAAACTACATTCTTAAAAACAGAACATCCATTTACTGTGTGACCATATGGCACATTCCGTAAATGCCCTCAGCCAGAGAAAAATAGCTTTATAGATTCAGAATTAATTTCTTGTACTTGGAAATTGTCATGTATCAAATGTTAAATAAGAAACTTAATTAAGCTCCAAATGAAATGAAATTGCCTTTCTATCTATAACAATTTTCACTTGGCGATCTCTCTGCCTTTGTCGTGCCATTTTAGCACATAGAGATGTTCTAGAAAATTCATTTTTAATATGGGCTTTGGGAACATATCTATTAATGATCATCTTCAGTTTTATAGGTTTTTAGATTTTTTCCCCTCTACATAAAAGAATAGCAGGTATAATCAATATGCACATCTGGGTGAACATTTTGGGGGTACTTACCAAAAAGTGTGAGATCAGATGGCTTGCTTACTGGAAAAGAAAACATTACAAGTCAGATGGTTTATAATTCTTTATAATCCACCAATTTGAAAGAGGACCTAACTAAGTCATTAAGTGACGTTTAAAATGGTTTTCGTTGACATATCCTAACTGGGATATTTAGCATGTTACTTTGTGCACCCAAAACATTAATAGCATGCTATCATAAAACATCTCTTTCAATCCACTTATGTGAAAAGTGTCTCCAGCATCCAATTTTAAAATTATTTTAAAAGAATAAAATTCCCATTAAACTTTGTCTGATTTTATCAATACATAAATTTCATCCCTAGTTAATCAGTGTTAATTGGAGAGGCAGTTAATTGGAGAGACAGTGGGGAAAGAGTGACATCTTCTGGTCATTGTAATTTTTTTTTTTTTTTTTTTTTTTGGCGTAGAAGAACTGGGGTATAGAGAGGTGTGTGTGGGGGTGAGAGTGTTATAGGACAGGGAGAGGGGCAGCCCAAACCCCGCAAACCTGCCTATTCTAAATGGGTTCTGCCATCCGCCGCATCAACACAAAACATAGGAGACTTTAATGGGAAGGAACTTTAATAAAACTAGGAAACAATACAGGTAAGGCAAAGAGTCTAGTTTCTAAATGAAGCACCCAAAGTTACCCGTCCCCTTGTGGGTAAAAGTCCATCCATATGGGATTGGCCCAGAACAAGGCCCCAAAGCCTGCTACAAGTCTAAAGCATCTTCCAGTGGGGACCCACAGAAATGGTCAGAAACAACCAGACAAGCCTGGAAGGAAAAGAGCAAAATCAACATCAAGATAAAGGCTGCCATTGTCACCTCCCCATGGGTCTCATCCACATCTGTGTCACCCAGTCCACGACCAAAAGACAAGCGCAGTTTCTTCACGTGTCTCTAGGCTCCATGCGCCTCCTCCAGGTCTCCTGGCTCCATCCTGCTTCCTTCCTCAGTCTCTTCTGCAGCTTCTCCTCTCCCTGTTCAGCTCCACCCTCCCTTGGGTGGGGCAGGGAACCTCCCCCTTTCCTGGGAACCACCCTGTTACAAGAGGATTCATCAGAGACAGAGCGGGGAACAGAACAGGCAGACTTGACTGAAATACACTGCTGAGGGGAGCAGCAGGCAAGACAGGAGAGGTCTGCTACGCCATGTGGGTAGCTCCCTGGCTGGGGATTGAACTCAAGCCTCACCAGTGATAACCTGATAGTGCTGAGACTTAATCCTAGGCCACCACAGAGGCACTGGTCATTGTCCCTTTAGGGAAAGCAGATATTCAGGGCTTGGAGGAATGACAGGCGGGTGCACAGTGAGGCAGACTGCACAAACCAGGTCATTCCAGGTACAGAATATGGATTTTTTTCAAAAATTTATTTATTTATACAAGAACTGGGGTACAGGCCAGAGGTGTGGGAGGGTGAGAGGATTCACCAGTGATAAAACAGGGAGCAGAACAGGCAGATGAACCGAAAACACTGCTGAGGAGAGCTGAGGGTGAGGCAGGAGAGGTCTGCCGCACCATGTGAAAATCTCCCTGGCCAGCCGGGAATTGAACCCGCACTGCAAAGGCTGCGGACAGCTTCACAGCACTGCACTCAACATGCTGCGCCACTGGGGAGGCCCTAGAATATGATTTTTTTAATCATTTTTTTACAGTTGGAAGATTTTGATTTTTTAAAAGCCACTGATACTTTTTGAGTGAGGGGTGATACTAGTCCCTTTAAAACATAGTCCAGATCCACCACTTTCAAGAAGACTTCCCTGGCCCCCTCCCCAGCCCCACATTGGATGAAGGATCCCTCCTCCGGACTCCAAGTTCCATTTCTTATCACAATTTTGGAATTTACCAGATGGTCTTGGAATGATCGTTCTTTTTTTTTTTTTTTTATAGGTTTCTCCCACCCGCGATACTGCAAGCATTTAAAGTAGCACTATGTCTTTTCATCCTTGAATTTTTAGGACAGGGCTTAGTATATTTTAGGCTTTCAGAAAGGTTTTGTTGATGGAGAAAGAAAGAATGAAACAAAGAAGGACAAAAGAAGGGAAGAGCGGAGAAGTGATGGAGGGAAGGAATTAAGGAGGGGTGGGGGATGAGAAGGGGGAAAAGAGTGAATGAAAAATCTCCCTACAGGGCCTCCCCTGGTGGCTCAGTGGTTGAGCACTGGGCTGCGAAGCTGCCCGTAGCCTCTGAGGCACCGGTTCAATCCCCGGCCGCCGGGTGAGGGTCCCACATGGCACGTAGACCTCTCCTGCCGCCCGCTGCTCCCCTCAGCAGTGTACTTTGTCAGTCTGCCTGTTCTGTTCCCCGCTCTGGCTCTGGTGAATTCTCTCACCCTCCCGCGCTTCTGACTGTACCCAGTGCTTGTTTAAATAAATAAATAAACCTTTAAAAAAATTAAAAAAAAAAGAAAAATCTCCCTACAGTGTCCGAGTCAAGAGCTCCCAGGAGGAGAGAGTCCAAGCCCAGTGAGCTTGGAGAACACTCCGTATACTTGACCAAATTCATGGAAAAACTGCCTTGAGGCACACATGGATACATCACAGTCCCTGTCCTCATTGCTAGGGCTGCCCACAAAGTCCACAGCCTGGGTAGCTTATTCAATAGAAATTTGTTTTCTCATGAGACCGGAGACTCAAGTTGAAGATCAAGGTGAGTTGATTTCTCCTGAGGCCTCTCTCGTTGGCTGTCTTCTCTGCCTCCAAGTGGTTTCTCCTCTGTGCCTGTGCACCAATCTCCTTTTCCTAATGTTAGCAGGCAGGGTGAGGGGTAGCCAGGAACCACAAACCTTCCTGCACTAAATGGGTTCTGCCATCTGTCACATAAAGGCAAATGCTGAAGTGCATTAGAATTTCAATAAAAAGAACTGTAATACAATTAGTGTGCAACAGAGAGGAGTGAAAGGATATAGTTAAAATAGTTTCCCCATGAAACACCCACGGTCACCCACCCTTCCTGGGTAAGTGCCCAGCCAAACAAGGTTGGCCTGGAGCAGGGGCATGGAGGCCCGAGACTTGCCACAGCCTAAGGCACCTTCTGAGGGGACCATAGCAAAGGGCGGGAAGGGGCAGACGAGACTAGAAGGAAAGGAGCAAAATCAAAACAGTTTGAATCAAAGTCATGCCAAGGCCGCCATGGGTCTCTCATGTGCATCTCTCTTACGGGTCTCCTTCCAGGTGTCCCACATCCCTCGTACAAGCCCAAGCCCAAGAAGAAAGCACAGTTGCTTCTTCACATGTCTCCATGCTCCAGGCCTCCTCCAGGTCTCCTCTTCCTTCTCCATCCCCTGGTCTTCCTTCTGCTTCCTTGCAGCCTCTTCCCAGTCTTCTCTAGCTTCTTGCTGCTCAGCTCCACCCTCCCTTGGGTGGGGCAGGGAACCTGGAGCCTCCCCTCCCCCCTTTTGATTTATTTATTTATTTTATGCATAGTAGAACTGGGATATAGGCCAGAGGTGGGGGTTGGTGGTGAGAGGATTCCCAAGGACAGAGTGGAGAGCATAACAGGTGGCTCTACTGAAATACACTGCTGAGGGGAGCAGCGGGGAGACAGGAGAGCTCTGCTGTGCCATGTGTGTCAGCTCTCTGGCTGGGGATCGAACTCATGCTGCAATGACAGGTGATAGCTTGATAGTGCTGAGACTTTAACCCCTGAACCACCAGGGAGGCTCCTAGGCCATCATTTATATAAATTATCTTTACAGTAGGCTTGAGTCTCATACATTCCCATACAAAATATTGCTTCACAATTTTTCTATTTACTAGGTTACTAGCTTATTATAATAGGATATGACTCAGATCTGCCAGATGGAAGAGAGTCATAAGCCAGGTATCGGGGAGGGCACAGAGCTTCCATGTCCTCTCTCCCTGAATCTCTACAAGTTCAACAACCAGTGGAGAAGTGGAGGAAAGGTCTTGTGTCCCTGTGATGTGGACGTCAGACCCAGTATTTTTCAGAGTCCATTTTCCTTCATTGAATGCTTTTCTGTGGATAAAACTAAATTTCTTTGGAGACTGTAGTGGCTGTGTCAACGTTTCCAGTGTGACCTTTTCAAGATGTTGCCCATTTTAGTGCTAACAGCCCAGCAAAATGTGACAAAATCCCTGACATGGATGAGGCCTACTGCTGAGTTTTCTGTTTCTCAACTACATTTATTGAAATCATATTTTTGTTTTCAGTATGTGTGTGTTGTCCCAAATGTACTTTTGGTCCATTAATATTATATACCCAGTAATCTGGCATCAAATTTGACTCTGCCTCTTATTTCCTATTTGGAGATGAAACTTCAACACTCATGGAAGATAACATTGGGGAAAAGCTGCGTGATGTTGTCTTGGAAAAGATTTTTTGGATGTGACTCCAGAAGCACAACAGATGAAAGTAAACATAAACAAGTGGGGCTACATCAAGCTAACAAGTCTCTCTGCAGAGCAAGAGAACAATCAACAAAACAAGAGGCAGCCTTCCCTAGGAGAGAATATTTGCAAACCACATAGCTGATAAGAGGTTAAGATGCAAAACATATAAGGAGCTCAAGGGAGAGCAAAGCAAAGCAAAACCACAGCACATAATCCTGCTAGACATGGGCAGAGGGAGGACCTGAAAAACAATTTTTGCAAAAAGCAAGCAAGCCAACAGGTACATGATAAGATGCTCAACATTGCTAATTACCAGGAAAACACAAATGAAAACCATGATGACAACTAACCATCATGTTAACTGGACTCAATGTGGTGATTATTATGTAATATATACTCACAGCAAATCATCGCTGTGCACCGGCAACTAATATGATGCTGTATATCAATGATGCCTCAAAAAATAAAGACAAGCAAAATCCCTGGGGAAAAAGGAACACAAATGAAAAACCCAAAACATTAATTTGTCCAAGAATTCTCCAATATGTTCAAGCAACAATATTAAGCAAAAAATGTAATGAGATCTGGAAGATGCCTCTCTATGGAAACTAATACCAGTACCATTTCTCCAAGGTAAAGTCTACTTGAACATCCCCAAAGACCACTGTTCCCAAGGGGCCGCACCGAAGGGAAGGCCTTGAACATGGTAGTCAGAGAGTTGGAAAGGCAAAGTGAGCAGAGAAGCCAGCTGAAATCAATTTCCCTAGCACTGAGGGGCTAAGATCATGGACACGAAAAACAGTGTAGGCGTGAACTTTAAATGGTGAGGAAAGTAGGTAAAGAAATCAGTTTAGACAATATTGACTTTCCTCTGGATGCATAAAAGATTTTTGCAAATCTTATAGATTTGCAATCTATAGGATTTTGTGAATCTCAAGGTCAACCCCATTGGAGGCTAACACCCTCCCTGGTTCCTACCACAAAAAGGTGACCCCACACTTCTGGGGGGCAGAGCAACAGGCATCTACCACCACCCTCTTCCATGGCTGGTTCTGGTGCTGCCTCTTTTAAGAACTACAGATACTTCCACTGAGAAGCAGCATCTCCATCTGTGAACTCTCAGGGAATTCGACAAGCACTTGATGAGCCACAGCCTCTTGTCCACCGCTTTTAGTCAACATGTTATGATTCAGTTCTTTTAACAATTCTAATTTGACACAGGGAATGATGTGTAGAAATGTTGCTTTATATAATATATTAATATATGTGATACCCCTAGACCCTTAGGGCTAGGGATGGGGCAAAGTTTAGAAAAGGGTGAGGATCAGGGATAGGAGAAGGGAATTGTTAGGAATATCATTTGGTAATAAAAATAAACAGTAGTGAGAAGCAAGTCAACATGTCCTACATCAAAATGGTTGCTTCAAGTGTCATGAAATCTCTGTAGAAATACACCAAATGAAATGCCGCTCATCTATAACACTGTATGTAAAGAAATTAATTTAGTGCTTTCTCTGTGACCAGCTATTGTTATGTCTGTGTTGTAGTCCCCGTCACAGGTCATGCGTTCTGAGAGGACAGAAAATCTATGTGTTCTAGTTGAGGGCTGAGTAAGGATATCAGTCAGGGTCCAGACAGAGAAGCAGAAATTACAAATTCCCTGGAAGTGTTTGTCCTTATGCAGGGGTGTGCTAGTCAAGGCTCTTTCTTCCCATCAAAGACCAGAGTAGAGAGCAAAGGTAGTTGGGAAAGGAAAATTGATTTAAAGTGGAGAGAACAGAAACAAGAGAAACCCATAGCACAGGCTGAAGTTCACAGGCACAGAGACTGTCCATTCTGGCTGACTCTCACCTTGGTAGAACAGGTGTCCACCAGCTCAAGTTTCCTTCATCAGGGAGGTCAACACCCTCCACTCCCCATCCCCCACCCAGCCCAGATGACCAAGGTGCTGAGGGAGCACCCAGTGGACCATGAAGCCTTGGCCAGCCTGGCCATTGTCTCTGGCCAGAGTTAGTTCTCACAGCTTCTGCTGTTTCCCCGCCCCACCCCCCAATATCTCCTAGGACTCTCTTGTGTGGACTCACCTAGCTGGAAACACGAAAGAAAGGGAATTCAGGCAATGATGCTCAGCCTAGCTAGTGACACCCTACAAGCCCACAACGCTAGGATCTCAGTCAATATTTAGTGAGCGAGGGAATGGATGAGGAGATACACACTCAGGTTTTGAGGCCAGTCACAAAAATCCAGCTCACTGATAACATGGTTACACCAAAGTATGGATGCATTAAAAAAAAATCCTGCAGACTTAGGTCAGAGAAGACTTTGTTGGACAGGATTTTCACAGCAGGAACTTGGTAATGGGGAGGAAGGGCTATTTCAACAGGGAGAGCTCACAACTCACAGGATTTGCAAACATCTGCAAGGTCAGGCAGAAAAAGACTATTTTTTAAAAAACAAAGAAGGGAAAGCAAGGTTCACAGTGGGCTTCAGTGCCACCAGCCCCTACCCCACAGTTGGCTCAGCCTAAGGGTGGGTCGAAGTTCAGGGTCCTGTTTGGAGACAAAACTGAATGTTTGATCAAGATGGTTAAATACTTTGTTCTAAGGGATCACTGGGGAAAGCAGGTCAAGCTAACTACGGATGAGGGTAAAGCAAGCTGGGCTAACATATGGACAACTGGGATGAAAGGTGCAAAATTGAAATAGACCAGCAAGACCCATGCAGACCTGAGAATGTTCTGCCCAAGTCAGCTTGTTCTAGGCCAGGTGCTGTTTTGGAGATTTTACACATTGGCTTGGCCTAGAAGAAGGAGAGAATTCCTAGTTGAGCTAACCCTTTATGAAGCAAATATGGGCGATGAGTAGGGTAGGGGGTCTGGCCTTGTTTTAAGAAAAGCAGCAGGACCTTGGCAAGTCTTCCTGAGTAGAGGGAGGAAGCATGAGCCTTTACAGGGGATTCGCTCAGGTGGAGGAGTTGAATTGATGCCTGTTCCCAGGCTAATGGGGCTTAGATACAGGTCAACCCTGTCCGTTCACTAGAGAATTGTATCATTTAAACCATACTTTGTCCCTAGCCTTTTGGCCTGCCTGGAGAAATAGTCCTATAAATCTTCTATTTTTACTGAGTTGAAGGATGTTGTTGAGGATTTTACATACTACATCAATGATTTCTGAAAGGTTGCATAAGAAAATCATCTTGAGAACTGCTGTAGAGAATGTGGGGGAAATTGCGGGGAACTCACTCTGGTTAAGGGTTGGGAGTAAGGGAAGGTGAAAGATTATAAAGGCACACTAGAAAACTTTTGGTGGTATTCAAATTGTTTATATTATCATTATGGTGCTAATTACAAAATACATATATTTTTCACAATACAACCAAGTAGCTGCTTAAAATTGGTCAATTATTTATTGAATGTAATTATACCTGAATGAAGGTGATCAATGATAACAAAAATATTCTGGAAATCTTTAAAATATATACAGGTTTCTACATGTCATGCTCCTCTGAAATCTAAATAAAAACAGCAGGGGCAGGATTAAGTCATTTTAAAATATTTTTAGGTGATTCTCATAGTCATGTGTGGAAATGGCTACACTATATCATTTATTTGTTCCCTTATAAGAAGTATCATAAGAATGAATCTTTTTTTTTCTTTTATTTTCTTGATTGAGGAAGAAAAGATACATTTTCTTTGAGCTATAAGTGAAAGGTTCTGGCTTGCGGGTGGGGGAACTGGTTTGATGAGGAACAGAGTTGTTTTCTGAGGGTAACAGCGGGCCCTCATTCTCGCCCCTATATCGAACTTTCCATAAGGATAGCAATAATTAAAACAGTTAACACACATTAAATACTGCTGCTTGTCAGCTATTCAGCTACAGGCTTATAACTCATGATCTCATGTATCACACAGATCACCCCATTTAATCTGCACCACAAAGTCTTGTACAGAAGAAAAGTCACCCCATGGAATTTTTTGGCTGGCACCATGAGTTGACTGCTGCTTCTGCTAATGATAATAATGAGTAATAATGCTAGGAGTAACAGCTTAATGATTGCTTACTATGTGGTCCAGGCACTGTTCTGAGCACTTACCTGTGCTAATTGCTGGGTCAGAACCGCTCAAGGAAGGGTCTGTTCCAGGGCACAGAGGAGTTAAATCATTTACCCTTTGTTGGGTCTTTTCCACAAGGCGGGCAGGCTGGTGAGGGATGCCAGCTCCAACAACCATCCCAGGTGAGCTTGCTGACCCCTCCTTCCAAGCAGTCTTTTCAATGGGCAACACCCAAGTCTCCTAGAAACTGCCTGGGGTCAAAGTGACCCATTAAAAGAACAAAGAGCCTTCCCTTGCTAAATGATCCACAGCTATTAGGTAGACCAACAGGCCTCACGTGGATGCAAGGGAAGCCCTTAGGCCTTCCCCTTTAAATGTACACCCTCTTTTGCAGGGGCGGGGCAGGAGAGGCTCTGTCTGAGTGCCAGGCTCTCCCAGCTCCAGGGGGCAGCACCACCCAGCTTCGAATTTCCTTGGTATCACTCCTGGTCTACTCTGGCTTTCTGAACAAGGTGAGAACGACCCAGCCCTCTTAGGGAATATATTTGTTAAAGCCAGTGCAGCCTGGATGTTAAAAAATGAAAATTTCATAGTTTTAAAAGTAGTAGGAATAATTTTGAAAAGGAGGCACCTGTATTTTCTGCCAAAATTACTCATCCATGGAGTTTAGGAGGAGTTCAGCCAAGCCAGCACCAGGGAAATGACAGGGCAGGCTTGAGGTCAGGCTTAGTGCCTGTTTGCTTTGGGTCTTTGCATGGCTTTCAGTAGGTCTCATTCTTTGATGTTCTTCATCCTCTCCTTAGGTTAAGGTACTTGCCAACATGTTACACTTACAAGGCGGACAAATGCTGCAGATGCTAGAGAAGTCTCTGAGGAGGAGCCTCCCTGAATCCTTAAAGGTGAGAAAGAAACTCCTCAAACTAGCAACGCCTGCCCAGGCAAGGCTGGCAGGGGGAGCCTTCACAGAGCCCCTGTTCTGTATCATCCATTTGCTTCTCTGTAGTTCCCACCACTTCCCTGTAAGGCAGATCTGTGCATCCATGACCCAAAGAGGAAGTGGAGGCTCAGGTGTGTGAATTGACCATGGTCACACCAACTTGAATGGCAGTCTGAGCTGTCTCCTCATTGATCTTTGCTGTTATGACCCCGAAACATTCCTGTGCCCTGACAAGAATTGTGTTATGCAACAATGGAAGTTTGCCCAGAATGGCAAAGTTGATAAACTAAGGAATTAATGTTTAATTGATTCTGCCTAAACAATTGAGTGCTCGATGAAAGACAAACCATGACTTTTCTTTGAAACAAATAACAGTGGTTTCTGTTTTGTCAAAGCCCAAAGGTGACGTTTAATTTAGGATGAGGTGGAGATGTTGTTTTAGAAATGGACCTAGCATCTTGCACCGTGGAGGTGGCTTGTTTCTGGATTTTGTTCTTGTTTTAGGGGGCCATGATCTATCTTATAAGGAGTTATCCATAGAATATTGCTGTAAACTAGATGTCATATTAGATCCTGCACCTGATTCCCAGGGGAGACTCTGCCCTTCCTTCCTCACCAGCTGACCCCCTCCCTTTCCTGGGATGCTGCAGGTTTATGGGACCATCTTCCACATGAACCGGGGAAACCCTTTCAACCTCAAGGCCCTGGTGGACAAGTGGCCTGACTTTAGCACCGTGGTTGTCCGCCCGCAGGAGCAGGTAAGGGGGGATGAACACCTTCTCTGCTCATCCTTGCTATGTACCCCATGCACCTGGCATGTGAGCCCTAGGGATCGGCAGGTGAATTACATGATGGTGAACAAGACCCTGTCTTTAAAAAGCTTGTGGGCAGGAGGAAAGCAGAGATAAGCAACTAAATCCTGTGTGAAATGTGCAAGATGAAAGATGTTCAACACACAGAAAGATAAAGCCATCGCAGTTTAAACGATAAAGATGGAAGTCACAGGATGAAGGTAGAGCCTTGCTGGTGAAGGCTGCTCTGAACCGGATTTGGTAGATAAATATTTTTGTCAAGCTGAAAGGAAGACATTGTAATTGGAGAAAACAGCAAGGAAAGTTGCAAAGGGGTGAAAGAATGGTGAGTTAGGAATATATAAAAACAAATATTTAATGCTACAATCTCTGTATGCATTGTAGGGAAATATTTAAAAACTGGTGCAACTAAATGTTAATGTTTCACACATCAGAATACCTAAGATTATTTTAAAAATCCAGTAAAATTATAAGTTTAGATAAGTACAAATATTATACCTGTTAGGAAAGAAAGTTTTATCAGATTTATAATTTCTAAATTATCAGATTGAAGCAGGCTTTATTTGAGGAATGTCTGTGAGGGACTATTCTCGGGGGGCTGCAGAGTGAGAATTGCGACTTGAAATTTGGAGGGTGGGTCTTTATAAGGTCAGGATACTGATAGAATATTTGGAGTCCGAGGACTGCAGGGTCTCTACTGCAGGAGGGGGTCTGCTGGAGTTATTTACAGCAGGGGGGCAGGGGTCTCTACTGCGCAAGGGTTCTGTAGGAGCTGCTTACTGCTATCAACTTATATCTGCTTTAGCTTAACGCAGGTTCCCTGGAGCCTGATTGTTTTATAAGGTGCCTGTGTGCGCTCTCACCAATACCTCTTATGACAACAACTTTGTTTTAAAATCTTAAGACTCAACTGAAATAAGATTAGTGGAATTCAATCTTTAATGGGATCTTAACTTACAAAAATGTGTTACAGCTGATCTGTGAGTGTATCTTTATACTATATTTTATAATGATTTAAAAAAATTCTAATTTTGCACCAGTTGTGTTAATATTTTTCCCATGTCACCTGCTTCCAAAAAATACTCATCAGCTATTCTATAATTTGAGGGGTTCTCTCTAAATAAGTCAATTATTTGTTGTCTGAAACTGTAAATTATTTAGCTATATATTTTAAGAAAGCATTGTTAATTGCTTTCATTTTCTTTGGCTTCACTAGGTATTGCCAGAGTTTTTATTCCAAAGTTACCCATAACCAAGTTTAATACCATCACTTTCATATCTTGTGTTTTCCAAATATGTCAAATATAATAGTTTTATTGCAAAACAAGCTTTTCCTTGTCAATGATTTTTGTATTCTTTCTGTGTATAATGATGTCAGAAGAGGAAAAAAAGCTTTCTAAATCTCTATGTGAGAGCTGATTTGAATTTCAATGCAATAGGTGGGTAGAAAATAGGATTATTCTGCAATTTTCCATCATAACTCAAATATTTCACTATCATTCTGATCTCATGATATAAGCAATTTAGAAGAAACTTAATGGACCTATAAAATTTTAATATAAAAATAATTACATATATCATAGAATGATGAAATGAAGAAAAAAGATTGGCAATCGTAATATATAGCAATTTTCATTATTCCACTTTTTTTGATGATACAGGAGATGACCGATGACCTTGATCACTACACCAACACTTACCTAGTCTTCTCCAAGGACATCAGGAAGGGCCAGGAAGTCCTGGCCACACCGGAAGTCATCAACTGGAAACAACACCTGCAGATCCAAAGTCAGTACCAGACCAGGACGTGCATGGGCCCCTGCCCTGTCCTGAACAATCTCCCCATGACCATTTCTCCCTGGATGACCTCTACACCCTCAGCCTGATGGCAGGTTTTGACTCAGGTGCAACTTACCTGAGAAGCAGACAGAAAACACCTCAAACTTGCACAAAACAGGCTCCATCAAGGAAGCATCACAAGCTTCTCAATGTCCAAGATAGAGGGCAGATTCTGCATCCCTTCCAGGACCACAGGGTGACAGCACAGAGCACAGTCCTGGGCCTGCCTTCCCTGGGGTGGGGTGACAGCTGGTTCTCAGGGCAGCCCTGCACCCATTGCTCCTGCCCATGGAGGAGGGCAGACTTGGCCTAGGCCACGGCAGTGCAGGAACCCCCCGGGGTGGGGGACAGGGGATGGGGACACACCATGGCCCACTGGGCACAGCTTAGCAGCCTGGGACATGGGACATGGTGAGTGCTGGGTGGTGCAGCTGCATCTGTTTATAACTGAGAGCCACAGGACTGTGTGCCAGAGCCGGAGCCCACTGGCATGGCTGTGGTGAGTGAATTTCTGAGCACGGTGTCGCTTGCCCAGAACAGGTGGGGCACAGCTCCACGAGGCGGCCCTGTCACTCAGCAGCAGCACTGAGCCCACAACTAAGGTTTCTGTCCCCAAACCCAGATCACCACCCTCCCCCCCAACTCCCCGCCCACTGGCAACATCCCTGGGGGTGCACATGGCTCCTTCTCTGCTCTCACCCTCTAGGTTCACAGCCGAGCCTGAACGAGGTGATCCAAAGTCTTGCAGCTGCTAAATCCCTCCAAGTCAAGCATTCCCAGAACATCCTCTATTTGTCCCTAGAGACAGTAAAGAAGCTGGTTCCTTCCCTGCTGGATGAGAAGAACTTGGCCCCCACGGGGGGCAAACCCAAACCCATGTGAGTGTGCACAGAATCCCTCTGCTCGGCCATACCCCCACACCTACGCTGCCTCCACTTCTCTCCCTGCCTCTCTCTGGCCTCCCCACAGCCTTTCAGGAAGGAGCCAGATTAATCTTTTGCCAATGAAATGGACCTGATTCATTCAGACCACACGGCCCTGCCGCCTGACCGGTCACTTCTGTCCCCGTGGAAACTCTCAGGCTCCTTCACCTCCACCCTGTCCTGTGCTCCCCTCTCTCTACCACCCCCCCTTCTGCAGTCCCTCTTGGCACAATCCCCCCACCCCCTGGGATCCCCAGAGCTTTGCTTGCTCTGTCCCCCAAGACAACAGGGGGAAGGACAATGGACCCTTCATCCTCACGGCCTGTGCTTTTGTCTTGGGCTCTCCACAGCAACGAAGCCCTGTTCAGGCCCTCCTCCCTGGACGTGGCCCACGCTGCCCTGGTGAATGAGTTCTGGCTTTTTGGCGGCAACGAGAGGAGCCTGAGGTTCGTCGAGCGCTGTATCCGCACCTTCCCCTCCTTCTGCCTCCTGGGGCCGGAGGGGACGCCAGCATCCTGGGCCCTGATGGACCAGACAGGAGAGATGCGTGCAGGGGCCACTGTGCCCAAGTACCGTTCCCAGGGCCTCATGGCCAATGTTATGTATACCCAGTGCCAGGCTCTGAGCAAACTGGGCTTCCCTGTCTATTCTCACGTAGACGGGAGAAACAAAATCGTGCAGAAAGTAAAGTTATCTTTGCATGAAGCCCCCCTGCCTGGTGACTGGAACCAGTGGCACTGTGTCCCTCTGTGACAGCCCTGACCTGGCAGTGCCCATGGATGTGTGAATGTGTGGACAGATACCTAATAAACTGTTGTCATGGTAAAGCAGTGGGTGCTGTTTCATCTTGGGGGTTTGGGTGAGTGGTCACCAGGCTTCTAAGGTCCCTGAGGTTCAGCAGGTGAAGCAGCCCCAGCTGCTCCTGCAGGCCCCACACTCCCAGCTTTCTTGACATGCACAAGGGTCTAGGAGCAGTGTTTTGTGTGGGTCACAAAGGTTTTTAATTCTTCCCTTCCCCTTCCTTGCTAAAAGCATCTGGGCTCCCTTATCCCTCGTGACTCTATCAATGTCACCTTCAGGGATATATCAGAGTCCAGTGAGGACCCAGGGCTTCATCCAGAACCTGCCACATCTGCATGCTGCACACAGAAGTGGCCAGACCCATAAACTAGGGGAGACCCAGGAAAAGCAAGGGGACCTTTGGGTCGCTGACATTTTAGGAAGTAGAAAAAATGGATTATTTGCGGGCACAGGCCATCGTTGTCCTTAAATCTTTATTCCTCTCTTGGTGCCTTTCAATATGATATGCAGACTTGGGTACATCTTAGTTTTCTTAAGTCTGTCAGCTATCCTTTGTTTTCATGAAACTCATCAAGGCTAGCAATGTTTGGCCAGGCAAGGCTGGCAGGGGGAGCCTTCACTGAGACCCCATTCTGTATCAGGAGCCCATCCATTTGCATCTCTGTTAGTTCCCACCACTTCCCTGCAAAGCAGATCTGTGCTATACATGACCCAATGAGGAAGTGGAGGCTCAGGTGTGTGACTTGACCATGGTCACACCAACCTGAATGGCAGTGTCTTACCTGTCTCTTCATTGATCTTTGCTGTTCTGAACCGAAATATTCCTGTGCCCTTCCACGAACCATGTTATGCAACTGTGGAAGTTTGCCCAGAATGGCAAAGTTGACAAACTAAGGCATTAATGTTTAATTGATTCCGCCTAAACAATCAAGTGCTCGATGAAAGACTGACCATAATGACTTTTCCTTGAAACAAATAATAGAGCAGTTTCTATTTTGTCAAAGCCCAAAGATGACATTTAATTTAGGATGAGGTGGAGATGTTGTTTTAGAAATGGACCTAGCATCTTGCACCATGGAAGTGGCTTGTTTCTGGATTTTGTTCTTGTTTTAGGGGGCCATGATCTAGCTTATAAGGAGTTATCCATAGAATATTACTGTAAACTAGATGCCCTATTAGATCCTGCACCTGATTCCCAGGGGAGACTCTGTCCTTCCTCCCTCACCAGCTGACCCCCTCCCTTTCCTGGGATGCTGCAGGATTATGGGACTGTCTTCCACATGAACTGGGGAA